>NC_051066.1:73491031-74180406 GCF_004664715.2 Peromyscus leucopus
TTACTTGTCATTTTTGTTTTTCTTAGTGCTTTGTGTCATCCTTAGAAGACTAATAAATGGCCTTTGTCCTAAAAGACTATAATTTTATCTTAATTATACAGAAGCTTAATTAGTATATTCTAATCTCCCAGCTCAGCATTTTTTTAAGTTAGGAAATTCATCTGTATAGAGCAGACCCTAATTTATCCACAGCTAATCATCCCTATGAATGACATGCTGTGTGTGTGCTCTATCCTCTTTGGGGCATAATCTTACATATTTTTCTGTCACTCAGGGATGGATGCTTTTACAAGAAAATAGACAGAAATGAGGTGCTGAAAATAAACAGAAATGTGTTTTTTTCACAATCTTGGAAGCTGAATCTGAGACCAAGCTGCTGGTAATCTGATTGTTCAGAAGTTCATTCTTTCTTTCTGTTTGTATAGGGCTATTGTGACTCCTTACTTTGTGAAGAAGGGTAATTTGCATTTTTTTTTGTTTGTTTCTCTTATTTTTTCCTTTTGTCTGTAAAGTGCTTTTTCTGTAAAGTGCTTTCGATTAAATTTATGGCCTCAAACAAGGTAGGCAAGCCCTCTGATATCCAACCACACTCCTAAGTTTAGCATTTCCTCTTGAAAGTGCATAGATTTCCTTTGTGAAAACTACTTTCCTGACCCGCCTGATTTTTCACTGTCTCTGTATAGGCAGTGTCACCTTTCTGTGTCCCATGGTTCTAGTGAATTGAAGTCTCTCAAGGCAGGAGACAATTGTAGAGTGCCCTCCCTGACAGGAGAGTCTTGAGTCAGAGAATGCTCACACTGTAACAGACCAGGAAGTGTGTGGCAGCCAGAACTAGAACCTTCAAAGAGAAGCCCCTATTGACCCATTTCTGGCAGCCAGGTGCCAGCCATGTCCTTATAGCTCCATGGCCTTTTGAAATAATGCTACAAACAGATGAGGGTGTGTAGGACACTTTAGATTCAAATCACGACCAGTCTCATATCTAGTATCAGCAATTTGGAGTTTGGGATTCTGGCATGTGAATTTTAGGGGGATCTAAAGTTTCATTTGAAAGCAAATGGCAAATATATAAACTGAATGTGTCTTCCTCTTAAGCCAACCTTGTGAACATGTTTGTTTTGTTTTGTTTTTTAAAGATAACTATACACAGATTTGAGGGAGGGTGGGGAAGGAAGCAGGGAGGGAAGGTAAAAGAAGGGGTGAGCAATTTAGTTCTTTTGACTCCTCTAATATGTAAAATACATATAAAAACAGTGATTCCCCTTCAATGGCCTTCCATATCTGTCCACAGAGCACTCCTGGCTGTGGAAACCATGCAAAACAGCTTCTGCTCTGGCTACTACTTGTGTGAGTGTGGTGAAGAGTGGAGGTAGAGTAAGTAATAAGGAAGAAAAAGTTTTCTCATCTTCAGAGGATAATTTAAATTTCACTGGGTTTCTAAAGGCCAGTCTTCATGGAGATAAAGGACCAGTGTCAAGATGAAGCTGTATCTAAATGGCCTTTCTGAGGCTGGTTCAGCCAGGATTAATTCTATATTATCACATCATCTCTCAGAGCCTCTCACTCCCTATACCATTTCAGTATACATTTCTCATCATCTGATATTGACTTCTTTAAAAAAATTGCCTTCCAGTTCCAATCAAAACTAATATTCAAAAGGCAGCAGGTTTGATTGCAAAGTTCAATTTTGTGGCTTTATTTTATTTTTCTATGCAAAGGTAAAGTGAAAAGTTCTACACAACATCAAAACTATAAGTTAATACAATATTTTCACTTAAATAGAAACTTTGTTTTATAATTTTGAAATTTTTTCTGCAATTTTGGTCATTGAGCTCAAGGTCTGAGATGTTAAGGCAAGACTCTGCTACTCAAGTATGTCAATATCTCATTTTTGTCCTTTTCAATTTTTTATTTCATTTTTTTTTTATAAATCAGGATAATCTACAAGACTACCCCAAACAACATAAATTATTGCTATAGCCCTCAGTTACCTTAAGGGTAAGCCCTTATAGCTAAGGCCAGCACACATTTAGGACACAGGTCTTGGATGGTTTGCACTGGATCTCACCTGAAAGCCTCTTTCCTGCAGTCTGATTTCCAGGGTTGCACAAAATACTATACAAGCGCCAAGGCAGGGACGCAGTTCAGTAGTCCTGACCCAGCTGAGACACCTATGAACCACAGCTACCAGCATGCTTGATGCTGGAAACCGAGGCAACTTCTAGAAGATAGTGAATTCATGGATCACAGAAGAAAATATTTATACAATACCATCACTGTACCAGACTAGCAGAGTTCTAAATTCTAACTCATATTCTAGTCATATGGATTTTGACAGTTGGTCTTATTGAGATACTTAAGCTGATGTTGAACTTGCTCTGCATCCCAGGTAAAACTTGAAGTTGTGATCCTCATGCTTAAGTGACATGAGGAGCAATTGCTGGCCTGTATCACTAGACCTGAGACCTAAACTGCTACTTTCTTCATGTCTTTAAACTCCTTCATTTCTCTGTAGTTCCTTTCTATGGGTATCTGTTTTCTTGTGGTTACTTCAAAGTTTTAATGTAGAAAAAAAAGTTCCCCTGACTCAGAAAATTAAATTCCTGAAACACTGACATGCTCTTTCTTTTCTGGTTCTGTTTTTGTTGTTTGTTTTGTTGTTTGCTTGGTTTTCTCCTTGTGTGTGTGTGTGTGTGTGTGTGTGTGTGTGTGTGTGTGTGTGTGTGTTCCAGTGTTCATTTATCTTCTTACCATGATATATTAAACAATTACTGCATTCCTAGTGCAATACTTGTTTTACAGGAAACATAAATAAGAATAAGATAACACAGGAGTTTTTTAGCTCTGAAGAACATAATATTCTAATATAGGTGTCTCTAACATACAATACTGAAGGAGAGCTTTGTTCTCTATTCACAAGTACCTTTGACAAAAGGCAGAAACTAAACTTACTACTTCTGTAGTGTTGTTGATCAAACCAGGTCCTTGTCTATGCTAAGAATGTGCTCCATTAATCATTTAGCCATCAGAAAAAGTTTTCTAAACCATTATATTAAAGTCTCCATTTTAAAAAGAAATAAATTATAAACACATTATTCCCTCACTCTTGCATTTTAATTTTTCTTATTTAGACTATCATTGCCCATTTTAATCAAAACAAAGTCTATGTGCTTTATGAGTTTTCATTCTTCTAAGACCATTTTTAAGTATTTTAAGAGCCAACTTGTAAAGACCATCTGGAATTGCATTCAGAACTTTGCAGATCCACTTTCTTGTAAAATAATTGACTGTAGACAAGTATAAGGAAATATTAAAAAGGAAAATAAACATCATCAAGATAATTCAATCAAGCCACCCCAGTATTAAGCAAATCATTAAAACTAGCCTTTTGGGGAAAGGTCAGTGTTGAGAGTTACTACTATATATTCTCAAAAATGTCCAGTTGCAATAGCATAATGACATAGCACATCAATTAAAGGAGGGTTTGCAATAGGCTCACAAGCATGGGATTTAAGAAACACATGGTGTAAAAGCACATTATAAATGTATCCAAATAATTATCTGAAGTCATGCCTATAGTGTTAAATGAAATAATGGTTCTATTTTATTGACAAGAACATCAATTAAGAGAATAATAAAGCTGAATCTCTGGAATTGAAAATGCAATCTTAATTTTTTTCATTAGAAGTTATGAACAATAATAACTATCACAATGAGTAAACTTACAGATTGAAGGAGTTATCACAGAGAAAATTTTAGAAACAATTGAGGAAAATATCTAAAAAAAACCCAAATGTCCCTTGGAAATATCATATGGAGAGAATGTAGCAGGCATTGAAAATTATAATGATTTTGGTCATAAATGCCAATGTACATGAGTAAGAAACCCAAACAATTTCAAATAGGATCAAGGCAAAGATATTGTGTTATAATAAAAATTGAAAAGGTACAAATGAAATGGATGTCTTTTTTGTAGTAAGAGGAAAATGGTGAAAATCAGAATGGAGGCACACAGAATGGAGAAAATCAGAATGGAGGCACACAGAAATTGATAGGATAAAGTATTAAAAACAGAGAGAAAAGAAAGATATTACAGGTAAATAGAAGGTGATGGGATTTATTTTTAGCAGAACTATATTGGAAAAACAAAACTTTATCAACTAAAAACTAGCTCTCTGAAGAATAGAGTGAGACTACACACACATTTTGGCAGGGAAAAGTAATTTTATAATGATAAGCCACTATTAATTCTTATTTTATATCCTTTATCTTCTGATAAGAGAGTAGTTGTATAAGATGGTGTATATAGAACTATATTGCTGAGCTTATATCATGCAAGAAACGCAATATGTTATATAATAAAAATACAAAGGGTTGTGGGTAACTAAAGTTAATTTAAAATAAAATAATGACAAGATATTAAGGCAATTCATAGGAACAAAGGAAGAGAATTCAAAGTAGCAAATAAAATGTTTGTGGAAAGTTTCTATGAAATATTTGCTGTCATGTCTTCAAGCTTCATAGAAATATATGAAATTATGTAATTAATTATCTCACAAGCTGCTTGATGAAGTTTGGTGAATGATGAATCATATAAAAAGTGATAGCCCCATGAGATTATTTTGTTTAAAGAGCCAAATTAGCCTTTCAAATATACTTCATGAGTTTACACATTGACCAACACACCATTTCTTTGAGTATGCTCCTTCTATTAAACAATATATGACAAGAAAAGTAAAAACGAATCATTAGGTTAGTGTTATGCAAATTTAATATGTATCCTATAACACCATAGATAGGAGTAGGAATAAGAATGTACAGATATTAAATGTCTATTATCTATTTACTATGTATCTAAATTAGAGAATAATAAATTATAATATATTTGGTAAGTCATGGATTATCAATAACAATATAAAATAAAGATGTGTTTAAAAATGTAAAAAAAAATTAATCATTATATTGGCAAATATTTCAAAAGAAATTAAAGCAAGGAATAAGTAAATTACAAGTTCTTAAACGTATACAACATAAAAAGTAAAATGGTATGTATAAATCCAATGACATAAGAAAAGCCACCAAAAGTAAGAAAAAAAGTAAGAAAAAAAATTAGAAGGTAGGGGTCACTATAGTATGTAAAACCAGGATCTAATTCTACCCTGTCAAAGGATGCAGCCTTTACCTTCAAAGAATTACACAGGGTGAAGACAAAGAAATGGAAGAGCTGGATCATTCTCAAAGAAAGCCAGAGTAGCTGGGTGAAAGTTCAAGGTAGACTTTAAGATTACAAATACAACTAAGAGTGAAAAATGGCTTTCCTCAAGATAAATGATCAATCCCCAAGGAATCTGCTACCACTGCAAGCACATATGCACCTAAAAAAGGCTCCACAGGAAACAAAGTTGTTTTTTTTTTTAATACAGAATTGAAGAGAAAAAAGACATTTGAATAATAATGAATGCTTCCAATATTCTATTTTCAGCAATAAATATAACTAAGCATAGCATAAATAAGGAAAGAGAAGATTTGAGTAGAATTATAATACAAATAATACAAAGTCTGTTGGAATTCTGCCTGGCAACCACAGAATCTATATTGTCACCAACAACACAAGCATTATTTTCCCAAATAGACCATTTGTTCATGACATGATAAAATCTTGGTATATGTACAAGGTAAAATTGTACAAACCATGTCTCCTGACCACAACTAAGTGGAATTAGATATCAACAATGAAAGAAGTTTAAGAATTTCATGAATATGTGAAAAAATAAAATACCAAACTCTTAAACCCTCAAAGGGGTCAAAGCAGAACTATAAACAATGTCAAAAAGTTTTATGAAGTAAACAAAGACAAGGTGACTGTTACAATTGGAGATGAGAGTCCAGGGGCACTTGCTAGGATTTACATGTTGTATTGTCCTAGAAGAAGTAATTAGACAGGGATATGTTAATGATAGAAACAGAGGCTCCACTTTCTCTTCTTTATTTCTTGAGATTATATTATGACTACATCATCTCCCCTTACTCCATCAACCTTTCTGTATAATCCCACACCCTGTTGCTCAGAAGGACTTTTTTTTTATAATTAAGAAAATTTTTAATTGTTTTACATTCCAGTCACAGATCCCCCTCTTCTCTCCTTCTGCTCCTCCAGCCTCCATCCCCCCACCCCACATTACCTCCTACAAGAAGGTAAGGCCTCCCATGGGGAGTCAGCAGAGCCTGGTACATTCAGTAGAGGCAGATCCAAGCCCCTCTCCCTGCATCAAAGCTGTGAGAGGTAACTCACCATAGGTAGTGGGCTCCAAAAAGCCAGCTCATGCACCAGTGATGGATCCTGATCCTACTGCCAGGGGGCCCCTTAAGCAGATCAAGCTATACAGCAGTCTTGTTTATCCAGAGGGCCTAGCCCAGTCCAGTGGAGACTCCACAGGTGTTGGTCTAAATTTCATGAGTTCCCACTAGTTTGGTTTGGTTGTCTCTGTAAGTTTCCCCATCATGATCTTGATGCCCCTTGCTCACAGAACCCCTCTTCTCTCTCTTTGAATGGACTCCTGGAGTTTGGCCTGGTGCTGGGCTGTGGATCTCTGCATCTGCTTCCACCAGTTACTGAATGAAGGCTTTGTGATGACAGTTAGGGTATTCACTGATCTGGTTACTGGGGTAAGACAGTTCAGGTACCCTCTCCACTATTGCTAGTAGTCTATGCTGGGGTCATCCTTGTGGATTCCTGGGAACTTCCCTAGAACCTGGTTCTGAAGGACTTTTTAAAGAAAGGCATAGTTTGAGGAGTAGAAGTAGGCCAGACATGGGAGAATACTTTAGCAGTGCATGGCCAAGTGCTATACAAAGGACTGAAGCTTTGTATCCTTCTATTACAGACTTTCGGGGGTCACTCACATAGTAGGGGCTTTTCTAGTAAATGCTCTAATTTGTTCCATGTAGCTCTGGAGGTTTCCAGTTTCTTAGCTTCTGGTCTTCATTTCCAACACTGTTTTCTCTCATTCTTGACCTCACTCTTTTATTGACTTTACTGCAACAGAGCCAAATAGAAGAAGTCATAGGATATTGCTAATAGACATTTATAATTGCCAAGGCTAATATTAAAAAAAAGACATCAACACACATTTTAAGACTTGGGACAGTGAGAACAGTAAATAAAATAAAAATTTAGGAGAATAAATCAAATACAATAAGAGATTTAAAAAATAAAGTACATAAGTATAATAATAAAAATGTAAATTATTTTCCCAAACAACCATAGAGAAAATTGACAATTTTCTCACTTAACAGAAATGAGGTAAGACTCGCAATTCTAAAAATGGAAAGAAGACACTGTTGCTGCTGCTATTATTTGAACCCTGGCCATATATACTTACCAGAGTGTTGACTCCTAGTAATAGAACTTATAAATGTCATCATATTTGAAAGAAAGAATATTTGCAGGTGTAATTAAAGAGAGTAGTTTGAAATATGAGAAAACATTCTTCATGTATAAAAAATAATAATGAAGATCCATAAAAGAATAGGCATGGGAAGACTGCAGAAAAATGACTTAGCCTGTAATAAGTCATGAAATGCCAGGAGCCAATGGAAATGAGAAGTAAAACACAAGTCTCCCTGAGAGACTCCAGGGTGATTGTTGCCCTGCTGACAAATTGATTTTAGATATCTGCCCTAAAGAACTGTGAGAGAATGGATGTCTGTTATATCAAGACTTTAGGTTTGTAACCATCTGTCATGATATCCTCAGGAAATTAATAAAATTTCATGTCAACAAATTAGATGACTTTGATGAAATAAAGTAATTCGTAAAAAAGCCTAACATACTAACACTCAAGAGGAAAAAGAAAATCGTTACCAAGAAGATGGTTGCAATACTATGAAACACTCCAAAAAGTCTATGTACTTTGAGCTCATTGCTCTGGTTAGGTTGCTGGCTAGAAATTGCAAGTTTGGAATGGAGAGATGGCTCAGTCAGTAAAAATGCTTGTTTTGCAAGGATCGATACCTAAGTTCAATCCCCAGAAACCATGAGGTAATAAAGATGGGTGTGGCTACCTTGTATTGGCAGCCCAAAGAAGGCAGAAACACTCAGATTCTTGGTCTCACAGGCCAGCTAGACTAGTCTAATTTTGGGAATCTCTGACCAATAACAGGAGTGACAATGGAGGTTGTTGTATGGCCTATGTACACACACTACACTATACACAGACACATGTGCAAATACACACAAATAATGGTCATGATTCCCTGTAAACATCTGAACCCCACACAAAGAAATTAGCATGGTTGAACTTCATCAAAGAGGATCCTCCCTCACAATAGGCTTCAGGTCCTACCTCCTATATCCCTGTGAGAGAGAAAACATTACAACTGTCTCCCCTCCCCCTAGAGATTTAAAATGTGGTACAAAGGGGACAGCGTGGAGACACAAGGCCTGAGGGAAAGCTATTTCCTCTCTGGAAATCATGGTTGCTTCTACAGACTATTTTCTTTCTTCAGTTCTTATCACTCTGCCCTGATAGATGATTTTGGTCAGTAGAACAGCATCTGCATTGTATCTCTGGCCTTTGGTGGAACTGTATCTACCTGAATTGCCAGAAATAATAAAAGATTGCTATCTAGAGGAGGACTTTGTTCTAAAGAACAAAGAGTCATCATTTTCTTTTCCCTTAAAAGGAGATCTGTCAATCACCTGGACAGAAAAATTCTCCACAGAAAACTCTGTTCAGAGACACTAGAAAATAGTAGGTGGCACAATGGTACCTTTGTTCATTCAGTGAGTTTTTTACTTACAGTGCCTCCTTGGTCCTTCCTGCCTCTCATGCTTCAATGTGCCTCATGTTACTCAGTGATAGCTTGTATAACTTTCTTATGTATTATGCTCTGTGTCTCATCTGAATTCATTTAAAGTAGCTCAGAGGACTAGCAATTCAAAAGAAGGTAAGAGTGAGATTCCAGTGATATGCAGACAAGAATTTGAAAATATCCAAAGTAATATTACCAAACTGAATACTGTAACATATGTGAATCAATTGAAACTAGTTCAAGAAATACAAAGCTGACACAATACATAGTATGCAATGAAGATAAAAGGTCACTTTAAGGAAATAAAAGTCAGAAATAATATGACAACTTTATTATATACATGTCAGTGTTTGGGGTGACCGAGGCAGGAGGCACTAGTCCCCAATATAACCACTAGAGGCTGATTAATTCCCCTAGACTTTTTGGTAGTGGCTCAGGTGAAACTGAGATTGTGGTTTTGAGGCTAAAAAGAATTTCAAGGCAGCCATTTTATGAAGAGTTGGGATTTAAGAAATATATATTTTATCGAAGCTCAGAGAAAAAGAGACCTTCAGAAGGAAATAAGAGACACCAAGAGCATGGGCATACCTTCCCTTAGACACAAAGACATCCAGGTATATTCAAGTGTAGGTAGAGGCTTCTCAAAGGGGAGTCATAAGTCATTGGAGTTTTTGGTTGTTTGTTTTTTAACTATAACTTTATAAATGATTTAGTATGGTTTAAGGTGACTATCTTGAAAGGGTTGCTATGAAACCTAAAAAGATTATTCCTGGGTGCTTCCTGAACATCACCTGACAGGATTTCATTTGATAAGGTACCTTACAGTTACAGGAAAATAGGATACCTTTGTGTTAAGCAAAGTCAACTTTTATTTGAGATTTCAGATGATTTCTTTGGGAAAAGAGCAAGGTTGGTCCATTGTTTCTGTAACATATCTGAACATGAAAGTACTATCAAATCTATGTGGGCAGCCTTTATAGCAAGTGTGAATTGTGTTGGAATTGTTCATTGGATTGCAAAAGACTTCAATCTGACTCCTGGATATGAGGTTCCCTTTTATGCCTTGTTTTCATAATTTCATGGCTTCCATCCTGTCTCAGTTAAAAAAAAAAAAAGATCTTTCCTCCTAAAAATACACAATGTACTCGATAAAAAGTACCCTTTCCTCATTTAAAGGCATCTATGAAAAGCATGTAAGTTCATATTTAATAGTAAAAGCCAAGACTCTAATATCAGAAATGGGAGAACAAGGTCCAATTTCATTTTTGCTATTCAATATTGACACTTCATATAGGAAGATTACAAGTAATCAAAAAAAATCATTCATGAATGAGCAATAGAAAAGTGATACTGTTAAATGATGTGATTTTATACATAGAAGATTACAAAAATTCTACATAAAATGTACTAGAACTAAACAGCAAGTGTAGCACACTCCCAGCATCAGGTAATTTATTTGATTATTATTGTTCATTTTCATTCTTCTTCTCATCATGATAATGATGATGAGGAAAAGAGAGGATCCTTCTATGTAGTCCTCCTGGCTGACCTGGAGCTCACTACGTAGACCAGATTGGCCTTGTACTCATAGAGATCCACCTGCCTCTGACTCCTAAATGCTAGAATTAAAGTGCCAGAAGCACCATGCCCAACATATTTTAAAAGTGAGTATGTTCCTAAATATTTCTAATAAGCAATCTGAATAAAAAGTTCACAATATATTCCCTTAAAAGTGTCAAGAGAACCAGATTTTTGGGAGTGAAAGTTTACATTGTGAAGTTATGAAATGCTTTTTATGGATCAGAAGACATAGTATAATTAAGATAGAAATATTTCAACATAATCCCCAAAGTCATCCTGGTTTTAAACTTATGAGTTGATCTAAAAATAATCTTGGACTCTATAGGGACTGTTATCACCTAAAAGAAATGAATACAGTTGTATAAATGAAACATAATATTTCCTAAGGTTAGCACAAAAATATAATTAGAACATTGAAGCTCTGATATAGAATAAACAGATAAGTGGAAAGGGTCACAGTCAGTTGTTTGTTATTTGACCAAAGTATTTGTAAAGATTCTTAAATTAGTAAATGGAAATATCACCGTCATTTCAAATTGAGTGTTGTGACAACTGATATATACATAGAAAATAATAAAATTCAATCTTTATCTCCTATCAAAACCAAACCCACAACCACCTACAACAAGAACAACAACAAAAACGTGTGTTTCTAAGCAATGGATGTGAGGGCTAAATTCCAGAAACTCACTAGAAAACAGTGGAATCTTGAGGTTTTGGATTTAGCAATGGCTTCTTAGATGTGACACTAAGGACAGGCAATGGGGCTGATGAGAGAGCTCAGCGAGTAAGGGCTCCTACACACAGTGAAGGGAAAGAACTGACTCCTGTAAGTTTTTCTCTGCACAAGTGTGACCATATGCACACACACACACGTACATTTAAGCACAAACATACAAACATATGGACACAGACATGCTGTAACAATGAAATTAATAAGGACAAGCAAGAAAGTGAAAAGATTATCTTAACTGAACATTGCAATGAACAGAGAAGTGGCCAAAGCTCTTGTTTGTGCTGCACATCTTGGTGCCCATAGGCTTCTGTGAATACATTACAGTAAAGGGCTGTTTCAAGATGCCCATAGGCTTCTGTGAATACATTACAATAAAGTCTGTTTCAAGGTCACATCAGATCCTGTATCTCTTTCTTTTGCTGAGTTTTGTGGACCTAGAGGGAGTTCATAAAATGAAGGATCACAGGGTATTGATTTGAGAAAAAATATAGTATTTATTTTAGAGTCCTGTTATTACATTTCATTTTTGACATAGAAGAGGAAAAGGAGGGGTGATGTGATGAAACTAAACACAACTTTTTGGTGGTTTTACCTGTCATCGAACTTTGCCATAATTTTAACAAATAACATTAAGCTACTTTTCATTTGTTTACAGTAATAACAATTTAGCTGCTTGTAGATGCATGAGATAAAATATAATCTAGTTGTGTTTGATTTTGAGAGTTTAGCAATCAAAATCTCCTTATTGCTTGAGAAAGTGATTGACCGGTTAGAAAGACTTAGAAAGACCAGACTGTTGGATTATGAGAAACCCAAAGGCATACTTATTTGTGGCCTGTAATTGGGAGATAGTTCCAATATAATCTAGAGTCCACTGACTTTAAGACCTCATACTTTTTCTAGTTGGTGCCTTAATTCTTTGCTACAGTTTGCAAAGTTGTATAAAGACTATTGAAGCCTGACAGAGGGCACAGGTGTAAAATATTGGTTGTCATTATCTAGTTCCATTACAATCACTGAACACTTGATTTCTAATTTTAAAAGGTGTATTGTGGTGGTATTCTAATTGTACTGAAATGTGATTTTGATTGTATGTTAATAAATAAAGTTGCCCGGGGGTCAGAGCTATTAGAGCTATAGCAAGAGTGTGGCGGTGGTGGCACATGCCTTTAATCCCATAGATTTCTGTGTGTTCAGGGATACAGCCAGCATTGGAGACATATGCCTTTAAGACCTGGGGGGCTGTACATACAGACAGTGACGAGGCAGTCACATGTTTGGGTTTACAAACAATGAGAAGGCAGAATGACTATGAAACGATTTACACACTGGGAAATAGCTCTCTTTTGGGAAGCTGGGACCACTGCAGGAGGAAGGGTGAGATTTTAGCTCTGAGCTCTGACCTCTTGGCTTTCTCTTTTACATTGGTTCTGTGTTTCTTATTTAATAAGACGGTTGGTTACATCTACAGTGTATCTGGAATTTTTCCTGTGTCCCACCCAGTCCACAGCCACTCAGACCCAAGCAAACATACAGAGACTTATATTAATTAAAATTGCTTGGCCATTAGCTCAGGCCTACCACTAACTAGCTCCTACACTTAAACTCAGCCCATTTCTGTTAATCTATATGTCAGCATGTTTTCTATGACTTTACCTGTGTGCCATTACATCCTGCTCCCTGGACATTGGGCTGGCATCTCCTGACTCAGCTTTCCTCTTCCCAAAATTCTTCTTATCTGTTTATCCCACCTATACTTCCTACCTTTCTACTGGCCAATCAGTGTTTTATTAAACCAGTATAAAAAAGCATTATCCCACAGTAAAAAGGGTAAATGCTTCTTAAGAAATATTGGACAATAAAATGATACTAAAAGAGACAGAATGGGTAATAATAATCTTACCCCCTAAAGAGTACCATTGTCATAACGAATATATTCTTTCTAGACAAATGGATGGTAAATAGTGATATTTACAGACAACAATGTACTTAGCAAGAAAGATAAATGGTTTAATATTTATTATACAAGTCTATAAAATGGGAATTATCCTGCCATCTACCAAATATAACTCTATGTTTTGTTTTTTATATAATACTTACCAGAGAATTATGTTGTATCAAATAGTCCTCAAACTAAAATGTATTTGATGAATAGTATTCTGTAACATATAGGCAGCAAACATTCCTTGCTCTCTAACGGATGTATACTTTTACCTTTATAGTGATTATTTAAAACATTTCTCTTAACCAACTCACTTCTGTATGTGTTTTCCTCACAGCAGATTAAAGAATGTGATACAGGTACAGAATATGAACATATTTTATTATCTTAGCAAAGATTATCAAAATAATTCTCAGACATTTAGCATAATTCAATGCTTATTTAAAAATAGCATTGGTTAATGTTTAGTTCATATAAATTAAATAATTACATTAGCAAATCATATAGCAAAATGATTCTTTAAGATATGTACCTAATACATATTTCTATATTATTGCCATTCAACTTAATTTATTTAAACACTTATCTCATGAAAAAATGGCATTTTTATAATTTAAGTAGATTTTTATGTGATTTTTTGTACTTATTCTAGGATCTCAAAACTATTTTTAAAATTATTTAAACACATCATTCAAGGTATGTGATGGTTTTCTCTGTAGTATTTCATCATTTTGTAGCTTGTTTATATAGTTTTTATGCTGTAAGACTACCAATTTTTAATTTAACTTACAGTTTGAGAGAAGTGTAGTTCAGTTGGTATTGGAAATAAAAAAGTGATATTGGGTTTTTTTATTTTTCAGTCATTTTTAAAAGAACTACATTTTAACAAAATATTTCCTTTCATTTGTAATGCTACAGTTTTGTTGAGCAATTTCCTTAAAATTGAAACATTCCATCTGGAAGCAAATCTCATTAAAACTCAGGCAGACTAGAAGGAGAAACCTGAAGATTCAGGAAGTTAGGGAATGGAGAGATGGCTGAAAGTTTAAAATCACTTGCTACTTTTGAAGAGGACACACACAGATTTCATTAATAGGACACATATGGTAGCTCAAAACTGTCTGTACTGCACTTCTTGGTAACCTCATTCTCTCCACTGGCCAGAATGGGACCAGGCATGAGCATGGTGAACATACCGACAAAAAATGTTTATTCATATATTTATTTAAATGCTGGAAGTCAAATGCATGGTCTCATGCATGTTATGCAAATGATACACCACTGAACGATTGGTCCAGATTCATGTTTAATTCATCCTTATGAGAACAACTCTACAAATGAGGCTTCCTTCAGTTGAAAAAAGACGATGTCTTCCGTGGACTCTTCCTTGGCAGCATTCTGATCACAGAAGTCATGCTGTGATGGTGAAGGAAGAGTGGTAAATTCGTACAACAGTTTAGTGTGTGAAACTTTTCTAATCACTTTCATCTTGTGAAGGAAAATCTAAACCACCAGTGCTTCTGTAGGCTTCTCATATGATCTGAATGGTTTGGAAATCAGAAGTGGCTTTTCAGAGGGGGAAATCACAATGGCACATTCTATTATGGACAATTACATTCTGAGTGTAATCTTGCAAAACCAAATATAGCCATGGAGGTTTAAGTTGATTTACATAAAAATTTGGGGAAATTGTTTTCTTTCATTTCTAAAATCTAACATCTTTGCAGATTATTTTCTTTAGGAAATATCATCCAGTATTAAAGTGCATACAGACATCAAAGCTGAGAGTAATGATTGTTTTCATAAAGAATATGTGTATGTGGGTATGTATGTATGTATGTATGTATGTATGTATGTATGTGTATGTATTTATTTCTTTGCCTGAAAATCAGGCAGTGAATAATGCTATAAGTATTACCTTAAATAGGAAAGGGGAGGCAGAATCTGGGAGACATAGTTTCAATCTCAACTGTTTGTTTGGAATTAATCTTCAGATGCTATATACCAAGATAAATTTCTAATGAAGACTGGATATTGCAATTTTAGGAATGTATTAATGAAAGAAATAGTAAATGTTGAAGATTCATTTTTTATTCCTTTTTTAAGATATGTTATACTTAAGAAATAGTAAAAATTATTAAAAGTATAACTATGTCAGTTTCATAAAAGAGGCATGTTTAATCAGCACATAGATAATGGAACAGAACATCACCAGCTTCCCCAAATGTTCCTAGAGCACCCAAACATTTCTCTTCAGGTGTATCTATTATCCAGATTGGCAAAGATTTAAATTTTGCTTTTCTTACACATATCACATAAATAGAGACATTGGTAATCTGAGTCTTCTATGCATTAAAAATGGCTGTAAGTCATGTGATTTTTTTGGTGTCATATCTCATTGTGTTTTATATATATATGTCATCAGATATTTATTATTTCAAAACTTGAAAAGAATTGGTATTATTTCAATTTGGAGGTTTTAAGAAGAGAATTTCTGCAAACATTCTGGGAAAATTGGCTATCTGGTTTTGCATGACCACTGACATTTTAAAGAAGAAGATGCCAGAGACTTGCAAGTTTAGTCCAAGCTAGGCATGAACACAAACAAAGCAATGAAATGAAACATAATACATACTGAGACTCTTAACATACTGACAAGGACAAGGATTCTATGAATGAGTACCATTACTGACCCATCCCTAATTACAACTCCATCCTTGCTTGTTCACCTTCATTGTGCCATTCACACCCAGCTTACAGCAACACCATTAGTGCAAACCTTTTAGTGAGCATGGATGTACATCTCTGTCAGCCATATTTATTGATGTGAAATGAGCGGGCAATGTATTACAATCCTAAATCTACAATTAATTAATTAATTGTAATTAATTTCAATTAATCTACAATAAGAGATATACAATCTCTTAGACCTAAACTACCAAATAATTTTCCAAAGACAGTTGTAACAATTAATATATACACAAGGAATGCATATTGAAAATTCTCATTATTCCATAATCCTGATATTCATTGGTATGCTTCCAAACTTTTAGCTTTAGCTTTCCTATGTACTGAGATTTATTATAATGTGCACTGCCTTGAAATTAGGTGAATAAGAATAGTATGTAATATAAATTTGACCATTTATATATGCTTTAAAAATTCTCTGTTGTTCAAATGAATCTTTTTGCTTTACTCTTCATTCAGTCACATAGATGGAGGTGTTCAAGTGGTTTGAGTGCTATATGTCTTTGACAAATATATACACAGTGAATGTCTTATCTCATTCTGTAAAATGTCCTTTTATTGTTTTGGCTATCATTGGATGTTCTTAATTTTTACAAGATGAAGTACTTTTAATTAAAAAACTTTGACAAATTTAGAACTCACACACAGCAGGATGCATATGTGGTGGTGTGAGGACAACTGTGTGAGTACTTTCTTCTCTTGATCCTTGTTAGATACAGGGATAAAACTCAGGTTCTCAGGCTGTGTCCAAATGCCCCTACACTGTGCACCATCCCACCAGTCCCAGCAAAGTTTATGTTTTTATTTTCCTCATATTAAACATAAATTTCTTGACACGTGGACACCAGGACAGAATGTTGGCCTACCTAAAGCTATAGTTGTGAGCTTCCTAATGTGGGTGGTGAATCAAACTTTCTGTCTCAACAAGAGGAGGAAGCACTCAACCACTGAACCTTCAGTCCCTAAGGCAGCCTTTGAGAGGGGCTGAGTGAGAAACTTCTGCTGAAAGACTTACATTTTTCTCCTCAATCTAAAACAGTTTTGCCTATTTCAAAATGTACTATTTGGTTTCTTTCAGCATCTGTAACATATGTAAATAAAATCTTTTTCATTTTCTTCACTCCTACTCTTCTTTCATCCATTCCTCCACTTCTTTCTGTGCTGCTAGGCATTGAACTCAGGTTATTGTTCATGCAGAGTATATTTTTCATTTAAGACAATGTGGGGGAAAACTGGAGAAAATACTATGAAAAGAAGTGTTTTCTCACCGATGCTCCATTTTAGAGCCACAAAATAACTAGAGACAATTTTCTGTTTTGGAAGTTAAATTCTGACCCGTAGAGAATCTCAGACAAAGGCTTTGCCTTTAGATCTGCAGATTATACTCAAGATTTATGTCATACTTAGTGGCCAGATATTCTACTAATTTTTATTAGTGATGAACATGATCCCTGTAGAGCATTGTACATGGGTTAATTGGTGATATTGTGTCCCCCAATATATTGTGCACCCTAATAAACTTATTAGAGTTCAGAGAACAGAGCAGCTACTAGATAGACATAGAGGCAAAAAAAGGTGGCACACACACCTTTAATCCCAGCATTCCAGAGGCCATCCGGATCTCTGTGAGTTCAAAGCCACACTGGAAACATCCAGGCACGGTGACACATGCGTTTAATCCCAGGAAGTAATGGCAGAAAGCGGAAAGGTATATAAGGCATGAGGACCAGGAACTAGAGCCTTTGTTAAGCTTTTAGCTTTAAGCAGCAGTTCAGCTGAGTTCCATACAGATGAGGATTCAGAGTCTTTCAGTATGAGGAAATGAGATCATCTGAGGAATTGGCAAGGTGAGGTTAGATGTGACTTATTCTATTTCTCTGATCATTGAGCATTTATCCCAATAGCTGGCTCCAGGTTTGGTTTTATTAATAAGACCCTTTAAGATTCATGCTACAGGTTGATATATGGATCCATCTGACAGGCTTTCCTTTGCCCTAAAGAAAATCAAGACCAACATTAATTGTATTTATTCCTGGAATAGAATCAAATCAACAAAATGACTTCATTTTCTTCAATGTCAATCACTATCTTGATTTTATTTCCCAACATTGTGATAAAAGAAAAAAAAAAGAGGAAAAGGGCACTGAGCCTTTACTCCTACATTCTAGTCTCTTTTTGTTCAAGAAGTACCCTGCAGGCTAAGAAAAGAGAAATCTGGACACCAACACAGCCATAAATCCCTCCACCTACAATCTGTCTTGCCTTCAAGATGTGCTAAGGCAATGGTGGAACAGAACCTGTGGGAGTGGCCAACCACACCACAAGTGGGTTACAGACACCTACATGTAGAGGGATACAGACATGTATGTAGAGAGAGAGGCTAAATTGGAGCTGTCCATTAGGTTCTTCCCTTAGGAGATCCAGGAACTCCTGGAAGGGGGAAGGGGAAGATTGTAGGAGTCAGAGGGGATGGAGGACTCCAGGAGAACAAGGCCGGCCTACTGAATCAACTAAGCAGGGATCACACAGAATGAAGTGGCAGTGGCAAGCAGGGGGCCTAAGTGAGTGCACCAGATCCTTTGTGTGTGTGTGTGTGTGTGTGTGTGTGTGTGTGTGTGTGTGTAATTATGTTATGGCTATTAGCTTGGTGTTTCTGTGGGGCTCCTAACAGTGGGAGTGGGTGTTTCTCTGATCCTTTTTGCCTGCTCTTGAGATTCTTTTCCTCCTACTGGGTTGCCTTGTCCAACTTCCAAAGGTGGGCCTGTGACTTATCTTATTGTATCTTCTTTTGTCCTGTTTGGCTGTTGTCTTTTGGAGGCCTGTTATTTTCTGAAGAAGAAACAGAAGGGGGGTGGATCTGGGGAAGAGCGGAGGGAGAGGGTAGTGGAGGGGGTTGGGAGGAGTGGAGGAAGGGGAAACTGTAGTCAGGATGTATTGTATCAGAGAATAATCTACTTTCAATAGATTAAATAAATAAAAATTTAAAAAAAAAACTGACAAAAGCAATGTAAGGGAGAAACGTTCATTCAGTTCGCCATTCCTAGTTGTAGTCCATGCTTGCAAGGAAGTCAGGTGGTAGAATACACAAAATGGCATCATGAATTTTGAAGGCAAATGGGTGGAACTAGAAGAGAATCATCTTGATTGAGGTAACCCACATCCAGAAAGGCAAACATGGTATGTACTCACCCATAAGTTAATAGTAACTGTAAAATAAAGGATAACTATGCTACAATCCACAGATCCAGAGACACTAGATAACAAGGAGGGCCCAAGGGGCAACTTTCAGATCTCTCCCTGGGAAGGGCAAATAGCAGAGATTTCATGAGTAGACTGCTGGCAAATGGTGATGGGAACATGAATGATCAGGTTGAGGTGGGGGGACCGAGGGGGGAGAGTAATGAAAGAGACTAAAGAAGAGCAGGGGAGGATGCATTCCCAGGTCACTTAAAAACCTGGTGCAAAGGAATCTCCCAGGAATCTACAAGAATTACCCCATCTAAGACTCCTAGTACTAGCTGATACACAGTTTAAACTAATCATCTCCTGTGATCAGGCAAGACTTCAAGTGGAGGGAGTGGGAAACCAACCCAGTCACATAACCTTCGACCTACATTCTGCCCTGCCTATGGGATGTGCTGGGAAAAAAGGGGGCCTAGAAATTGAGGGAGTGGTCAACCAATGACTGGTCTAGCCTGAAACCCATGCCAGGAGAGTAAGCCCAGCCCTGACACTGCTTGGAACACCAGGACCCACAGTCTGGATGACCCAGAGGCATATGATAGAAGCAAACACAACTTGAGGGAAAAAATGTCAATGTGATGATACTCAATGATATTCTGCTATACCTATAGATTGTTGCCTAGCCCAATTGTCACCAGAGAGGATTCATCTAGCAACTTATGGAAACAGATGCAAAGCCACAGCCGAACATTAGGCAGAGCTTGGGGAATCTTGCAGAAGAGAGGGAGGAAGGACTGTAGGAGCCAGTGGAATCAAAGGCACCACAAGAAAATCCACAGTATGAACTAATCTGGGCTCATAGAGACTGAACCGACAACCAGGGAGCCTGCATGGGACTGACCTAGGCATTCTGTATATATGTTACAGTTGTGTAGCTTTGTCTTCTGTGGGACTTCTAACAGTGGGAGCAGGGGCAGTCTTTGATTGTTTTATTCGCCTTTGATATCCTACTCCTCATACTGGGTCTCCTTGCCCATGCTTATTCCATGGGGTGGTGCTTTGTCTTACTGCAACTAGATATGCTATGTTTTGTTGATATCCATGGGAAACCTGCACTTTCCTGAACAGAAACAGAGGAGTTGATTGACGGTTGAGAACAGATGGTGGTGGTGGTCGTGGTGGTGGGGGACTAGGAGGAGAAGAGGGAGAGGAAAATGAAACTGGGATATAAAATGAATAATTTTTTTAAAAAATGAAATAAAAAGAGAGAGAAAGAGAGGGACACACACACACATACACAAACACAAATACACACACACACACACACACACACAGCATGAACAATGGAATAAGGCATTCATAACTTGGCGGTGGTGGCACACACCTTTAATCCCAGCACTTGGGAGGCAGAGACAGGAGGGTGTCTGTGAGTTCAAGGCCAGCCTGGGCTACAGAGTGAGATCCAGGCCAGAAGATTGCACAAAAAAAAAAACCTGTCTCAAAACAAACAAACAAACCAACAAAGGAAATAAGGCATTCATGTCAGTGCTCACTCCCCTCATCTCCATTGTATTTAGTTTTGGGACGATCCCTAAAACATTCAGAGTGGTTCTTCCCTCCTCAAAAGAGCCAAACAAGAAAACACTTCACAAGCATACTTAAAGGTCTATCTTATTCAAACAATTCCTCACTGTGACGCCCTTCAACCAGGGACTGTGCTAAGTGACAAGAGTGCTAACAAAGCTATCACATTAACGTTTTATTTATTTTATTTATTTATATATTTATTTATTTATTTATTTATTTATTTGGTTTTCAAGACAGGGTTTCTCTGTGTAGCTTTGCGCCTTTCCTGGGACTCACTTGGTAGCCAAGGCTGGCCTCGAACTCACAGAGATCCACCTGGCTCTGCCTCCCGAGTGCTGGGATTAAAGGCGTGCGCCACCACCGCCCAGCTCACATTAACGTTTTAATTGCCTGCACTCACACCAATCATGAGAAAACTAGACAAATAAACTACAATTTTTTATAACTATATTAGGTTTCAATTACTCATGCATTTGTAACTTGAGTTAAAAATCCTTAAAAGTGTAGTTCTACCATGTTTTGTATCCTCACATAAGCCATCAAGTAGGTGATAAGAATCTGCTGCATTTGTATTAATCTCAGATTTGAGCTTTCTCCTTAGTGTTCATCATAGATAGTACCATATTCTTCAACTATTTAAAATGTTCATGCATTTTTTTTGTTGTTTTGCAATAGTTATCTTAATTAAGTTATCTGAGCTTGATGTTTCTATTACTTCTGAGATAAAAAGAATCACTAAATCAGCTGTATAGTATAATCTATGATAAGATCCAAAATTTTAGGAAAGTATAATTTTCAAGTTCCTAGTATTTGTTTAAGTGAGTATATACAGTGATTTAATATATGTACATATAATGCATGTATTAATTGAAGATTATAAATCATAATAAATTACTTAAATGTTAGAAATAAGGTAAAAATTGAAACCCATGTCCTATATACTGAGTAACTTTAAATCACACATGAATCTTTTGTATTTTAGGAGGATTTATACCTTTATTTAACTTTGTATCAAGTAAAGACAGAATAATGAAGTAACATGTCAACTTGGACACCTATGTAACTGAAACACAGACAATTTGTTTCCAATAGAAAATATAGCTCAAAAGATGATAATTTCATAACCCCATTGTTTATTAATGAGTTTGCTTTTGATTTGGAACATGTATTTCAGATTTTCTAAACAAGTAGATTATAAATAATGTTGCCAAAAATGTCCTTCAACAAACATTAATTTTCAAAGGTTTGACATATATTTAATCACACTTTAAAGTTTGCAAATTGTATTTTGACAGGTTTGGGGAGTGTAAGTGCAGTTTAATGAGCTCATTTGCTGGAATTAATTAAAAAGCACAATCAGTGACATGTACCTATGGGGTGGATAAGCCTGGAGAAATCTTAATGTGGTCTTTGCTGGCTAGTTCTATGACAACTTGACACAATCCAGAGTTATCTGAAAGGAGGGAATCTCAATTGAGAAAATACCTCCATGAGATACTTGCTTAATTAGGAATTGATGAGGAAGGGCCCAGCCCATTGTGGGTGGTGCCATCCCTGGGCTAGTGATTTTGGGTTCTATAAGAAAGCAGACTGAACAAGCCATGAGGAGCAAAGCTGTGAGGAGCAAGCCAGCAAGTAGCACTTCTCCATGATCTCTGCATTAGCTCCTTTCTCCAGGATCCTACCCTGTTTGAGTTCCTTTTCTGACTTTCTAAGATGATGAATGGTGATATGGAAGTCTAAACTGAATAAACCATTTCCTCCTCAACTTGCTTTTCAGTCATGTGTTTAATTGAAGCAATAGAATCCCTACCGTGTTCCCTTATGACATTCTCACTATCTAATGGAATTTTACTTTTGCTGACACTGTATTTCCTTATATATGTTTTCATTACTAATTTTATTATTTATTTTCTGATACCGTATATCCTTGGTCAATGACGCTAATCAGATTGAATTGTAGTGGAAATAGGTTGAAGAGATTCCACACAGTTAAAACCATCATAATGGAAATTGCCTATTCCATGGTTAGCGTCAACATTTGGGGTGGATGAGAAGGCTCAAAGCATTATGTAAGATATACTGAACAAACACTTGACTTAAGTTCAGTTCCTGTAACCTATGTAAAAGAAGGAGAGAATTGACTCCACAAGGTTGTCCTCTCACCTCCAAATAGGCATAGTGGCACAATGCAACATCCACCTACACAAATCATACACAATAATAATAAACAAACTAAAGTGTTTTAATAGAGAGAAATTTATTAATAATATTTTGTTGTTCAGCTATTCTGCATAACATTGTAAACAATATAATATAATCAAAAAGGCCTACATAGTTAATTAATGCAGTTTGCAGCAGCTTTATCAATGATAAAACAAAATATATTACAGCTCTCACATTCATATTCAGAGGTAACTTGGGGGGTTAATTCATATTAAATGGTTACATTCTTTAAGAAGGAAATTTATAGCTTAGAGACAAAGTAAAAATGTTTGTGGTGTATTCTTCAGAGTTTATACTGAAACACTTGCACCATGGCATTCAGTGTTGGAGAAATATGTTTCTTTGATGTTACTGCTACATAAAAGCTCTTGCATTCATTAGTCACATTAGAATATAGACATTATTTACTGGATTTGCAATTATTTTAATCTAGTGGAAAAATAAACTCAATTGCTGCTGAATATTATTTTTTCAGTGTCTGAGTTCATTCTTTTTTTTCTTTTCATTTTTCTTTATTAACAAAATTTCTACTTCCTCTACATACCACCCACATATCTTCACTCCTGCCTCCTCCCACCTTCCAGCCCTTCCTCCCAAGCCACCCACATCCCCACTTCCCCCAAATCAACATCTCCCATGGGGAGTCAGCAGGTCACACTGAGCCTAGGCAGGTCCAAGCACCTCCCCACTGCACCAAGGCTATGCAAGGTGTCACACCACAGGCACCAGGATCCTAAAAGCATGCACTAGGGACAGATCCCGATCCCCTGCCTGGGTCCCCCACAAACAGTTTGAGCCAAACAACCTTCTTCCATAACCAAAGGGCCTAGTCCAGTCCCATGGGGGCTCCACGACCACTAGTCTACAGTTCATGGGCTTCAACTAGTGTGGCCGGTCATCTTTACATGTCTTCACATCATGATCTCAATGTCCCCTGCCTGCAGAATCACTTCTATCTCATCGATTGGATTCAGCCTGGTGCCTGGATGTGGATCTCTGCATCTGCCTCCATCAGTCACTGGACAAAGACTCTATGATAACGGTTAGAGTATTCACTAGACAGGTCACCAGAGTAGACAAGTCCAGGCACCCTCTGGACCACTGCCAGCAGTCCAAGGTGGGGTCATCCTTGTGGATTCTTGAGAGCCTCTCCATCACCCTGCCTCATCCTATTCCCATGATGTCCTCATCTATCATGGTATCTCCCTCACTGTCCTCCCACTCTGTCCCTGTTCCAGCTCGACCCTCCCATTTCCCTATGTTCTCATGCCCCACTTCTCACCCTCTGCCACCCCCTGACTCCCAGTCTGCTCATATAGATCTCCTCCACTTCTCGTTCGATGGTCCATCCATGTGTCTGTCCCTCCTAGAGTCTTTCCCTGCTAGCTAGCCTCTCTAGAGCTGTGGGTTTGTTGAATATTATTTTAAGATCTTACATTTGTTTACGCTGTGGAACATTTGATTCATGATGCAAATATGTGTTGCATTATTTTATGTTGCACTCTGTGAAGTTGTGTTACTTTGCCTGACTAAAATACCTGATTGGTCTAATAGAGAGCTGAATGGCCAATTAGATGGGCAGGAGAAAGGATAGGTGGGGTTGGCAGGCTGTGAGAATAAATAGGAGGAGAAATCTGGAAACATGAAGGAGTGAGAAAAAAAGAGACCAGTCACCCACTCACACAGCCAGACATGGAATAAGAAGGTAGGAAAAGATAAACAGGTATAAGATGGTATCTCAGAGTCATTTTAATTTGCATTTCCCTGATGACTAAGGATGTTGAGCAATTCCTTAAATGTCTTCCAGATGTTTGAGATTCTTCTGTTGAGGATTCTTTCTTTACCTCTGTAGCACATTTTTTAATTGGATTGTTTGGTATTTTGATGTCTAGTTTCTTGAATTCTTTATATATTTTGGAGATCAGCCCCCTGTCAGATGTGGGGTTGGTGAGGATCATTTCCCACTCTGTAGACTGTTGTTTTGTCCTGTGTAGGTTGGGAGGGGGAGAAATCTTTGGTATGTAAAACGAATTAAAAATTTTTCTTAAGAAAGAAAGAAAGAAAGAAAGAAAGAAAGAAAGAAGGAAGGAAGGAAGGAAGGAAGGAAGGAAGGAAGGAAGGAAGGAAGAGAAGAAAAGATAAACAGAAACAGAGAAAGGTAAAAATCCAGAGGCAAAAGATAGACAGGACATTTTAAGAAAAGTAGGCAAGAAACAAGCCGAGCCTTATCACCCATGTGCACATAATGCTTAAGCCATCAATTAATGGGTGCAAATAGACAGATGTTGATATTGCCTCATTTCACATTCAGAACTTACTTAACAGTAGCTAGAGAGGGGTCAGGGTAGAAGTATTTACACTATAGAATTTGTAGCAAAGCAAAAAATAATTAATATTCAAAATACCTAGCAAGAATATAATTTTGTGCAATTAATTAAAGAAGAGCTGCTTAATTTTGCTCATTTTTGAACTGACATTTTCATTCTTCACTAAACATTGTTTTCCATGTTACCAACGTGAAGTCTATGGCTACTTTATGTTTTCATTTTTAATTTTTTTTGCACCGATGTATTGCATAAAATACCTATTTCATACATTTCTTACTAATAAAATCTGGTTATTTCAATTTTCTGTTGTATGCTTGATTTTTTCTAGCTACAAACTGTAAACAATTTTTTAATAAAATACCTGTTTAAAATTTATCCTTTTTCTATGGAATGCTTCCATTCCTTCTAATTCCATGTATTTGTTGTGTAAAATATATATATGTGTGTGCGTCGTGTGTGTGTGTGTGTGTGTGTGTGTGTGTGTGTGTGTGCGTGCATGCACATTTTAGAGAATTGGGTTTATACACATGGACTTTTAGCCATATTTATTGCAAATAATTTCAATTTGTGATTTAAATAAATTTATATTTTCTCATTTGAGTGGCTCATGTTAAAATTGAGCATTTGAATTTCTCACTGTCTTTCATAGAAATAATATAAGGACAAAATGTAAATATAATAACTTTCAACTATTCTGAAAAATAATTAATACATCTAATTATAATGGAAAAAAGAAATAAAAATCACATGGTATAAATTAAATAAATAAAGCACCAGTCTCCAAAATTTCTATTTGTATTTCACATAAATTATTATTTTCCAGCTAACAAGTTGAACACATTAATCTCTCAGTTTATAAAAAATCATACACTTCTGCATGGTAATCCTATGTATTATTTATAAATCTTATTTCTAGTTTTGTATTTTGTATTATAACAAATGGAATGTAATTTTATTTTTTATTTACTTGAATTAGAGTATATTTTTTCTTTTTTCCATCCTATCCCCAAACCAAAGTAAATGCATAGAATGGCATTGTTTGTTTTTCCTAGAGGGAAGAACATGTTTGTGGTAAACAAAGCAGATCTCTCAAAAATGACAAAATATTAGTAAGTTCCTTAATGTGAACTAATCAAATATCAGAATATTTACTTCAATAAATTGTGTGAAATTTTTCACAAAATATATTGTTATGTGATATGCAGAGTATTTGCTAAATTATTATGCATTTATGCATAATACTGTGAAAGAATGTCATAAAAGTACTTTCAATGATTTTGCAGTTCCTTAGACACACATCAGTTTTCTATTTTGGAGATGATACAGATTTGGTGTATTTCAAAGACTTAATACATACATGTAATTGTATACATTAATGCTTTATCAATAGTGTTATTGCAATTCATTTTAAAATCATATATGTTGACTGTGTTATAGATAATGCAGATTAAGGAGATGATATTGAAAAGTCTTTGTTTATGCACATAGAGAAACAGAATACCTTTTTATAATGATAGTTTTTTTTCTTTCATGGCAGAATATTTTTTGCTAGGCTACCCTAAAACATATTGCATAGCCCAGGCTGAACTCTGATTCACAATAATGCTTCTGCCTCAGCTTCCAGATTTCCAGTTTGTGTCACCAAGCCAAGCTTAGTCTTTGATTTCTATTAGTGGGGTATGGGAAAGTGAGTCTTAATAAGTGAAGAGGAAAAAAGAAAATTTAAATATCAGATATAGAAGAATATAATCAGAGGATGCTGGAAAAGCAGTGGCTTGGTGAGTACTTTGGGGATATCTCTGAGTATAGTAAACCTAACATCTAGTCAATAATAAGGAACACCTTTTAAGTCATCTAGAGCAAGAATATTTCAAGAGCAGTGAGAGCTAGACAGGTCAGAGTACAGAACAGACTGAATGTACCTGAGTTCCAATAAGGGTCAGTGAAACTAATGAATAGGGAGTAAGAATAATGGTGTAGCATAGGGCTAGTCTTTCAAAAGCTAATAGGCTATCATTGATAAGTCCATGTTCATTCTAAATTGGGTAGGATGGCCTTGGTGACTTGTCAGTAGTATCCTCTATCATTTTTTGTAAAGACCATGCATAACTTCAAAATCAATTTGTAAGCTAGAAAGAAAAAAACAAAGAGGCTACTTAGCCATTATGTTCAGAATGCCCTTTCAAGATTAAGTCAGTAGTCCTTAATAGTGTACTAGAATATTTAGTGGAAAGAAAGAAATGAAGGGAAATTAACAAGATTTTCAGTTATACAATTTGAGTGATGTTCATTCAATCCCTCTTCTTTATTTTTTTAAATGTACATATTGAAAAGAGTATTTTACTGCTGTTTTTGTGTGTAAATCTGAAGATGCTTATATGACATGAAAATTATATTTAAACATTTCTAGTTCAGAAAAACAATTCTTGACAAAACATAGAAAGTTGGAAGTCATTGACAATACAGATTAATGTTCTAAAATTCCATAGGAATAAAAGAAACTGCTAATAGTGGTGGTCATTCCTATCAACCCATTCCCATTCCCTTATTTTGTTTTTTTATATTCATAAATAGCTAATGTATCTATCACTCACAAATGCTCATCTCAGTTTAACTAAATGCCTAATTGTTAATTATTACTAAAGTTTAACAAAATTGCTAGGAGACACCTACAAAATAAGTTCAGTTAAAAGGAATTTGCTGAATCTCTGAGCTGTAATAAACATTACATGCTTACTGGTGTACTAATAAAGGTCTTGTTGTTCTGTAATAATTTAATTTTCTTTCCCCAGAAAGAGTTTAATAAACATTTAGATTAAATTGGTAGATTCAAATATTCATCGTAATCAAGGAGGCAATAGAAAATGTAATTCTAACTCTTTGGAGTAAAAGTGGGCAGTGATCAATGTTCCAGAAGACAGGAGAACATATATGGAGTAGGTAATAGATCCTTGGTGCTCAATAAACAAGTCCCATAAGGCTGGAAGTCATTAGTCTGAAGGCAGGCTTTGCATCACATTGGTGATGTTGCATTCTTCTCTTATATTATTCCAGATAGAGAGATGAAACAATAGGAGGTGAAACTACTGCTTTTCTTTTCCTTTGGTAAGGAAACGATATTTAAAAATGATCCTAATGCAAGTCCCTAGGTTTTAATTGATTGTATCAGTATTGTATGAACATTTATACACAATTGCCCTAATAACAGGAAAAATATCACATACCTCAAGTGACATAAAAACAAAACTGATAGATTATGATTCATGACATTGCCTATTTTGTTTTTCTGCTTATAAATATTTATTCCTTCTTAGTTTGTATCTATTATGCTGAAACCTTAGATGGTATTTAAATCTATTACCCATGTAAGATCATAATTGTCAAAAAAAATTTTATGTCACTATAAATATCATAAAACTTGGAACTCTAATAGGTCAGTATATAATATGCCATCAAATACTTATAGATTTAGTACATGTATAATTGTTAATGGAAATATATTATTCTCTCATAAAATAAATCATAACCACAGTTTCCCCTCTCCCCTCCTCCAAGCTCCCACCAACTTTCCTCTCCCAGATCCACTTCCTGTCTGTTTCCTCTGTAGTAAAGAGCCAGTCTCCAAGATAAGACAGCCACACAGGAAAGAACAAAATACAATAAATCAAGTCAAAATCCTTTTTATTGAGGCTGGACAAGACAACCCAATAGGAGGCAAGGAGCCCCAGTAACAGGCAAAGGAGTCCAAGAAACACCCAATTTCCAATCCTAGGAATCCTACAAAAGCACCAAGTTTTAACAGCCACAACATACACATAGAGGACCTAGTGCAGACCATGCAGGCCCAGTGCTTGCTGCTTCAGATGAAATGGTTCCTAATGACATTCTGCTATACTCACAGATTGATGCCTTGTTTGTTTTTATATATTAATAAAATAAGAAATATGCAGCTTGAGGAGATGGCTTAGTGGGCTAATTACCTGCCTTGTGAGTATATGTAACTGTGTTAAAATCCACACAGACCAATGTAAAACTGGGTACAGTAGCACTTATCTATAATCCCAGGTTTCCTACAGTGACATTGAGACAGATAAAGAAGAATTTCCAAGTTTCCAGGCAGCCAGTCTGCCATGCACAATGGTCCTCCATGCTACATGTGTCCCTCACATATGGACACAGACATCACTTGAATATCATACACATAAAAACTTCATAAATAGAAATTTTTCTCCAGTGTCATTAAATCTTGAAGGACAAAGACTTCTGCTTTAATTGTTTTCATGAAAAAATGAAGACACACTTATTTATATGATGAAATTTATTGATGCAACAAATAATAGTTCCTCCTAATTTAATAGTTTAAATTATTTTATAGGATAGTTTAGCAATTCTGAAAAACATGTATCACCCCCACGTATTTATATGAAGGGTCTATCTACAAGTGTACATACATGTGCATAAACATGTGCATATGTGTGTGTTTGGGTGTGTATGTGTTTCTGTGTGCATGCTCCTTTCTAGTCATAGAGATAAGATTTCATTGTCAAGAAAGAATGATAAGCATTTCATTGTCAAACAAAAATCTTGGGCAAAGAACAGAATTAAGTCATTAGTTTTTGCCGAAGTAAGTATTTTAGATAGTTTCACATAGAAAAATCTGTAGAACATATCAATGTTCCTTTGTTCATATTTGTGTCAAATCCTATAATTGAACAATGATAAAATATGAGATTATTTATTATTGGAATACATTTACAAATCAACCTGAGGTTGAATACATTCAAATTTTCAAAATACAGCTATGAACATAAATTTATACTCATTTTGGCAGTTAGTGCAAATATTGATGTTAATTCCAAAGAACTGCTGATATATAAATTATATGATTTAGTTTGATATTGGCATGAAGAGACTTGCTCATATGAAATATTGGTACAATAACAATTTTCACTGTAGGCTTCCTTAAATTTGAATGATTAGCCATTTTGTGTGAGATCTCTCTTGGGATATTAAGTATTATAGCAAATGATAACTAACAAAAATACACAGTATAGAAATATCAGTATAATTAAATCTGTACCCTATTTAAACTTCAACAAGAACCAGCTTTTCCTCTGCTTGATTCATGTAGTCTACATCCAAACAGTCCATTTTGAAGGGATATTTTCAAACATCTAGAGCATGACACTTTTTATTTTATTTTATTATTTTTTTTATTTTTTGGTTTTTCGAGACAGGGTTTCTCTGTGTAGCTTTGTGCCTTTTCCTGGAACTCACTTGGTAGTCCAGGCTGGCCTCAAACTCACAGAGATCCGCCTGGCTCTGCCTCCCGAGTGCTGGGATTAAAGGCGTCGCCACCACTGCCCGGCCGACACTTTTTATTTTTAAACACTATTTTTTTTTTTCATAAAGGCCTATACACTGACCAGAACTATTTACCTTTCTTTTATTTTTCTTTTTTGTAACAAACAGATTATTTTCAAAGTTAACTTTAATTTTGAAGCAACATCTAACAATGTTTGTTTAACTTTGCCCTATTGACTCAGAGTTTATTATGTATTTGATTTATTCAAAGCAACATCTAAACAACTTCTATACACTGTGCTTGGTAATTGCACTTAATTTTTCTTTATGATACTATAAAATTTTACTTTTCTACATTACGTGTGTGTGTGTGTGTGTGTGTGTGTGTGTGTGTGTGTGTGTGTGTTGCAGTACTAGTATGTTTTGTAGTACTAAAGACTGAGCCAGGGGCTCTATTGTATGTGAAACAGATTTTCTCTACCACTTGAACTCTACTCTCAACCTCTCATTCCTGTAATTTTATGTTGTTCATAGGAGAATAAAATTTAGTACTCCACTGATAACCTGTATTACAGTGAGACATTTAAATAGACTTGATTTTGTTGAGTTTCCGGTTTGTAGATTAGAGTGATTTTTACCTGATTATGTGGGTCTTCTTTACTGCATGAAGCTGCTGATCCTTATTTGTGAGGCTGAAATCAAATGGGTTTCATTTGCATCAGCATTACCATGACATTTCCTCCAAGTTTCTCATGTCATAATAGATGATGAGAAAGGCCAAGGGTCCTTCTAGTGTTTAAATTTCAGATCTGATAACTTGGGCAAATTCTCTCAATATACCTTTGGTATGTTTTATCTAGTACAGATGATGTATAAAATAACTCTGCTATTGACTTATCAGAAATGTCTATGCAAAACACTAGGACAATAGCAAGCACAAATAAGACGGTTTAAGTATGGGTTTCCATGTAAGTTATTATTGCTATGATGTATTGGGAAGTTGCTTCCTCCATGAAGCTAGACTTTAATATGCATAGTCTTATTCTCATCCAATTGATCATTATTAAGCTCAACTTTGGTTAAATCAACCAAAATATCATTGAAGAACTTGGAATTTAGAAGAAAAATTTAAAATTAATGTTCTGAAGTAGTTATTACTATAAGAGACCACTACACAAAGAGAGAAAATGAAGAAACAGTAAAAACAGGAAGAGAAAGCTAGAAATTATTAGAATTTATTTAATACCATGAAAATCAAAAGAAATGCTGGAACTCATTATACTTCTTATCTCATGTAAGAATAGAGTTTGGATGGTTATGATTCATTTTTAAATCTTAAATTCAAGACAGACCTAGCATCCAGCATAGAATGGAAATTTCAAAACTGGAGCATGCACAGAAAATTGATGTAAGTTATTTTTACTCATTGAAACTAATTGAACTTCACCTTTAAAAAAATGAATAGTTAGATATTTGAGATTCAAAATTGTATAGTGATTCTGATTAAAATTATTTTAGCCTACTCGTGTCAAGCCATAGTGTGTACAATAACACACTCACATATATACATAAACACACACATTTATTTATTAATTATTATTAATAATAAAGGTGTCAGTTTAGCAGTAAGAAGATGAAGCAAAATGTTCTGTGCTAGGAATTTACTGTGACAGTATATTTTTATCAGATTTTCATTTTATTCAGATTTAAATATTTCACTGTTTTGTTTATTTTTAGTTAAAATCTTTACATTTTAAATTTAATATCAAAAGATTAAATTTTAATGCTGTTAAGATTAGATACTTGTTTTAAAGAGAAAGTGTGAATGTCCTCTACAAATAAGAACTTTTAGGCTTCTGATGTCTCAGGTAGGTTTATAACGAAGACTGCCTTCATTCTCCAGGCAATTCCATGATTTTAACAGTGCTTAACAGAAACAGAAGTTCTGCAAGCTCTGAGCACATGGTTTTGCCACTTAACTTAAAGAGACTTAAATTCCTCACACAAATTCCAGATTTCATTTCTAGAATGTTTGCTAGTGATTTCATTGCATTACCACTGAATTTGAAAATAACAGCAACTATATTATCATAAGAAACAAAAAGTGATGATAATGTAAATTTAAAAATTTGTTAAAACTCAAGTGTTAAAATGTCTGCTAAAATAACACCTACTTTAAAATGATTTCATGAAAATGACTATCAACCAAAATATTTATAGACACAAGCATGCATGTATGTATTTTTTTATTTTTGAAAGCATGGTATCATGCATCTTAGGCTAGTCTCAAACTCACTACATACCAACAGATCACCTTGAACTTTCATTTCCTATCATTCCACCTCCTGAGTGCTGGAATCACAGTCACAGAAAGCAACATTAAGTTGATGTCCTTTTTAGGATTAAAGTCTCTCTTTTTCTAGGAAAGCAAGTACTCTAACAATTGAGTCCCAGTCCCAGTCATATAAACAATTTTTTTTTAATGCAGTGGTGACACACATTTATTTTCAAATGTACAGTCTTCCACAGGAGAGTGGCTGATTCACTAGGTACCAAAGAGTGAACATTTGTCAATAGCTCCATGGCTTGGGTAGCACAAACTGATTTTGAAAGACTAAAATAATGTAGGACACAAAATTGAATACATAGAGAAGGCAAGTGGATCTGGAGGCGTTGGGTGGGATTGAATGTGATCAAAACGTGTATGAAATTCTTAAGAACTAAAAAAAAAAAGAAACAACAATAATAAATGTGCTGCTGACACTGTAAATTTGCTACAGCAGTTCTCTACTTCTTTTGTCTTGATTTTATAGTAAGCATCCCTACATAATACAGAACAATGTGCTCCAGAAACCACTTTTCTCTTAGAATTTCCAACAAATATTCCATTTTTCTGTTTTCATTTCTTTTATATCCCAATGGAACATATGTCAGTTTCAATCAAACTTTAAAAATTCATAAAACGTGTTTATTTTCTGACTTAGTAAAATAAGGTAGGATAAATTGCACTTCAAGTAATAATTAGTAAAGAATTAAAAATCTCTACCTGGGAAGTGGTGGTATACGCCTTTAATCTTAGCTCTTGGGGGGCAGAGGCAGGAAGATCTCTGTGAGTTTGAGACCAACCTGGTCTATAGAGTGAGTACCAGGACAACCAGGTCTACACAAAGATATCCTATCTGAAAAAAATCTCTTATTGTACTTTATTGTATTTCACAATTTCAAACTCTGATATAACTGTCTAGTAGAGTTTATGTCAAAATTGTCCAGTTTTGAGATTCAGATAGAATTAATTAAACCTATTTTAGCAATATATGGACTTTTCTACATGAATATTTTATCAATGGTATTGTGGGATGTTTTACAAAGTATAGTATGTATAATATATAATACATATGCATGTGTTTAATATAAAGTTCTTGCCCAGAAAAGATTTGTATTTGTTCATAAGCACCAGTATTTACATACATGCATTCATACATTCAAATTGAGCAGCATATTTCATGAAACGTAGGTCTGCACAATTTCCCCTACCATGGGAAGAAATATCAGGATTTGTTTAGTTGAGAAATTCCAAAAATATAAAGAATATTTTACTAAACCCTGCATTGTCTTAGAATAGTATTTATATGTGTGAAATAAGAAAATCTGTTTCCTAACACCTCATACAGTTACCTGAGCTTAGAATGTTGTTTAACAAATGTATCTGCATTAAATAACTCCACATAGATGACAGGCAATTGCAATGCAAGCAGAGAAGGAAATCCAGACAACCAAGGCTGGGGCTGTGAGCTCAGCTCACACTATAGTATCAAGTCTCCATAACACCTCAGAAATTTGTGATATTGATTCTGTTTCACTGACTGCCTAATAGAACAAAACCCTTGTTCTTTCAAGTTCCCACAGACAACAACTCCAGATTGAATATAGATATTTCATACTTGAACACTGATGCTCATTTCACTGAACTTTTCATGTTATGGATGAACCTTTGTATTTAAGCACATCTTCCTGTATGTGTGTGCACATGAGTGTGTGTGTGTGGTTATACATGGCTAAGTCATTTTCTGAAACTTTGATAAACACCTATAACAATCAACACTTTATGGGCTATCATTGATAGAAAACTTTGAAAGAGGGAGAGCTGTAAAGTCCTTGATATCTTGAGGTTTAAAATACTTGAAGAGACAAGATGTGTGGAGCTATTCCTACTTGGGAATAGCTTGTTGCTTACTTAGTCAAACATAAAAAATTCTGATATATTGTTTGTATCGAGTTGCAAATAAAATGCACATATCTGTAGATATCTTTTAGGTCCTTTTGAGTCATAACATCTGTTATTTTCCTTATTCTCTATTTAGGTTTTATATGGATGACCTCTCCATGGGTGAGAGTCAGGTGCTGCAGTCTCCCACTATTAATGTGTGGGGTTTGATGTGTGATTTAAGATTTAGTGAACTTTCTTTTACAATGCCCTTGCATTTGGGGCATAGATGAGATGGCCATTTGGGTAGATTGTTTCCTTTAATAAGTGTAAAATGTCCTCCTGAATCTCTTCTGATTAATTTTGTTTGAAGTCTCTTTTGAAAGATAGTAGGATAGGCATACCAGCTTGTTTGTTAGGTTAATTTGATTGGATTTTTTTTTTCTAATTTGCTCTGGAGTAATGTTCATCTTTGATGTTGAGATGTGTCTCTTGTATGGAGCAGAAGGATGGATCTTGTTTTGCATCCATTTTGTTATCCTATGTCTTTTTACTGGTGAATTAAGTTCATTGATATTGAGAGGTATATTCTACAGGACATTTCACTCCCAAACAAAATAATATACTTATTTCTCAGCACCCCAGGGAATCTTCTCAAACAGTGACCACATACTTAGTCTCAAAGCATGTATCAACAGATATAAGAAAGTTGAAATAACCCCATGTATCCTATCAGACCATCATGGATTAAAGTTGGATTTCAACAACAACAGGAAGCATAAAAACTCATGGAAACTGAACAACTCTCAACTAAATTACCACTGCATTAAAGAAGAAATAAAAAAAGAAGTTAAAGACTTCCTAGAATTCAATATAAATGAATGCCAACATATCCAAATGTATGGGATACAATGAAAGCAGTGCTAGGAGGAACATTCATAACACTAAGGGCCTGCACAAATAAGAGAATTTTCATACCAGTGACTTAGCAGCACACCTGAAAGCTCTAGAACAAAAATAAGCAGATACACCAAAGAGGAATAAATGGTAGGAAATAATCAAACTCAGGGCTGAAATCAATGAAATAGAAACAAAGAGAACAAGGCAAAAATCAGTAAAATAAAGAGTTGTTTCTTAGAGAAAACCAACAAGATTGATAAACCCTTTGCCAAGCTAACTAGAAGGCAAAGAAAGAATGTCCAAATTATCAAAATCAGAAAAGAAAAAGGGGACATAACAACAGATACCAAGGAAATCCAAAGAATTGTTAGGTCATACTTCAAAAACTGTACTCAAGAAAATTGGAAAATCTAAAAGAAATGGACAATTTTCTAGCTAGCTGCCACTTACTGAAGTTAAATAAAGATCAGATAAAAACCCTAAATAGAGTCATATCTCCCAAGCAAATAGAAGTAGTTACTAAAATCATCCAACTTAAAAAAATGCCAGGGGAAGATGTTTTAGCTCAGAATTCCAGCAGACCTTAAAGAAGAGCTAATACCAATACTCCTCAAATTATTGCACAAAATAGAAATAGGAAAAAGTGCCAAATTCATTTTATGTGGCCACAGTCACCCTGATACCAAAACTACCAAAAAAATCAAAATAAGAGAGTTATATACCAATTCCCCTCATGAGCATAGATGCAAAAATACTCAATAAAATGCTCTTAAATTGAATCCAAGAAGACATAAAAAAGATAATCCATCAGGATCAAGTGGGCTTCACCCACAGCCAAACATTAGACAGAGCTTGATGAACCCTGCAGAAGAGGGAAAGGAAGGGTTGTAGAGACTAGTGGGATCAAGGGCACCCCAAGAAAACCCACAGATCCAACTCAATTGGCCTCCTAGGGGTTCTCAGAGACCGAACCGACAAACATCGTACCTTGCATGGGACTAATCTAGACCTTCTGCATATATGTTACAGTTGTGTAACTTGGTCTTGTGTGACTCCTAACAGTGGGAGCAGGGGATGTCTTTGACTCTGTTGCCTGCTCTTGGGACCTATTTCTCCTACTAGATTGTCTCATACAACCTCAATAGAAGAGGAGGTACATAGTCTCACAGGTACCTTGCAGCTTGATATACCATAGCTGGCTGATATTCATGGGAGGCTTGTCTGTAACTGAAGAGAAACAGAAGAGGAGTGGATTTGGGGTGGAGGGCAGGAGAGGTGGTGGCAGAGGAGCGTGGAGGAGGGAAGGAAGGGAAACTTTGGCTGGGATGCAAAAACAAAACAAAACAAGTAAACAAAATAAAAAAGAAAGAAATAAAGAGACATGTCTATTTAAAAGATTCACATTTTACTCAATAACATTAACAAATGTGGCCATATTGTGTTTAATAACTTTTCACCCATTAACTGTCTCTGGAATTGAAGAACTGTAAGGATCTATTATTGCCAGGGATCTGGCTTCCCTCTGCCTTTCTTCTCCCTGCACTCTGTTTTATCATGCTTTCTACTCACTGTCAGTCTCTTACATCTGTCCATTCCCTTATTCTTTCTTCACTTATGCTCCTGTTCATTCTTCTTTCCTCATCCCTTCCTCTGTTCCCTTATCCTTCCTCTCTTACTCCACTTTCAAGCAAAAAAATCCTAAAACCTCTTATATTTGTTGATTTCATTGACTTAACCCTTTATAATTCCCAAGCTGTTTCCTTTATTTCCTCCTCCTATTTCTTGCTTAGGCCACTTTTAAATGTGCCTGATGTGGCTGATAGAAACAGCTGCCGTGTTCAAAAGAAAACTTTACAAAGAAAAGGACTGCAAAAACTTTATAGCAATCACTTTTTCAGCTCCGGTTAAGCCAAACTGTGTTTTGTGATGCTAATTGTTCCGTAGTAGAAACTGCCATCAACTAACAATACTTTCCATTCTTAGCACATTTGGAAATTATGTAAATTGAAAGAGAAGACAAGAATACTCTAATGTGCTTGGGCATATCTCTGTGTAATGACCACTCTTGTACTATTTATCTCTTCAAACTGTCAGTATCAGAGGCTTCCAATGGAGAGCCCAGATTAAAAAAGGCCAATTAATCATGAATAAGCATGCTCATCCTCTCTGCCGATGATTGTCTAGCTCGTTGCTGTAGCTATATTTGAAATATACATGTCTGGTAAAAGTTAATGTGAGACTTGGAAGGGATAATGAGAATAGAATACATCTTGTTATAATGGCATAAAAGGCTTTAAGTATTGTGGCTTTTAAATTGCATTCAGAATCTGACATACAGAATTATCTCTATTTGGACTTAGAGTTATCAAAATGTCCATGAGAATGGCACAGAAAAAGAAGAGTGCCTTGAAATGTACATACATTCTTGAGGTCCAGAAGTAAATATTTCTTGTGTTAGAATCAAATTGTATCCATTATAAATAAGGAAAACAATATTGATACAGCAATCTTGCCAAATATATGTCACTAAAGAGATCCCTACATTAATGTATATAATACACACACACACACACACACACACACACACACACACACACACACACATAGTGAGCTCTATTGTAACTGGGTGCACACACAGTAGCTATGCTATAACACATCCTTAATAATTTCTTCTTTTTGAATTATGTATAGTTATCCCACAATGTCTTGCTGCTCTTTCAATCATGTGGACATTTATCAGTGACATATAAGGGTGGTATAGTAAAGAGAATAAAAGCTCCAGGGACCTTTATAAGCATACAAATAAACGTTGCAATTGTCCAAATCTGAGACTTTAGTAGGCAAACCCACACTGGAATCTGCATTTAAAGTGATGACTTAGCTGATTTATTTTATATTATATTCATGATTTAATTGTATGTATATACATATATATATATCAATGTTTTTGCATATATTTATGTGCATATATGCAGACATGTGCAATAATATGTAAACAATAAAGCCCATAAAGGGATGTGTGATGTCATCCTCCTCTATTGCTCTCTGCCTTTTTCTCTTGACTTAGAGTTTCTCACTGAACCTTAACTTTGCTGATTTTCAGCTAGACTGGTGGCCAGAAAGTCCTAGGAATAATCTTTTCTGCTAAGACATTCCATAACAGGTGAAATTTGTATTTATTATAATTCCAGCAATATAAGTGGGACATTTTTCAAAATAATTAGAAATATCTAGAATTTGAACTGAAAAGATTTGATTATGAGTAATTCAACCAATAGGTTAGCTATTCAGAACTTTTAAGAACTACAGAATCCATGTCTATGGAGTAAAGGAGAATGGGCATAGATGGGCAGAACCTAGTGCTGCAAAGCTTAGATCACTTAGACTCAAACTGCATCATATATGTTTGAATTCCCTTAAGCATAATTAGGCAGATACACAGTTTAGGATTTCCCTGACTGGCTGAAGCTAATTGTAGTTTCAGCTTAACATCATGTAGAGTTTTAAGGTCTCTCATACATTCTGTGCATTGTATTCATTCCACTAGTCTTTTGCATTACTAATCCCCTACTACCATGTAGATAATTTCTTGTATAATGTATTATATTATACTATTTTAACTTAATTAAATTGTTTCAGATGGTAGGCATAATTACTACAAATGGCTATTTAAAATGTCTTGAGGATTTTGCAATAAAATTTTAATATGGAAAGCGTTAGATAACTTTATATTTTAAAATTCATTTTGGTATAAACAAGAATATAATCACAAGTTGATGAGGTTGAAATACACTTATTTTTGTACATTTTTATGAATTTTATTTTATAAATATAATTCAAATTAGGAGATAATAAAAGACTTGCATGGATCCTAAGGAAATCTTTGCAGACATAAATGCTATAGACATAATGCACTATTCTTCTTCAGTGAAGCTTTCATAAAATGATCAATAATACACTTAATATGCATTTGTTACTACTTACTACAGGCAGGTGCCAGGTATGACTTCATCTTTGCTGTGCCCACTCTTGCTTAGTATTAACACAAATACTTTATACACCTCAACCCTTTTATTCTGAGCATTAGACTTACGTTTCCAGGTGTCCATCATGGGTCTGACTTAAATTCACTGGACCTAAATAGAAAGACCTTGATCACATATTAAATAAAGTCATTCCTAATAGTTATGATGTAAGAGTAGAAGATTGTCTAGATCAAGCTGGCTAGAGACATATCTATGAGGGATTTTCTTAATTGAGATAATTAACAAGGGTAAGACTCACCATTGTCTCAAGTTCCACATATCTTGAGCTGGAGCCTGGGCTAATGAAAAGGAGAGAAGGAGTTAATTTTTTTAAAGATTTATTTATTATAATATATAGTGTATTTGTATTTGGCAAAATTAAAGAAAATGTTCTATCTAGCCTATATTTGTGAGTCTAAAGTTTTACATCTAATTTATCTTTTATCATAACCAAGGAAAATTATAACTCTTTAGTCTTCAACTACATCAAACACCTCAGAAGGCTATACTATTACCTAAATAAACAGGAAGAGTAGTGTAAGCAACTCAAAAATCTTGAATGACAGAGATAGCTGGCTGCCTGGACAGTCTCCCAAAGTTCTTCTACAGTGTTGGGGCATCCATCTTCAGCCTATAGGTCTTGAGTTTTTTAATCACTTCTCCATGTGTCCTTTAGAATATCTGGCAATCTTCTTTATTATTGTTTTGTTATATGTAATTTTACTATGTTAAAGTTAAACCCTTCCTTTTGGATTAGACAGAAAAGGGGAGGTGTTGAGGGATGTTCTGTATGATGTGAATGAGTTGCTCTGATTGGTTGATAAATAAAACACTGATTGGCCAGTAGCCAGGCAGGAAGTATAGGTGGGATAAACAGACAAGGAGAATTCTGGGAAGTGGAAGGCTGAGTCAGGAGACACCAGCCCCCCATCCAGGGAGCAGCATGTAATGACACACAGATAAAGCAACGGAACATGTGGTAACATATAGATTAACAGAAATGGGCTGAATTTAAATGTAAGAGCTAGTCATTGGTAGGCCTGAGCTAATGGCCAAGCAGTTTTAATTAAGAGAGAGAGAGAGAGAGAGAGAGAGAGAGAGAGAGAGAGAGAGAGAGGAGGGAGGGAGGGAGGAGGGAGGGAGAGAGAGAGAGAGAGAGAGAGAGAGAGAGAGAGAGAGAGAGAGAGAGAGATTTATTATGTATACACACACCAGAAGAGGGTGCCAGATCCCATTATAGATGGTTGTGAGCCACCATATGGTTGCTGGGAATTGAACTCAGGATCTCTGGAAGAATAACCAGTGCTCTTAACCTCTAAGCCATCTCTCCAGCTCAAGAGAGAGGTAATTAATCAAGTACTTATTTGTTAATCTCAGTATGTGATTATGGATATGAAATGACTTACTCCATCAGCTTCTCTAATGGTAGTTTCCCCTGCTATTTGAGACTGGAACTGTGACCCAAAATTAATTTTTTCTTCCATAAATTGTTTTTGTCGGGGCATTTTTTCAAATCAAGCAGAAACAAAACTTGGATGGAAATCAGTAGAGAGAACTAGAGACATTTCTGTGGTGAACCCAACCATATGGCTTTTAAACCATTGTAACTTCTTCGGAGGAATATAAGAGTGTCGTTGCTTTGTTTTATTTTGTTTGTTCATTTCTTGTTAGGAAACCACTGAATGCTAGAAGTTTCAATGGAATGCTCTAATGGGAGCTTGGAAGACAGTAATGCTGAGTAAAATATGAACAAGAAAAACATGATGAATGAGGTTTCAGAGGAGGAAAAGTCTCTGTCAGGAACTGAGATAGGGATCATTCATTTGATATTTTGACAAAAAGAAAGAAGGAAAGAAAGAAAGAAAGAAAGAAAGAAAGAAAGAAAGAAAGAAAGAAAGAAAGAAAGAAAGAAAGAAAGAAAGAAAGAAAGAGCGAGCCGGGCAGTGGTGGCGCATGCCTTTAATCCCAGCACTCGGGAGGCAGAGGCAGGTGGTTCGAGGCCAGCCTGGGCTACCAAGTGAGTCCCAGGAAAGGCACAAAGCTACACAGAGAAACCCTGTATCGAAACCCCCCCCCAAAAAAAAAAGAAAGAAAGAAAGGAAGGAAGGAAGGAAGGAAGAAAGAAAGAAAGAAAGAAAGAAAAGAAAGAAAGAAAGAAAGAAAGAAAGAAAGAAAGAAAGAAAGAAAGAAATGGCTTCAATTTCTATGTCCCAAAATCCAAGTGTATCTGAACTTAAAGATAATAGACTGATTCATTTGGCAGAAGAAACTTCAGGCAGTGCAGCATTCAGGCTGGTTACAAGGAATCTGTAATAATCATTGAAGAGATTAATACTATTATAAAGCAACTTCTTGTACTACACAGGAAAAATAGGAAGTTATTCTGAGGGCAAGACCTCAGCACTTGGTTGAGGTTCCGTCTTGTAAGGATTCAAATTCTTTTAAAGGAAGAGAGCCTAAATAATAGAGGTTCCTTGGTAACTTAGTTAGGGTTTCTATTTTTGTGAAGAGACACCATGACCACAGCAACTCTTATAAAGGAAAACTAATTAGGGGTGGCTAAGAGTTTCAGAGATTTAGTCTACTGTCATCATGGCAGGAGTCATGGAGTCATGCAGGCAGATATGGTGCTGGAGAAGGAGTTGATAGTTTCACATCTTGATCTGCCAGCAACAGAAGGAGAGTATCTTGAACATATATGAGACTTCTAAGGCCAGGCCTAGAGTGACACACTTCCTGCTACAAGGTCACACCTACTTCACCAAGGCCATATCCCTTAATATTGTACTTTCCTATGGGTTAAGCATTCAAATACACAAATCTCTGGGGGCCATATCTATTCAAACCACCACACCTGCTCTTTAAAAGACATTACCTAGGAAATGTTTCCCCATGGTAAGCACACAGGAGTACATAGAACAGTAAGTTATAATCCAAGCTGGCATGAGAAATCAGCAGTATAGTATCAGTAGCCTTTTTGTGCTCATGGTTTTGAAATGATGAAATGTATAAGATTGTGGGGTCATGCCAAACAGCTAAGGCCAGACATTAAAGAGAAATTTTGGAGCCTATGTAAAGAGGCCCTGAAAGGTTTTCCAATGGATGCTCAGGGATATTGGAGATGTCAGGACCGTGGGATTTTCATCAAGAAGACTTGTGAGTATGGCGTGGAGATGGTCTACAGAGCAATTTATGTGTTATAGAAGTGGAGTGGGGCCATCTAAGCTCTTTGGAGCCCATCCAACTATATTTTCATACCTGGATGATGGACATGGAACTGTGTGATTTGCTTTTCATCCTGATGAACTTTGGTGTAGATGAACTTCTAAACAGTCTTATTAAGTAAGAAACACAGAGCCAAATATAGAGGTGCAAGCTGTCAAGATCAGAGCAATAGCTGCCAACTAACCTTAGCTCACCACGTCACCATAGCTTCCCAAGAGAAGCTCTTCCTGTCTAACCTGAACCTTTATTGCCTTGCAATTCTGCCTTCTCATTGGCTCTTAGCCCAGCTATCTCACTTCCTTATCACTGCCTGTCTATACAGACCTCCAGGTGTCTATGGTTGGTACTGGGATTAAAGGCCTGTGTCATCACCCTTGGCTGTGTCCTTGAACACACAGAGACTCTGTCTGCCATGTGATTGGATTAAGGGTGTGTGCTACCACCACCTGACTTTTGTTTATGGATGGTGATCTATGTCCTCTGATCTCCAGGTAAACTTTATTTATTAACATACAAATAAAATATCAGCACATTTCAGCACAAATAAAATATGACCACAAGGTTTTGAAAAATAGTGACAATTTTAATGTTTTCTTAACACATCTAGAAACAACTCTGAATTCAAGCTGATGGCTTACAAAATATGTAGAAGAGCTTTCCATGCCTAGAATAAGGCCCTTGGCCAGTGACTTAAGGAATAACCTAAAATGTGGAATTGCATCCTAGAGAGGGATATGTGTAATTGTTAAGAAGACAGAATATGGAAGCCAAAGAATGTCCCTCGGTATTTCATGTGGAATTCTGGGACTATCTTTGCTTCACAAAGGGGCTGTAGGTACCACACAATCAACTATTAATAGAAATTTAGTGACTCAATATTGCTAAATGAAAAAGTGAATAAGGTTAGATTCTTCCCATTCCCATTTTATCCACATATATCTGATTTCTTCTAGAATTGGTAGTAGAGAATGTTTGGTTTCAGAATTTGACTAAAGAACAGGATAACTAGACAGGCGGTGGTGGCGCACGCCTTTAATCCCAGCACTCGGGAGGCAGAGGCAGGCGGATCTCTGTGAGTTCGAGGCCAGCCTGGGCTACCAAGTGAGTTCCAGGAAAGGTGCAAAGCTACACAGAGAAACCCTGTCTCAAAAAACAAAAAAAAAAAAAAAAAAAAAAAAAAAAAAAAAGAAAAGAAAAGAACAAGACAGAAATAGGAGGTAGGGGGCAGAGGAAAGGGCTGAGAATGTCATGATCATTCCTTGAGCAAAGCAAAGAAGGGGGAACCAAAGCAAGAGCCAAAGATGCCTGCCTGACTATGTTTATAGAAACAAAACCACAGATGGCATCAGTAAATGACACCAAATACACTGAAGATAGGGTAGTCAAACTTTATGAGTTATGGGTCCATGCAACTATAATACATCCTAAAGCCATTTTATGCCCCTCTTCATTTGAATATAAGTCTTTAGTAATCTCCATCATATAAGTATATCCTTGTTTCAAGTAAAAATTGGGCAAATAATTTGGACAGAAAGACTGTGTATGCATGTATAAGTACGCATGTATGTATCTGTCTCTCTAAATACATACATATATATGTGGATATATATATCATAACACTATTCTAAAACACCAAATTATTAAATTGACTTAAACATTAGTACACCCCTCCAAGTTAACTCTTATTTCTTTTCTTCTTATCACCATGATAGGATAAGGTGTAGAAGATACTTGTGTGTACAATATATTATTTATAGTACAAAAATTGTGTTTCTTTGAAAGTGGTGACATATTTTTCATAACTATAATTCTGTAGTAACTAGATATCATGTATGGAGATGCATCTCCATGAGTATTCTGAAGTGTAGACATTTTTAGTCTGTTGCTGCTAGACTGAACACTCAGTTCATTCTTGGTTCTGTCACTTCATTGATTTGACATTGATCAGACTTGATTCAGTCTAGATAGATGATATCAGCTCTAATATTGAGGAAGTAGACAATGCAAAGTAATTATTCACAAAGCTCTTTTGTAAGCCTCCAATATAATCAACTCTGGACAAATTAGCCCATAAGCATAATATCTCCCATTTTAATTTGATTTCTGAGCTCCTGAATTAGGAAGGCCATCAGTTAAGATCCGGTGTTATTTTATCCAATATAATTAGAGGGTCAGCAATTTGATCTTGCCTTCATGACAAAACTGTTATCTAAGGCATCTCCTTTCCCATTTAGGAAAAATAAAAGCCTATGCTTACATGCATTTCTTGTCTAATTAAGTAGAGTTGGTCCTGGTTTCACGGGATGAAATGAGGCTGTGGAAATGTCAGACTGCAGCACTGTGTGACTATGAAGAATATCCCAAATAGGAGGGATCATCTCCATGGCATCCGTGGCTTCCCTGCTCACACATGGCTGTGGCCTTTCTGGTTCTGTCTGGAAGCTGCCAGGCTTTTTTTTTTTTTTTTTTTTTTTTTTAATTCCAGCTGCTGCCTGCCTTCCCTTCTTGCCTGTTTACACTCTGCGTTCTCCAGCTAGCCTGGAGTGTGTCCTGTCATTTCACAATTTCCCCTTTTCTCAGTTGTCAGTTGGGAGTTTTCCAAGGGGATTTCAGTAGGAAACACAAAGAAAATAAAGCACTAAAGCAAAACCTTGTTAAGCCTCTTAAAAGACATAATTTTGTACAGTGCAGAATTCTCAAGATAGTTCTATCAAGTTCTGGTTCTATGGCATAATTCTCTTAGTATTTAAACCATTTATTTCCATTATAATCTTGATTTTACCTGTCTTAATGACAGGGCTACATTTCCACAGAGGTAAAATCAAATCACCTTATATATTTTAACAAACAAGTGATTTTTTATTTTATTTTATTTTACAATACTATTCAGTTCTACATAACAGCCACAGATTCCCTTGTTCTCCCCCTTCCTGCCCCCCTCCCCTTCCCCCCAGTCCACCCTCCTTTCCCACCACCTCCAGATCAAGGCCACCCCCCCGAGGACTGAGATCGACCTGATAGACTCAGTCCAGGCAGGTCCAGTCCCCTCCTCCCAGATTGAGCCAAGCGTCCCTGTATAAGTCCCAGGTTTCAAACAGCTGTCTCATGCAATGAGCCCAGGACCTGGTCCCACTGTCTAGTTGCCTCCCAAACAGATCCAGCCAATCAACTGTCTCAACTATTCAGAGGGCCTGATCCAGTTGGGGGCCCCTCAGCCTTTGGTTCATAGTTCATGCGTTTCCATTCGTTTGGCTATTTGTCCCTGTGCTTTATCCAACCTTGGTTTCAACAATTCTCGCTCATATAAACCCTCCTCTTTCTCGCTAATTAAACTCCCAGGACTCCACCCGGGGCCTAGCCGTGGATGTCTGCATCCAGATTCCTCAGTACTTGGTAGGGTTTCTGGCACAACTATTAGGGTGTTTGGCCATCCCATCACCAGAGTAGGTCAGTCCCGGCTGTCTCTCGGCCATTGCCAGCAGTCTTTTGTGGGGGTATCTTTGTGGATTTCTGTGGGCCTCTTAAGTACTTTGTTTCTCATGTGGACTTCATTTATCATGGTCTCCTATTCCTTGTTCTCCCTCTCTGTTCTTGATCCAGGTGGGATCTCCCGCTCTCTTTCCCTCTACCCGGGTCTCATTGAATAGCTCTCCCTTCATGGCTGGCCAGGGACTGACAGTGTAGTTTTCCCTCTGGTTTCAAACTCACAACTGCCTGACTTTACCCACAGAATGACAGACTTAAATGCAGGTATCACCATACATGGACAAATTTACCATTTATTGTCAAGAACATGTTCTTAGATTCACTATTTTTTAGTGTCAGAAAACACAAATACAGACCCTTTTTTCTTTAGTAAATTTAGCTATGTGTATAAGCAAGTGGCTTGACATTACTAATTTTGGCTTTTATACATTATGGAGAACACAGAATCGTTTATACAACATTTGTGATGATTTTTTAAAATTAAAATGATGGCTAAGCTTTAGTGTTACGTCTAATAAATAAACAAAAACCCAGAAAAATAATTGTTTTGCCATTTTTTTAGAACTATATACAATGTCTCACAAAGAAATTCTCTTTACTATATTTGTTTTTTCTTGAATGTACCCAGTGTATATTGCCAATTAATGAGTCAGCTTTTTGGATTTCTTTTCTTTTTTTTAGATAAACAGTTCTGAATAATGGGCCTTTTTATGTGGCCTTCTGGGTCAATATGTTACCCAGAAAGGTCCACAAGTGTTCCCAAATAAACAGTCCATCTCTTCTTCACATATAGCATTGAAAATCCTACAAATGCCTTTTTTGATCTTTCAGAATATGGTAGAAATGATTAAATAGCTCAGTAACCACTGGGTTTTGAACCCTTGAATCTTTTGAAGATATACTCAATAATTCTTTGATGTACCTCCAGGAGAAAGATTACAAGCTCATTGGAGCTTCAAACAGTACAGTACAGCAAAACAGTTTCTGACTACAGTGGTTTCAACCTCAACATCCATTCAGTCTCCAATAGGCATCATGGAACTTTCGATAATGAGGCAGACACTAACTTTTTTTTTTTTTTTTTTTTTGGTTTTTCGAGACAGGGTTTCTCTGTGTAGCTTTGCGCCTTTCCTGGGACTCACTTGGTAGCCCAGGGTGGCCTCAAACTCACAAAGATCCGCCTGGCTCTGCCTCCTGAGTGCTGGGATTAAAGGCGTGCGCCACCACCGCCCGGCTAACACTAACTTTTGATGATCAAAATATACATAATTATCACTCCAGCTCCAGAAGATAGATTTAAACAGGTTCAGATTAAGTCCCAGAGAAGGTGCTTGATATATTAATGAGTGAGCTTCCTGAGGAGTGACATATTTGGTGATTTGGTCATATAAAGCTATTTGATTCTTATTAGCAGAGGACTCAGAAAGTGTAGGGCAGGACTAATGCATATCTGTTATGTCTTGTTCATATTTTTGAACACATAATCTGCACTGTCATAAAATCATTTTGTTACACAACAATTTCAAACTAAAACAATATCAAAATTTAAGTAGCTGTGCCAGAGCCGAAAGACATGATTGAATAATTATCAGTTAATTATTTTCCAAAGAGATCTTTTTAGATGGACCTAAAAATGACTGGTCTTGATGGTAGGGCTGAGGGGACTGCTTGAGGAAAACTTTGCATGAAGGAATCATGATATTTGGGAAATCAGGCTTAAAAATGTTGAGAAACAGCATTTAGGAAATAACCTGAGTACAGATTTCTAATTTAAAGAGAACAGAATATGGTCATAAATATTAAAATGGAAAACGAAATAGAATAATAAGCTATAGTAGTTTGAGTCAGAAATTCCTCACACGTTACTATTTTAATGTTCTACTTCTAGTTGATGGTGTGTTTTGTGGGATTATGGAAATTTTTAGAGATCAGACCTTGGTTAAGAAGCAGGTCAACAGATATGGGTACTTGGGGTATATAATCTCTTCTCACCTTGAGGGTTGCTTTCTGCTTCATAGTTTACTCTAATATGAATAGCCTCTTTCACAAGCCCCTGCTGCTATGAAACAGGCCCAGAATTAGGTATTTCCAATAAGATGGTCTAAAAACCTTAGAAACTATGAGTTGAAATAAACCCTTCCTCAGTTGTTTCTGTTGGGAATCCTGCCACAGTAGCAATAGTAACAAAAACATGGCAGCAATAAAACTATATATCATATCCCTTTCTGCAGTAGTGATTCATTATTTTTGTATTTCTTTTATTGCTTTCACATTCATTGCCTAAAATTCAAGAATATTGTCTCTATTTCTTGGACATTTGACATGCACAAGGGTATTTTACAACAACAAGAACAAAATCAATGAGTCTCTGAGAAGATAATTGCTTATTTACAGTAAGGATACATCTCTGTCAAGAGCTGAAATTGTCCCTTCCACACAACAGTTCATATATAAACTCAAACAAACATTTACACAAAATATACTCATTACACTTGCATGTATTTTGAAACTTAGTATGATGCTTTAAGTTCCTTCCCAGGTAATACAAACATTTCCTTTTTTTTTTTACATTATAATTTCCATTTTAAAATTAGTCACAGCTAGAGTGACTAGAGTATCTTTAGTTACTTTAGGTAGACAGTGATTGTTCTGATTTGTTCTTAGCCCTGTATCTCTGGGTAGGTATCTATTGAAAGGTTTAAGGGAGGTTTTATCTTTCTCCTCTATTCTTTACAGATAGTTTTGATTGGTAAAAAACCCTTGTCCAACTTGAGTTGGTGGCAGTATTTAGAAGATTGTAGTCAAATGCTGTTGAAGTTGGAATAGTATAACACTTCTGAATCCATTGGCCCTCAGGGTCATTCAAGGATGATACTGAGATTTCTTACTGATTTAGTGTTTGCTATGGAACTAAGTATGATGGCTATCACTTGAAACATCTTAGGAGAACTAACCTCATGTAAAGAAATGCCTTATCAGATATTGACCTATGGAACATTGGTATAGAAGGGTATAGTTCAGAGTGGGTAGTGACATTCCTATGTATCTAGGCCTGGATTGTACAAGAAAGATCCTGAACATGAGCCTGGAAACAAGGTGGTAAGTAGTGTCTCTAGATTGTTTCTACTTCAGTTCCTACTACCAGCTTCTTGCCTTAGCTACTTGCCTGGCTTCCCTCCATGGTGGGTTGTAATATATGAACCCACTAAACACTTTGCTCAGTACCTTGCTTTTGGTCATTGTGTTTATCACAGAAATATAAAGCAAAGTAGATCAGTAAGGCTTCAGGGACTGCTTTCAGTGTTAAGATTGCACCTTAATTTCTTTAAGTTCTCTGGGAGAACCTGGCCAATAGAATATATTAGAAAGAGGATTTATTTAGATTATATTATACTATATAGGCTTGATAGTCCAACTACAGATGTATACAAGTTGGAGAGACTAAGAACTCAATAGCTTTTCCACTTATGATGTTGAATGCTTCAGTAATTTCAATCTGGAATGGAAAGCCTTAAAACTCTGGAGAGTCACTAGTCTTCAGTCTACATTGCATGATCAAACAAACTTTGTTCCAGTGTTAGCAAAGGATAGTAGCAGCAGGGATAGTTGCAACAGAGTAAATGCCCTCACCAGCAAGCATTGAATGTGGTCAGGCAAATGCAGCCCTCCTCAACCCTGGGACCTCTTTATATCTGGGCTGTCACCACAAAGTACTGCACATTGTGGATGAACATCATCTCTCTCTCAGTTTATTCTTCAGGGAAATACACTCATAAACCTTCTCAGAGGCATTCCTGGTAGCTGATTACAGATCTGTTCACACAGAAGACCAAGAATAATCATAAAAAATGCTTAGTTTCCTTCCAGGGACCTGGAACATCTTACAAAGAGCTGATGAGAAGGACCCTGTCTCATAAAACAGCCTTTTTCATTAGTTCTTTGATATCATTGGTAGCAAGGCAATCTTTACAAAATAACCATCTTATTTTAATGTTTAGCATCTCCAAATGGATAAACATTCAGTCTGAGGTAAGTGTAGGAGAGGCTGAAGCCCTGTGTTGGGCATTTTCAGAGTGCTCCAATTAAGCTAGAAACAAGCCAGGCTAAGAGCAGACATTCATAACTAAGAATAAGTCTCCCTGTATTAATTTGAGAGCTGGGTGGCAGGCCACCAAAAGAGTTAAAACAAAACAAAACAAAATACTCCTCAATCAGTTTTTGTCTCTATTTAAATGTGAACTTAATCAGTAAGTGTGGTGATATGTTGTGTACCTTAATAAAGCTTGTCTGAGGATCAGAGGACAGAGCTAGCCACTAGATTAAACATAGAGGCCAGGCAGTGATGGCACACACCCTTAATCCTACAACTCCGGAGGCAGAGATTCCTCTGGATCTCTAAGTTCAAGGCCACACTGGAAACAGAGCCAGGCAATGGTGGCACACAACTTTAATCCCAGTATTGGGAAGCACACATGCCCTTAATTCCAGAAAGTGATGGCAGGGCAGAGAAAGAGATATAAGGCATGAGAAACATGAACAAAAGCATTTCAGTTGAGACTCTTGGGTGAGGACTCAGAGACTTTCAGTCAGAGGTTTCCTGGAAACAGGATTGGTTGAGGAATTGGCAAGGTGAGGTTGGCTATGGCTGTTCTGCTTCTCTGATCTTTCAGCTTTCACCCTGATATTTGGATCTGAGTTTTTTATTAAAAGATCATCTAAGATTTCTAACAACATGTAACCAGAGACATTAAAAGACTTAGTATTAGGGCAGGTTTGTCCTATGTCTTCAAAATGAAGGAGAGAAACATGCTGAGAGTGGTCAATTCCCAGGCATTGCATTTGTCTTATTTCTGGAGAATTGGGGACTTAGACTCTGATTATGGTAGGTTCCCTAGTGGAAGTTACAGAAATATCTTCAATTTGGTAGCAACATTAAAACCTGCATCTTAGATGCTTCACAAATGTATCATACTCACAGTTCTGGATTCTCTGTTGCCTAATTGCAGCAAATATAGATGAGAATTCATCTTTGCATGATGCATTATGAGTGTTCTAGGGCTGCCATTACAAACTCCTAAAAATGGTTTTAAAGCATATGAAATCCACTATTTGTTTATTTGTTTTTTATTGTTGATTATCTTGCTCTGGAGGCTATAATTAAGAAAACTATGATTGGTTGTTGATTCCCTATGAAAATTGGGAACACAAAACTGTAGACAAAATTCTAAACAGTCTTATTATTATATTATTATAAGAAACACAGAACCAAATACAGAGTTAAAAGCCCAAGAGATCAGAGCACTAGAGAAGAGCCAAGACTACCTTTAGCTTACCACTCACTGTTGTCCTTCCCTTGAGAGAGAGTTTCTCCCTGTGTGATGTGGGGGTATTGTGTTCCCCAAAATACTGTGTACTCTAATAAATTTATCTGGGGTCAGAGAACAGACAGCCACTAGATACAAAGGCTAGAAAATGGTAGCACTCACACCTTTAATCCTAGCATTCCAGAGATAGAAATCCCTCTGGATCTCTGTGAGTTCAAGGCCACATTGGAAATAGCCAAGCATGGTGACACGCCTTTAATCCCAGAAAGCCAGCCTTTAATCCCAGGGAGTGGTGGTAGAAAGCAGAAAGATATATAAGGCGTGAGGACCAGAAACTAGAAGATTTTGGCTGGTTAAGCATTCAGGCTTTTGAGCAGTAATTCAGCTGAGACCCATTCCGATGAGGACTCAGAGGCCTCCAGTCTGAGGAGACAAGACCAGCTGAGGATCCGGCGAGGTGAGATAGCTGTGGCTTGTTCTGTCTCTCTGATCTACCAGCATGGACCCCAATAACTCGCCTCGGGTTTGATTTTATTAATAAGAACTTTTAAGATTCCTGCTACAGTGTGACTTGTCTTTTTATTGCTTTCCTGTTCTGCCTTCTTATTGGCTCTTAGCCTAGCCACATGACTTCCCTGTCCCTGTCTGTCTATACAGACCTCCAGGTCTCTATGTTTGGTACTGGGATTAAAGAGTTGGTTCACCACACTTGGCTGTGTCCTTGACCACACAGAGGCTCTGCCTGCCATGTGATTGGATTAAGGGCATGGGCTACCACTGCCTGACTGCTGTCCCTGGCTCTCTAGACCTCTATTCTCCAGGCAACTGTATTTATTAACATACAAATAAAATCACATTTCAGCACAACTATAATATCACCACTCAAAATTTGCTTCTTAGCCTTACACAATCTTTGCTAGGTTCTCTTTGTTTACAGATACTAATCTGACTCCAATTTCACATATCGTTTTCTGTGTTCTGTATGTCCATCAATTCTCTGTTAAGGGCACATGTCATATAGAAGTAGAGTCTTTACATATTACAACAATGTCTGTTTGCAACAATGACTCTGTTTCTTAATCAGGTTGAATTCTAAGTTGACGAAATTTAGAACCTCAAGAAATATTGTGGTGGAGGATGGTTAAATTCACAAATATTACAGAGATATGGCTATTAATTTTATTTTTAATAATACAGTTTATGCCACTTTTCTTTCCCATTTTTTAAATCAAAGTGGTTATAGCATGATACAGACATATATATTTATGGATAATAGTGTTTCCAACAGATGTAGTGATTTTAATACCTAGAACACTCTCCCTGTTTCTTTAATTTTTATTCCCTTTTTTGTCTTTTTCTTCATGAATTATTAAACCATGGTAGAGTATAAACCTAAGTAAATGACTTTATCTGTAAATTCCTTCCACTTATGCCTACCACTTTCTTTCCATCTTAAATTGGAAATTTAAAGGAGAAGGAAAAGTCAATGAGTAGTAAAATATTTAAATCCTCTCCTTTTTTCAATTTAAATATTGCTTGTTTATAATTTTCCAGGACAAACTTAGTTATGTTTACCTTTGTATACACACTACTGAAATTGTTATCCATTCTTGATTTTTTTTTTGCTCTTGATATTCAATGGGCCAAACATGTACTAAGTAAGCATTGATTCACTTTTACAATAAATTACCACATGCTTGAAATGTACATGAGTGTACCTAAGATGTCATGCGATTAGCACTATTCAGTAGGGAAGAACTCAACAGCTTTTGCCATAAATACATGAAAGAACGTTCAGACTCTGAGGGTTTCTATTTTTGTCCCTGTATTATAGATGCAGATGGCACTTCTAAGAAGTGTGAAATTTACTTTGCTGCAAATACAATTTATAATATTTAATTTATTTGCACCTCACTCACCTCTGCTCCTCATAAGAAATGCAAAAATAAATTTAATACTAACCAAAATATTATCTAGTCTCAAAGACCAAAGTGTTCCCTTTCTGTTGTTCTATATTCCATGAGATCGAAAACAAGAACAAAAGCAGAGCTCAACTAGCTGTCAGTCTATGTGTAATCCAAATAGAATAGAGCTCAAATATGTGTTGCAATAGTTTGTTCATGCATGGATTTTTGCTGTCTATGCTTGAAATATCTAGGGAAATAAGTTCATATTCTTCACAGAAGTAGTTGTATTGATGACTATATCAATTTCCTTAAAAACTTAATTGACTATTAAAGTTACTGTGTAGCGACTGGAGACATGGCTCAGCTGTTAAATCAATTTCTGGGCAGGCAAGGAGAATGGAATTCAAGTTCTTAGAACCAAATAAATACCAAGTGGGCATAGGGGCAACATTAAGACAGGGGATATCTGTATAAGAGCTATTTAAGGAGGTTCCCAAAAATCACTCCCAGTCTCCATGTGCACATTCATACACATCATACACATGTATGTGCTCATACGTTCCAACACACAAGTATACACAGATACACATCACAAATACATGAAAAGAAGAAAAAGAAAAAAATACATTTCATACCTTGTTCAGTCTCGATACAGTGGAGAGGGACTTGGTCCTGCCTTAACTTAATATGCCAGACTTTGTTGACTCCTTAACCTTCTCTGGGGAGTGGATGGGGTGAGGAAGTTAGGGGATGACCTAGAGGAGGGTAGGGAGAGTAACTGTGGTTGATACGTAAAGTGAAAAAAAAAAAAACTTTCTAAATAATAAAAAAGGAACTTTCAAAGTCAAGTCAATTTGAATTTTCTTAATAAGTTAGATTAAAATACAAATGAAGTAATCTTATACTTTGTACTTTTCTATTCACTTGAGCATTGTTTACATCATTCTGCCAGATGGTTAAAAGTTCTAACCTCTGTGCTGTTTATGTGATGGCCACATTTTGAATGTGTACATAATTAGAAGAGTACAGTAGTAAATTCATTTATGTTTGCTAATGATCATCAAAATTCCACTTTTCACTTATTAATGTCTTGAAAATAAGCTGACAAAATATCTCAAAATACTTTGGCAATCATCTCACAAGACTAAAATCATTTTCCTATATAAATATATTATTATCATGTTTTTTTAAATAATTATAAGGTGAGGCTGATTAACACACATGAAAACTCAGCACTTAAAGAGCTGACATAGAACAGTGAAGAGTTTGATGAAGTCTTGTGCTACATGGTATGTTCAAGGTAACACTAAGTCAGAAAAACCTAATATTTACTGTGTGCATACTATTTCATATGGCAAACTTTTCTATTGTTATACAATCCAGTGTAACTTCATGTCTTTGATTGACATGTTTTATTGATTAATTTAAATGTAACATATATAGTTTTTTTTAACAGATGGTATTTCTTAGAACTTATCTCAGCTATTTTCAAGGACATTCTAAATTCTATATTATGTCCATTGTTTCATCATTACTAGATTCACAATGAATTCTCTCTGTCTCCCCCTTCTCTAGCTGCCCGTCTCTCTCCTCTCCCCCATCTTTCTCTAGCTTCTTCTCTCTCCTCCCTTTCCCTCCTATTCCCTCTTCTTTCCCTTTCTCCTCTACCTTCCTCCTACTTTTCACTCTCTACATCTCTCTCTTTCCTCTCCCTTTCCCACCCTTGCTTTTGTTTTTGATACAAGGTCTCACTATGTATATGGACTCAGAAATGTGCAATGATTAAGAACTTAACCTTGAAATCATAGTCATTCTGTTCCAATACCCCAAATGTTGAGATGAGAGCATGAGCCACATCTCTACCTGAGATAATCTCCTTTTGTTAAAATCTGAAGAGACAATATTTTAGTCAATTTTTCTTGTTGTCCATTAATACCCAACACTAGACACTTTCTAAGAGCAGATTTTAGTTATCATCTTTCTGAGAACTTGAAGGTCAAATGAAAGTGGTCACATTTGGTCTCTGATGAGTGTAAGTGCTGGAACTCTGATGAAAACTTATCCTGGCAGTCAGTAACCGAGGAATACCACAGTCAACAGAAGCGTTGCAGCTCTGCTCAGGGGAAATGTTTTGCCAATGCAAGTGTAACAACTCTGCTCTGGCAGGGGAGAGTTACGCCAGTGAAAGTGTTACCTTTCTGCTGGGCTCTGGTCCAGCAGTGTTAAAGCTCTGCTCAGCTAGGGGAAAGTTTCCCCAGCAATAGTGTTACATCTCTGCTCCTCTCCAGCTAAATGTCCAGCTAGGTTCTAGTCCAGTGAAAGCGTCACACCACACAACAAACTTCACTCAAGAGATTTATTGGGAAGGAAAATCCAGGAGGGTTCATGCCCTGCAGGGGTGAGAAGCCTTAGCAAACTGAACAGAATCTGGAGCTTATATAGGGCTTTTTGGGGGGAAGAGGGGGAGGGGAAAGAGAGCTTTGCATGGTGGGGATTGGTGAGATTTCAAATTGGGCTTGGGGACAGCTCAGAGATTAGTGGGATTTTAAGTCATAAACTTGATAAGATTCTGTGGTCAGACTCTGGGGCAAGCTCAGAGATTGGTTGGATTTTGTGCTCAGGGACTGGTTGGATTTTACTGTCAGGGATTGGTGGGATATTGTGGTCTGATCTTGGGGCAAATTGAGGGATTGGCAGGATTTGAAGCCCTGATCCTGGGGTCAAGTCAAGGGGAGGATGTTCTTTCCTTGTCCCTATTTTCCCTGCAATGAGCACCTAGTCTCTGCTTTCAAAGAGACACTTATTCCTGCATCCCTTGGAACAGATGGAGAATGGACACTCCCATTCTGAAAAGAATAAAAGGGGAAAGGCTAAGCTGTCTCAGAAGCATCAATAGTACATTTAGGACTATGGCTTCTGCTTCTTGCTCCACTAGGAACATATTTTTAACATAGATTTTAGATGGGACATACTCAAATGATAATAAATTTATTTGGCATTTCTTCAATTCTAGAGGCAATACTAATGAGGTTGTTCAATTATTTAATTGTGATTTTGACTTGTATAGATATATTTTATTTTTCTTTATGAAAGTTGGTATTGTGAGTATTGAGTTCCCCAAGTAGATTTTCTAACGCTGTCATTTTCCCTACTTTTGTAAGCTAGACTTTTTTTTCTATAATTTTTTTTTAATGTTACACTGTATCTTTCCCTCTCAATCTTTACTGTTACCAGCACTGTAGGCTGGGAGATTATTGTTGAATGTGCTATGATCTGTATCTATCATTATGAATTATTCATTCGTAGGATAAAATGGCTCCTTATTTGGTTCATGGAAATTCCATAATGTTAGTTTCTATTTTTTTTCAATTTCAAGCACTTTTAGCTCACTTTACATTTTCATTTTCAAAGCCTAGACACTTCCTTTTACTCAATCTATTGAAAGAAAAAAAATAATCTTAAGTACAAAGTAATCTTGGTAAATAGAAGTGTCAATTAACACCAAAGTAATATTGATTCTAAGCCATTTTGTACACAGAGCTTGAAAGACCATTTTCATAAAACATTAACCAATTAGACAGTCCAATCTGAATTAAAACCCATACATTTCACCTTGGTTTTCATATTGCATATTTGTATTATATTTAACTTTTTAACTTAAAACTTGAAAGTTAAGATTATTGGAATATTTACAACTTCAACTTTCTCTGCAATACATAAAAATGATTTTTACTTGTCACTAATACTGTTCCTGAAGCCAAAACTATAGATAAATTTTCCGATACGTTTTATGTGCTTTACCTTAGAATACATTTATTGACACGTATGCTAACTAAAAGTAATACAAATAATATTTGATATGTTCTTAGTGTTTTACAACATTTTAATTAGTTGAGACTAATTATATATTTTATAGTGGTGGAGTTCAAATCAAAGGCTTCACGTGTAGAAGGCAAGCACGCTATTAATTGAGCCATATCCCCAACCTTTCAATATTACACAAAATTATGTTTATAGTTTCTATTTATCATCAAATTTCTAGCTTTTGTTTTTAATATATTTTGAATTATGAATATAATAAATATGTAGCTGAATCAAAATTTAAATATTAAAAACATATCAGAAAAATTCATTTCTTTCCTTCCTATTTGTCTGCTTACATCATTGAAGTAACATTTTATGTTTCTGTGTTTTCTATGTCTTTTTCACAAGTAATCACACATTCATAATATAGTCTCTTTTCTCCTTCAGTGCCATATATTGTGACCTATTTGTATATTCATCCCTTTATTTTTTTACTTCTATAAATAATAATCTGTGTTGAAAAATAATAATGTTACTGAGTGATGGTCTTGAACTTAATTAAACTTTACTGTCCCTTAATGGATCTCATGGAAATGATCTGATGTGGCTCAAAAAGCATCACCTTTTTAAGTTGTTTGTTTTGTTTGTTTGTTTGTTTTGTTTTGTTTTTGTTTTAATTACAAACTATATGGCCGATGGCTCAGGCTTCTCACTGCCTAGCTCTCATAACTTAAGTCAACCAATTTCTATTAATCTATTATTGCCATGTGGATATATATTGTTCCCATTGGTTAATAAATAAATTGTTTTGGCCTATGGCAAGGCAGCTTAGAGGCAGGCAGGAAATCCAAGCAGAGATACAGGAAAGAGTCAGTTGGGAAGTGGAGACTCCAGCCTGCTATTCAAGGAGCAACAAGATGCCAGCAGGCAAGTAACATCAAGTAGCTTGCTAATAAATAGTTTAATATTTGTGAATCTGAACCTTTAGCACAATTTCTTATAAATAAAATATACCATTCTTAAAACTTTTCCAGTGTTTTCTGCTCTGAAGGTGAATCCATTTGTAGTTTTTCTAGAAATTTTTCTAGTGGTAATTGACCATTTTGTTTTTCATTAGCACTGGGTCTTTTCCAGAGTTTTGCTTAAGAAATTTGCTATTCTTTTAAAATGATTGGCAAGTTTTTGTCAAGGTTATAAAAAAGGTGTTTGTGAAGGTTTTATTTCTACTTATTCTGTGAGTAAATTTGACTATTTTTGATATGTTCAAAATAATATGTACATTTGCATTTTCCACAAAGTGTAAAACCTTGGTAAAACTTTTAGATGTTTTTTGGTACTTTTACCTTTTTGTTCATCATATTCTGTATTATAGAAAAGTCACAATAGTATTAAAAGTGTTTCAATGTACACTCTCTACAGGATTTTTAATGCAAGCATTTTTACACAACCATATTACAATACTAAAAACTGAGATATCAAGACTTTATAAGAACATATTCCATACCCCAATTCTTTAAAATTCCTTACTCTCTTTACATAGGCATCCTCTAAATTTTTTTCCTAGCACTGTACATAGATCTTTTTTAGTGTCCAATATAAATCCCTTCCATTTTTAATGCTGCTTATATTAGGGAGATAGACTTTTTTCCTTGGATACAAATTGCCAAGAATTCTCCAAATTTGTCATGTGTCTCTGTTCCATTTCTCTGGAACGTATTTCTTCTTTTCAAGGAAATGATTTCCTTATGTCTGACAATTTGCCTGTCAGTTAAGGTCTTTTAATTCACTAACATGACTCACTCATAATTTCCTTCATAACATTTATTAGCATTAAGACATTTATATTTATTCTTCTTTTCTTTACACATGGAAAACAGACAGTGCTCATTCCACTCAATGCAGCCAAATTTAGACATCTCCTAATTCTATTTTATTGTTATTTATTGAGTTTATTGCATCTATTATACAGAAACTGTGTTGTAGAAAGAGGAACGCTTCAAGTAATAAAATATAGTTTAGATAAAGCAAATTTAATTGGCACATGATGGGTATTTTCAAATATTTAAGCATTAATGATGTGTGAAACTTATATTACATGAATCCAAAGTCTAAGGAACACAGCCAAATTCAGCTTCTTTCCTCTTATTAACCTTTTTGATGTTGTTGGTTTCTGTTATTGTGTTGCTGCTGCTGTTTGTTTGTTTTTTCTTTTTTTGAGACAAGGTTTCTCTGTATAACTGCCCGGGCTGTACTGGAGCTCCCTCTGTATATCAGGCTTTTCTCAAACTCACAGAGATCTGCTTGTCTCTTCCTCCTAAGTACTAGGATTAAAGTCATGTGCCACCAACCCCTGGCCTATTATTAAAATTTTAAAATGTATTTCCTAAAGTCACAGGGGATATTTTGCCTTATTTGGGAAATATGTTCTAAACCATAGAGTATTTTCAGATAAAATGGTGATAGACCAGGAGAATGGCCTGCATATGAAATTAGTTTCACTAAATACATTCTACTAAATGTGTATCCAGAGATGGAATTGTATAAAGCCATCACACACACACACACACACACACACACACACACCACCACCACCACCACCAACAACAACAACAACAACAAACAGCAACAAAAACACTAATTAATCTTTTAGAATAAAGTAACAATTTAATGTTGTGTTAATGGGACTGCTATATTGAAAGTTGTAACATTTTTAACAACTAAATGAGAGAAATACTTTGGTTAGGAAAGTTTTTTATTTAAAATAATCCAATATTTTAACCATTTTCTTGCTTCTTATGTGCATCAAGCTCTGTTTTGATATACTTACCGAAAGCAGACAAGTTACATATATTTACTGATCTTTTAAAGAGAGATCACAGAGACATTAAACATATTACATTTGAACTGTGGTTTTATGACTGAGTTAATGACAGAAAGCTAAAATCCAAGTCCTCATGCCCAAAGCAGTTATATATAAACAGAAACAACATCCAGGCAAATAGTCAGTATCTGGAATAAAGGAAGCCATGGTGCCTTCAAGAAACAACTTAATGTAATGTGCAATCTGAGGTTTCAATGGCAGACTTTTGGGCAGTAGTATGCCTATCGAGTCACAAAATTCTAATTACAGGAGTGATCCCATTCATGCATTGACTGGTCATTAACTCATTATTTTATATAACAATTACGGGACATTCAATAATCATATCTAACTAAATACTTAAAGGATACATACAGATGAATTCTTATTTTCAACTACAGTGGATATACTATAGTAGCTAAAATTGGGGAACATGAAATAGCAATAAATTATTATATGGCTAAATATTGAAACCCACACACACATGTTAGTTATTGTGGTTTAAATATGAAATGCCCTTAGTGCCTTGAAAATTTGGTCCTTGTCTGGGACCCCCTTCATGCTGAAAACATGTGACTCTATAATGGAATTAGATAACTATAAAAGGGGTCTCTAGTTTCATTCTCTGGCTATACTTCCTGGTCACTGTGCCATGAAGAACCAAGGCCACAGGCTCCCCCTAGCTAGAAATCTGTCATGCCTGCCCCAAGAAGATGAACTGAAAGCTTCTAATACCACAAGACACAATAAATCTCTCTCTCATGAAGTTTTTTTTTTTGTCAGATATTTTGGTCAGACTGACACAAAACTAAGGAACACAGCTGGCTACTGGACGAGCCAGATGTAGTCCAGAGTCTTGTTTGTTTGTTTGTTTAGGGTAGATATTCTGCAAATCACCAAAGAAATTCTACACTTCCATAATCACCTCTACATTTCTCTGGTGCATTGAATTTGCAGCAGAGAGTGAGTTTTTACATGCACCTGCACTGTTTGATGTTTATAAAAATGGCAATTATGATGATGTACCATTGAAACGAAACTTCGCTAGATGGAAATTAAAGAGTGAAAACAATGATCTGCTGAAAACTATTATTGTGTTGGACATTCCATTCATCAAAATTGCAATTAATTTTTCCCTTTCTATCATCATTGTGACTGAAACAAAGGGCAGTAATCACATCTGGTTACAGATTTAAAAAGCGAATACGTCCTGCTTTTACAAAGCTTTGTAAGTGCTGCATTTACACTGTTAGATGAGATAGTTAAAATCCCCTGATGTTCAATGTTTTATATTTATTATGATTTAGTCTCTGGAGAATTTGCATCTCAACTATGGGAGCAGGGTTGGAATAACAATAACTACCATAAAACAGTCTTATTTCCAGTTGTTATGACATGTCTGTGATATCACCATACCTAAGGGGAAAAAAAAAAGCCATCCCATGCATTGCAATCTTTTGGTTCACATTTGACCTGAAGCAGTAACTTCCACAAAGTCAGGCTTGCACAGGAACATTCATATTCCTTTGCTTTAGCATGTGCTGCTGCAGGAAGAAGTCCTTTCCTCTTCTTTGTTTTACTATGATTTCTTTTTTATCCTTCCACTTTTCTGCCTCATTTTTCCTAGTGATTGTTTATCACTAATGCTGAATTAAAAAGTACAAGACAGTCTATATGGCTCTTTTCCAAATTTGAGCTTGTAGATGTAATTCTGAATGATTTTATTAAATAAAAAACAGAGAGCCAAATGCAGAGTCAAAAGCCCCAGAGGTCAGAGAGCAGTAGCTAAGAGTTGAGACCAAGACCACCTTCTTACCACCCACTGCCATCCTTCCTCTGAGAAAGAGACCTACTTCTTGTGTGTCTTTTTATTGACTTTCTGTTCTGCCTTCTCATTGGTTGTAAACCCAACCACATGAACTCCTCGTCACTGCCTGTCTATACAGACCTCCAGTTCTCTATGGTTGGTATTGGGATTAAAAGCATGTGTCTCCATGCTGGTGGTATCCTTGAACACACAGATATCTGCCTGTCATTTGATTGGGATTAAGGGCATGTACTACCACTGCCAGTCTTCTGCTATGGCTTGCTATTAGCTCTGACCCCCCAGACAACTTTATTTATTAACATACAAATAAAGTCACATTTCAGCACAAGTAAAATATCACCATATGAATTTGGCCTTTTTTTTTTTTTTTTTTTTTTGGTTTTTCGAGACAGGGTTTCTCTGTTTAGCTTTGCGCCTTTACTGGGACTCACTTGGTAGCCCAGGCTGGCCTCGAACTCACAGAGATCTGCTTGGCTCTGCCTCCTGAGTGCTGGGATTAAAGGTGTGCGCCACCACCGCCCGGTTTTGCGTCCATAATAGTTCCTTGACTCAGTTTTCTCCTTCCATTTGTTTCTAAGGCAACCATATTCATACTCCACAGAAAGGATTTTCTTGTGATGTCCTTGACCCCTCTGGCTGCTATAATCCTTCCTCCTCTTCAGCAGGATTCCCCAAGGTAGGCCTAAATGGTTTTATTTTTCTTTATTTTACATACCAACCATAGTTTGCCCTCCCTGCTCTCCTCCCATTCCCTCCCCGCAATCTCCTTTCTTCCTCCCTCTCCATTCAGATAAGGTAAGGTCTCCCTTGGGAATCCACAAAGCATAGCATTTCAAGTTGCCATAGGACTAAGCTCCTCCCCACTGCATCAAGGCCGAACAAGGCATCACACCATAGGGAACAGATTCCAAAGAGCCAGATCATGCATCAAGGACAGGTCCTGGTCCTACTGCTAGGGGCACCACACAAGACCAAGCTACAGAACTGTCACCCAGATGCAGAGGGCCTAAGTTGGTCCCATGCTGGCTCCCTAGATGTCTGTCCAGAGTCTGTGAGCTCCTACAAGCTGTCTCTGTGGGTTTTCCTGTCGTGATCTTGACAACCCCCACCCTTGCTCATATAATCCCTCCACCTTCTCTTCATCTAGCCTCCCAGAGCTTGACCCAATGCTTAGCTGTGTATGTCTGCATCTACTTCCATCATGTACTACATGAAAGCTCTATGATGACAATTAGGGTAGTCACCAATCTGATTACAGGAGAAAGTTAGTTCAGGTACCCTCTCCACTGTTGCTAGGAGTCTTAACTGGTATCATCCTTGTGGTTTCCTGGGAGTTTCAATGGTACCAAGTTTCTCCCTAACCCCTTAATTGCCCCCTCTATCAAGATATCTCTTTTATTATTCTGGCCCTCTGTCCTGCCCACAGCTCGACCATCCTGATCCCTCAGGTTCTCATTCCCCCATTCCTTTCCCTAATGTTTTACTATGGGTCTTTGCATCTGTTTCTACCAGTTGCTAGATGAAGCCTCTATGACGACTATTGGGCTAGAAACCAGCCTATGAGTACAGCAGAATATTGTAGGCATCATGACAGTAAAATTGTTTGTTTTTTTTTTTTTTTTCTCCTGTCATGTTTGGTTCTAATTTTGCCTAATACAAGGCAAGGTGCTGAGTCCTGCTACAACTTGATATGCCATGTTTTGTTGATATCCATAGAGGCCTGCCCTTTTCTGAATAGAAATGGAAGAGGAATGAGTGAGAGGAACAGTGAGAGCAGAATGGAGGTGTGGGGGAGGGCCTGGGAGGAGACGGGGGAGGGGAAACTGCAGTTGGGATGTAAAATAAAAATAAAAAAATAAAAAGAGCAGGAAGATGTTTTCTTAATTCATGGGGACAGAGATAATGAGATCAACATTAAGGTGGTTTTTTTTTTTTTTTCTCTCTTTGACTCAGAGATGCCTGCTTTCTGTGTCATCTTCTGATCTTCCCCACTTGCCTATATCATTCCCCTCTCTTATAAGAAATATTTGACCTTACAGCATTGTGGTGCAAACAAATGTCCTTTCACTTCATTGCTACTTTAGAGGTCTTAACTTCAAATACAGTGAGATATGACAGAACTTCAAGTCAGGACTCTAAATTGTGAATTTTATAGGGACAAATCTGATTAGAACAATATGATCTATGGACTAAGTGTTATTTTTCTTGATTATCAGCTTTATTTAGATGTCCCTTCCTTCAATTTACCATTCAGTGTTCCTTCATATATTATTTTTATCATTTCTTGAATGGAATTCACCCATAGTGTGCAGTTTACAGAGCCTATTTGATGTGATGTTAGCACAAATCAAACCCAAAACACATAGTATTGATTGTTATGTTCATCAAGTGTTTAATAATATTATCTCGTCTCTCAAGGCATGTTTTCTATATTGAGGGTTTGTTAGTAAACAAGACAGACTTCCTACTGTGAGTAATTTATGATCACTTGAAGAAGGGAGAGAGAAATTAAATGGATTACTAAACTATAAAAATATATCCAGGAAATAGAGGGGTATGTATAAATAGAATTTGGGTGAAGAAGAAGATATAAAATAATTTTAAATAACTACTCAGAAAAGCAATTCTGAAAAGTGACATTTGAGCTAAAATCTGACAGATGAAAAGGAGCTAAGAATGCAAAGCTTTATGAATGAAATTCATGTAAAGATAGAAAGATAGAAAGATCAGACCAGAGGCACCAGAGAGTAGTGTGTTCAAAGAACAGAAAGCAGTTATGATTGGATTTGAGCCCTTCTCCACAGGATAGAATTTTCTGTCAGATACAGTAAGCCTGGTCAAAAGCCCGTAGCTGGAAAGGTTTTGTGCCCTAAGGTAGAACCTGCTATTGGTATTTTGAGAAGTAGTCCTGCTGTGAAACAACCTTCTAAATGTTTATGCTTGCATATCCATAGACCTGTGATTTTCTCAGTCTTCATTAGTGAAACTGCTTTTTGCAATAGAGAGGAATCAATGGAAATATGCAAACTGTGAAGTTATTGTCAGTGGGTAGTTTTTAGGAGAGGAAGAATTATTCTTTTTGGGGGAATGTAGCCTCTGGTAGGTTTCACATTCTCTATTGAATGGTCCCACATACATATATATCTGGAGAAATGGATTAACAAAAATGATAACAATAACGATAACAGGCATTAAGTTGGCATGTGGTATGATGGGAAAACATTGGAAGAGTCAGAATGGGGCATATTAATGTGTGAAATTCTCAAAACTAAAGAAAAACTTAAAACAACAAGGAACAGAAGCCATTGGAATATGGCCAAAGCAGGGAGATAAGCAATAGATGAGGTGAGGGTGGAAAGCATTGCCAGGCCTAGAGGCAGCAAGGACTGATAAGCCACAGTGAAGAGTGTCTTCTAATCACATATTCTTAGATTCCTTTATACAAACAACAATCAGGATTCTCTTGGACTAGTACTGTTCCCTCACAATGGTTTTTCTGGGTTCTTTTAAGAAATGAATCATTGAAAAAAACTAAATTTGTTGATATGCTTTTTCCCTTATTGCTGACATAAATCATGTTTTCAAGTCAGATACTATCATTGTCATCTAGTGTACTATTTAGCTTTATCTGTCCACGTCAACTACAATATCCTGTGTAATTCTCTGTATGGTGCCACTTGTGCATAACTGTCAGAAGCTAGGTCATAAATGAATTGATTAATGACATCTTTGCTAATTTCGGACAGGATGCTTGAGACAGTTCTATAAACCAAGAATCCAAAGTTAAAAGTGAGATGATTTCTTTAAAATAGTCTGCAGTAGAAAATGTACAATCACACATTGAAAAAACATATAAATAAAAAAATCTTTAAATGATGAACACTATCATGAAAGATTTTTTTCCACAGAGCATTTATATAAACAAGAAATGTGGGGCTGGAGAGATGGCTCAGTGGTTAAGAGCACAGACTGTTCTCAAAGTCTGATTCAATTCAGCAACCACATGTGCTCACAACCATCTGTAATGAGATCTGCGCCCTCTTCTGCCTGCAGGGACACATGCAGACAGAACACTGTATACATAATAAATAAATAAATCTTTAAAAAAAAAAAAAGAAAGAAAGAAATGTGTTAGAATGTTAATTAAAGAAAGGATGCCAAGATCTACACATTTAAAAAAATATTCTTTTTTTTATTTTTTTCAAGACAAAGTTTATAGTTTTGGTGCCTGTCCTGGATCTCGCTCTGTAGACCAGGCTGGCTTCAAACTCACAGAGATCTTCCAGGCTCTGCCTCCTGAGTGCTGGGATTAAAGATGTGCACCACCACTCCCCAGCTAAAAATGACTATTTTTACTATAATTATTTATAAGTTGTTTATAGAAGTAGGAGAAGAACAATTTTGAGGGAAAGCAATGGGCTACATCACATATCTGAGTTATCATTAAGTTTAATGTTTTATTAAAATGTCACATTTGAGGGGTTTTATTTTGTTGAGTGTACTGATTTTCAGAAAGAGTTTGACTCAATACATTTCACATAATTCCTGTGAAATTCTCCATAGTATACTACAATATATCTTGAAAGGCAGATCTACTATTTGTGTTTTCTGTTGCTTGATCACTTCAATGAGCCTCAAAGTAACAACGAAATAAGAGGATATAAGATATGTTTATTGAAAGCAACAGTGCTAAGGTGAAACCATTCAGTTTGCTCATCTGGTGGCACAAGAAAGTAGAGAAATGGAGACCTTCTCTCTCACCAGAACAACCTCTTCCTCATGGTCCAACATGGATTACCACCTTTTTTTTGCAGCTGTAACACCCAGTATATGAAGAGATGATATGGTCAAATTGCCTTTTCCAATTTGCAACCATCAGAATTACAAAGCTTATGTCAGCTCATTTCACTTACGAAACCTTAGTCACATGAGTACAAATTACAAATGCCATAGAAACTCAGAAATAGACACTTTAGTCAGAGTGGCCTAAGGTTGAATCAAATGCTTGTGGATGGATATTGGAAATTAGTAAAGCACCACTGCCTCAGAATAAGAGGCAGTCATAGACAAGCTTGAATCTTATGATTTTATGACTGGGACAAATTACTTATAATTTAAGGTCTTTAATATTATCTATCAATTTAAAAATGTATGTGTTGCTTATCTTACATTTTCTAATTGCTTTCAGGGCATGGAATACATAGCAGATAGTCACTCACTTGCATCCTTAGTACATATTATTTACTCAAAACTGTATGAAACTACCATAATGTCAATATCCATGCTTTCTGGGTCATGGTGTCCATTACACTAGCTTCCACTACTGCAACTTCTGTATTTAGATAGTTACTTTATTCCCTTAGAAATATAATTTTTCTTTTGTAAACTACTAGGCTTTTAAAAAACTGATTACCTCATTGTAGAGTTACTTTAGAATGTCAGTAAATCTTTCATGGCTAATACCATATATTTAGATAATAAACCCATCCTGGTATTAATATTTGAATAAACTTGTTATGTTGAAGGTACATCAAGCTATGTTACTTTCTAAGCCTACACCATTTGCTACATCAAACTAAATCTCACCATTTTGTACCTTACTGTGTCTGCCATGGGGTAAATGCACAGTCAATTCAAGCTTATAAAATCAGTGACCACTTCAGAGCAGGGGAAAGAACACATTAGGAGTTTAAGCATGTTGGTTTTAATTCTTCAGAGACACTGATTGTCATCTTGAGGAATTATGGAAATTATTTTTATTGTCTGAGTTTCAGTCTGTTTTTGAACCAAGGTTTTACTCTGCTGGGGAGGACTGCCTCAAACATGTCAGTTCTGTCTACTTCTCCTAAGGGCTGGGATGACTGACATGTCCACATGCACAGCCTGTGTTTTAGTTTCTCTGATTGCAATATAGATGTAGGAGTGTTGTCTATATGATTTTGAAATGTATGGAAAACATATATTGAATGGCTATTAGTCATGAAAGCCTGATTAAAATGGGGGGGGGATGCAATTTGGCTCAGGTGGATTCTAGCCACCCACAGGCCAGCCTTGTCCCTCAAGGCCTGGACTGACTACAAGACATCCATGGGCCTTCCCAGCACCTAGTGATGCATGATAGATGAGTCCCATTATGATGATAAATAAGGTGGTCGAGAGATGGGAGAGAAAGATAAACAGAATGCTTCATGTGTTGTGGAAAGAGGTAGAATGGAAGAAGCAAAGGATGGAGTAGGCTGATGTAGGAGGCATGCTTGCTACCCTGAGTCACAGTGATGTCAGGGGTGGGCTGCTGTGTAGGGCCATGTCTGGTTCCATGACCCTACAACAGCTAGGGTTGGAGTCTATATCTGTGGCTCCTTTTCTAATTGAAGGCCTTGTGGTTGCCTGGGGTCTAATCAGGCACTTGGGACCAAGTTGGTGCCCAAGGGCCATGGTACAGCCAGGGCCATACAGATCTAAACAGAACTTACCACTACCCTCTGCCAAGACAACACCTGGACCAGGGCTGCAGCTAGGGGCCGTGTCTGAATCCATGGCCCTACTGCAGCCAGGGTCTGTGTTAATGACCAGAGCTCCTGTTGGCATCTAGGGTCATTCAGATGCCGGGGTCTGGGGCCATGTTAGTGTCCAAGGGCCATGCTGCCTTTCGGGCCATGCTGTTCTGAGTGGCCTCTACTGCCACCTTGGGCAACTGTGATATCCAGACCTAACTGCTACCGAGGATCACGGGTCTACTGCAGCCAGGGACTGAGTTGAATTCTGAAGACTATATTGCCACTAAAATTCACACAGAAGCCTAGTGTCAGGGCCACAACCTGCAGCGGTTTTGGTGTTCAGGGACCCTGCTGGGCCAGAGCCATCCTGGTCTGAGTGGCCTGTGCTTCCTTCCATCCAGAGCCAAGTTGTTTCCTGGGCCTGAGCTGCTGCTAAGGGCCCATGTATGTATCCTTGGTCCTGCTGAGGCTGGGATCTTTGTCGTTGTTTGTACCTGTGTCACATCAGAGGGCCACAGGAACAATGCATGATGAAATCAGAGAGCCATGCTGAGCCCAGGAAAAGCTGCTTGGCCTGCCCATCCCTGGACACAACAGCAAGAGAGCTGACCTGACCCTCATGGGCGAACTTGCCCTCACACTGGAAAGAGATGGCCTCATGCCTCACCACAGGCATGGGAGAGCTGGCCCAGATAGCATGGGTGTAGAGTAGCTGGCTTCACCCCTCACTTGAGGGGGTTAGCCTTAGTTGTCCAGATTGACCAGCGCAACTACCACTCAGGCCCATAGCCAGCCTTAGTTTGGCACATCCTAACATCTGCCCCATTTAGAGCTCATGAAGAATTTGGTCCTGTGCAACAATACTGAATACTGTAGAATTGCAATGACTCAAAGCAGCCACTGTGGGATATCAAAAAGGAGTTTTAGTGAGCATCCAGGCATGATGGTGTACCAGAAACCAAAGACCTTGACTCATTGTAATGAACATTTGCTAGTAAGGCTGATTAAACAAAAGCACATACTATGTGACACACTGTAACTCTCAATTCCAGCACAAATGAAGCGGTGTTAGAGAGGTGGGAATCTTGGAGAATTAAAGAGAGTATTTTGTTTGTTTGCCTTGTTTTGTTTTGGAATTTTTTATTTTTATTTTTTTTGAGAGGGCAATGTAAGGGTGAGTGGAGGATATGGGGGGAACATGAAGTAAATATGGGGGGGGTACATGAAGTAAAATTCCCAAAGAATCAAGAAAGAAATTATTTGACATTAAATTAGGGCAGCAAAATAATTAGAAAATATAATATATAATGTGCCATGATAATTTTGCTTTCAAGACTATGAATTGCCTGCCATCCTCCTTTCTTTTTCTCTTGGACAAGTATAAGTCATATTAGTGTTCATGATTTTTCACATCTTTCAAACCTCTAATTTTCTGTATATACATTCCCTTTAAAGTTCTATGATTCTGTAATAAGGAAATCAGTGTATTTTACTAAGCCATAAGTATGCAACCATCAAGGCTTTCCCCATGAATAATGAAGAACTAGTAGAAAGAGGAATTTAATGGATATTGTTAGAATTTGAAATTAATGCCTTCCTTTCGGTGTGAAAGGTACTGTGCTTGTGGAATAAGAATCTAGCATGAACTTCATAGAGATACAACCTCCTCTAACTGCTAAGTCAGTTTTCTGCAAAGTCTTCACAGTTGATCAGTCTTCTACTGCTTTCTACCTCCAGAGCTATAAACAATGACTAGGGACACAAAAGTCTCAAGCAAACTCTATTATTTTTGAAGAAGGTCAGAGTGGTCTCAATGAATGAAACAGATCATAGTTAACATAATAGTTATCATGCTTTTAAGCACATATGATCTAAATATGGAAATTTCAGAATAAAATTCACTCATAATACTTATTCAATTCATTATTGTTTTTGCTATTTTTAGTCATTTCTATTTGTGTTTTAATGGCTTACAAATTAAGTCATTGGTCTCAGAGATCCAAACATAAAAATCATATTTTCTTGATAGATAATGGGAGTTCACATGAAATTTTATGTTACATCAGATGGGGAACAGACTTTGACAAGGAATTTATTTGGATACTTATGAAGGTTGTGTTTCCCAAAGGAGAAAGGCTTTCTATGTCAGCTGTGGCATTTTAACCTCTCCTGTGTCTGTGATGACATATGCACACACCTGTGATTATCCTTCTCCAAGGTTCATTGTGTCTTTCTTAATGCTCAGGAGTTATAGACAGAATGGCTCTCTAGCTGCACTTAATGAATGATTTTTCATGTTTTACCTGTTTCAGTTCCACTTTTTATAAAGAGAAAAAATATATTCCGAGAGCCATAGATATGCAGGTAGTGATTCTCCATTAGAAAAGATTGACAGTGTGAAGTACTGTAGTTTGAGAGTATTATGCCTATCAGCCAAAGGGCACCACTCAAGCTAATGGAGTCTTCATTTCCTGTAATCACTATTCTACCCTTTGCATATAAGCAAAGGACAAAATACCTAAGAAGTACTTGAGAAAAGAAGTTGGCAAAGAAACAAAAGCCAATATTTGACATAATTTCTCGGTGTCAAGAAGTCTCTCTCTCTCTCTCTCTCTCTCTCTCTCTCTCTCTCTCTCTCTCTCTTCTCTGTGTGTGTGTGTGTGTGTGTGTGTGTGTGTAGGTTAATTTGCATATGTTCATGTTGGCAAGCATTCCTATGAGTACATATGTGTGTAGATGAATCTGTGTGTGTGTTCACCAATGTGTCTTTGCATATGATGACAAAAGGTCAGTTGTAGAAACTGTTCCTTAGGAGCTACAGGTGCCACCTGCTTCAATTTTTAGACAGGGTTTCTCATTTCACTGGAGATCATTATACTAAGTAGTATAAATTGCCTGACTAGCAAGCTCCAAACTTCCAATATGTGAAACTACAGCTATTCCATCATAATTCTCCTAGTATTGCCCATTTGCTACTGCACATTAATATGCTTACTCATGATATTTAACTTTAGAACTAGAATTTCTTTTCTTTTTAATATACCACTTAATGTACATGAATGAAATTAATCTTGAATAAAACCAGAGTGGTTTTATTTGTTCTGAAGTGTTTACCAGTCACATGAAAGTAAATTTGAAGACAACAAAAAATAATATACTAATTTTGTCTGGGAAAAGTCCAGTTTGAATATGCAAAGCTGTCAGTCAAGCCATGTTCAGAAGCCAAAAATTTGCCTAAGAAAATATAGCTAACTATATTATATCTATTTGTATAATTAGTCTTTATGTCAGAGTAATATTCATAAACAATTTTAAAACAGTCTATTTCAGTTCACAACCAAGAAAACTAAGATATAGAAAAGTAGATTTAAAAATATATATTCTCAGTTCTTGGCTGGAACTTAGGGCTCAAAGGATTTTTCTCTTTCAGCATAATATAAATACAATACAGTTAAAATATCTTGGTAAATGCTAAACATTATTCATTTTCAATGTATCACATGAATAGCCAACTTGGGTCATTTTCATACAAAGTCTCTGTACTAAAATATGTTTAATTAAAAATATTCAAAAATAATGTGTAGGTATTCTTTTTTCTGAAACAAGTTTAAAAGTTGAACATTGAGAAAAAAAAAAAGCACACACACCACTGTCACCTCATTAGTTGTAGAAAATGCCTCTGACAAAATCCAACACTCCTTCATGAAAATGTTCTGGAGAGATTAGGGATACAAGGAGCATAGGTAAACTTAATAAAAGCAATTTAAAGCAAGCTTATTGCCAACATCAAATTATATGGAGAGAAACTCAAAGCAATTCTCCTGAAATAAGGAACAAGCCAAGGTTGTCCATTCTCTCCATATCTGTAGCAGGAAGTTTTTCTCCAGTCTCACCCAGCCCCGTGGTCCCACATGGAGCTGCTTATAAAATAATCACTCAGAGGTTTAATATAATTTACAAAGTGTATGGCCTATGGCAGGCCTCTTTGTAGCTAGCTCTTATATCTTAAATTAACCCATCTCTGTTAATCTATGTTTTGCCATCTGTTCCCTGGCTTATTCGTCTGGTGGCTTGTTGTTCCTTGGGCAGTAATCTGGCATCTCTCTCCAGATTCTGCCTTTCTCTTCCCTGTCTTTCTCCTTGGATTTCTCACCGGCCTCTAAGCTACCTTGTCATAGGCCAAAGCAGCTTATTTATTAACCAATGGGAAAAACATATATTCACAGCATACAGAAAGACATCCCCAACACATATCTATTCAACATAGTACATGCAGTTATAGCTACAGCATTAAGACAATACAAGATCAAGGGGATACAACTTGGAAAAGAAGTAAAAGTATTGTTATTTGCAGATAGTATGATAGTATATATAAGTGATAAATAGCTTCAGTGAAGTGGCTGGATACAATATTAATTTTAAAAAAGGCATAGTACTTCTATATGCAAATGACAAATGGACTGAGAAAGAAATCAGAAAAATAACACATTTCACAATAGCCACAGAAAATATAAAATAACTTGGTGTAACCCTAACTAAGCAAGGTAATGACTTGTATGACAAAAATTTAAAAGCTTTGGAGAAAAAAAAATGAAGACATCAGAAGATTGAAAGATCTCCCATGATCATGGATCAGTAGGATTAACATACCCAAAATGGACATCTTACCAAAATCAATTTACAGATTCACTGCAATTCCCATCAAGATCTTAACACAATTCTTTATAGACCTTGAAAGGACAATTATCAACTTCATATGGAAAAAGAAAAAACAAACAAACAAATAAACCAGCATGTCTATAACCATAACTGAACAATAAAAGCACAGCTGCAGCTATCACTATCCCTGACATCAAGTTGTACTAGAGGGATATAGTAAGAAAAGTTGTATTATATTGACATAAACAGACACATTCTTTAATGGAATCAAATTGAAGACTCTGACATAAAACTCCACACCTATAGACCTCTGGTTTTTTATTTTAAAAAATCCAGAAATACACACTGGAAAAAAGATAGCATCTTCAACAGTGGTCCTGGTCTGAGTGTCTGCACGTAGAAGAATGCAAATAGATCTATATCTGATACCCTGTATAAAAATCCAGTCCAGGTGGATCAAATACCTCAAAATAAAATCAGATGCACAGAGCCTGATAGAAGAAAAAGTGAGGAATAGCTTTGAATGCTTTGTCACAGGAGAAAACTTTCCAAAGAAAACTCTTATAGTATGTGCATTAATCTCAACAATTAATAAATGGGACCTCATAAAACTGAAAATCTTCTGTAAGTCAAAGGACACTGGTAATTGAACAACATGGCAGCCTACAGAATGGGCAAATATTTTTACAAACTCCACATCTGATAGAGGACTAATATCCAATGTATATAAAGAACTCAGGGACTAGGTATCTAAGGACCAACTAATCCAATTAAAAACTGGGTTACAGATTTAAACAGAGAATTCTCAATAAAGGAATCGCAAATCTGCAAAACACTTAAAAATATTTAACATCCTTAGTTATCAGGAAAATATAAATCAAATCTACTTTTGAGATTCCATCTTAAACTGGTCAGGATGGTTAAGATCAGTAAAACAGTGACAACTCATGCTGGTAAGAATCTGGCGCAAGGGGGACACTCCTCCATTGCTGGTGGAAGTGCAAACTTGTACAGGTACTTAAGAAATCCATATAACCATTTCTTTAAAAAAAATGGTAATCAATCTACCTCAAGACCCAGCTATACCACTCTTGGCTGCATACCCAAAGGATGCTCAATTCTGCCACAGGGACACTCAACTAAGTATGTTCATTGTTGTTTTTTTCAAAATAGCCAGAAACTAGAAATAGCCTAGAAGTCCTCCAACTGAGCATGGACAAAGAAAATGTGGTACATGTTCAGCTGTTAAAACAAAATGACAACATGAAATTTGCAGGCAAATGGTTGGAACTAGAAAAAAAAAATCATCCTGAGTAAGATAATCCAAACCCTGAAAAAAATATGGTATGTACTCACGTATAAGTGGATAACATCTGTTAGGTAAATGATAATCAAGCTATAATCCACAGACCCAGAGAGATTGGGTAAACAGGAGGGCTGTAGGGGAGAAGTGTAAATTTCTCTGAGAAAGGAAAACAGAATAGATTCTGTGGGTGCACTGGGGGTAGGTGAGGATGGAAGCAGTAGAGATCAGGTTGGAGGTAGGTTGAAGGGAGAGAGTGCTAAGAGAGGTGGCTGGAAATGGGTGGTATTTGGCCACACTGTAGAAACCTACTGCAGTGGAAACTTCCTGGAGCCTATGAAGGTGATCCTAGTGAGGACTCATAGTGATGGGGGATATGGAGTCTGAAATGGCCATATCTTATAGCCAGGCAACTCTCCCAGTGGCAGGACTGGGTTGGTTTTGACTGAGCTGTTGGCAGAGAGTGTCCTGTAGAGACCCCTAAGCAACCCAGCCTGATGTCAGGGCAGAGGATTCCTCTATGCAAATGGGACAACATCCACATAGCTCTTTGAAGATGGAAGGGTTGAGCTCATGCCAGCATGGAGCCTTCTTTTAGATATTCCAGTCTCTGGTGATGGAAGGTACTCTGCAAGCTACTGAAAGATAAATGTGGAAACCAACCCAGTCACACAACCTTTGACTTACAGTCTGTCCTGTCTGCAAGAGATGCTGTGGCAATGGTGGCTCCTAACTTCTGGGAGTGGCCAAGTATGTCTGATTTAACTTGAGTCCCACTCCACAAGAGGGACTCCATGGCCTACACTGCTAGGATGGCCCATAACCAGAGACTGTATTGCCTAGCAACCTAGGGTAGAATCAAACAGGACTAGTTTTTAAAAAAATCAATGAAATGATTTCTAATGATTTTCTGCTATACTCACAGATCAGTGCCTTTTCTAGTCTTCACCAGGGAGTCTTCCTCTAGCAGCAGATGGGAAAGGATGTAGAGACCCACAGGCAGACATTATGCAGAGAATTATCTATCAGGTCCCTTCCCTGGAGGTCTGGGGAGCCAAGGAAGAGGGGATGGAGAGTTTGTAGGAGTCAGAAGAGATGGAGGACATCAGGAGAACATTACCCATTGAATCAGCAAAGCAGGATTCATATGGGTTCACAGAGTGCAGGAGAAAGTATGGGACCTGCAGTTTTCTACACTAGGTCCTCTGAATAAAGGCTGTAGATGTCATTTGGTGTTTGTGTGGGACATCTAACAGTGAGAGGGGGGTGTCCTTAACTCTACTCCGGTTTGGATTGCTTTATCCAACTTCAGTGTGAGGACTTTTGCCAGGCCTTTTTGCACTGTTTTGTTGTTTTTGGTTATTATTTCTTGGGGACCTGCTCTCTTCTGAAAGGAGAATGAGTGGATCCAGGGGAGGTGTGTGTGTGTGTGTGTGTGTGTGTGTGTGTGTGTGCAGAGAGGAGAGAGAAGGAGAGGAGACAGAGAGACGCAGAGGAGGAGAGAGAAGGAGAGACGAGAGCGCTGGAGCAATGGAGGGAGGGAAGGATGCACGCAGGATATGTTGTATGAGCACATAATCTAGTTCCAATAAAATAAAATCTGCAGACTGAAAAAACAGTTTTTAACCATACTACTGGTGAAGTTCCTATGGAGTTGACAGAATTTTTTTTTTACTGCTAAGAAAATAGTTATGAGATATCACTCCACAGAGAATTTTAGTGTTTTCTTTTTCTTCCTTTTCTTTGTTTCTTCTTTTTTTCCTTTTGCTTTCACATCAGGGGCAAAGACATTAAGCACCTTTTAACAATTTAGGTAAGGGCATCAGAAGAAAGTACCTCAAAAACTAATCAGTTGTAAAATAAATAGAAAGTTTAGGTAAAATTAAAAAACAACAACCAAAAACAAAACAAACAAACAACAACAACAACAAAAAACCCCGAAGATTTTGAATTACTTCCTTAGTTTTCCAGTGATGGATGGCTTTCAATTTTGATATCACTATTCTAATACCTTCTTGGCTACTAGTGTTTTCCAATCCCTATCAGTCCTCTTTGCCTTTCTTGTTCTTTTTTCTTTGTTGCTACTTAAACTTTACATGAGAAAGAAATGAGACATACCATATTTCTTTGAAATGATACAGGTAACTTTATCAGTGGAGACAATTTTAATCACTTAATACTGTATATTAAATGCCATCATTCCTTGAAGAAAATCAAGAGGTTATCAAATTAGACACAAAAACTGTTGCCAGGTGTCTTATGAAAGAGTTTTTACTTTTCATAAGTGACATACATGAAGATAAATTTATTTTCTCTCAAAAGTTTTAAGTGTGTTAATTCCTTATAAGTACCCCATTGTATTTCATAACTCATGACTTCTGCTATGTAGAGTCTGTGATCTTACTTCTTGGTTTGAGTAAAATTTAGAGAGGGAGGGAGGGAAGGAGAGAGGAAGGGAGTAAAGCAGGAAGGAAAGAAGGAAGGAGGGAAGGGAGGAAGGGAGAAAGGGAGAGGGGGAGAGAGACAGGGAGGAAGGAAGGAAAAGGATTTGTATTAGTAACCTGACAGAACTTCACCATTTGAGCTTTTTTTTTTTGGCTCTCATTTGAAAGCCTAATACTCAGTCAATGAAATTAATGATGAGGAAATTGAGAATCAATAGAATGAAATATGTTCTTTGCATTGTGTGTAGTCAGGCAATAGAATTCTCTAAAGCAGATGAGATCAAGTCAAATAAAGTGGTTAGATATGAAAACAGAAAGGATAGCTTTATCTTCATCCATAGGACTCACAGTTATTGCTCTATTGATCAAACAGTGGGGGAATTCATCTTTTGCTTCTAGGCATATTGATATGTTGACTGTCTGCAAAGATGTATGTGAGGAATCTTGATCTTCTCTGAGATTTATGTTTCAGTGTGAAAACAAGCAAGGCATGGTGTGTGGAATTGATCCAACACTTCCAGAAAACAGAGAGATCAGATAGATTAAACCAAACTTGCGTGACAAATGGAATGATGCAAATCTCAGACATGTTACAACATGAGTAGAAAAGCTACTATTAAAGTAAAACTGAGGTGAAAAAGACAGCCTACAATAACTGTCCCTTTTCCAAATGAAACCAATATACAGAAAAGGAAAAAAAGTTATTTACTGACTAAAGATTTCATGTTAGCTATAATTTAAATGCTCCCACCTACATATTTTAATGTTTCCAGAGACACAGTAAAGGGAAATACTAACTACAAACAAGCAATTAAAAGCCAATATTGCATATATTATTACATAATTTCATATTCATAACAATGAATGAGATAGGTTTTATTATTTTTATTAAAAAATAACCAAAAAGAGGTGACACAAAAATCCCCTGGCCTTTTAACATTATGTTTTAGATTCTCAAAACCATTTTCCAAATCAAAAGCTAAAGCTCATAATAGATAAACAATTTCATTGTGGCATCATTGTAAATAGAAAGGGCAGAAAATTTTATGAATCTCTGGAGCATGCTCTACAGAGTAAAATGACTTTTGCCTTCTTATCTTCTATTAAGAAGCTGCCCTGGGCCATTACTTTACCATGAAGAGATTTAATTTGAACATTTCAAGTGTGTGCTTAATAGAAAGGCTTCCTTTGCAAAGGGGAAATAACCATTTGAGAGTAAAATTTAATTTAAATATTATCCTGCAAACACGCTAATATTATTTGGTGTCAAGCATAATTCCATAAGAAGACACATCTGTATCACCCTGCAGGATTCATTCTCATGCTGCACCAAGCTGTGTTCAAGACAGCCCATGATTCAGGAAATAGATTCTACACAGACATGCTGGAATACTGGGTACCAGATAAACCAGCAGTATTGAAATAAAGCACATAAAGGGAATAGTAAATAATGTGCCATACTAATTTTGAGTGTAATTAGGAAAGAGGGGGAAAAAAACCTACTAAAATTCTGAAGGAAATGTCTGTCATGGATAGTTGCATATAATTTATGGTTTAAATATATGAGGAAAGATTTTTAAGGCATGTATGTTAAACAACAACATTTAAAGAAATCTTTGCTGTGTAGCAGTTTTGGATGGTAGGTTGGTGAGAGAGAAAAAGTAGTCTAATTCAAGTCCTCATAGATTTTGCAAATGGTTGGAAACCAGATATTGTAGTGAACCAAGTGTATAAAATTGCACAGTTATAGTCTAGTGTAGATTTTTTAAAAAAGGTCAATGCAAATCTGGGAGGTAATATGGAAGGGATTTCTCAAGAAAATTGCATTTTGATCTTGGATTTGAAGAATTTGTAGGCAAAGCGGATAGGCATGAGACAATGGGTCACACATACCATACAGAGAAAAACAGATCCAGAGACATTAAAGGAAAAAGACAAATGGCTGGTCAAAGATTAGGAGCTGCAGAGAGATGTTAAGGCCACTCTCCTTGGGGCCACAGCACTTCCTGTGCCTCACTCTTGTAAAAGCATTGTCTTCTTCTTTATGTGTTCTGAATATCAATGATTACCCACAGCTCTAAATCTTCTACCTTGTCCTTCTTGTACTTTCTAAGACCAGGCTAATTAGGCACTAAGTGGTTGAGCATTTTGGTATTCAGTTACTGTGTATATTCTCATGTATGCTCCACAAGATTTGATATTCAGTTTTCTCCTATTAAGGAGGAAAGTATGTATGAAATTCATAAGCTAGAAATTCACTACATGGAGCTATCCAGTGATGGAAGAAGAGAGGTACTCCAGGAGAGTACTCTTCATGCAGATAAATATTGAGAAAGAAGGGCAAGGGAGTACAATTTTTATATTCTCACTCATTTCTAAAATAATATAGAAAAATATCATTCTGTACTTTTCCAGTACTATAGGAAGCTTCCTCCCTGAACTAGTTTGGAATTCCTGGAAAGATGAAAGAACATAAAGCATGTAGACAGTCATTCACACATATCATCATAATGACCAGCAATTTTAATTTCCAAGGTCTGATTTTGTACTCTCACTCTAAAAACTGAGAAGAGTAGAGAAGAAAAGGAAGGGGACAGACAATTTGCTAGCTATGACATACATTATAACTACTTTAAAATCTTAATCTTAGAATCTAGACCCTGATCAAACCAACATATTTCTAACAGATTCCCCCTCTCCACAGGCACTGGCAGTCAACTTTCTGGGATATTGTCTGTGAGTTCCAATTGGCCAACTTAGTCATGCCATGACATATCACCTGGGAAGTGAGTCTCCATCAAAGGCTTGTCACATCCTGTTCTTCACCTGTTTCCTTCTTTATTCCTAGGTATGAGACAGCTTTGATGCAGACTCACGTTAGAAACCATTCCTATCTTCAAAAAGCATAAGGAGAGACTCCCAATTCCACCACATGATCTCTAATTCTCCCAAGAAACCTAACAAGCTGTCTGTCTCAGGTGCTGGAGCCTGAAATTTTTTTGTAGCCCCAGAAATGTTGTTGCTTCTTTGTCTGTCTCTCCGTGGTTTTTAATAAATTTTCCAATAACCTCTTTAGCCCCCCAAAATCCATCTCAGTATCCTCTTAAACTACCTATCCCATCTGAAACCTAGTATCTACACCAAAAACAGAAGACCCAGAAATCATAGATGTTTGATCTGTGACATTAACACTAATAGGTTTATGTAGCGAAAGAAATAATGTGAATATATTTATAAATCATTTAATTTTATAGTGATTATGCACTTGAAATTTAGGGGTTTGTGTGATTGTTTGAATGTCTGTCTATGTTCAATTGAGAAAGCATTTCAGGAAGAAGGCAAATCTTAAGATAATTTGGTGAAAAGCTTAGAATGATTTGATATGGCACCATAAGACAAGATGCTTTGAAAATACAGTGGCAGAACATGGCCTTTATGTTCTTGTGTTTATAGAAAAATAACCAATAAGCAAACAGATTCTTGTGGTGGGGAGAATGAGTTTACATTAATTAATATTCCTTTTAAGCTGCTGCATTTAGCCACTAGGTAATGAAGTGCAAAATGAGACTTCTGACTGTGCCAGTAGGCTGTTCGGCTGGAAGATGCTGCATAATTGGTTTGTTGTACTTCATTGACTTGTGTCATGTCTGTGACAATCTAGGGTGGTGACATGGGATGACAAGTCTATAGGGTTCTGATACAAACAGGAAAGCACAGGCTTCTACAAGTCCTGCAATATGGCACAGATATCTCAATGTTAAGTTCATGATTCTATTAAATTGAAGTACCAGAGACTGAAGGAGCCAAAACTTGTCCTCAACCCATGATCACCACAGGTGTCAATGGTATGATGTGTTCTGAATTTGTTCATCCTCGATTTCATTTCATTGAGCTTCTCTAACATGTTCTATCATTGTTCTTTTATGTCATACATCTTACATTTTTTTGCCTATGGATTTATTGGACAATTTAAAATATTAGAAGAAACAGATGGTAGATTAGCATTTGAAGCTTAAATTGTTATGATATATGTAAGATTAATGCACATAATGAAAGCATTGTGAATATTCTGTTGAAAGCAGATGAGTTAAAATCACATTAGGATAAAAATAACTGTAAATTTTTGTTTGTTTATAAGACAGCTGGGGGTGGCTCAGTGGATAAAACTCTTTCTATGTAAACATAATGATATGAGTTTGGAGCCCCATCATAAAAGCCAGATGTGAGGTATCTATAATACTAGCATGGAAGCAGGGCAGAGGAAGGAAAGGAGCATTCATTTCTGGTGCCTACTAGCCAGCCAGTCTAGCTACAGAGACATTGTGTCAAGAGAAAATTCTAGAGTGATTTAGGAAATACATCAGTCATTGTGTCTAATAATCCAGACATAGAGCTTATATATAGTCGACTGGTACATGTCTAAAGGATATGAATTCAACAGTGAAAACACAAAATATCTAGTGTTTTGAAGACTACACTTTCATCATTGAAAATACTAAAGTATCTGGAATTGGATTCCTATAGCAGGACAAAAGTAAAATGGTAAAAGGAAAAGACCAGATTGAAATCTGGCAATTATCTTCTGACTGTTGTTGGTTCCAATATACTCAGTATGGTTTTGTACTGTTCTTATAGCACTCAATTTGGCCTTCACCCAGAAAGAGTATTTCCTAATCTTGGGGAATAGCAAAGCGTTGACATGAACTGTGTCAGTCTCTCAGTTCAATCCTCAGCACAAACAAAACTGAAAATAAAAGTGAAGTGTTCACCAATTGTACTTATATTTATGTGTGTTCCTCAACTCAACCGTGTGTGTGTGTATGTTTGTGTGTGTGTGTGTGTGTGTGTGTGTGTGTATGCAGTGATTGGTGGAATGTGGTGCAAAATTGTGCAGAAGAAAAACTAATACAATTAGATTTTTGATACATACTGTGTGTGTGTGTGTGTGTGTGTGTGTGTGTGTGTGCATGTGTGTGTGAAAGAGGGGGTGATCTCCTATATCCCAACTTACATCAATATTGATATGTAATCTAGGATGGCCTTACTCTTCTAATACTGGTGTCTCCATTTCCCAAATGCTGGGATTACAGCTGTGAGGATTATGTGTGCTTTATTCCATGCTGCGGATCACAACCAGGGATTCTTGCAGGTTAATCAAGCATTTTCCCAGATGAACAATATCCTCAACCCCAAATAGACTTTCAAATAACTATTGAAAAGTAGCTGTAACAAATTATGTTCTCTATATCACATTAGACATATCCAGTAACTTATTTTAGCTGTTGATCAAACGTGGTTTTGGGTTGATTTTTCCTTTATTGCTTTGAACTATTATTAATACTTGTGACTGATTATCTCCAAATATTGGATATATCCTTTTACTTATTATCTTTTTCATTGTCAGTCTAGAAAAATCTTCTGTATTTTTCATATACATTACTGTAATTTCTAGTTGGTGTACTTGTGTTCATCCTATATATCATAATCAATTTAGCCAACATACCTAAGGGAACTTTCTCTAAGAACATGTCTCATGAGTATTTTTCTTCCTGAGCTTTTAAGAAAAAAAAAATCCTTATAAGCATGAACCATAGATAAGGGATGAAGTTTTGCAAGAGGAAACATCACTGACTGATCCTGGATGACCCAGTATTTCTGTCTTCTGCTTTCTAAATCTTAGAATATTATAGAAGGTAACACCCTGATGTAAGAATTAAATGTCAGTAACAGTGCACACTGTGTCTCTGTTGTTTTCCAGGACAGGGTGTTCTACAATCTTTGTGCTAGTTCATCTAGTTCTTCCTGAGGACTGCTCTCAGACCAGATGGCATTTAGAGTCACTTGAATGAACAATGACATAGGGAATGCATATTTACCCTGGCCAGTGCTCTCAAGTCTTGAGCTGCCATTAAATGAACAATAACATGGGGTGACAAGACTTGATGTTAGAATATTCTGCATCAGTGAGCTATAGTTAAGGATGCAATTGAGAGAGAGAACTGTGTCCACTAACAGTCTACTTTGAGTCTGTAAATTAGACAAGAGCCTTTGCAACTTTTGTTTCTTTTTATTTTCTTTAAAGACCTCATACTTCACTTTGTCTTCCAGTCTGAGGTCTTCCTTTAAATTCTGTAATATATTAAATATCTGCATACCACAGTGCCTTTGAATTGTTGCTTTTGTGTCTCTGTGTGATTGTCTTTTCAATTGAGAATTTCAAAATATGTTTTAGTCCTTGAAAATTTCATTTGTTTACACAAAGATTTTTGGTTACCAGGAGAGTAGCTATTCTCCTAGTGCTCTTTTACCCAAGTGCTTGTCATTTCAAATTCACAGAGTCAATGAGGACACATCATTCATAGCTAAGGTTCATTGTATATAGGAAAGAAATATTTTCTTAACTCTCTAGCCAAGTGATAAATCTCTCTTGAAATGTCTTTTGGGGTACCTTTCTGCATTAACATACCCATTTCTGTTTCTCTTTGGGAGATAAGCAATATCAGAAATAATATCTGGTTTTATTTCTGTTGAACATTTTTGGGTGGCATTTTTAACTGCTGACTTATATTTTGTCCAATAGCAGACTGAGGGGCAGAGGGCAAGAACAGGAGGACCAGGTGAGGAAAGAGGAGAGATGTGGTTGAGGGGAGGGAATGTAGGAAGAGACTGCTAGAATTGAGGGACTTTTGAGGGATGGTATGAAAACCTAGTGCCATGGAAACTTCCAAAAATATATGAAGGTGAGCCCAACAAAGTCTCCAAATAACAGGGAACACAGAGTCCCTGACTGACATCTCCTTTCACCAACTGAAGCTTCCAGTACCAGGACTGGGTTTCATCCAAATAATTTGTTGGCCAAAGAGGTCCCATGAAAATCCCCAAACAACCTAGGCTATTCCCCACAAACCGAGATTGAGTCTGTGCCTACACAGTTCTTAATTAAATGCCTTTACCCATACATTCTAGTATCTTTGACATGGGAAAGTCCTCTATAAGCCACACGAATGAAAAACATAAATGCTAACCCAGCTGCAAAAGCTTTGATCTGCAATAGATTCTGCTTACAAAATATTCTAGGGCAATGGTGGCACAAACCTTATGGGAGTAACCAACCAATATCTGATGTGACTTAAGGCTTACTCCAAGAGATAGAAACCCATACCCAACACTACTTGGGTGACCAAGAACCACACATTAGATAGCCCAGGAACTTAGGATTTTCCACAGGCAAGAGAGCCACAACTGATTATCCAATACCGAGTAATGAGCTGTGAAATCACATAAATACAAGCATCATTATATGGACAGAACAGCTTGTGTGGGGGGTAGGCACACAAGTGTGTGCATGTGTGCCTATGCCATATCATATGTATGGAACAACAGTTAAAAGAAATAGGCCATTAATTTGAGACAAAGCAAGGAGCTTACATGGGAAAGATTGGAGGGAGGAAATAATTATATTTTATTTTAAAGAAAAAATGAAAAAAATAGTTCTAATACCTACGTGTTGCTTGGGATATCTTCCTTTTATTGAACATAAATAATGTCTCATATTACAATAATTTTATATGGAGGTTACTTTTTTCCTTAACTTTCAGTTAACTATATCACTCAAATACATGATTTCCTTTGGCTTTCACTCAATTTCTGTGTGAAATTATTAATTCATGATAATGAACATTTGCATGGTGTTTCACTTTAGGAAGCAACAGATGAATTTATTGTGTTAAAAAAGAAGGATCATAAAGATGAAGAAAACCCCTTAATTTATTATCCTTTTAATCATTGAAATTTAAGTGGTACACACACACACACACACACACACACACACACACACACACACACACACACACACACGAATTATACAATTGTACATGTTTATGGAGTGTCATGTGGTATTACAATATTTGTATAAATCGTGGATGTTTAAGTTAGATTAAACGTAAGTATAATCCAGATATTACTTGTTGTTAAAACACAAAAGATTTCTTCAATTGTGGTCAACTATACAGCAATTATAATTATCTAGAGTTACCCTACTTTAAGGGGCACACTGGAACTTTTAATACTACCTAATTCTAACTTAATTAATACCCATTATTTAACATGTCCCACCCACCTGCCTGAGCTATTTTCCCAGTCTCTTGTTACCACCATTCTACACTCTTTCTTCAATCACATTTTCATTGTATTCTATACCCATATGTCATGAAATATTTGTCTTTCTAGTCCTGATTCATCACCTTTAACACAGTGAACATTCTCTTTCTGTCCCTACTGTCATAGTTGACAGGCTTTTGTTCTTTTTAATATTCACATATTATTCCATTATCAATGTGGACTATATTTCCTTTATTCATTCTTTCATCAGTTCATACACATTTTATTTTATTTTTTTTTCATTTCTTGTATTTTTAAACAGTGTTGAATTAAACACATAACTGCACTTGCCTCTTTGGTATATCTTCTTTTCTTTTCAAAAGGTTAGAAGGACTCTTAGAAGAGTTGAATTATATTTAAATTCACTGAAAGGCATGGGTTATTTCCCTAGGAATTATTAATCAAGGGAATCCCAAGATATCTTCAAAACAATTATGGTCATTGCTCTTGGTTATCCACTGTAGCTATGCAGTAAGACCCTGTTGCTGTAAACACTGTGCACTTTGGCTGTGGGACATAGAGAAATCAATTTCAAACCAACCTGGAAATGTCCTCCTCACATGCTGGTATTGATAGTGCCAGACAGTGCTTAACAGGCTACCAGGCTGGGGGCAGGGTCATCAATCATTTTACCAACTGCTAGATCATGCACATTTCAGGACATATCTACAAGATAAGATATGCCCACTGGTACAATAATGACATGTATTGTGGAATAATTGACAGAATTCAGATTGATTTGAGACTTGTTTTACACCACTGTGATCCTGGTTAAAAGTTCATGTCTGAAAGGTCAAATTTCCTCCTAAATATTTATGTTTATATTTATAGACCTGGGATACAACCAACATTAACCAGAGAAAGTTTTTTTTTTATGGAGCTTAGCAGTCAATTCTGTGATGTACAACTGGTTAAAAGCAGAATATAACATCAACCATAGTTCAAGCAATATCAAAGAACATGTTATAGAAAGAATGTCAGGTCTAAACGATGGAGAAGAGTGTTATGGAATATAAACCTTTGGGCTTGATATGCCATTACACTCAAAAGATCATACCAGCTTGGATTACCAGGTAAAGAGTTGCCCAACATCAATGTAGTCAAAATTCAGGCAATTATGGAAAACACTGTCTTTGCCCATCCCTTAATGTGGAGCTGTTGGATGTTGATAGATGCTGTTAAAGGTAGGTTCAATCATTCTCTTTATATATAATCATTCTCTCTCTCTCTCTCTCTCTCTCTCTCTCTCTCTCTCTCTCTCTCTCTCTTTCTCTCTCTCTGTGTGTGTGTGTGTGTGTGTGTGTGTGTGTGTCTGTCTGTCCATGTGTATCCTCTGTTTATACCCATGCTTCTGTGATTGTCCCAACACCCATAGACATATGAACAAAGTTATTTGGACTTAATGGTTTAGAAAAAAAAAGGTGGGGGATAGCTTCACAAAAACATTGTTCTTTTGGACACAGTTGTACATATAATCTCATAGAAATTGTGGCAAGAACTATGCTTGTATAACTCCAACATGAAAGTGGGAATTTGAGCAGAAAATTCTAATACCAGCTGACAAGCTGTTAACATTTGATACTTTCTGGGAGAAGGAGAACCAGCGTTCTTTAATGCATGATTCCTGGTAGGAGTACTACATTCCAAGTTGTACTCCATTCCCAAGAATAGTTGGGAAATATAAACTTAACACAATGAGAAATCAAAAATGAAAACTCAGTGTTGGGTTATATCATGGGTGAGAGGAGATTGTAGGCTTGGGAGGAGTTTGGGGAGGAGATGAATACAATCTAAATACATTGTATGGAATTCTCAAAGAATTAATAAAAAACAATAGTTCTCAATCCATATTGCTAGTGAACATAAATTGGACTTTGGGCCTGTTGATCTTGCTGAAGTTTAAACTTACAAGAAAAGCCGCTAAAACCCATTAACAATATTTGGCTTGACTAGCTGCTTTTAGGTCTGGGTATTGAATGCAAATACACACACAAAAAAGGTTTTAATAGTTTTGTCTCATGCAATAAAAATTAGTTTTGATTTAGTCTTTTTGAATTAGATTCAACAAATTAACAACTTATATTCATAGTCCATTATTTAATCCCAAGAAAAATTAGTAATATTAGAACTAAATTAAATTAACTTTATTCACTTATTAAATTAAAGCAAAAGGAGGTTTTGATTATTTAAATGTTTTTTAAATTACCAAATCTAATCTCAATAATAATATTATAAAAACTGATTTGATTTTTATTGAATTCATAAAGGAAGGTGTCCCTTCATGTATTTTTTAATGAGAGCTATTCTGTGAGCAAACACATGTTATTTCATGAGCATAATTTTATTCGTTGATGGATGTCATGCAAAGGAAATATCTAATATATCTTTAGAGTTGCCAAAGAAGAATTGGAAGGTTTTCTGTTTTACAGGTGACCATGTTATTTTAAGAGTTGTACTCTGGATTCACATGGCATGAGTTGTAGTGGGTAGCCATTCCAGCTTGGATCTGGAAGTTCCAACCCCATTAAGACTCTGGCAACTGTCACGCCTACGAGGCGGGGCCAGGGGAGGTGCCTGGAGACTGGAGAGCTGGATGGGCCAGCATTCTCTCTGTGCGCTCTCTCTGTGCCAGGACACTGAATGGTGAAGGTGGACTGTGCAGAGCTCCAGAGAACACCGCCGGATTGCGATCACCTTCCCCAGACCCTGCGACCTACGTTTCACTTAATTTGTGAGTTATGCCATTAAATAAATATCCTTTTAACTACGTGGAGTGGCCAAAATAATTTCTCCAATAATGAGTGTCTTTTAGATGCGAGAATTATACTATACACACTGAACAATTGTTTAATTAAAATAAGACATTTCAAAGGTCCATTTTAATTTGCCTATTTGATAGTCTCTCTAACTCAGCAAGATCAAGAAATATGCCATAGGTGAGGTTTGGTCAAATTGGAAAGTCTGTTTAGTTTGGCTGTGTAATGCCAGTCAGTCAGAAGTTATTCTGCAGTGGTGGGTGCCATTCTCACTGTCATCTGTATAAAAGAAGAGATGATATACACATTTTCTCCTAACTAGTGTAGCATTAAAGACTGGTCAGTGATGAAAACACATACGTACAATTAATTTAATAGACTTAGAGACTGAATAGGTTGTATCCATGTATTTAGAAACACACACACACACACACACACACACACACACACGCACACAGCAACAACATCAGTTAAGGAAATAAAAGAGCTTGAGGGTGCACATAGGATGGTCATTGGAGTCAAGAAATGGAAAAGGCAAATGATGAGATTATAATCTCAAAAAATAAAATAAAACATTAATAAAAGAAATAAAAATTTGATTTGTGGGTCATAAGAGCATACAGTTCTTTAAAGAGTCCTGCAACATCTACACTCTTACTTTAAATCTTCTATGGAATCTAACTAGAAGTTTCATGTCTAGGTATGTTTTATCTACTGAGTCATAATTTCAAAATTAGTTTCAACATAACCTCATAAATTAGACATGTGAGTATGGACTTTGGGCAAGCTTTCTAGGTAGAGGTGTTCAGTATTTCAAGATGGATGGAAAATACATAGACAATGCTATTGTTTTGATTGGTCTTCATAGCTCCTGCAATGCTTTTAGAATTATTATAAGCAATGGGTTAATGTTTCCATTGATATTGTGATGTGAAATGAGCCCAAAGCTTGTTCTTACGTTTTAGATTCCTTTTAGTAATAACTAATTTTATTAACAGCAATTACTTCTTGTCAATAATCTGTTTTGAGTAGACAGCTAAAACAACCCCTCAACCATCTATTACTTCTATAAAATGGCTTAAATCCTTGTTGTTTTTCTTTTTGGTGTTGTTTTTGAGACAGGATTTCTCTCTACAGTTTTGGTGCCTATCCTGGATCTCTCTCTGTAGACCAGGCTGGCCTCGAACTCACAGAAATCTGCCTGGCTCAGCATCCCAAGGACTGGGATTAAAGGTGTGTGCCACCACTGCCTGGCTCCATGTTCTTTAAACCATAACAAGATTATATACAGCAGCATTTTTAAAATTTATTCTTATTCAGAAGAGGATATCAGATTCCCTAGAGCTAGAGTTACAGATGGTTTTTAGCTATGATGTGAGTTCTGAGAATTGAGCCTGGATCCAAACTCATTTTTCTCAACTTCTAAATGTTCTCTCCAGCCTCCATCACACTATTTTATAATATATGGTACAACAACACATATGAAGCAATATTAGCTTCAACATGAGTTAACATTTCTTTTTCTTTTTTTTTTTTTTTTTAATTCTTTGGTGATTTTGTGTCGTATGTGCAATGCACATGGAAGACAAATTTTGACAATGGCTCTCTTTGTTAATCTTTCTCCATTTCAGTTTTTGAGATAGCCTCTCACTGAATCTGGAACTCACAGATTCAGCTAGACTGGCTGTCACAGACTGGCATCCACACCTTTACCCTAGCAGTGCTGATGTGTTAAGACATATGCAGCTGCTACTGCCTTTTAGCTGCATGCTAGAACCTGAACTCCAGGCTTCATGTTTACACAGCAGATACATCACTCACTGAGCCAACTTCCCAAGCCTCTGCTTGAAATAGTATTATTTTTGCGATTACATTTTCAAGTAAGGAAATTAAAATACTTAAACACTTTTATTCATTATTCTAGTGCTTTAAAGGATATTTTCATTTGAACAGTTTTATCTAGTAGTTTTTCTATATTTTTATAGGATCATAATAGCAATTTTATTTGTTCCCCCAAGCTTTTAATTAATTTTCTCATTAACAATATATTATATAATAAAGTCATACTTACTGAGATTTTAGCATTTTCCTTTCAGTCTTCCTTCATATCCATTTTCTCTCATTGTACCAAATTATTTATTTAATCTATTATATGTGCTGTCTAATAAAAACAGACTTTAAATTTCTTCATCTTATCCAACTCAACCCATGACTTTGTCATATAGTAGACACTAAAATCAGTGCGGGCATTTTCAAGGGTGGGGAAGGTAAGATGAGCAGACTGTAAGCTCAAAGAACACATTAGAGGTTCAGTTGACCCAGTTAAGCCCCAGCTGATCATGCCCCACAGGCTCACCCATAGTTTGCACAGCATAGTAAAACTGCCTGTAGACACAATGAATACTTAGATTTAGCTTAGTGTTATTTTTGACCATAAAACCAATATTTATACCATGGAACTAAATCATAGTCATTTCACAGTATTTTAAATTTACTGATTTGAAAGCTGAAATCTTCAGACCTGGTAAATCTGAAATTTCTTCTGAGTTGTCCATTTTAGCAAGCAGCTTGATCTGAGTTTGGCCGTATGCAATTTCCTGTGTCCGTATATATTTTCTCCCCCTTTCATTAACCTCTAACTTGTACATTTTCAGCAGTTTCAGTTAATTCCATTTTGTACTTAACTTCAAAATTCATTGTCTTCTATTCCTGCATGGAAAATCACTCAGTTTCTTCTGTGATCATTTGGTCCTTTTGTACTTTAAACTGGGCTTGAGATGTTCTTTCTTCCCTTACTATGTCTCCATTCAAGAACTGCCTCTTACTTTGACATCACACTCATCTTTCTCAAATGCAAATTTTCTCATGGAACATCTGCTTATATCCCTTCATTATATCTCTGGAAAGCACTGACACTTCTTTGATGGTACAAAGGCCTTGAAGTGAGTGGCTCACCTCATTTGATGTCATACACTCAGAGCAATTTTAGAAGTCATGTACCCATGCTATTGTGTGTGTGCTCTCAATTCCTGGCTTGACGTTTCAGCTGTCATCTAGAAAGCTGACTCTTATTTTCAAGACATCCCCCAAACCTTGGAATCACTTAAAAAAGTTTTTCAACTTGTATGACTAATAAGGATGTAATCACTGTTTTTACAGTTTATTCACCACTTTGCAAAATATTTGTTCTCTTTTACTTCATACCTAGACTCCTGATGTCAAATAACATGTATATTATTGTATATAATCTGATCTCATACATGAACAAGAGGGGAAATTATGTATTATTCTTTCTCTTGAATCATTTTCTTGGGAAATTTTTAAATATCATGCTGACTATTAAGGACTGATAGTCCTCAAAGCTAACAGTAAACACAATAACATTTTTAACATCATCAAAAGAATGTGCTTTAATTTTACTGGCTCAGAATTAAATATATGTAATTCAACAACAAATGGTTTGGCTTTATTTGAAATGAGGTCTGATCTAGTCTAGGCTGGCCTTGAATCTGAGGATGACCTTGAACTCTTGATCATTCTGCCTCTTCTTCCTAACTGCTGTGATTAAAATTAAGTGTAACTGTATAATGTCCTGTTAATGCAGCTCCAGGTATTGAACTCAGGGCTTTGTGCATGCCAAACATTATATAATTAAGCAAAAGTAGGACTTCAAGTTTTCTTAACTTGAGATATAAGACAGAAGTTTATTAAAATGAAGGCTGGTATGTTATTGCTTCTAAAGTATGAATAATGTTAACAAGTATTTCTTAAAACTTTCTTAATGAAGTTATAATACAAGGCAAAAAGCGAACTGAAATTCACAAAACATCTTTATTAACCTATACAAACCCTATACCTTTGCAGGTAATAAAATGTTCATCTCTGATGCACTTTTCAAAAGCTAAGAGTGTGAAGCATCAAAATGTTTCTTAGGTTGTAAGTAGCTCACTTTGTGTTCCTCTGGCAAGAATAATCTGAGTTGTCGCTTGCATTTTTGCTTTTCATGTTTCCTACACTTTCTTTCATTGTTTGTTTATTTGTCTATTTATTTCCTTTTTTAAATGTGTGTGTTTGTCTGGGTGACTATATGCTAGATGCAAATGCATGCATGTACCTCTGGAGGCCAGAAGAATATCTTACATTTCCTCTCCCTACTCCCCCATAATCTAGAGTCACAGAGGGTTGTGAGCCACTGGACTTGGTTGCTGGGAACCAAACCTAGATCCTCTGTAAGAGCAGCCAGAGCTCTTAAACCCTGAGGCTATCTCCAGCCCCTTGCTTATACTTTTCTTTGAAACTGTTTATGCTGTTCAGACCAATCAAGGAAAAAGAGATGATAATGTGCAGACTGCTGCTTACTGAAAGAGACTAACATTCAGCAAAGCTTGTAAATGGCACCATGCGAATATGAATGGCATTCCTTCTTGGCCTGTAACTATTAGAGTTCACCTCCCATTGCTTCTTGTGCTTTTTAGTCTGACATAGTACTTTTACTTTCTTTTTCATTTGCTCATATTTTGCTTTTAAACTCAAGAAAGGGAATTCACTGGGCATATATTTGCAAACAGTTTAAAAATTAGATAATGATTTTAAATTTGTAAATTTATAGTTTTATCTGATCAGGGTATTAATCATAAACCCTTTTTAAAACTGTACCCATGAGTTCTGTGGAGTAGAGTCACTCTTCATGTTCTGTGATTCCCTTTCCATTCATTCATTCTACAGATACTTAAATGGATATGAATATCGGGAGACCTGACTAGGTGACCGTCAGATTACTAAAATAAAAAAGATATCTAGCTAGTTTGAGTTACTATGTACAATTGAGTTTGTTGTACTATTAGTTTATGTTTTTGATATCAGAGGATGTGCCATGGGAAGAATACCACAGTTTGCAGTTAGTGTTTTTGAGTGAATAACAAGGAAAAAATGAAACGCAATCTGCAATAATAAGACATTGAAAGCAACAAGCTTGTCTTCTGAAATTAAACCTCATTATATTTTTCGAATTATGTGTAGGTGGGAGAACAAAGCTGATCCTTCTTAAAACTTCATCTTTTTGTTGACTTGGCTTCTGTTACCTCAATCCCCTTTGTAATGGCTTCTATTTCTCAGGAGCTTCCTTCATAAAAAATGCTGCATCCCCCCAAGAAACTCTTTAATTAATTGACAGCACAATTAATGCTTGCAGAGCAACATCTATTGTCTACAATTCACATATAAGGAACAAGAGAAATATCAGATGAGAAGAATAACTGAGTTTATAATTTTAAGTAAAATTGTACTTAATGAGGTAAATTGACTGTATTTTTCTCTCCATCCCATTCTCAACCATTATCTGTATCATGATGATCTTATGCCCACAAATGAATCAAAATAGGCTTTTCAAAGAAGTCTGAAGTTTCTATCTTTTAATTTATAATAAAGAGAAACAAAACACCCCTTGCAGAAATCAACGAGGTCTTAATTTTCTTTTATTTTGTATCAATAGGAATAAGGTCTACTTAGTGTCCGAAACTGTGATGAGGCCAGGTGTGGGTTTTCTGAGAGGAAAGAGAAAAATCTCCATGACTCTCTATAAAACAAACATCAATTTCCTTTTAAAAGAGAGCAATAAGTTGGCTTAGTAGGATAGAATCTCAAAGTCAAAGGAAACTTCTTAGGGGAGGAGAGCTCTCGGATGGTTTTAGAAGAGGGAAGGAGCGAGAGACACACAGACAGAGACATAGGGAGACAGACACAGAGACAGTGAGAGTTGACTAGATAAGAAGAATATAAGATGGTTCAAGAAAATAAAAGATACAAAGCAAATTTTAAAACATTCAATTTGTTGAAAGGAAAAGATGTTTTCCTGTAAGTGGATGAATCTATGCCTGCAGGTATGCTGTCTAAGAGTACACAGAGAAAAAAGGAAGCCAGTGTAAAGGTGTTCAATAGCTAAACTTCTACAGCAGATGGTGATTATGGGTTTAATCCCACTTGGCCTTCATGAGGATCAGCATACTATACATTTCAAAATGTCTTTTGCAGTTGTGTGTGAAGAAAATTGTATGTTTTAAACAGGTTATTTCTACTCCAATACTTTCAACTTTAGTTAGCTTAAAAATTCATAAATGTCATGATTTTGGAGTACTGGAGTCCACAATGCAATAGAGGATCACAGAGCATTTATTCCCAGTACCTTTAGTAAGAGCCCAATCAATTTATTTGTCCTCTTTCTTGTCAAGCTGTGGCTAGACCTTCATGTACCTGATCTAAGAAAAATGATGAGACAGAGCATTAGAAAACTGGATTAAAAACAAGGAAGTAGATACTAGTATAGCTAGACTGTAGTAGCAGATTCAGTATAAAGAGATACATAATACATAATTTTACAATTCAAGAGACAAATATTTCTTTTTTAGCAAACTTAAACATTTTAAATTAAAATATAAATCCACTTTTCTCTTCTTTCCTTCCTCTATTCCCTTCAAAGTATTGTTCCTCCAACTCCATTCATACCTCCTCTCACTCTCAAATTGATGTCCCACTTTTCTTTACACACATTGTTACATGCATACACCCTCACACAAAAAAATTATGAGAAATATATAAATAAAAATCTCTTGATTTTGTTTGTGTGTATACAGTTTCATGGCTGACTCATCTGTATTGTATAAACAACTAGGTATTTCTTCCCTGAGAGAGGCTAATTCTCTCTCTCTCAGCAGTCATTTGTTGTCTGTAATTCTTTGTCTGGGGGCAGAATCTTGTGAGATTTCTTTCTTCTACACTAGAGTACCCATGGATAACACCATTTTCCTGCTGTTGTAGTATAGAAAACTTATAGTAATTGAGATTACAGCCCAATATGCAGTAGTCCTCAGAAACTACTCCTCAAAACTGTCTTTTTATGTTTCTTCTAGTCATTAAAACAGGTAGTCATTTCACCACATAAAAAATTATAGAAAACGTCCCCTACATTGTACCATCATGAGTATTGTCGTTATCAGCAACCCCCTCCACAGTTTAATGATTAAGTATTTATAGCCATTTCTAGGAGAGGGTGTTTTACACCATAATTCTTGGTATTCTTGTTCCTACAATCGCTCCACTCCCTCTTCCATGGTGTTCCCTGAGCCATAGCTACAGGAACTAGTGAGGTCATAGTTCTTAGAAAAGAGTATACTTCTTTCAATTACTAGGTGAATATAATTTCTTACTACATTCTCAATCTTACCCTTGTATCAACAGATAAACTTGAATCCACCCCTCATCCAGTAAGTGTCTTTTATAGCAATGGAGACCAGCACAGAAAAGCACAGCTGAACACAATGTAGAAATCAAAGAATCTTGAGAAGCCCACTCTCAATGGAGACATCTATAACACATCCACATTATACCAGGATGTCTGCTGTGAAGCATTCTCTCTTAAAAATGGCTGCAAACATTAATTCTTAAAGGAGGAGGTATGCAGTACTTGTCATGATGACACATCATGTATATGTCTGTTGGAATGAATGAGCAGAAGAGACATAAAAGACAGTTTGTTAGTAGTTATTTCTTGGGGGACTGCTATATTTTTGGTTGTCTTCCAGATGGCATCAATTACTTATATTTATATTTTAACTAACAACTCAACAAATAAACAAGAGATTTAAACAGCTAGGTATTTCTAGAGAAAGATAAATATATACTTATAGGTGAGTGGAGTGGATTCAAATAGAGGATTGTTGATTATTCTTACTTTTTTGTGAATTCAGGATTTAATTATAGAGACAACCATTCCCTGTGTTATATCCATTTTGGTCCTAACATTTGGATATCACACCTTATAGTTCAACTCTAAAAATTGTTAATTAAGGTTTTAAATTAGCACCAGTGCTAGAGGAGACAAGTGTTGGGTTATTTTCCAGCCACGTGCTGGAATCGAATGAAAGCTAGGAACACACACTGAGAATTTTGCAAATATTTTTTTTTTTTAAGTTTCAGGGGTTTTTGAACTCTTTGAAGCCTTTTTCTGGGCCCTCCACATATAACCCCTGTGGGGTAAGGAGAACCTGAAATAGATATTCAACAAGACGTAATCTATGAGTCTCAAGAGTGTTTTGTTCCAAGTTTAATATTTTAATTAAAGCAAAGATTCATTCTGCGAATGCTTTCTTCCTACTGCTATGGAAAATATTAAAAATACTGCTATGTGGAAACAAGAGGGAACATCAATGGAAAATTCATACAGAGACAACTCAGAGGTATTATCAAATCTCATTTTAAATTGATATTTTTTTGCCAGATTAACTAAGGAAACTTTGTATTCTATTAGTTAAAATTGATGGACATAAGAATAAGTTGGTATTAAAGTTTTTCTCCCCTTTTTGAAAGAAATTTTAATCCATTTATTGAAAATTGATGTTATTAATGTAAAATACTCTTAGCAAGTCAGAACACACACACACACACACACACACACACACACACACACACACACACACACACACACACACACACATAGAGTTACCACCATTTTCATCCTGAGTCAGATGACTGCAGTTACAACGAAACTGTTTTTCATGTTTACCACTGTTTAATATTCTGTGCTGAGAAGCTATCACATTCAGATTGACAAATGAATTTGACAGATACATTGCTGAATTACTTGATTTGCGATAAACAAGTTAGCTACCTGCCAACGTCACAAAATTAAATATATAAACTTTGCAGTTTACACATATGTTTGATACCATGTTATGAGTCTTATAATAACCCACTGGGGTACCTACTTTCATCCAGTGGCCTTGAGCACAACACATAAACTACCTCTGTTTCAGTATCGTCAACTAAAAAATGAGGACAAGCACACCTCAGTGAGTTGTTGAAAGGATTATAGTGAGATGGCAAATTTCTTGCTGACTAACAAATACACGGCCTGTTATTGCCCTTTGTAATCTACTTGCAGCCTGTACACAGAAAATTTCAAACACTCCTCTCAAAGCCAGGCAAAGCTCTGTATAAAGAAATCTGAAATTACCCAAGAGAATGTAAATGATTATCTGGCTGTGGGTCAACGACAATAGCAGGAAATAGAGAATTCAAATAGGGCATTTCACACACTCCAAGAGCAACTGCTGAGAAATTTACCAGGGATTGACAGTTAACTCCACAGCAGTGCCCAGTGCTGAAGGTGTTAATGCTACTGATGGAAGTGATTTTAAGAATCACAACAGAAGCTCGGTGCAGAAGAGGTAGCTCCAGATAACAAAAATAACATTCAGCCAAGTGATTGCTGAAAGAACACAAGAACAGTTTTGCAGTGTTTGAGCATTGGTTCTAAATATGTCCTCTGTGAATCACTAATTGTATTTTAACGGCATCATTATGATGGAGCATTTCTTGCCAAATATTTGCTGATTGATCACCAGTACTAGTTGACTGCAACACAATGCAAAAGTGATATACAGCATGTCCTTGAATTTTTGTAGTTTGGAGGATGAGCAAGAGATAAATATCTTAGGATCTAAGAAGCCTGAGAACATTTGAAGATTTAAAATTTACAACTGGCAAAATTGTAAATCCAAGTGGTTTTATTTCTAAATTTCTATTTAGAGATTGTGTACAAAATGACACCTAAGTAGAAAAAAAAAAGTACCCAAATGAACAAATAAGATATTTTGTTATAAGATGGGAAAACAATGTTATTAGTTGCATTTGGGTATGGTGTGTAGAAAGCAGTACTTAGTTCACTTCATTATTAATTCAAAGAACGCATCAATTTTGTTTCTCTGAGTTTTACAGACTGGATGACACAGAGGCCTAGGACAGAACCAAACATATGTGGAGGAAAAACTATGTCAATGTAATGGTGCCTAGTGATGTTCTGCTATACACATAGATTGATACCTAGCCAATTGTCCACAGAGAGCTACATCCAGCAACCTATGGAAACAGTTTCAGACCCACAGGTGGAGTTTGGGGAATCCAGAAGAGGGAAAAAACGATTATAGAAACCAGAGGTGTCAAGGACACCACAAGAAAACTGACAAAATCAACTAAGCTGGGCCCATAGGGGTTCACAGAAACTGTATTGATTGTCATGGAACCTTCATGGGTCTGACCTAGACACTCGGCCTATGTGTTAGAGTTTTGCAGATTGATCCTCTTGTGGGAATCCTAGCAGTGAGAATAGGGGCTGTCTCGACTCTTTTACTAGCTTTTGGGGCCCTACTCCTCATATTATGTAGCCTTATCCAGGTTTAATACATGGGGAGGTGTTTTTGTCTTACTGAAATTTGATATGTGATAGTTAGGGTTTGTATTGCTGTGATGAAATACGACGACCAAATAGCAAGTTGGGAAGGAAAGGGGTTATTTGGCTTACACTTCAGTATTGCTGTTCATCACTAAAGGAAGTCAGGGCAGGAACTCAAAACAGGGCAGGATCCAGGAAGCAGGACCTGATGCAGAGGCCAGGTATTGAACATTGGGTTGAGAATGTAGATCAATTGGTAGAGTGCTTGCCTACAATGAAAAAAAGCTCCCAGCTCCACACACAACACCACATAAAACAAGCATGATATCATATTCCTGTAACCACAACACTTTGGTGGTGGATGAAGGAGGGAGGATCATGGTCATTCTTTAGTAGACATCAAGTTTGAGGGAAGCCTGGGATACATGACATCTTGTCTCAAAAAAAGTGTCTTCATTTTTAAGGGGGTCTTAGAGTATTCAGTGATTAAATGCTTGCCCCACAAGTATGAGGATCCCCAGAACCCATGTACACAAACACCAGTTGGTTTTGATGATTCACCTATAATTTACAATATCATTGAAATGCTAAACCTGTGGGTGAGGTCTGTGTTTCACTGAGAGACTTTGTGTGGTGATATATTGAGTATCAAATGAAGCTTTCTTGGGGACCAGAGAATAAAGCCAGCTACTAGATTAAACATAGATGCCAGGCAGTGGTGGCACACACCTTTGACCCTAGCACTCTGGATGCAGAGATCTGTCTAAATCTCTTGAGTTCAAAGCCACCCTGGACCACATGAGATTGATTCAGTCTAGGAGAGAAACAGAGCCAGGCAGTGGTGGCACATACCTTTAATCCCAGTACTTGGGAGTCACACACCTTTAATCCTAGCACTTGACATCTCATGACTTCGCTACCAGTATTTGGGAAGCACACACACCATTAATCCCAGCACTAGGAAGGAAGTGATATGGCTGGGCAGAGAAAGGTATACAAGACATGAGGAGACAGGAACTAGGTAGGCTCTTTTCGGCTGAGGACTCAGAGGCTTTCAGCCAGACGATTCCTACAGGTGGGATCTTGCCTTCCATGTGGCTTGAGGGTTCGGTAGTGGTGAGAAGTTTCTCTAGTGGCTTGTTACTTTGTCTCTCTGAACTTTCAGCATTTACCCCAATATCCCAATATCTGGCTCCGGGTTTTTATTATTAAGAATGTTTAGGATTCATGCAATGACTTTGCTTCAATTAGTAATGTTTTGTGAAAGCAAAGGAGTATATTTCTCCACATTAACTGTGGGACTCCATAGCTGCATGCATGAATGCCCATACACACATGTGAACAATCACATACTGTAGAACACATAATATGAAATTGGAAAACAAAAATCACATACACTCAGATACAATGGTAAAGTAAGACAGAAAGTTCATAGGGTTGATTGATTGTGTTGTTTTATTTTTCTGTGAATTTCTTTAGCATTTGCTAAATCCAATCCTTTGTCTTTAAAATAATGAAACAGATACTGAAAGACAGTTGATTATTTTGAAAATGACAAAATCTCTTTAATAGGGAAAATATAAGATTTTTAACACTGCACCTTTAAGATTTGTAATTTTATTGTCACCAGAATTGTTTGTTTTTTTCCTAAAGACCATGGTAAGCCAGTGCTGGTGTTACAGGAATATGATACCATGCTTGGTTTATGTGGTGTTATGTGTGGAGCTGGGAGCTTTTTTCATTCTAGGCAAGCACTCTATCAGCTGAGCTACATCCTCAACCCAATGTTCAATACTTTGCAAGCATTCCCACATTACTTTATCAGTTTTCATTCCTGCACATCCTTTCTTTAGGTTCTGTGTATCAGACACTATTAGACACTCTTCTGAGCATGGAATAGTGAGAAATGAAAAATTAGTCTGTCCTCTCAGATATTGTATTTGCAAGAATACAGCTTAATTCCAAAATAAATATTTACTTTTGAAAAAGCAAATGTTTTGAATTGGCCACCAATAATTCCTAATTGTGTAGATCTTCCACAGAAAAAAAAGCCATTTGATCCTTGGCAGTAAGTCTAGTAAAATAGTTAGCATGAAACCCTGCAAAACAACTAGTTGATTATCTGAGATACTGATTCCATTTTATTGCATAAATCTACAAAATTCTCTATGAAGATCACTCATGGCCTTTCTTAATTTAAACTTAGTTTCCATTTCTAAGTGAAAATTAATTATGTTTTCTAAAAAGTCATCAAAACTATATTTAAAGTTTATGTATCATAATGAAAATATGCTGGTGTGGAAAAAGTTTTCTGAAATTATACAAGTGTAATAATATCTTTGTCTCATCCCAAAGAATGCTATGGATCACTCTGGTATAGTATCTAAACACTGTGTTCTAACAAGTAATGCAATGTGCTTAAACAATCAAACAAGATACACTTAAATTATGAATGTCTATATATTTCAAAATCCTGGGAGTAAGAGGGAATTCTTTAGGATTGTTAATGGGCTGTTTATTGAATACCCTTGTATTTGGAGTCTCCACTTCTAGCCTGATCTCTTATGTTTTGTTTCATTGGTATTTACAGATTTTTCTCCTCTCTAATGACACAATGAGCACTGCCATCTGAAGATGCTGCTCTTAGGGATTTGCTTGTTGTATTTCAAATTTTAGACACATTTAGATCAGAAAAAATGATCAACTTTGATCACCTACTTTTGTTGCCATCCCATTTGTGACCCAATATTTATGTGATCTTAAGTGATGCATGTCACCTCTCATAGAAGAATTTAACTGTCATTACATAATATTGACTGTCAACCTAATTTGAGCTCAAAAGTGTTCATGCCTGTAAGGACAATTCCAGAAGGGTATACCTGAGGTGTGAAGACTCAACCTTGAATGCAGGTCAGATGATTTCATAGACTAGGGTCCTGAACTGAAAGAGCAAGAGCAAATGTGAGTTACATCATAATATCACCATTCATCTCCTTCTCCTTCTCAGTGACTTTCACAATGAAATCAGCAGCTCAAGATCCTGCCAACACACCTTCTCCACCATAAGCCTCAATCTGTGAGCCAGAATTAACTCTTCCTCTCTCCCTCCTTCCCTCTCTTCCTCCTTCTCCCCTTCCTCTCTCCCTCTTTCCTTTCCTTCTTCCTTGGTTTTTTGTCAGGCATTTTGTTCTAGTAATGAGTAAATGAAAGAAAAAATCCAGCAATCCGAGTTTCTCTATGTTTACCAGATACACCCAACAAAGAAACTGGATGGTGGCTAATTCTTATAGATACTCACTGTTGTATATACCACTTTTAAGGTAACTAATTGGTGGGCTGTATGTTCAAACAATTTTCAGAAGCACTAAATAGTATAAAATTAGTGTTGTTGTTGACTATGGGAATGACTGATTATTCAGTAGGTGATCCTGTCAAATAAACTTGAAAATAAACTAATAAAAACGATTGGCAATCAATTTAATGGTTCTTTGTGCTATTTCTGGAAGCTGTTTTTCCCCAGGGGATATTTTTAAATTATATTATGCTTTGTTGAACTTTGTGTTTTGCTTGGGCTCTATGAGTCAATGGGGCTTGGTTGTTGGCAAATACTCTGCAAACAGTGCAGAAATCAAGGAATAAAAGAAGTTTCATGACCTAGATGTCTTTCAGTTGGATAAGGTGGGGTGGGCTAGGTGCCTTTCTTCTAGAAAAGAGGAGTCTTACAAAGGCCTCCTGGGTATTTCCTGTGTTAGTCTGTTCTAGAGGGCCTTTCAATGCTTTAAGAAGGAACAAGGGATATTATGCTTTTCCATTTGCTTATGCCTCACAGCTTTATGTGAAAAATAGTAGTAAATGATACAGGGAAAACCTGGAATCCTTACATGTCATCATTCAAAACCTGGTTCATTTTATTATTACATATTGAGTTTGTATATAAATTTTTTTCCAGCTTCACATATTTTGATGGCAAAAACATGCTCTAAAGAACTGATGTTAAGGCTAGGCCCATCCATTCAGGTATTAAGTGGTGAAAATGCAAACTTCATAGAACATATTCTTTTGGAGAAATAAATTTAGAATTCCAAGCAGAGTCTGTCCAAATAATCAGGTAGAATCAGGTAGTGCAAATCAGAGATATTATCCAGCTTCCTGATGTACATGTAGCTCACAAGGAGACACCTCAATAAATGGTGCTTCAGTTGTAAGTTTTCTCATGTCCCACCCAGTCCACAGCTGCTCAGACCCAAGTAAACACAGAGGCTTATGTTAATTATAACTACGTGGCCATTAGCTTAGGCTTATTACTGACTAGCTCTTACACTTAAATTAACCCATAATTCTTATTTATGTTTAGGCACATGGCTTGGTACTTTTCTCAGTTCTGGTTTGTCATCTCTGTATCTGGCTGGTGACTCCTGACTCAACTTTTCTCTTCCCACAATTCTCTTCTACAGTAGATAGGCTACTTGCCAATCAGCATTTTATTTATCATCCAATCAGAGCAACACATATTCACAGAATACAGAACATCCCACAGCACTCCCCTTTCTGTCTAATCAAAAAAGGTTTTATCTTTAACAGTAAAATTACATATAATAGAACAGTTATCAAGCAAGAATTACAGTTACAACATCTAGTCTATTTGTATTTGGCAAAATTTAAAAAAAATATTCTGTTTATTTTATATTTGTGAGTCTAATGTTTCATATCTAACTCATCGTTTATCATAACTAAGAAAAATTATAACTATAACTATCTAATCTTCAATTACATGAAAGACCTCAGAAGGATATAATATTACCTAAGTAAACTGGAAATGCACTGTAATCATTTCCAAAAATCTGGAATGACAGAGACAGCTGGCTACTTGGACAGTTATCCATAGTTTCTCTGCAAGGTTGGGGCATCCATTCTTCAGCCTACAGGCCTAGAGTCTCTCAGTTGCTTCTTCTTGTGTCCTATTGAATGTCTGACAGTCTCTTCTGTGAAGCAGGAACTATGGATCCTTCATGTCCAGTTAATACAACATTTTGTCAAACAGTCCAGGCAAGAACAATTTCATGCCCAAATGGCTATTTTTGCCAAGAAGAAGATAAACTCCATATGGAGTGTCTTTGATTCCCATCCTCCTTTCTGAGTAAATCAGTGTTGCCAGCAGCAGACATGTCTCACTGTTAAGAAAGTGTAAGTTTTTAAAACATGTTAAATGCCATATTCTGTAGATCTTTGAAGTGTTTGAAGATTACCTACCTAACTGAAATATATCTATGTATATATAGAAAACTTAACTAACATGACTACAAATGTGATTATCATAGATGATTAATTAACAATCTGTAGTTCTTAATTATTTTTTAACATTTAAATGTGTTGTATAAACATAACACCTTAAACAAGAAAAGAAATATATACATATATATATATATATATATATATATATATATATATAGAGAGAGAGAAACACAAAATTAACTAAATTTGTAATAAACTAAAATTTATAGCAATGTAAGCATTTTTAAACAAGTTGTTGCTCTTTAAAAGTAGGTTCATTAATCTACCCTTTCATCTTATCATAGCTATAGTATTCCCTTTCCTTATTATTTTTTTCTTATAAAAGAAAGCATTTAGTTAGTAACCTGCTTACAGTTTCAGAAGTTTAGTCCATTACCATCATGGCAGAGAGCCTGAAATTGGATCAATAGCTGAGAGCTACATGCTGATCTGCAGACAGAGAGAGACAGACTTTGAACTAGGCACAGGCTTTTGAAACCCCAAATTCCACCCCCAGTCACATACTTCCTCCAGTAAAGTCACACTTATTAACCTATAATTCTTTCTTTGTTTTCTTTATTAAGAAATTTTCCTCTGTTAAGTTTCGATTTGGGAGATCTGTCCATGGGTGAAAGTGGGGTATTGAAGTCTTCCACTATTAATGTGTGGGGTTTTATATGTGGTTAAAGCTTTAGTAATGTTTCTTTTACATATGTGGGTGCCCTTGTGTTTGGGGCATAAATGTTCAGAATTGAAACTTCATCTTGGTGGATCATTCCTGTGATGAGTATGAAAATGCCCTTCTTGATCTCTTTTGATTAGATTTTAATTTGAAGTCTATTTTGCTGGATATCAGGATGGCTATACCCACTTGTTTCTTAAGACTGTTTGTTTGGAAAGTCTTTTCCCAGCCTTTTATTCTTAGTATTGTGTCTATCTTTGAATTTGAGGTGTGTTTCTTGTATGCAACAGAAAGATAGGTCCTGCTTTCATATCCATTCTGTAACCTATGTCTTTTTATAGGTGAATTAAGTCCATTGATATTAAGGTATAGTAATGACCAGTGATTGTTCATTCCTGTTATTTTTTGGTGGTAGTGTGTGTGTACTTCTCTTCTTTGGGGTTTACTGCTGTGGCTTTATCTATTCCCTGTGTTTTCGAGGGTGTATCTGACCTCCTTAGATTGGAATTTTCCTTTTAGTGCTTTCTGAAGGGCTGGGTTTGTGGACAAGTATTGTTTAAATCTGGCTTTGTCTTGGAATGTCTTGTTCACTCCAACTATGATAATTGAAAGTTTTGCTGGGTATATTAGTCTAGGCTGGCATCCATGGTCTCTTAGTGTCTCTATTACATCTGTCTAGGTCCATCTGGCTTTCAAAGTCTCCATTGAGAAATCGGGTGTTATTCTGATGGGTTTGCCTTTATAAGTCACTTGGCATTTTTCCTTTGCTCCTCTTAATATTCTTTCTTTATTCTGTATGTTTAGTTGTTTAATTATTATGTGGTGAAGGGATTTTTTTGGGGGGTCTAGTATGTTTGGTGTTCTATAGGATTCTTGTATCTTCATAGGTAGGCATTTCCTTCTTTAAGTTGGGAAAGTTTTCTTCTATGATCTTGTTGAATATATTTTCTGTGCCTTTATTTGGTATTCTTCTCCTTCTTCTATCCCTATTATTCGTAGGTTTGGTCTTTTCATTGTGTCCCAAATTTCTTGGAAATTTTGGGTCATGACTTTGTTGGCTTTAGTGTTTTCTTCAATGACTGATGGAGGCAGATGCAGAGATCCATGGCCAGGCACCAGGCTGAGCTCCAGGAATCCAATTGATGAGAGAGAGGAGAGATACTGCAGGCGAGGGATGTCAAGATCATGATGGGAGGACATGCAGAGATGACCAGCCACACTAGTGGAATCACTTTCCTTCTTTAAAATAGTTTGCATTTATAATCAACCCTCTTTAAATAAAAATAAACATTTGTAAACAATATTTTGGAATTTGGGCATCACTTGTCATGCTATTTCTTGCTGGATGAGGGTGCTGGCAATCTTATGGGGATCCTGAGAAAATTAAGAATTATAGTAAAGTCCTGACTGGAATAGTCTGAGAGGCAGCATTGTCTGAGACAATTGCCTTGAAGCTGTTCTGGATGTTGGATCATCTGGGCCATGGATTCATTGGAGACCTTTCAGGGGGTCTTGGCTGGTCAAATCTGATTCTTCTTAACCTGAAACAAATCCATAGCCTCTTGCTTTCTGTGGAAACAAAAGTAGCCACTCCTTTCCAAAGAAACATATTCTTAGATCCAGATTTTGAATCAAGATACCTTTAAAATATACATATTGGTTTAACTGAGCAGCCTTTAAAGTTAAATGTCTTTCTGCAGTTAAAAAGCCCAAATATAATATAATCCATACTCTTTGTGTGATTCATCTTTATGTGGCTTATTTTTTATATTACTTTTACTGCCCCTTTAAAAGACTTTATTTTTTAAAACTATTTATTTATATAACTGTCTATATTCATTTTATTTTCTCTTCCAAGCCTATGTACATTTTTACACACACTGTAAACCATTTAATGTCTTATTCCATCCGAATCTATCTTATTGTGAATCTTTTGCTTTAAACTGCAGTGGCTAGTATTGAAATGACAGCTTTGGCTGCTTGATCTGCCCACCTCAACTTTCCAACATGGCTGTGATATGTTTTCAGCCACCCTTGAATGCCTTACTCTCTGCTCTGGGAGGCAGTGGATCTATGCTTCCCTCCAGCAGCGTGTAGCCAAAAACCTGTGTGTGTGTGTGTGTTGTGTGTGTGTGTGTGTGTGTGTGTGTTCGCGCGCGCGCGCGCGCGCGTGTTAGCAAAGGTTAAATCCAACAGGCACCACTGTGTGACTTGGAGAAGCCTCTGTGTACTGCAGCAGGAATCCATAGCCATGCTGCTTAGCTCATGGTGGCTGGTGGCTAGCGGCCAGCTCCATCACATAGGCAGATTTCAGTAGATGAGTTTGAGCTGCTGCTGGCATGAGACTGTGAGACTAGGAAGCCCAGTGTGGGTCCATTTCTGTGGGTTCAGAATCTATAAGCTTTTTTAAAGCATCTATATGCCTCAAGGCCGCACATTGGTCCCCAATGTGAAGAGAAATCTCAGGTGACTGTCCAGGAAGCTGGCTGTTTCTGTCATAACTCATTCTTGGAAGTTGCTTGTTTGCATGTTACTAGGTCCTATTTCCTTCTTGGGCCTCTGAGAGAGCTGAAGATTAGATAGTTGTAGTTACAGTTTTCCTTGTTATGAAATTCAGAAAAGTAATTCAATAAGACGTGTTAAGTATATAAGTTTGAAAGATATAATAAGATATTTTTCTATTGGTAATATAAGTTAGGATAGAAAGTGAATTAGGTACATTTTGAACTCACTAACATAGGATAAATAATAGAATATTTTCTCTGAATTTGTCAAATGCAAATGGACTATACATTGTTGGTGTATTTATAGCTGTATATAGTTAATGCACTTATTGTATATAGTTTTTCCTTGTATTAGTTATAACCTTTTAAAATGTTTTATTTTTTTATTAGTCAAAAAAGGGTAAATATGGTGATATTTTATTTGTGCTTTAATAAATAAAGCTTGCCTGGAGATCAGAGGAAAAAGGCCAGCCATTATAAGTAAACAATGAAGTCATGCAACGGTAGCACATGACTTTAATCTTATCACTTGGCAGGCAAGATCTCTGTGTGTTCAAGGCCACAATGAAAACAGAGCCAGATGTGGTGGCACACACCTTAATTCCAACACTAGTTAACCATGGAGGTATGGAGGTCTGTACAGACAGACAGGAAGTGACAGAGCTGTGTAGGAAGAGGAAGTGATGTAGCTGAACAGAAAACAAATCAGATGGCAGGACAGCAAGTCATACGTGTGTGTGGGTACACAGGAAGTAACTCATTTGGAAGCTACAGAGTTGGTGATGTAAGGTTGGCTGGTGGCTTTCCTTATTTCCCTGATCTCTCTAAGGCTTTCACCCCTATATTTGGCTCTGTGTTTTTTTTATTTAATAAGACTGTTTAGAAATTAATCAACACCTGTTGTTTGAACTAACTGAGATTGGAAGGCTTGTGAAAGGCCCAAGAACCAAGCTCTTTCTCATCTTCTGTTGCCTTCCTGTCTTCATCCAGAAAACTAGTCATGAAAATCAGGATTCCTTTCTAGGAGGTAGGTCACAGAACCTGGAACTGTTCTCAACACACACACACACACACACACACACACACACACACACACACACACACACTAAAATAAAATAACAAAAACTATGTCAACCCTAGATATAGTACTCTTCCTCAGATTTCCTTGTAAGAGCTGTCCATAAAGACATTCTGCTATGTAATTTGTCTGAGAGTAGACCACTAGACATTCATTCTAGATAGGGTCCTGCCCTGTGTTTACAGAGAAGCAAAGATGAATATAAACTTATAAACTTTTTTGACTGTTGTCCCCATAGGTCAGTTAGTGTCACATTTGTTGCACACTCCTGTGTCCACACTGCTGTTTGTCCTAAGCTGAATCATAGATATTTTCCCTTTGATCCTTGAGTTCTCACTTTTTCAATCTCCTGATTTAGGTTATATTTCAATTAAATCAATTTGACCTAGCTTCTCCAGTTCATCTGTATTTGACAGCTTTGTTTCAGACCAGACCAGAAACCACAAGAAGATGGAAGAAAAACTCTGTTAATTACTTGGAATACAGTACTTAAGAATATTACTAGTTTCACTCCAGTTGTGATGTTTACAAGAGGCTGAAAGTATAAGTTAATAAGCTTACAACTAGATGAATAAAATGATTTCAAACAGTGATAACTTTTTTACAAAAATAAAATCAGGATGTGGTAAATTAGAAGTAAGCCTGAGGGTGGGAAGAGTCCTCAGATTTAAATAATGATTGAAACACTTTTGAGAAAATATTTTAGTTGTTACTGAATCACAGATAAACTACTTCATCACTAAATCAACTTCTCAAAAAATTAAGATCACCATCATTATTTTACTGCCCTTAGTATCTGTATTCATTCCATCTTAAAACAATATCTCCAAATAATTCTCAAATTCTTAAGTCCCTCTCTAAATTATAACACACACACACACACACACACACACACACACACACACACACACACACACCTTTACTACAATTTTGATAATTAAACCAAAAGATAAAAATAAAGGCACCTCTAAAGCAAAATAATTTGTTGAGCTATTACACAGGATAACTACAAGAAGGATCTAACTAAGACAGTGATGTACAGCTACCAGAGTAGAGGCATATAACAGTTAGAAAGTAACCATTATGTTACACTCTAAGGATACCTTTGCTGAAGAAGGAAGATACTCTTTCACTCTATATTAAACCTACATTAGAGATAGAAAAGAAGTGATGTATAATAACAAGGGAAGTTCAGAAAATATGTGTCAGGGTGCTGTGAGAAAAGATGGAATGTAGATTCTAGATTCAGTTGTTTAAACAGAACATTTTAACCATTTGTATTGTTCCTGACAATACAAAATCTTAACATACTCTTTCTGTTTATTCATTTAGTAGCTGCAAACACCTTTGATAGACATTTATCAACACTGATCTACTTCATCCTGGATGTCATACTTTTCTTTTGTCAATACTTTGCACTTCTATTCTTATCTCCTTTGATTTTGGTGACTAAAGGAATGATTTTGTACATAATTAATTTTTTATCATATGGTATTAATATGTGCATGTGTTCTTATGTTTGTAAAGTGTATATACAAGTATTGTGACTATAATACATCTTGGTACACATTGTTCAAACTCAAACTTCATATCCCAGGAATGTAAATTTAAGAGTTCTTCTCTCTAAACTTAATTATTAGTGTATACTTAGAATTAAGTTTTTTTAACTTTATATTTATAACTCCATATTCATTCAAACATATAACATTAACATATATTCTTAAAAACATATTATTAATTCAGTTTATATTGTGTGAGTATTATAAAATTGGTATTATACCATGTATTGCCTTTTTAGGATATTTTTATCAATATTATATCCATAAATTTATCCAAAATGTTGAATATATCGATTGATTTTCACTGATATACAGTGCCTTATTGTGTACATATTCCATACTTTATTTATATAGTAGGTCATTGGATGTCATCTGGGTTGTTTATAGATGCTATAATAAATAATCCTGGACAGTTAGAGATGAATTGTAGGAGATAAAAAACTTTTTATTCACATCTCTGAGGTCTACTCTGCTAAAACCAAATATCAGTAGACAAGTTAAAGGGAAAAAAAAAGACACATATATTTATTAATGTGATCAATAGTCACATAAAATAGGACACTCCATGAAAAAATAATGGTTGAAGCTTAAATATCTTCTTCATAGGTAAAGAAGCAAACACAATGGGGGCTGGTCACTTTAGAGGTGGTAGTAAATTATCTCAGGCAAAATCAGGAGTCTGAAAATAGAAAGGCATCCAGAAAAAAGGGTGTGCACATGTGGAGAGAAAATGGTAATAAGTTGGCAAAGATAGACGTTGTAGTTCTATGAGTTGACTCAGCAGTTAAAGGTGAAATTCAATCCTCAACAGACACTTCATGTAAGGAGAGAAAGGAACTCCACAGGGCAAATTTTTTCTGACCTTTATATGCACTCTAATATCCAGGCTCTAGGTTTCCTGATGAGTTTCCTGCACACCCACACACAAATATGCACACATACATACACACACGTACACACACATACATGCAAACATATATACACACACACAAACACGGGGGGGGGGGAAGGAAGGAAGGAAGGAAGGAAGAAGGAAAGAAGGAAGGAAGGAAAGAAAGAAGAAGAAAAAAAAAGAAAGAAAGAAAGAAAGAAAGAAAGAAAGAAAGAAAGAAAGAAAGAGAAAGAAAGAAAGAACAGAATAAGAAAGAAAGAACAGAATAAGAAGTGGAAGCAGAAGCTGAGGAGGAGAGGGGAGAAAGGAATCAAAATGAAATAATTTTTAATGATTCTTTTTAAGAATAAAAGCAGAGACTTCTAGGTTGTTTCTAGGTACTTGCTATTGTTGCTATGAATATAGTTGAGTATGTGTCCTTGTGGTATGATTAAGCATCCTTTGGGTCTATATCCAAGAGTGGTATCATTGGGTCTTGAGGTAGATTGATTCCAAATTTTCTAAGAAGTCACCATACTGATTTCCAAAGTGGCTGTACAAGTTTTCATTCTCACCAACAGTGGAGGAGTGTTCCCCTTGCTCCACACCCTATCCAACATAAGCTGTCTTCAGTGATTCTGATTTTAGCCATTCTGACAGGTGTAAGATGGTATCTCAGAGTCATTTTGATTTGCATTTTCCTGATGACAAAGGATATTTAGCAATTCCTTAAATGTCTTTTAAATATTTGAGATTCTTCTGTTGAGAATTCTCTGTTTAAATCTGTAGCCCATTTTTAATTGAACTTTTTGGTATTTTGAAGTATAGTTTCTTGAGTTCTTTATATATTTTGGAGATCACCCCTTCCTTTGTCAGAAGTGGGGTTGGTGAAGATATTTTCCCATTCAGTAGGCTGTCATTTTGTCTTATTTATTGTGTCCTTTGCCTTACAGAAGCTTCTCAGTTTCAGGAGATCCCATTTATTATTTGTTGCTCTCAGTGTCTGGGTTACTGGTGTTATACTTAGGAAATGTTTCCCTGTGCCAATGAGTTCGAGGCGATTATCTGCTTTCTCTTCTATCATGTTCAGTGTAGATGGATTTATGTTGAGGTCTTTGATCCACTTGGACTTGAGTTTTGAGCATGAGGAGAGATAGGGATCTATTTGCAATCTTATACATGTTGACATCCAGTTCTGCCAGCACTATTTGTTAAAGATACTTTATTTTTCCATTGTACAGTCTTAGCTTCTCTGTCAAAAATCAAGTGTTCATAGCTGTGTTAATGTCAGGGTCTTCAATTTAATTCCATTGGTCCATGTATCAGTTTTTATGCCAATATCAAGCTGTTTTTATTACTACAGTGTAGCCGAAATTCTAAGTGGTCTCATTAAATAGAAAACACAGAGCCAAATATAGGGGTGAAACCCTTAGAGATCAGGAAAATAGTGAGAGCCACCAACCAACCTTACCTTACCAGCTTTGCACCTTCCAAAATGCCATGACTTCCTGTCTACCCAGGCTTTTACTGCCTTGTTGTTCTACCCTCTCATTGGTGCTTAACCCAGCTATCTCACTTCCTTGTCACTGTCTATATGTACAGACCTCCAGGTCTCTATGGTTGGTACTAGAATTAAAGGCATGTGTCACCACGCTTGGCTTTGTTCCCTAGTATCGCCTTGAAGACAGAGAGACTCTGCCTGCCAAGTGATTGGATTAAGGGCGTGTGCTACCACTGCATGACTTTCATGTTTACTTAAAACGGCTTTCTATTTCCTCTGATCTCCAGGCAAATTTTATTTATTAACATACAAATAAAATATCACCATATTTCAGCACAAATAAAATATCACAAATAAAATATAGTATTATATACTATAGATCTATAGTATAACTTGAAGTCAGGAATGGTGATACCTCTGGAAGTTGATTATTGTAACAGATTGTTTTAGCTATCCTAGGTTTTTTTTTTTTTTAATTTTTCCATATGAAGTTGAGTATTCTTCTTTCCTGGTCTTGTGGAACTGTATTGTGGTTTTGATGGGAATTGCATTGAATCTATATATTGCTTTTGGTAAGATTGCCATTTTTATTATGGTGGTTATATCTATCCATGAGCATAGGAGATCTTTCCATTTTCTGGTATCTTCTTCACTTTCTTTCTTTAGGGACTTATTGTCATACAGGTCTTTCACTTGTTTGGTGAGAGTTACCCCAAGGTATTTTATATTATTGTGGCTACTGTAAAAGGTGATGTTTCTCTGATTTCTTTGTCAGCCCATTTATCATTTGTATATAGAAGGGCTACTGTGTTTTTTGAGTCAATCTTGTATCCTGCCATGTTATTGAAGGTATTTATCAGTTGTCGGAGTTCCCTGGTAGAATCTTTGGGGTCACTTATGTATATTAACATATCATCTAAAAATAGCAAAAGTTTGACTTCTTACTTTCCAGTTTGTAATTCCCTTGATCTCCTTTTGTTGTTGTATTGCTCTAGCTAGATTTTTGAGTACTATATTGAATAGATATGGGGAGAGTGGACAACCTAGATGCCTCTCAACTGAAGAATGGATAAGGTAAATGTGATATATATACACAATGGAGTATTACTCAACTGTGAAAAACAATGACATCATGAAATTTACAGGCAAATGGATGGAACTAGAAAATATCATCCTGAGTGAGGTAACCCAGACTCAGAAAGACAAACATGGTATGTACTCACTCGTAAGTGGGGATACTAGATATAAAACAAAAGATAATCAGACTATAACCCACAGCTTCAGAGAAGCTAGGAAAGAATGAGAATCCTAAGAGGGACACATGGATCACCTTGGGAAGGGGAAAACAGATGAGCTCTCCATGAGTAAACTGGGGATGGGGTCAGGCAAAAGAGGTGAGGGGATAGGGGATGAGAACATGGTCAAACTCTGGAAGGAATAGAGTGGGGGAGCAATGAAAGTGATATCTTGATAGAGGGAGATATTATGGGGTAAGGGAGAAACTTGATGCTAGGGAAATTCCCAGGAATCTATAAGGATGACCCCAGATTAGACTACCAGCAATGATGAAGAAGGTGCCTGAACTGGCCTACCCTGGTAATCAGATTGGTGAATAGCCTAACTGTCATCATAGAGCCTTCATCCTGTAACTGATGGAAGCAGATGAAGAGATCCACAGCAAAGCACCAGGCAGAGGTCTGAGAGTCCAGTAGAAGATGGGAAGAGATATTATATGAGCAGGGGATGGGTCAAGAGCATGTTGGGGAAATCTGCAGAGATAACCGAAGCAAGCTCATTGGAACTCATGAACTTTAGACCAACACCTGTGGAACCTGCATGGGACTGGACTAGACCCTCCGAAGAGATATTATATGAGCAGGGGAGGGGTCAAGATCATGTTGGAGAAATCTACAGAGATAACTGAAGCAAGCTCATTGGAACTCATGAACTTTAGACCAACAACTGTGGAACCTGCATGGGACTGGACTAGACCCTCCACATGTGAAAGACAGATGTAAGGCTTGGTCTCTTTAAGGGGTCCCTGGCAGTGGGATCAGGATCTATCCCTGGTGCATGAGATGACTTTCTGGAGTTCATTACCTATGGTTATATATCTTGCTCACCCTTGATGCAGATGGAGGGGCTTGGCCCTGCCTCAGCTAAGTGTATCAGACTTTGCTGACTCCCCACAGGAGGCCCTTACCCTTTTGGTGGAGGGGATGAAGGTGAGTCAGTGAGGGGAGACTTGGGGTCAGTGGGAGCTGGGATGAGAGGGGGAATCTGTGGTTGGTATGTAAAATGAATAAAAAAAATTAAATAATAAAAATACAAAAATAAGAATAAAAGCAGAAGTCATTTCAGATAAAACCTGTTCAATGATAGTCTTCCAAAGACTAGCAAGAGTATTTAGTGTACCCAGGTGGAGAAACTTGAGTCTTCTTTTCTCTTTCTTTCCCTGTCCTCAGTCAAATGTTAGAGGGAATCTTAGAGCAGTTGCATTTTTTTTTTAAAGAATTTCCTCCAGTCAAATAAAGCAACAGGGATAGAGCCCATTTCTTATCAAGAGGTAGAAAGACTAAGGAAGCCTAGAGAAACCTTGATTCTCAGTCAAGTTGTACAGCATGACAATGGCCTTTAATTCAATGTTCTCAGGGAAACACAGTGTTATACTATTACTCTCTGTGTGAATGTAGAACACCTGAATGGTCTGGAGTTGATTACGTATCTTACAAGAAGATTTCAGGTCATTTCACACGTTTGTACTCACTTCACAAAGCACTGACTTCCTCTTCATATTGATTATATGAATTATACTTCCACTGGTAGAATATAAGCTTTCTATACCCTTTATAATTTTTTAACATTAGATAATGAATGATATTCATTGAATTTCTAAAGAATAATATATTTATATCATATTCAATTTTTGATTATTATTAAACTTTTGCTTTTAATATTTTTTGGTTTTGTTTCCTCTAAGACATTTGCATATGTTTATTGTCCATTTACTTATTCATTTATGTGTATGTTTGGTTTAATTTTTGTTGCAAATTCAGGTGGAATTAGATATTTGTCATTTCCCATCAAGGACTTTACCACCTGTAGATTAAAAATATTTTTCTAAGTTTTAAGTTTTTGGTTTTTTTAAACTGAAATAGAATTCCAGTACTTTAAATACTCCATTTCCTTCTTTCAACCCCTCCCAACTATCCTCCCTCCAATCAATCCTATGCCCCTACTCTCAAGTTGATGGCCTCATTTTCTTTAAATATTTTATACACAGAATTATGTGTACACATATATGTAAGCATAAATAAACAAATACAATATGTTGAGTTAGTTTTTGTAATTTGTGTGGATATGATTCCAGGGCTGAACAATGTTCATCAAACAACTAAAACGTGGACTTATCCATGGGAAAGGTTAATTCTTCATGTCCCAGCAGTCATTGCATGCCTTAGTTCTTTGTCTAAGGGCAGGACCCTGTGAATATGTACTGTTTATAGGTTAACACACCCATTGTTATTGCCATGACTCCAGTCCATATATATATAGCCTTTTTCTAGAAAAGGCTGTTTTATTACCAGCTTCCTAGTATTCTGGTTCTTATAAAATCCCCACCCTTCTCTTCCATGATTTTTCCTGAGCCATAGATGCAAGAGCTGTGATGTAGCAGTACCCACAGAGGCAGAGATTTCCATAATCCTTTGACCTCTGCATTGTCTTCAGTGTGGTTTTCTGTGATGGTCTGCATTTTCTGTAAAGAGAGGCTTCTTTGATGAAAAGTGGCATAACAATAAGATTTATGATAGAGTAAGGAATTGTGATGGTCTATGAAAGATTCCTTTCTAATCTCCCTTATTTTGCTAGCTGGGGAAGCTGGCTAGGTTTACATTTCCAGGCATTATTTTCTTCCTGTTGAGTGGGTTTTAAGTAAAATTATACAGCAGTTGACTATCATTTATATGTGTATGAGTGTCATAATATGTTGGTCATTGTTCTGTACTACCCAGCCGCAACACCTATGAACAGTGACATTAAAAGTATGACAGAAAAAAACTCTATGAGATCTCAACTCTATGCAAAGAAATATAGCCAAGTGAGGAAAACATGGACTGGGAGAGGTGATTTTCCTTAGAGAATAGCACACCAATTGGCTGTCTATTACTAAGAGATCAGCCTTGAAAATACACAAACAGGTAGCATTACATGGATTGAAGAGATTCATATTCAGAAATCTCCATCTCTATATAATTAATTTTGTAGTTAAATTATAGCCTCAAAAATAAATTATGTGTATATTCATATATTAGATTACATGATTACATATGGACTAAACATGTACATATTGTACATACTTTGTTATCTAAACAATATGACACAAAAATTTAAAGAACATTTATAATTTTTATTGAACTATTTACAGATTTTATTTGTAGTATACAGGGATACACACTAAATTATGTGCAAACACTATACCACTCTATGTAAATAATCTTAGAATCTTCAGACTTGGGAGCCCAGGGCTAATTGAACCAAATCCCCTAGGGACCTAACCGACAGCTAATTCTTCTTTAAAACTATGAATTCTCTGTTTCATATGTGCCTTAATTGTTCATTTGTTGGGTGTCACACATGCTAAGCACTCTACCACTGAGCTGTATTTGATATCATTTTATGAACCTTTGGAAGGAAACAACGTTCCTTTAAAATGGTTCTAAACCTATAGGTTTAATTATAGTTGTTTACCCTCATCAAAGGAGTTGCTTTGTGAGGAAGATGGAGATGACTAGAGCAAGGTACAATTGGCCAAAACATAGAGAACAGGTACAGTGAATGCTCTGCATCAAAGACTTGGGAAACATCATGGAAAAGGGTCTGGACAGATTACAGAAGCCAGGAACCAAAGCATTTGCTGAGGGGCAGTGTCTTTGTGTATGTGGCACAAAAGGTAAATCCATGAAATCTGAAGAGTATGGTTGTCTATAGAAGACCTGAAAAGGGCAAACAACAATGCAGGAAAGTGGATGGGAAAAGGACCAGAAAGCCCCACCTGTAGACGAAGACTTACAGGCTATTAATAACTGCTATGAGAGGAAGAAGCAGCATGGTTCAAGGATTATGCCCCTAATAGGTGATCAAATCCCATGGGGTCAGGCCTAAATATGTATTGGAGAAACACTGAATGAACCCTGTGGGTTGAGTTCATAATTTTTGTGTAATAATAATAATTAAAGAATAAGAGGCAATGGTTTTGAGAAGGAGATGGAGCAAAAGGGAAGAGATAGAGAAAGAAGAGTTAAGGAGGAAATGATGCAAATATAGTACTCACATATGGAAATCTCCACATAAGTAAATATATACATACACTAAAAATAAAGCTGAAAAACAGTTGCTGTTTTCATAGGACAGTTTTTAACCCAGCATCATTTATAAATAATTACTTATTCTGAGTCACAAACAGCATTATTTTATAACTGAGGTTCGTATGTTCACATGTCATTGTTTAACTGATTAAGTGCTAGTCTTTTGCAATACCTCCTCTATCAAGTCATAGATTGATCTGGCCTATTATAATTTCAATAATATTGAAGAATTGTATGATTTTATTTGACTGAGTTGATGGTGTGTAGTACATGGTATATTAATTTGCAAATATGTCTAGAGTCTTGTCCCTATAATCTATGAATATTACCTCAAGTGTAAAAGTAAAATTTGCAGTGTAGTTAAGGATCTTGAGATGAGAGGTTTTCTTGGGTATTCTGGATGAGTAGTTGTGGACACTATGGTTATTAGGAAGAAGAAAGCAAACTCAAATCAGTAAAAGAAGATTTGACTAAGCAAGGAGATTTACAAACTGACAAAGCGCTGAAAGCTAAGGCATGAAGTTGTCCTGTACTAACTGAAAACAATGGCACACACCTTTAATTCCAGAACTGGGGGGCAGGGCAGAGGCAGGCCTGTCCTTGTGAGTTTGAGGGAATCCTGGTCTACATAGTCAGTTCCAGGACAGGCAGAATACACAGAGAAACTCTGTCTCACAAGAGAAAAGAAAAGAAAAGAAGAAAAAGAAAAGAATAGAAAAGAAATATATTCTCATTGAGTGTCCAGAAGAAATTCAAATAGCACTTTAATTCAGCCCTAATAGACTCATTTCAGATAACCTGCATCAATGACACCAAGACTGCAAAGCTAATTCTTGTAGCTTTGAACCATTACATTCTTAATGCTCCAGAGTAAATTGAAAAGCAATACAGGTCATTGCAGTGTTTTGTAATGGGAAATGATATTATTTTACTTATGTTTTAGCAATAGCAGTTCTTGAGGGACATAGTAGCAGTAATTTGGTGATTGTTGTAATAACAGAAACTATGGTATTGAAGGTAAATATTGAACCTTGACATTTGAGTGTGCAACAGAAGCATGCGTATGTCTTTAAACTTCTGCCTCCGTACTTTCAGAAGAGGAGAAACCTCTGCTCTTTCTATGAATTAATAAGGTCTTATCCCAATGTGGTATTCTCTATACCTGGAAAAAAATTAAAGAAGGCAGAGGGAAAGTAAAGGACCATATCTTGCTAAATGCCCCTCAGTTTTCTGTCCTTAGAGTCTAAAACTTCTATTATCTCCACAACTGTCCACACTTTATCAAAATATACATGAGTACACAGTTTCCCTATTGAGGTCTTCATTTCTGAAGCCTCTCAAACCAGGGAAAATTACACAAACTAAACTTGAATGCTTCCTTTTTTTAAAAAACACATAAAAAGGCTTTATTTGCAGGGGAGCCAGAATTCAATCAAGCAAGCCAAATCCCAAGTCATCATCTGGCTCCTAGGACTCCTCCTTCTTCTCCTCATCTTCCTTCTCCTCTGCTGCAGCAGGGGCAGAACCAGCAAGCAGGAGCTGCAGAGCCAGGGGCAGCAGAAACAGTCACATTCCCACCAGCAGGCACACTGGCAAGTCTGCCAACGCCCTGGGCGATGACATACTCAATGTTATTTCCATTCAGTTCTCTGATGACCTTGTTGAGCCAGTAATCGTCCACCTTGAAGACCATGCTGTCTAGTGTCTTCTTTGTGTCTTTGGCGCTAGGAGAGGAGTTGCCCCCAAGGGCAGCAAGCAAATAAGAGGCGACATAGGGCATGTGGGCTGCTGCAGACCGGCCTCATGCGTGTGACCTCGGTGATGACATGCAGCGAAAGGCACTCCCTTTTGTTAATATGCCTTTTGTAATGAGTATCTCAGTCATGGAGTTGGCTATATTGACAATTTCAGAAAAAAAAAAAGGATTTTTCTTTTCTCCTTTACATAGTACAATAGAGGTTATAGTTTAGATGGGGCCACAGACTGGTAGAGGTAGTAAATGACTATGTGGTAAATATCCTGAAAGGAAGCCTTCCGTTTTCCTGGATAAGTAGGACGTGAACTTTAACAGAGATAGAGATGAAAATCTAACACCATTAACAATCAACACCATTGAGAGAATGATGATACAATTAACAGGTTAATCTGAGAAAATTCAAGTACTCATTATATTAGACTGCCTCTCTGTTTCTCTGTCTCATTCTGTCTCACGGTCTCTCTCTCTCTCTCCCTTTCTCTCTCTCTCTCTCTCTCTCTCTCTCTCTCTCTCTCTCTCTCTCTCTCTCTCTCTGGTATTGTTTATACATTTAGTGATCTAGCTCTTTGTCAATCAATCTATTAAAAATAATATCACTATTTACTCTATATACTGAACGATATTTGCCAATTAGTCTTTTTAATTTTTTAAAAATGTGTCTGTGTGGGGATATCCCTGGAGACTGAAAGAAAGTGGAAAATCTCATGAAGATGAGTTACAGGTGGTTAAAATCTCCCCATCAGGAGTGCTAAACTGAGAACTAAACTTCAGCCATCTAGAAGAGAAGCAAGCACTTTTAACTACTGAGCCATCTTTCCACCCCTGCCAATGAGTCTCTTATACTGTATTCCTAAAAGTGCTTATATGCTAGCCTTAAATGGGAAATAATTTGTGTAGCCTGAGGGAGCAAGCACCCAAGAGATAGTTTGTGGAAGGCAGTAGGATAATTAAGTCACCCATTTCAAATCCTGTTCACTCCTATGATGTTGAAATTTGAATATGTGATGTAATTCTCAGTGTTTATTGAATTTATTATGTTCATGCAAGAAAATCTGATTCTCACACTTTGTGGGAGAGAAGTGAGCCGTGTCTCTATCATTGTCTTGGATCACCTGAAACTCAGTATATCCATTCTTCCTTTTTGAAGATGAAAAGTGCAGGCTCAACTGCCATAAAACAACTGAGTTATTTTCTAAGTGAAAGAACTAAGCTAATTAATTTTGTAAGGAAACAGAGAACTGTTTTGAAAAGTAGTTTTGAAGAAGAAAATAAAGAGGTATTTGAAGGAAACTCATGTGACTAGACAGCTAAGAGGTAAACTTTATAGTTCATAACCACATAAATGAAAAGAAAGAATGAATAAGAACCTAAAGGAAACCATGAGATTTTTGTGCAGTGTGGTAAGTGGATGCTTAGGGAGAGGGAAACTCAGTTGGGTCCATTTCTCCTTCCAGAGAAATGCATGTGATATACCATGATCGTGTGTGTGTGTGTGTGTGTGTGTGTGTGTGTGTGTGTGTGTGTGTGTGTGTGTGTCTGTTGTATGTCAGTGTCTGTTGTGTGTGTCTATTGTGCATGTAACTATGTGTGTGTCTGGGTGTTGCTGCCTTCCTCCATCTCTCTCTTTCTCTTCCACTTTAAAACAAAAGTTAAGTCAAAGACTGATAAAAAAAAGAAATCCATGTTGAAGATCTAATATAATTTAATTCAATCTGTCAAACTCTTCATATACAGGCTACCAAAGCAACAAAGAAATCAAGGATTTAAAAAAAAATAGTATAAGGATATGTCATCAAGGAAAAAAATGCAGAGAGATATACAGCCCAAAACCTTCTTTGCCTTATCTAACATTAACTAATGTTTACTTTCCAGGTCTAATTTTTGGAACAATAATGCATATGTTTCAAGGTTGCAATATAATGAAATCTTAGGATTTTCAAATTTGTCCAGGTTGATCAATTCTAGTCTATTCTACTGAGCCACCAAGAAACCCTAGCTCTTTGCTGTGGGTGATTCCGAGACCTAATCTGTTCCCACTGACTCACACTAGGCATCAGGGTTCTATCACACTGTACAGACACTCTCTTCTTCAGATCATTTGTGCCTAGAGAGGGAACCAAAAAATCAAAGTAGGAGGTTGTTTGTTTGTTTGTTTTTGGTTTTTCGAGACAGATTTTCTCTGTGTAGCTTTATGCCTTTCCTGGAACTCACTCTGTAGCCCAGGTTGGCCTCTAACTCACAGAGATCTGCCTGGCTCTGCCTCCCAAATGCTGGGATGAAAGGTGTGAGCCACCACCGTCCTGCCACAGTAGGAGTTTTAAAGTAGGAAGTCTCATTGCTTGAACTTACTTTAACAGTCTTAGTAACTTTTTTTTAAAACCAGAAATAATAGGAGAAATATTGGTGGCTAGAAGCACTTTCTGTACCAACTACTCCCATATAAGGGATATAAGAATATAATTTATCTTGTACTCACTCAGTCAAGCTTGTGGGTATGTGACTTTCCTGATAATGCTTGAATCAAAGAGATCATTAAAATAGAATACTTTTTGTTTCGAAGATAGAATCTTGTGAGGAAAATAAATAAGCAAAAGGAAACAAAATAATGTACACACATCCCTACCAAGGATGCTATAGAAATACAGCTCTAGTCTCTTTACTCTCACTGAGGGCATTTAGGAATTCTTCCTTTAACAAGTATATTTGTGAGAAATTGAGCTAGCCAGGAACAGCAACTTAAAAGGGAAGAATGCCTGCCAGATCTTAGGAGTGTATGAAGACTGTTCTTTTCCCATAGGAACATCTAGCAGCCTGCAGTAATTAATACACACAATAACTTTCTTTTTTCTTCTTTACAAAATGAAATGCTAATAATTAATAACATTCAGCTCTCAATGTTTTATTTACTTTTATTTTTTTTTTATTTTTCTTTATTAAGAAAATTTCTACCCACTCCTCATGCTATCCACAGAACCCCCATCCTCCCTCTTCTGACCCCCCAGCCCTCTTTCCCAAGCCACCCCACATCCCCACATTCCCCAAATCGAGGTCTCCCATGGGGAGTCAGCAGAGCCACAATAACTTTCTTGATAAGACATGAATCAAAAGCCAAATCAGCAAGCTTTCTAAGAATTTGTTAAGTTTTGTGAAGCTACAAAACAAATATTCATTAATACTGAAACCTTTACGACAGAGAGATTATGACAATACTATAAACACTATTACTCATCAAGATGTGAAACCTCCAAAGGAACCTCTGAGAAGGAAAATATGGTGACACTCTGGGTCTGTTTTCCACCTCCAAGTCAAGGGGAACTCAAAAGAGGACAAGCCAGTTAAAAGATTCTGTAAAACTTACTTGTTTGGGAAGTGATTAATCTTATTTTCTTTTTTTTTTTTTTTTTTTTTTTTTTTACATTCGATAGAATATTTATTTTCAAGGTTACAGGGGATTGTCTAACGTCTGAAGCTACAGCCTTGGGGTTGATCTGCTGGTTGCCTACTGTTGCTTCAGGTAGATGAATGTGTAGGGGTTCAACTAGTTGATGTGTAAAACTTCTCACACAGCTTTCAGCCCTGGCGTGTTTTTAAGTTCTCTGATTGCCAGCAAGAAAGGCAGCAGCCAGAGCAGGGCATGGCGGTACACATTTTAATTCTAGCCCTCCGGAGGCATAGCCGATGGCTCTCTGTGAGTTCAATCTTATTTTCTTTATATGTGCATGTGCTATGCCATCCTGCCTTATGTGTATTTTCAGTTGAATGATGTGTAATAGTGAATACACAATTTTACTGCCTAAGTCAAAGGAAAACCTAAAGTTTTTCATTAGAGCTGGAAAAACCACAAACATTTGAGCTACTTCTTTATGATTAAAGGAAAAGAACTCACTACTTATTTAACACAAATTCAATTGTTTCTCTTTTGTCCAACCATGTTGGTGTCACCTTTTCTCTTTTCAAAAAGGTGAAAGTGAAGGAAAACTAGGGCACGGTATTATGCCGGCCCAACATGAAAACACAGTCTGAGAAACTGTCATGGCAATGACTATCTTTTGGGAAAACACTATCATGATTCCAGATGGCAAAATAAAATAGTTTCATGAGGATACTATTCAGTCATTTGTTGAACTGATGAGAAACAAAGTCATGTTGCATACTTTACATGCAGTCTTCACCAATATCTCTCACAACTTGGTGATACTTTGGAAACATGACATTGCCTCTTTGGCTCTGGGTTATCTCATTCAATATATTTTCTAGGTCCATCCACTGACCTACAAAGTTCTTGATTTCATTTTGTTACAACCAAATAGTATTCTGTAGTGTTTGTGTACCACATTTTCATGGTCTAGTCACCAGTTGAAGGACATTAGCCATTTCCTAAGCTATTGTGAATAGAGCAGCAGTAAACAGGGCTGAGCAAGTTACTTATACACAAAGATAAGTATAGTTCTCATCCATTATCATGAAAAATTCTCATTGCAACATAAAAACATATTTAATCAAAATTCTGAGTTGTGATGCCAAGTCCTAATGGCTACATATATAAAACAACTCCCATCACTAAGGCTCAGGGATCATTGCAGAAGAGGGACAGAAAGGTGGTAAAAGGTGGTAAAAAAATAATCAGGAAGTTTTCTGTGAGATTCTGTTTCCTAGTCATGTCATAATCTACACATATAAATTCTCACTGACATGACTAGCAAACCATGAGCTGAATGGCTATACTAATAGCCATACCAAAGTGGACAGGAAAAAGTCTATGAAGCCTCAACTCTGCACAATGAACTATAGGGAATGTTGAGAGTATAGACTTAATGAAATGGTTATCCAATAACAAATGGTCAACCCTGAAAACACACACACACACACACACACACACACACACACGCATGTGTGTGTGTGTGTGTGTGTGTGTGTGTGTAATGTTTAAACAATGTATGTGTGTGTGTGTGTGTGTGTAATGTTTAAACAATGGCATATCATTTTGTGAAATAATTATGAGAATGAAATAGGCATGTTGTCATAGAAATAAATGCATGTTGATAAACTGACTATCAAACACTTGTGTTTGATTATTTTGCCCAATTTCTAAGAAAAATAAAGGAGTTTGTGGGGTACCAAGGGCCATGGGCCTATATAGCAGGTGACAACTAGTATTTAACAGGTCGACCTACCAGCCCCATCTGATGGGGAGCCCTACCTGGCAAGGCTGTGATGTCTTTGACTGTAGATGACCGCTTGCTCCTGTCTATAATTTTTCACATGTGCAACTGCTTTTCTTTGATAAAATTAATTATGTGCATTCTCCCCCACTATTTGTGTGTTTATTACATGAACATATTCAATATTTGTGGGTACATATAGCTGTGGATGATCAGGAAGATGATTTCCGTTTAAGCTGTGTAATTCTGATGATTAGAAAAAAATTGAATAATTTTAATAACTGACACAGGAAAGTAACAGTATTTTCAGTCACGAAGACAGCCAATTTTAGATTGCAGAACAAATTAAAAACAGACTAACTGCCCCTGCAGAGAATACATGAACATAGGTTCCAGGTGTTTATTGCTGAATCAAGGTCAGGCACGAAGCAACTTTGGTAGACATAACCCTCTGCAATAATTCTCTTACTGCTTTTACCGTAACCACTAAAGTTTTAGCCTGTTAACTGTTATTGTTAAGTCCTGATTTTAATGTTATTCTCTGTCTGGGAATTCTAACTACTCAGGATTCTTGCTTGGCCAAGCATTATTCACTGGCTATTCGATGTGGCTTTCCTAGCTTGAGAGAAACACTGTGATTCCTTACATGTATCACTTTGGCTCTATCTCTAGTTGTTCATTCAAGAAATACTTTGTGATCCTGAAAATGTAACTCATATTTGTGGAAAGTTTGGCTATGAGACGGGGGCTATGAAGAGTTATGTAAAGACCTAACTGTGCATATGTGTGTAGGTATGAGCTGAGAAAGAGATGTAGCTGAGTGTATATATAGAGAAATGTTTATGAGAGTTAGAAAAAAGTGTGTAAGGAGAATTTAGTATGTAAAATAGAGATGTATGTATGTAGGGGAGAGATATGGATAAAGAAATGGGTGGAGGGAAGAGGTATGGCTATTAAAAGAGATGTGTGTAAAAGACTAAAGCAGTGAGTGCTTGTTAGAATATGTGTGTGTACTAAATGAGTGATGAAGCTTAAATTATGAAGAAGAATAAAAGAGAATGACCCTCAGATCGTGTGTAAATTATTATACTTAAGAAATCTTTCTATCCCTGCTCTTGAGAAGTCTTTCTCTGAGTAACCCTGAATAGCAGTCCTGGGAGCTGGACTCCCAGGCTGCTAAAGTGGAAGATGCTTACATGTGCTTACATGTGCATGTGTGTATGGTGTGTGTGTGTGTGTGTGTGTGTGTGTGTGTGTGTGTGTGTGTGTATACAGAGAAAATCACATGCCTGTACAGGTCACAGAAGATGAACAAAGATTGGTCTCAATCATGTAACTGTTTCTCATCTTTTAACTTATCACATATTATAGGATACATTTGAATTCCAGTTTTGGATATTGATGAAGGGGGCTGCTTCAGTACTTTTTTTTTGGGGGGGGGTTTTGAGACAGGGTTTCTCTGTGTAGCTTTGCGCCTTTCCTGGAGCTCACTTGGTAGCCCAGGCTGGCCTCGAACTCACAGAGATCCACCTGGCTCTGCCTCCCGAGTGCTGGGATTAAAGGCGTGCGCCACCAACGACCGGCCAACTTCAGTACTTTAATAGAAATTATAGTTGTTATTTGAAATTCAAAATACACACAAACAGTAAACTATTTCCATTTTCCTCTTTGTGTTTTAAACATGGATCTGAAAGAGTGAGTATGCATGGAAACTCCTTGGTAGTGATCTTACCAGGCAGTAACGGATAAGTAACAAAAAAAAGGCCCACAACTCTTCTAGCATTTTAATGATAGGAAATAGAATGTGAGCTTTGGGGTATCTTTTTGTGCTTACTTAAAACTAATAATATTATATGCATTATATGTAAAAAATAGTAATATTAAACATTATTGGGGCCCTTTAAAAATATTTTTTAAAATATTTATTAATTGAAAAAATTGAATACTGGATTAAGAGAGTTGGCATACAATGGTAGAAAATAATGCTTCCATGGGAACAATACAAGCAATTTAAACATTTATTAATTGATTCTTTCTTTTTTTGAAATCCATGTATCATGGACCATTCATTAAATCTATTCATTTCAAATATTTTTTTCAAATAATTCATTTTTGTGCTATAAATGCTGTAAAGATTAAAGGAAACTAAAACAATTGTTTAAGTTAAAATATTTTATTAATGACATATTAATGAGTAAAAAAAGTAATTTTCTTATTTTATATGTAACCACAAACTGTGCTTTTTTTCTCATTGACTAAATGGCTTAGAATACCATTAGCTCAATACTCATTAGGCCAAAACTCAGTGCTACTCCTTTGCAGATTTGCCCCAAGAGCCTTATTTGATAGGTGTATATATGGTCTCTAAGTTAGGATATGAGATGAGATTGTAGGATGCTCAGTGTATAGTCAGATTTTTTACTGCTGTCCTCCTGGGTACTGTGTCTATAATAAGTTAGAAGTTGGTGATTGACTGTCCTAAAAGATAGTGGTAGGTATAAATGGGAATGACTGTCTTGGACATATGGGCGTGTTCAATGAACAGCAATGGAACAGTTGAGAAACATAAATAAGCTGCAGATAGAGATCAGCTTTCATCTTGCTTCTAGACATTGCCTGTGCTGAGATAAAAAGCACTAAAATACTCAATATCAACCGTATTTCATGATTCATAGGGTTGTGCAGTGTTGTGGAATACTTGTATACTGTGTGAAGGTATATTGCTGTTATTGATTTAATAAAATAAAATGAATAACCAATAGATAGCAGGAGGTTTAGGCAGAACTTCAAGGGAGAAAATAGAGGAGTAAGAGGAATCAAGGTATGTAGGAGACACCAGGAAATAAGTAGGGGAAGCAGAAGGCACAAGATAGTAGAGAGGTAACACCACCTAACAGAACATAGATTAATACAAATGGGTTACTTTAATTTATATGAGGTAGTTAGGAACCACTCTAAACTATAGGATGAGCTTTCATAATTAATAAGTCTTCATGTCATTGTTTGTGAGCTGGCAGCCCAAAGAAAAATTAATGCACAGTGAAGATTAGATAGATATGCACCTGAATGTTCTTGGCATATGGAGGGGCACATAGGAATGCTACACATTTCACTCAGCATTGGTAATAACTGTGTTTATTTGTATATTTGTTCTGTGGTTATTACTTCTTGTGACTGTAATGTTCACATGTCCTTATTTCTTTTCATTCTCCTTTTAATAGTTTTATTGAAATTTAAGATGATTCAGTTCATTATTAAGTATTTTAGTTCTTGCTCCCACTTCTTTCCTTGTCTCTTTTGTGTGTGTGTGTGTGTGTGTGTGTGTGTGTGTGTGTGTGTGTGTGCTGCGCGCGTGCATGTGTGTATGTGTATCTGGTGTTGGAATCTAGGGCCTAATACATACTAGACAAGTGCTTTAACACTGATTCTCACTCCCACAATTTGGCCAAATTCTGTAATTTCTCCCTCTTTTTCTTGTTTTGCTCTCCTTTTGTACTTAGCCTGTTGCCCCTCTGACTGAAGACATCTTGAAAACATATTAGTTCACAAATCAAAAGGATTAATACAATATGTGGACAACTCAGAATTTTGTTTTGTCAAATGTATTCAACATTGACTACAATACAATAATTTGATTCCTAGCCCTTAACTTTTCTATGCAGTAAAAACTTCCATAAGTACTTTCTTCTTTTCTGTTTAGAGATATATCATTCTGGACATGTGTTATTTTGTTCTCTGGTATAATGTTGTAAAGAAAATAATCAAATGAGTCTATTTTTAAAGATTTCAAATGTAAGAGAAATTGTTAGTATTATTCCACATCTTTAATTTGATAATAAGTGTTAAGACTTTAAAGAATTGTTCTTTTTAAATTGAACTGCCAAGTCTTATATGATCTTGAATAGTTAGGGTTCCTTTTTGTTGTTTTTAAAACATTGTCTCTTTCCATTGCTTCATCTCATTGCTAAAAGCATCACTTTTGTTTACTTCCTGGGAAGTGACAGGGAGAAAAAAGAGAAACAATGAAATTAATGGAGAGATATTATGTACCTTGGCAGTACAGCAGATCTGTCACCAAGTCATAATTCTATTGTTTTTCCACCGTATGAAATATGCCTAGCAGTCAGTGAGTTGCAGTCATGACCGTGTGTGTGGAGAATGAGAATAGAATAACATAGAAGGGAAGATGCATTGGTCCTCTCTTGCGTGACTTCATCTGGATGGGAGTCTGGGCCTTAGTATATAAGTCTGTTTACTTACACATGAAACATGAGGTTGCTCAAGTACTTGGCTAATGCACAATGAAGTCTTGTGCTTTTATTTAAGCTTCTATTTAACTTGAATGTACTTTCTTCCTGGAGACTTCCAAGATCCTGAAGTGGTAACTGAGCATGTCTGTCACTATCTAGTGGCAACTGCTCTCATTTCTGTAGCAAGCATAACATTTGCTTATTCATTTATTACCTGTGACCACACATAGGCATAAAGATGATATAAGCTTGGCCATTCATGCATATGCTCACATTTCTGTCCTCAGACCCTGAGACATTGCTCCGAGCAGTTCACGGGTTCTTAACAAAAGTACTTTACAATGGATGTATAGACTCATATGATAGAAACACAATTTCAGATTTTATATTTGATATTATTTAAAATTGTAAGCTACAAAGCTACTGAGACAGATTCCAGGAAAGGTGTGTGTCACCAAGTCTGACAATGGCCTGAATTAAATAACAAGAACCCACCTACTAGAAAGTAAGAACCGCTGTATTTTGACCACTATATATGTGCTGCACCATGTGCGTGCACACACACACACACACACACACACACACACACACACACGTGAGTGCACACAAAATAACTAAATAAACGATGTAATTTAAAATATATTTAATCATGAGGCTATCTAGCCTAGGTAAAGATTACATGTGTAAAGATTACTTACTAAAAGCTTGGTGAAATGATTCATAATCCCTATACTTTATTTTGAATAAAAATTTCCGGAATTAACTAAACAAAAATCAAGCTTATAGACACACGATAGACAGGAGTTAAATGTTCTCCTCTCTTTACAGATACTGAACCCATGGACCATTAGAAAACCAGGATAGAAATGGAAAGGAATCATTTTCCCATCATTTAACCTTATATGATTTCAGTATATTGCCCAAGGATAGAAAGGTACGTAAACTTTTGGATTGAATTTGTGGATGTAAAAGTTAATAGAACTAAAGTTCAATGATGACAGCTATAAATCAATTCTGCTTTCCCCTTTCATTCAACTGATGAATGTCCCACACATGTTCAGTTCCTGCTGCTGGGTTTTCTTATTAGCAGTGTCTACCATTATCAGCATGATGTTCACTCTTCTTTGGCAGTAAGAATGTTTCCTTTAACGTCCTTATTTTACAGTTATCTTATGTAGTAATTAGAAATGCACAAAGGGCTGAACATGCTGAATATTCTCTTCTTATTTGTCATCTCCTGAAGATATCAGAAATATCTTATATACCAACTATATTTATTTGTCTTTTTGACTGACAATAACTATATTCTCACACAGTGAATGCCACTAGCAAGATCCAGTCTTCTGTAAATATGTACTCCACATTGTACAGTGAATTATGGAGATGTTATTTATTGTTATGTGAAGTTCTTAACTGCCTTTTTAGTGGATGCTTCTCCTACTGAATTACAGTGTGCCAATCCTTTCAATCCTACACACACAATTATTGAGTTGTATTTGTGTTCACAATTGATAACTTTAAAACAGAAAATTTTTAACTATTCAGAAGTCAAATAATGCATTAAAATTTGGTGAAAGAGCTGGTAAGATGATTCAACAGTTTAAGTTATTTGTGTTCAAGACTGAGAACCTGAGTTTAATTCCTGGAACCCACATAATGGAAGGATAGAACTTTACATAACCACACACACACACACACACACACACACACACACACACACACGCATGCACAATTTGATATTTCTGTACACATAATCTCTCTCCCCCCTCCCCATGTTTACTCACACAAATAAATAAATAACTACATACATGAATGTTAAATAAAACACATTTAAATGCATTATAAATTATGAGATCAAAGAATTAAAAAATGTGGACAGATATTTTATTCCTTGTATTTCATTATCCCTTAACTTTCAAGTGTCTTTTTATCCTAACTATTTCTTCATTATGAGGTTTTAGTAGAGAATATCTCTTCATATGCAGCCCAGAATTTCATAAAGTATTAGTATAATTTTAACATTTTGAAAGATTATTCCTTGTTTATGTTCTTGATTTAAGTAAGGAGTCCAACACTCAAGGGGCAGACACAATTTTACATACTAATTGACCTGTTTCCTTCCTATATGTACTTTCAACTGCTGATTCTGACTTCTTGCTACTCCATCTTTTGGTGGACAGAAAATTACGTTTAGTTTTATAGTAGCTTGGGATATGTCTTTCTGATAATGGTTATTACTTATGCCATAACCCAATCATAGTCGTTTAGTTTATCTGCCAATTTATATGAAGCTATTCCTTCACATCCTTGTGATGCTATCAGTATTATTTTAAATGATATTTATACTCAACTATCACCATAGTAGCAAAATTAGTTCATTAAATTACATAATAATGTTTAAATTTTGCTCTTAATGTATGAGCTGATCAAAGATTTATCATGTCCTATTTCTCTCTATATATCATCTATCTATGTATCTACCTATCATCTATCTATCTATCTATCTATCATCTATCTATCTATCTATCTATCTATCTATCTATCTATCTATATATATCATCTCTCTAATTCTCTATCATCTTATGTTTATACCAAAATAGATCAACTAAAATGGTCAAAAGCTAAGTAAATAGTAACACAATTTGTGAAAATTAAAAACAGAAATGCTGGGTAATTTTATTGCACATTCTAAAGAGATCAAGGTTTGCGCACAAATATAATTGTATGTGAGATGATATTTCTCTTCTCTTTTCTATTTAAATTTTAATGGTGTAAAGAAAGAACTTTTAATTTCAGAAGTCCATTTAGTATGAACGCTGTGTAGATGGCTTAGTGAGTTAAGTGCTGAATGACCTCCTCTGCCATAAAAGTAGAGGACAGCTTGAAGGTCTATACCATTTCTGGGGGCTTGCTGACATCTATTCAGGTCAAAACAGCTAGCTCAAGTTTCACTGAGAGACTATTTCATAAACTAAAGTGTAGAATGAAAGGGAAAGAGACCTGATGTTAACCTCTGTTCTTTATTCGACACACTTAAGATATGTCTACACACACAGATCCAACAATGTATAAACTACCATGGGTCTCTGTCTCATAGAATAAGAGAAATAGCAATTCAGGAAACATATATCAACTTAATTATGCTCAGGTAGCATAGCACTCTCAGTACATTTACATGTCTTTTGACTGAGGTGAATGGCCAGTATTAGCCTCCTTTTACTAGAGGCAGTTTGTCCTGTTGACTAAGATTCCATTCAGAAATTGGCACTGAGAATGTAAAGATTCCATGTTAGATTTCTTGGCAAATTGAGGTTTTTATCTAGTTTTTTTTTTCCTTTTCCTTTTTTTCTTTATTTCAAAGTGCTTCCCTGTACCTGGAGTTTTCTCCAGTCTGGGTCAGGCCCACAGGTGTTAAGAACCAAGTAAACACACAGAAACTTACATTACCTATAAACTGTATGGCCATTGTAGGCTTTTTGTTATCTAGGTCTTACTTCTTAAATTAACCCATTTCTATCAATCTATAAGTTGCCACATGGCTTATGGTTTACTGGTACTTTATATCATGCTTCTCATGGCGGCTGGCAGACAGTGTCTCTTGACTCAGCCTTCCACTTCCCAGAATTCTCCTCTCTGCTTGTCCTGCCTATACTATACTTCCTACCTGGTTACTGGTGAATCAGCATTTTATTTATCAATCAATCAGCACAACACATTCACAACATACAAATTTCTCAATTTTTCTTCCATTGTTTAGGATGGAAAGAACTACCCTTCCCACTCTCTAGAAATCCCTCAATTAGTGAATCATCTTTTACCCCTTTATTCTGTCTATAAATCAGTATGTTCCTTTTTTGTTCATTTCATTGCAATCTGGAGGCAGCACCAATTAGCACATGCCATCCCATGTTTTTAGGACTAACATTAGTGAGAGCTTCTTCAGTATCATAAGTCATATAGCTATAGTTTTGCTATTACTTGACCTAGATTTTCTTTCTTCTGGTCTTGAGTAATCATTTCTAAAGACACTTTTCTGCTTCTTAAAATACTGCCAGGTATAAATTGAGGTGCTTTTCCTGTAGCACTTGCTCATTTCCAGTACCAGTCTCTGAGCCACTGGTGCATGGGCCGGGTCATACTAAGGAAAAAGCAACCACAAATATCAGTGGTCAAATATAGTTTTTACTTTCTCAAAGAAACAGTGAGCTTTAATAAATTCAGAACTAAGAAGTATCTGAGTACTTCACTCTAAATTACACTTGATATTATCAGAATTGAAATATGAAAGACCTGCAAATTTTGTAAGAATGTATACATTATATATTTTAAACACAAGAAATTAGAGAAGCTAAGTTTACCTGCAATTATAAAAAAGTTAAGAATATGATTTCCTCCTTCCTACTTGAGACTAATAGTATCTTTCTGTGAAAGAAGTGCAGAAAGTGAAAAACATTCCTATGTAGTTACCCTTCATAGAGACTGATTTTCCTGCAGTCAATTATGCTCAAAGCTGTTATCCAGCCCATCCTAGAAACACGAATGAATCACTAAAATTACATAAATTTAAGTAGTTTATATTATTGAATGTTAATTAATAAATATAGTATATTACTTACTTATATATATTTTTAATTATCCATTCAAGTATTGATCACTGATTTAATTTATTATAGATTGCAGATTTAATTTCATCATATATGTGTATAGTTAGGAAGAAACACATATAGAATATCTATTTATATACATACACAGTGTTTCTGTACAACGCATAGTTTCAAATATATGCACAGGGCCTTCAGAAATGTTCATACATTTTAACAAAATGAGTATCCTAAGGAAAGCTGAAAATCAATGAAATCCAGCATGTCTCTAAACATGAAATTATGATCACATTAATTAATGCTAAGATGTGATATTTCATCTCTGAAATAATCATTGAACTAGAAATGGTTAACAATAATCTCTGATGAAAAGGCTGATGAAACTTTTGCCTTGCAGAGTATAATATAAATCAAAGAAAATTTTCTTTGGGATGATTTGTTGAAGCAATTGTACTTGCAAATTGATTATATTGGAAAGATCAGACAAGTATGAAACGATTCATGTAAAGAATGTCCTTTTAGCAGAAAAAAAATCATTTATAAAAATAAAGATGTTAACCTAAACTAAAAGGAAAAAAGACAAAGAAATCTAAATGAGATTCAATATGTGTTAGTCATTGAACATGAAAGCACATGATTATTGTACATTATTATGTAAAAGATGGCTTGGTAAGACTATTGCCACATGAAGGTTCTTATGACATGTCAATGGAATTTATTATAGATTGCAGATTTATACAACATGTACAACATGAACACCATGTACACCATGTACAAATGAAACTTGGGGAAAAAGGGGTTTATGTATTTATCTTTTTTTTTTTTTTTTTTTTTTTTTTTTTGGCTTAGAGGCCACAATTTATCATTGAAAGAAATCAGGGCAGGAACCTGGATATAGGAACTGAAGTAGAGAACATAGAGTAATTTTGCTATACTTGTCAGCATTCTTTAGAGTAACATAACTGAAAAAATTTATTTATATGTATATATGTATATATTGAATTTACTAGAATAGCATACAGGCTGTGGTCCAGATAATCCAATAATGGCTGTTTTACCAACAGAAGGTACAAGAATCCAGTCGTTGTTCAGTCCATGAGACTAGATGTTTCAGCTGGTCTTCAGTATATACCATAATCCCAAAGAAGCAGACTCAAATATCAGTGAAGGAATTGATTTGTCAATGAAAGCAAGAGCCAGCAGGCAAAGATCACATCCTTTATATTCACTGCCAACAGACATTGTGATCAAAATTAATGTAATCAAAAAGCTACATGTTAAAAATGTTTTTTTCTCACTTCTAATGATGTAATTAAGATAATTTCCTCATAGCTAAACTCAGCTACTTAGGTTTAAATTAATTCCAGATGTGGTCAAGTTGACAATCAAGAATATTCAAAACAAATCTACCCATTGTCTACTTGTCACATGATCATATCTCCTTTGTCACACTTAATTTCCAAATGAAAGCAATAACTAGTCAATAATTATTCGTAACATGAATTAATAATCCTTCACATAATCAAAAACACACTATAAATTTAAAAGATAAGGCAATGTACCCTGAAGGACATTCCTCTAGTATCTCAAATAAATTGATTAACACTGGTATTCTCTTAATTTATATTACATTATATGAAAATGAAATCTAAGAATAAAAATATAAATACCTGCATACACACATTTTTAAGAAAATATAAGAGAAACACTCATGTCAATTATAATCTTTATTTCTGCAACTTGTCACATGGCCTAAGCTTGCACTTATAACTGCTTCTCTCTATAATCCCTTCTGTATTTCAACTACCCTCATCAAGTACTTCAGCAGATCTTGTTTATTTTTCTGGAGGGATAGCCCATACCTTCATTCCTGATGGGCCTGTACCCTTTGTAATCCCTACAGGATTAAGCTGTTATAGTTTCCCATTGGCTTTAATAACAGGACATGCTAATAGCAAGAGATGCACTAAAGGATCTCCTACACTCTAGACAAAATCTTTCTTATCTCCATTGTAGAGAAGGAATACAATTTTCCCTTTGTAATCTTGACTAATCATCCTTTCTAATCACTGTCATTCCTTTCTTAGCCACATGGCTTAAAGGCATCAGAAGCCCAAAGTGGTGAGGAGGAAGTCTAAGCTTCTACTTCAATGGTATGTTTGCTGTGTTTCCTGGCAGGAGCAGTCCCTACTCTGGAACCAAAATTACTAGTCCAGTAGAATTTACGGTCGTGGGAACAGAAACCAAAATTTTCCTAGTGGATCACTAGGGTTGATAGTGAGTGGAATTATATTCTTCTTTCCACCTAATTCCTGAACCTATGGATCCTGGGTATGGGAGAAATCATACCATATATTGGACACTAATTCAAAACCTACATCACTTCTTGGCAACACTGCTCCAGCACTCCTGGCCGCCACCATATAATTGGTGCTATGCCTGTATCTTCAGAAGTCCATTACTTTTTTCTATTAGTCCAGCCATGTAGCTGAAAATTTTCCTGTGTCCCTCCTGGCTGGTGGTCAGGACAAATCTCTTTCATCTGACAGTACCACAGCTGCTTAGACCCAAATAAACTCACACAGGCTAGTATTATTTTTAAACTATGGCCATGGCAGGCTTCTTGTTATCTACTTCTTAAATCTTAAATTAACTCATTTCTACAAATCTATACTTTGCCATGTTCTTGTGGCTTACAGGTACTTTTACATCTTGGTTCTCATGGTGGTGACTGGTAGTGTCTCCTCTGCTCTGTCTTCTTCCTTCCTCTCTTCCTATTTAGAATGTTCCACCTAACCTTATTCTACCTCACCACTGGCCAAACACGGCTGCTTCAAAATAATAGGAAACATGATAATACCAGTAGAGTTAATGATTATGTCCCCATTCTCACACTTCTATGATTGTGAAGTATGTTTCATGTTCAGAAACAATACTGTGTGGAGTACTATGATGATGATTTATAAGCCTTTCAGTAAATCCATGTGCTATGTTGTTGTCAGAAGCATTACATACATAAAATACCTTGGGATAACTCTAAGCAAACAAGTGAAAGACCTGTATGACAAGAACTTTAAGTCTTTGGAGAAAGAAATTGAAGAAGATACCAGAAAATGAAATGATCTCCTATAATTTTTGATAGGTAGGATCAACATAGTAAATGTGGCAATCTTACCAAAAGCAATCCACAGATTCAATGCAATCCCCATCAAAACCTCAAAACCCTAACACATTTCTTTACAGACTTCAAAAGAACAATACTCAAAAAAAAAAAAAAAAAAAAAAAAAAAAAAAAAAAACCACGATAGCCAAAACAATTCTGTACAATAAAGGGACATCTGGAGGCATCACTCTCTCTGACTTCAAGCTATACTATAGAACTATAGCAGTAAAAACAGCTTGGTATCAGCATATAAACAGATATGTGGACCAGTGGAACTGAATTGAAGGCCCTGACACTAGTCCACACACCTATGAACACCTGATTTTTCACAAAAAGCCAAAAATAAACAATGGAAAAAGAAAGCATCTTCAACAAATGGTGCTGGTATAACTGGATGGTGGCATGTAGAAGAATGCAAATAGATCCATATTTCTAGCCCTGCACAATACTCAATGCCAAGTGGATCAAAGACCTCAACATAATTTCACTTACACTGAACCTGATAGAAGAGAAAGTGGGAAGTAGCTTTAAATGCATTGGTACAGGAGACCACTTCCTAAATATAACACTGGTAGTACAGACACTGAGAAGAGCAATTAACAAATGGGATCTCTTGAAAATGAGAGATTTCTGTAAGGCAAAGGAAACAGTAAATAAGACAAAATGGCAGCCTATTGAATGGGAAAAGAACTTCAGCAACCCTGTTTCTGACAGAGGGTTGATCTCCAAAATATATAAATAACTCAAGAAACTACAAAAGAAAATACTAAATAATCAAATTAAAAAATGAGGTACAGATCTAAACAGAGAAATATCAATAGAAAAATCTCCAATGGTCGAAAGACACTTAAAGAATTGCTCAACATCCTTAGCCTTCAGAGAAATACAAGCCAAAATAACTCAGATACCATCTTATACTTTTCAGAATGGCTAAGAACACAAACACTGATGAAAGCCTGTGCTGGAGAGGATGTGAAATAAAGGGAACACTCCTCCATTGCTGCTGGGAGTGCAAATTTGTACAACCACTTTGGAAGTTAGTATGGTGGTTTCTCAAAAATTCATGGGTAAATGAAGACCACATGAGAAGGGGAGGAAGCAGAGAGCTAGGGAGGCCCACGGAGATCCACAAAGATACCCCCACAAAAGACTGCTGGCAATGGTCGAGAGACGGCAGGAACTGACCTACTCTGGTGATGGGATGGCCAGACACCCTGTTAGTTGTGCCATAAACCCCATCCAAGGAAGGTCTGAGGAATCTGGATGCAGACATCCACGGCTGGGCCCCTGGTGGAGCACTGGGAGTCTAATTAGTGAGAAAGAAGAGGGTTTATATGAGCGAGAATTGTTGAAGCCAAGGTTGGATAAAGCACAGGGACAAATAACCAAATGAATGGAAGCACAGGATCTATGAACCAAAGGCTGAGGGGCCCCCAACTGGATCAGGCCCCCTGAACGGGTGAGACAGTCATTTGGCTTGATCTGTTTGGGAGGCAGGTGTGTGTTGTTGCCGGGTCCTGGGCTAGTTGCATGAGTTGGCTGTTTGAATCCTGGGACCTATGCAGGGATGCTTGGCTCGGTCTGGGAGGGGGGCACTGGACCTGGCTGGACTGAGTCTACCAGGTCGATCCCGGTCCTCGGGGGAGACCTTGATATGGAGAAGGTGGGAATGGGGGGTGGGGTGGGGGGAGGGGGAGGGGGCGAGAGTGGGAGAACAGGGGAATCTGTGGCTATTATGTTGAACTAAATGATGTTGTAAAATAAATTTACTTAAAAAAATAAAAAAAAAATTGGGGATCGATCTACCTTATGATCCAGTAATATTACTCTTGGGCATAAACCCAAAGGATGTACATTTATATCACAAGGACATTTGCTCAACTAAGTTCATAGCAGCATTATTTGTAATAGCCAGAACCTGGAAACAACGTTAGGTGCCCCTCAACTAAAGAGTGGGTAAAAATGTGGTACTTTTACACAATGGAGTATTAGTCAGTTGTGAAAAAACAATGACATTGTGAAATTTAAAGGCAAATGGATGGAACTAGAAAAAAACTATCCTGAGTGAATCAACCCAGACCCAGAAAGACAAACGTGGTATGTATTCACTCATAAGTGGATATTAGACATAAATCAAAGGATAACCAGGCTATAATCCACAACCCCAGAGAAGCTATGTTATAAGGAGGACCCTAAGAGAGACATGCATAGATCCCCCTAGGAAGGAGAAATAGATAAGATCTCCTGAATAAATTGGGAGCTTGGAAGGGGAGAGGGGGAAAGGTAAGGGGAAGTGGAAAGAGAATATGAGGTAATGGGATGGTTGCATTGGGAAAGTAACAGAGATGGAGAGGAAGAAAAGAGATAACTTGATAGAGATAACCATTATGGGTTTAGGGAGAACCCTGGTACCAGGGAATTTCCCAGGAATCCACATGGATGACCACAGCTAAGACTACAAGCAATAGTGGAGAGGGGGAATGAACTGACCTTTCCTATAATTGGACTGATGATTATGCTAATTATCATCATCATCATAGAACCTTCATCCAGTAACTGATGGAAGCAGATGCAGAGATCCACAGCTAAACATTGGGTGGAGTTCCTAGAGTCTAGTCAAAAGGAGGGAGAAGGGATTATGAGCAAAGGGGTAAAGACTATGATGGGCAAAGCAACAAAGACAGCTGACCTGAGCTAGTTGCAGCTCACTGACTCTGAACTGAGAGCTGAGGAACCTGCATGGAAACTAACTAGGTAGGCCATCTTAATGTGGGTGACAGCTGTGTGGCTTAAGCAGTTTGTGGAGACACTGACAGTGGGAACAGGATTAATCCTTACTGCATGAACTGAATTTTTTTTTTGGAACCCATTTATTATGGAGGAATATCTTACTCAGCCTTGATATGGGGGAAGGGCCTTGGTCCTGCCTCAAATTGATGTGCCAAACTTTGTTGACTCCCCATGGGTGACCTTAATCCCTATGAGGAGCTAGATGGGGGTTGGTGGGGGAAGATGGGGATGAGTGAAAGGAAGTGAGGGAGGGGAACTCTGGTTGGTATATAAAATAAAAAAAAAAACTTTAAAATAAAAAGGAGATTCAATAATCTACCTGTTTATCCTATCATTTCTGTAGTATATATACATTACAACAAAAATAACCTCAAATATCTGTCAATATACAAAAGTCCAAGCCAATGTAAAATATTTAAGACTAGTAGTTGCTATTTTGAATTAAAAGGAGATTCAATTATCTATTCCTTTATGCTACTTCTATATCTCCTCTTTTTCATTTTAAAACAAAATTCCTGAATCTAATCTTCTCTGTCAGCTTTTTTTGCCTACCATTATATTACCAATAACAACTTCTAATCAAATCCCTTAAACTATGACAAATATCTATAACCCTACGAATGACCCCAAACCGCCTACCCCACTTCTTGGGAATATGTGATTCATGTTATTAAAATTGCTTCCAATTGTCTGGGGTGACAGCATCTTTAGGGGACCCTGGAAAAAATTGGTATGATTGTCAAGTCCTAGGAGAGCAACTTGTATCATCTGTTTTTCAGATTCTGTAATGAAAAAGTTCTTGGCTTATCTCAAGGCATAGCTAAAATAGTCTGTCAGGCTATACCAATTCAGCTAGCTACCATGAAATTGTCCTGAGCAGTTTATAGTCCTAAGCCAATTTTTGAGTGGCATTTGACAGCTTAGTAGCATTACCATAGTCCCAGAATCATTATTGTGGGGTCCCATCCTCCTTTTGGGGACTTCAAAGGTTGCTGTTACACATCGTCATGGTTCACTGCAGAAAACTTAATCATTTAAAATGTCATATTCAGCAGATCTCAAAGACATTAGAGGACCATAATTTGTTATATATATCTAGAGTACAAAAACTTAATTCCTGTTTACCTGATAGAGACTCCAACCCAAAATCTTGTACAGAAAGCTAGATGAAGCCTTTTTATAGAATTGGTTCTCTAAATGACCATTAATATCAATTCAAATAGTTGAATATACATATTATATGTTAATCTTAAAAATTTTGGTATAATGTTTATACCTTAAGAAAAGTTTTCAAACAGCTATCTCATGCAGCGAGCCCAGGACCTGGTACCACTTGCCTAGATGCCTCCCAAACAGATCAAGCCAATCAACTGTCTCACCTATTCAGAGGGCCTAATCCAGTTGGGGGCCCCTCAGCCTTTGGTTCATAGTTCATGTTTTTCCATTCGTTTGGCTATTTGTCCCTGTGCTTTATCCAACCTTGGTTTCAACAATTTTCGCTCATATAAACCCTCCTCTTTCTCGCTAACTAGACTAGCAGAGCTCCACCCCGGGCCTAGCCATGGATGTGTGCTTCCAGATTCCTCAGTACTTGGATGGGGTTTCTGGCACAACTATTGGGGTGTTTGGCCATCCCATCACCAGAGTAGGTCAGTCCCGGCTGTCTCTTGGCCATTGCCAGCAGTCTTTTGTGGGGGTATCTTTGTGGATTTCTGTGGGCCTCTTTAGCACTTTGTTTCTTCCTTTTCTCATGTGGTCTTCATTTACCATGGTCTCCTATTCCTTGTTCTCCCTCTCTGTTCTTGAACCAGGTGGGATCTCCCGTTCTCTTTCCCTCAACCCTCGCCGTTCATTGCTCCCACAGGTCCTGGGCTCGCTGCATGAAATAGCTGTTTTAAACCTGGGACTTATACAGGGACACTTGGCTCAATCTGGGAGGAGGGGACTGGACCTGCCTGGACTGAGTCTATCAGGTCGATCTCAGTCCTGGGGGTGGCCTTGATCTGGAGGTGGTAGGAAAGGGGAGTGGGCTGGGGGGAAGGGGAGGGGGCAGGAAGGGGGAGAACAAGGAAATCTGTAGCTGTTATGTAGAACTGAATAGTATTGTAAAATAAAATAAATAAAAAAAAGAAAAGTTTTAAAGAGTCAAAATAAAACCAAAGAATTATGATTTAGTAACAAGAGAATAGTCCCTTAATTTTGGTTTTTCTTATGTCCTATAGAAGGTAGTACTTCTGACATGAGACAGAGATTTTGGATTTTACTTTGACAAGTATGCTTGGGTTTAGAGAAGGAGAGACCCACGCTCCAATTTCAAAGCCAGCTTTAAATTTTAATTGAACCAGGGCTACAGAATGACAATTTGTATTATGTGACTGTAAGAACACAGAAACAAACACTTGGGAAGGTTTATGAAATTTTATCCTGTTGTAAATGTGATATACCAATAGGCCAATTTACTCTTTTTCTTGGGACATTTTCTCTGGATGGTTTATCCTTTTTCTTTACATGTCTCATTTGTCCAGTGGTCTTCTCCTTAGTTGAATGCCTTCATTCTCCTGGAAAGACTAAAACAAAACCCTGCCCAAACCTTAACTTGGAAGTTTCCCTTTTTGTAAGTTATATTTGATTAAATGTAAAGCATTTGTTAGTCTTATAGTTTAGTTTAGATTGAATGGTCATGCTGGTTGACAAACCATCACCTCTTCTAATTAAGATGTCCCTGTTGTTCAAATCTAATCTTTATCAGTTTTGATGGTATTCATAGATGTTCTCCTGTGGCAACAAAAGCAAAACCATGTCTCCAACATAACACATATCCTGGTTTCCATCCTGAGGTTAACACATCTTTAAAGTATACAGGTTGATTTAGCATTCAGAAAATTTAAAGTCAATAAAGCACTGTGTAGTCTATCTCTGGGGGGTATTTATTGTCCCTTTCTATTTATTAAGCATATCTTTTAGGGTTTGAGTAGATCTTTCTATAACTGTTTGCCCTATAGGATTGTGCTGTATACCTGTAATGTATTTTATGTTGTAATATGCATAAAAATGTTTCATTTTACTAGGGGCTTATGCTGAGCATTGTCAGTCTTAATTTGTACACACATTCCCATGATGGCCATAACTTATAACAAATGTGTGATTATAGAATCAATCTTTTAATAACGCAAAGGAGTTGCCTGTTGAAATCCTGATATGCATCTGTGATGTGGTGTACATATTTTAATTTTCCAAACTCTGCAAATGAAACATGTCCATTTTTTCAATTTTATTTCTTTGGGTACCCTCTGGTTTACTTCCTGCAGGTAGTAGAGTTTGGTTATGCAAGGAACAAGTAGGATATTTTCTTATAATTTCCTTGGCTTATAATGGAAAAAATCTATTTTCAAGCCTGTGCTAGTGACAATGTTTCTTTTGAGCTTCTGAGGCTTCGAACACATTCCTACCAATAGCTGACTAATTTCATCATTACCTTGTGCTAAATGACCTGGAAGACCCATATGGGATCTAATATATGTTATATATGGGATGATTTCTATCTTTGATTATTTCTTGTAACCGAATAAATGACAATGTCATTTCTGTATCATCTGGAATAAGTTCAACAGTTTCAATATGGAAAACAACTCCTTCTGCATATTGAGAGTCAGTAACTATATTAAGAGACTCAGAAAAAAAATCTAATAATACCGTGAAAATAGCATATAATTGTGACTTTTGAACAGAATCATAAGGGTTTGGGACCACGTTTCTTAAATTTCTTGATTTATAAGCTGCCTTTCCTGATTTATTGGCATCATTATAGAATGTAGGGTTCCAGAAATTGATGTTCCCTGTACAATATGAGGAAGAGTCCAGTTAGTTCTCTGTATAAACTGAATTGTCTTGCTTTGGGGGTATTTGTTGTTAATCTCTGCAAAAAAATTGCTGCAAGCTCTTTGCCAGTGTTAATATTTTGCCCATAAAGAGTAAATTTCAGCATTAGTAAAAGGTACAACAATTTCTTCTGAGTCTATTTCTGCTAATTGATGAAGTCTTAATCTTCCTTTTAGAATCAACTCAGAAAGTTTTATACATAGGCCTTTAATTTTTTACTCTGGTTGTGGGGTAAAAATATCCATTATAACATAATATCTCTCTGCATCAAAATTTCTATAAAAGAATATAGCACGAATCTTAGAATGTCTTATTAATAAAAAAAAAAAAACTTGAAGCCAGATATTGGGGTGAATGCTGAATGATCAGAGAAGCAGAACAAGCCACAGCTTCCTCACCTCACCAATTCCTCAACTGATCCTGTTTCCTCAGACTTGAAGCCTCTCAGCTGAACTGTGCTGCTCAAAAGCCTAAAAGCTTAACCAGCTCTAAGTTCCTCATCCTCATGCCATATATACCTTTCTGCTTCCTGCCATCACTTCCTGGGATTAAAGGCGTGAGTCACCATACCTGGCTATTTCTAGTGTGGCTTTAAACTCACAGTGATCTGGATGGATCTCTGCCTTCCAAGTGATAGGATTAAAGGCTTGTGTGCCACCATTTTCTGGTCTCTATGTCTAGTGGCTGTTCTGTTCTCTGACCCCAGATAAGTTTATTAGGGTGCACAATATTTTGGGGAGCATAATATCACCACAGAAGAATGTGTAGAATGTACAATAAACAGGATGCAGTAAAGCTCTTGATTCAAATGTTCCACATTTGCATCCTGCAATTTCTTTTCTACCAAAGTCAATTCACTCTCAGCTTAAGTTGATATTTTTTATTGGACTATTTAAGTCCTTATAAGGTTGTAAGGTTTGAAACAAATTACTCAGTTCTTGAGTTGTTAATCCAATTGTGGGCCATAACCAGTTAATATCTCCCAACAATTTTTGAAAATCATTAATAGTTTGCAATTGATTTCTTCTGATTTGTACCTTTTTGGGTTGAAGATTTTGTACACATATTTTATATCCTACATAATTAATAGAATCTCCTGTTTGTATTTTTAAGAGCAATTTGTAATTCCCAAGAGGCAACATTTTCTTTATCAAATATTTTCTCCAAAATATCAACCTTGAATCAGCTAGTAAGATATCATCTATGTAATAGTAAATTATAGAATGAAGAAAACTGTACATAAATTATTTCCAACAGCTGTCATAAGAAATATTGGCACAAAGTGAAACTGTTTTACATTCTTTGTGGGAGAATATTCCACTGATATCTCTTAACAGGTTGAGAATTATTATAAGTAGGCACTGTGAAGGCAAATTTTTCTCAGTCCTTTTCTTGTGAAGGTATAGTGAAGAAACAACCTTTTAAATCAATAACTATAATAGACCTTCCTTCAAGTAATAGAGAAAGAAGGGGGATTCTAGGCTATAAGGAGTCCAATTGTTGAATTACTTTTTTAATATCTCTCAGATCTGTTACAATTCCTTATTTTCCAGATTTCTCTTTAATAACATACAGGAAATTACAAGGACTGTTCCATTCTTCAATATGTTGAGCATTTAGCTGCTCCTATACCAGCTGGTATAAGGCCTGTAATTTAGATATCAACACCATTGTTCCATCCAGGCAGTTTTGGCTATTGGTACCTTTAAGAGATCATTAGCTGCTGTGCCCTGTTTTTATACAATCTGAACTATCAGTGACTGTTCATTATAAAACTTTTTAATATTTTTTTCCAAAAATATATATTAGTTTATGGTTTGTTTCTAAGACTGGAGGAATGTTAATTTGGGTATTCCATTGCTGTAACAAATCACATCGCCATAAATTCATTGCTATATTAGCCAATGTGGCTTTAATTTTTCTCTTTGTCTTTCTGGCCCTATACTTTTGACCCATCTTGTGCTTTGTTTTACCTGAGATAAAGTTCTAATCCTTAAAAGCTGAACATTTACCTCCTGAAGAGGCAAATTTGGATGCCAAGATTCTGGTGCAATTATTATTAGATCTGACCCTATGTCTACAAGACTTTCAATTGCAATGTCATTTATTTGTATTTTTGGCTTTGTTCTTTGATCACTTATATAAGTTTGCCAAAATATTTGCTTTATGATTTTTCCTGAAATTTTTGTTTTATCTTTTAATGCTATTCTATCATCCAGATCAGTAAGAATTTTTACATTTGCCTTAGGTCCTTTAAATCTTAGGAGGAGTTTTCCTCATGGTGACTGCTCAGGCATGGCTCTTTTCAGAATGAGTTGGAGTGTCCCACATCAATTAGCAATCAAGAAAATGCCATAGAGTCATTTCCATAAACTTATCTCACAGAGCCACTTCTGCATTCAGATTTTCCTGTCTCCATGATTGTCAAGTTCACAAAAATATTAACAATCATATATTACATTAATATTACATAAACCTAAATATTTTCTATATCCCTCCAAAAGTTAACAACAAACATGACCAAAATCAGTAAAGAATATTTCCACTTCAAAAAATATATTTATACTTCTTCCACTCCAACTAAAATGTATGTCTTAAAATTATTTGTAAATAAGTACAATTTTAAAGACACTACTAATAGCAGAATGTTTTCAATAATTATGGAGGCATCAAAATTATTACATTGTCAAAATATTAAGATAATGTTTTTCATTTCACATATTTCTTAGCCTCTCAAGAATAGTATCATTTATTTATGTTGAATATTTGAATAGGTGTGGAATCCACCCAACTCCCTAATCAATAATGTGGACATGTCCATGATTAAATCAAAGCATACAGTGTGTGTGCCTCTGTATGTTGGGCTCTCTTCTTATTTAACTAACCCTGTATGATTTTCACTCAAAACAAATTATTGCTCATGTATTGAAAGGGCAATGAGCAATTAGAATATAATTGATCCAACTGAGCATCAGACTTCATTCTTGTGTTCAGGAAAATGGTTTTGAAATAATGTCTTAGCCGTTAGCAATTTCACCTAATTCAGAAGACATTTTCCTGAATATGAGAGCACCATTGACTTAAATGAGAGTTAACTACAATCAACAACACTACAAACCTCAGAGCCTCTCAGATAGTTTAAATACAACCTTGCTAATTAAACAGTAAAATGTCTGTAAGTTAACAAATGATGAATTATTTACATATTTTGTTACATTTCAAATTGTATGCATTATTTTTGTTTTTGTCTTTGTTTTTTGATATAAAGTTTCACTTTATATTTTTTAGCTATCCTGGAACTCACTCTGTAGACCAGGCTGGCCTTGAATTCAGACAGAGCCCTGCCTGATACTGCTTCCTGAGTGATGGGATTTAAGACATGTGTCACCAATGCCCAACTAACACTTTTATTTTTTTATCACATTATACATCATAATAGTTTGGAATTGAATGTATTAATGGCTCACACTCAATTTTTTTTTAGAAATTTACTGAGTCATTCTAATAAATTTGATAGATTTTTAAAAGAAAATGATGATTAAGACAAGTATCTATCTTCCATATTTGTAAGAGGTCAAACAGAATTTTAATAAAAAAGCAGTAATTAATTTGAGATAAGTGGAAATGACAATAGACACTAGAAGGTAAGAATTAATGTGAGTGCACCACAGTTTCAAATGCAAACAGAATTAAAGAAAACCAATTATAATTGAGAAATTATCACTCATTTATTTTATTTCAAGTTAGAGTCATATTAAACAAATTATATCTTCACCATATTTAGTAACATTATGATGATTTTGTTTCCAAGGAAAATAAGTCTCAAAGCAGTTAAGAAACTTGTGATGATCATAAAGATTTTTTTCTAAAATCTATAATTTGAACTCATGATTTTCTATAAAGAAAGCCATTTTTCCCTCAAATCCTTTCCCTGTCTATATGGTAATTTCATTTTCTAAGACAGATGGGATAAAGTGAGTGGCTAGGAGAGAATACCATGAACAGTATGCATCAGTAAGGCATTAAAGTACAGACTCAAAATCAGGTTGGGACAAATGTTCAGAAACACTGAGGTAATGGTGTCTTAAACTGAATAAGAAAAAAAAAATATGAAGAGAATGATGAATGCTAAGGGGCTTGAGATTTCCAAGTCTGCAATTAAGAATACTTGAATGGATTCAAGAAAGATATAACTATAATTGATATAGATATTAGAAAGTTGACAAGTTAGAAGAATTTCTTGCGCAGTCTTTGATAAGCTATCATTAAGAAAGGTGACATAGAGCAAAGGAGATGAATCAGAAGTAATAAGCTACTATTAAGAAAGATCACATAGAATAAAAGGGATGAATCAGAAATAATAAAAGTGCATGTGGGGAAAATAGTAGGTGAGATCTAAAATGAGCAAAGTGTGAGCGAAAACAACCCTACTGAAATTACTCCTGTAAAGGTGCCAAGTAACTGTAATGTGTCGTTGAGAAACAGGTATATTGAGAAATAAATTCTATACCTGTAATTTAAGCATACACTCCCCTTCTCTATATTAAAATGAAATAATAAACCTTTCTGTGGTAAACAAAAGAACTGAATCTGTGTATAAATTGCTCAGTGTTCTCCAATGGTCTATACATTTCAAAGAATCTAAAAGTATTCTCCTCTAATGGTTACCTTACCTGATTGAATTCAATAATCCAAAAGTGTTAAACAAACATGTGTTGGATAGACAGCGTGTCCTATTGCTATAGGTACATGTTTGTGTAAAGGTTGTACCTTGCTTTCAAAGGTTGGACATTATAACAGAGACTATACACTTACAAACCAATGAAGCAAAAATGACATGACCTAGAGTTCTATAGCCTAATCTTATGCTTTGTTTGCTTTCTACTTCCCAACTGTTGGTTCAGTGTGACAAACCATTCCCAACTCAGGACTATCCCTTCCCTGTCATAGTAAAGACTATCTTTGAATGAAAAGACAAAATAAACAATTGTGCCCTACAGTTGCTTCTTGTTTCATATTTGGTTATCTCATTGTAAAGAGTAATAGACAAGAAACCAAACTATTGTTTACCTTGTGTGGCCTTTAATTGACAGGTTGATACTGGAGAATTAGAAAGTTGATGTCTGGAACTGGAACAATTTTAGACTGCTTCTGTTTGTATATGTTATAGCAAAACACTCTGGAGAAATTATTCATGCTTAGCCACACATTAAACATGGTTGGGGTAGGACCTAACAGGACAATGTGCTGTGATTGGGTAACAGAAGAGGATGCACAGCTGGGAAAACACAAGTGACCTGTGAGATTTCCAGTTAATTAAATCTGGTACTGTCAGGATACAGAAATGACTATAATTAACTCCTCTCAGAATTTTAAATGTTTATTTTATATAAAGCTGTTTTAATGTAGTAGAAAAATATGAAAATCCCAACTGTTGTCTGAGTTTAAAGTATCTATGTAATTCTTGTTGTATTTCTAGCACACAGGTCAAATTTAACCAAAGAGTTTTCACTAAAATGTATTAATTTCCATAATTCAGCTTCTACTATGAAACTCTGTTCTGTTGATGATAGGATAGGTTTCATAATGAATATTTCTTTTAGAAATGATTTATTCTAGGCCTAGGGAAGTAATGGGATGAGCATGAATCTTTTTCTTGTTTTTTCTCTATGTTTACTTGTATTTGTAAGAAATTATAAAGTCTTGTTAAGGATATTGATGAAATTAACTGGCATACTGTAGGTAGAATAAAAAGCTTCTTCTGCAAAAACTCTTGAGAAGTTTAACACCAGAATAATGTGATAAACTAATGAATGATAAGACATTCACAAAACACAATTCCCTTACTTCCTCGGACTCATAATTAGGCAACAGAAAAGGTTAGGTCTGACTGTGATTCCAGCATTCGGGAAACAGAGATGAGATGATTGAGAGTTCACAACCAGTATGGGAAGATGGACAAGGAGAAGTTATTAATAATTTTCTGATAGGGTCAAAACTATTAGTGACGCAAAAGATCTAAATGATGATAGAGTATTTCATATACATAGGGATTAAAACATATCAGAACTAAAGGCAGTAAGCTATCTAAGATTGAACTCTGTTTCATAAGTAAATGAATACTAAGAAATATTAGTAATTGGATGGAAAAAATTGGACAATGGACAGTAATTCACAAAATTATAACATATACATTTAAATAAGTTGGAAATTATTCTATAGAATAATAAAAATACTAAGAGAACATCCATCCTAAAGACATATATTCAAGTATTTAGAAAGTAAGATATGCTCCAAAGCTTAGAAAATAAAACAAAATGAACAACATGAAAATATAGAGAAACAAATAAAATAAAAAAAATACTCGTCTATTGTTCATTGGTTTATGAAAACAAGAAGCATATAATTATTCATTTTACACTTACTTGTTTTACTTATATGGTTTGCATATTGTATACTTATAGCTATTCCCTATTTTGAGAATAGTTTATTCTCAAGTTTGTTCCAAGCAATGTATTAAAAATAATAGTTAGGGAAGAATAGATACAGAAATGGACCATAATTTGGACCTATGGTCTCACTGCATAGCTCAAACTTGATGAACACCATATATAACCCAGGGTGGCTTCAAATCTGTGTTCTTCCTTCTTCAGTCTGCTAAGGCTGGGATAATAGGCATGTACCAGCAAGCTTGACCTAAAGTAAAAATTAAAATTTGAAAGAAGTTGCTGAAATGTTGAGCATAGAAACACCTGACATGTGTGTTCTTACAGATTTAATGGTGTCTACTGAATTAAAAATATTCAAAATTTGTCCAGGAAAAGGATGAATGAATGAATTAGTGAATAAATTATGTTTGAGGAAATGTCTACAGCTGGATGGATTATCAGTGGCTGAAGGGTGGAAGACTCTTTCCCGACCAAATAAGTATTTGAGTTGATAAAATTTTATAGTACTCCAGCAAAAGCCACAGAGTAATACAACAAAAGATAAGTAAACAACCTTTGCCATCCCTGTCTCTTTGAGAAGTGTCTGGTGGCTGGTTATGTGACTCAGAGAGAATAAGAGAGCTTGTATTTAGCATCATGTGACCTAAAGGGCTAAGGACTTCAGGCTCATATCCTTACTATGTTACTTTTGACAAGCCACTGTTAGAACAGCCATAAAATATTACTGATATTCCTTTAGGTTGTCTCTTTCTTGAACTAATCAGGCTTATTTTTTCACAGGCCACATATGGAAAACAGTAGTATAAATTCTTTTGTTGTAAGATTTTAAATATAGCCATATATCTTGAAAAAACAGATAGATATAGTTTGAGGTAAATCAAATTTAAGAGAAAAAGAACATAACCAAATTTACTGGATAAATTTTTATCCATTCCATATTTGAGGAACTATTGGCAATTGATGGGCATTTATTTTGGGAGGAAAAGTCAATTTTCTTCATAGATAAAGCCACTGAGAGGCTACAAAAATCCAGTAGTCATGCCCATGTGCATTCACATACAGGCATCACTAAAATGAATCAGTAGGTACTTGAAGATAGCACATTAAATTGAGAGGGAAAAGTGGTGGGAAAAGTTGGAGAAATTTTAAGGAGGGAATGGATAATGGATATGAAACAAATACCTCCATGCATGTTTGAGTATTAAGTGAAGTATATTTTAAATGCATGTTCTTCAGATATAAATGCATACAGTTGTCTATGGGTTGCTTATTTTGTATTAATACCTTCAAATCTGCTTGGCTGATGTACAGATTGGTTTGACATGTACTGAACCTCTTATTGTGATATTTGGTGGGCAGCTAATAAAGGACAACATAGTAATGGGACTTTCTAATGGTCACAATTCAATTTTTTCTTACTGCATATCCCAAGAGCAAAACAGATAAATGAGTATTTCTCCCAATAATCAAAGTGAAGAAAGCATATCTCTTCCAGTTTCCTGTCCTAAGGTGATTTTATATATCTTTTTATTTAAAGTCATTCTACAGTACAAATCAATTGATGTGCTACAGCTTTCTAGATGGTATTTGAGGTCAGCATTAATATAAAAATTAGGGAAATGTAAAGTGATTCTTATTTTTGCATGATCAACTAATTACCTTTTTATAATTAAAATGCTTCAATTTGAAATATAAAAATTCATGCAAATGTGAATTTTCTATAGCTAAATATCTTGTGATGGCTAAAAAAAAGAAGAGTAGATACTGTAGAATCTAGTCATTTAGAATTTAAAATCTAGAATTTTTAGATCTGCTTCATTCTTATCAAATGATGATTTAAAGTATTTGAAAAAACTTTCAGTTGGCCTAAGACAATATGAAAGATAGGCTCTAAAGATTTGAGGAAGAAGAGAAATGAAGGAATGTAAATGGTAGACCTTCTTCAACTTGACTGAGTCTAGAATTCTCTACCTTCTTATACTTTTCTGATGGTTGTGGATTGAATGATTTGTAAAGGATATGAGCTAGAAGGTTCTACTTCAGGTCAGTTTCTATTTCTGTCATATCTATTTCTTTCACGCATATTGATATTTTAGACAGTTATGTGATATAGTAGGTGTGAGAGAACTCTTGGAGCAGAGACTGTGAAGTTTTATCCAACTTCATTTCTTTTAGTGTTTCACCAGTAGCTAGAATCACAGGATCGTCTTTTTCTTAAACTCACATATCAGCAAAATCCTTTCTTCCATATGAAACTACTTCTTTAGCTTTCTCATCTTCAGAACTCTTATCAAAATTGTTCGTTCATCACATACTTGCTTATCTGAGGCATTTCGAAGCCTGCTTCTCATTTTTTTCTACCTGTGTCCACTATCTACTCTTAAATGAAATCTCTATGTCTTTAAGCATTCATTTTTAGTAATAGCCCTCCAAGTTGGCAAACAATTTCTGTATTTCTTTTCTTATTATTACTATAATAAAATCCACAAGAATAGACAATCTTAACAGAAAAGATGTTTATGTTGGCTCAACCTTCTACAACAAGGGTGAAGTCCTGGCTATGATAAGCAAGTCCTTAAATGGTGCAGGACATCTCATGTCAGGTGCTAGAGAGTATGAATATGTGCATTTGTTATCTTGTCTCTTTCCTTCTTTTAATAAAGTTATCAGCCTTTCAATCATGGAAGCTATACACTGATGACTTTATCTAATCTAAATACCATAGTCCTACCTCAAAGTTTCATATTAGATTTCTTTTTTCTTAATACTTTATGATGATTAAGAAGAAAAGAGTAGATGTTCAAGAATAAATTTCAATATAACCTAGCATATTAACACTGGGAAATAAATTACAATACAATAAACCTTGGATGATGTGCCCAAATCACTTATAAACAAAACACATTTGAATGGTCAAACATGGAGTTACAAAATAGTATAAGGATAAACAAAAGGTATTCCCTGTTTCTAAGGAATGTTCAGAGCAGGGATGATAAACCAATCCCAGAAAAAAAAATATCATAAGTGATATATAATTCAAAACTTCATACACCTCAAGAAATTGGGGCTGAGATAGACGCTGGAGTGCAAATACATGGGAAAAATTTCACCAGGAGATGTGGTAGTTTGAATGAAAATAGCCCCATAGGCTCATAGGGAGTGGCACTGATAGGAAGTGTGGCCTTGTTGGAGGAAGTGTGTCACTGCAGATGGACTTTAGGATTTCAAACCCTCAAGCCAGGCCCAATCTCTCTTGCTGCTGCCTACAGATTCAGATGTAGAACTTTTGGCTCCTTCTTCAGCACCATGTCTGCCTGTCTTCAACCCTACTTCCAGGCATGATGATAGTGGACTAAACCGCTGAACCTGTAAAACAGCCCAAGTAAATGTTTCTCTTTATAAGAGTTGCCACAGAAATAAAAATCTTAAGACAAAAGTTGGTACCAGGTACATAATGTGGGATGTCTTTATGTATGCTTTGAATATGTGTTGCAATGATTGGTCAATAAAGAAGCTGCTCTGGACTATGGTAAATTGGGTTATAGCTATGCAGAAAATCTAAGAGATATAGAGGAAGAAGAAAAAACAGAGAGAGAGGAGACACCAGCCTGCCCCCCAGGAGCAACATGCCAGCAGACTGGTAATATCATGGTCACATGGCAATATATAGATTAATAGAAATAGGTTAATTTAAGAGGAAAGAGCTAGCTAGCATGAATTCTTAGCTATATGTCATACAGTTTGTAAATAATATTAAAGCTCTAAGTGATTATTTTATAAGCAGCTCCAGGACCTTGGGGCTGGGTGGGACTGGAGAAACCTTCTAGCTACAGGGACTACAGTATTGATGTGATAAGCCTGACTATGCTTTTCTTTGGAGGAATGTGAATTTTAGGACATTGGGTTAGGAAAGCAGTTGAAGACTCTAAGCAATGCTTACAGGTCCATACTTGAAGCTTGGAAGACAGTGATAATGAGTGTGATTTGATTAACTGTGGGGGCCCAACTCAAGAGTTTGAAGAGGAGAAGAATATTAATATGTGTTCTTGTGATATTTTGTCAAAGAATGTGGCTGCTTCTTGCCATTGTTTGAAGAGTCTGGTGAAGGTTAAATTGAAGAGATTGGCTTAATAGTTGTGGAGGGAAATTTCCAGACATTCTAGTATTGACTGTGTTGCTTGGTTACTAATGACCACACTTACACAGATCTATAATGAAAATGAGTAAAGTGATCAAGGAAAAATACAAAATGTATAGTTAGAGAAAGAGCATACCAGTGTGTGGAAAGGAGCTAAGTTCTGTGTCCAAGGAGATAAACAGATCAAAGAAAATCCTGATGCTGAATAGAAGAAAGTGCTGACCTCAAAGCAAGATTCCACCCCAGCTAAGCTTCCAATTTATGAAATGGAATTAAAAAAAAGTTTAGAGCAGGGTATGGTGGTATATGCATTTAGTGCTAGCACTAAGGAGAGAGAAGCAGGCAAATTTCCGAGTTTGAGGCTAACCTGGATTGCAGATCAATTTGCAGGACAAACTAAGATTAGCCAGTGAAGGAAACAATTGAAAACAGCAAGCTGGTGAAAAATGTATTTGAAGGAAGGGCTCATGTTCCAACTCAGCAAGCAGCATAACTTGATATATTTGACCACACACTTCTGGCTTTTTAGAGTCAAGGATACAAGAAAGTGATCATAGAGTCTTCCTCTGTGACTAAGGAAAGCCTTGGTGGAGCATGGCATGGTGTTCGTGCATCATGGCCCAGAGAGGCCATTGGGTAAAGCTATGAAGGTGAAGCCTGGATTGCCTTCAAGACTCCAAGATGTTGGAGATGCCAGAGTCCTAGGATTCCTGCAAGGAAAGCTGCAGACCCAGTATAGAACCAACTGAAGAGAATGAAGTGTGTGGCAGTCAATAAAGCTAGAGGGAGTTTGATGTCTGAAGAGCACTTTGGCATCAGATATGGAGTTGCAAAAATTAGAGTTTGCCTTGCTGGCTTTTGGCTTTCCTTTTGTCCTTTATTTTGTCACTATGCTCCTTTTTGGAATAGTAATCTATATCCTGTGTCATTGTATGTTAGAACTATATGATCAGTTTTTTTTTTTTTGATTTTACGAAGGGTTACATATAAGAGATTGCATGAATCTCAGAAGAGACTTTGAACTTTGGAACTTTAAGCAATGCTGATACTGTGAACAACCATGGGGACTTTTAAAGTTGGACAAAATGTATTTTGCACTATGATATGGCTACAAACTTAAGGGGGGCAAAGTAGTGGTATGTGGTGGTTTCACTAAAAACGACCCACATAGGCCCATAGGATATGACACTATTAGGAGGTGAAGCCTTTTGGGAATAAATGTGTGTCATTGGCAATTGGCTTTGGGATTTCAAATGTTCAAACAAGGCCTACTGTCATTCTTTCTTGCTGCTGCCTGTTGATTCGGATACAGAACTCCCAGGCCCTTCTTCAACACCATGCATGCCTATACTCCGCCATGCTTTCTGCCACGATGATAATCGATTAAATCTTGAAACCTGTAAGGCAGCTCCAATGAAGTGTTCCCCTTTATAAGAGTTACTGTAGTCATGGTTTCTCTTCACATATATCAATAACCCAACAGATAGGTCATAACTATTTATGATAATATCATGAAATAGATATAATAATTCTAGCTTATTGAATTGAAAACCATAGTTTGGAATTTCTCACAGTGAAAACAGAGGAGGAATTTAGACTCATGGACAGAATCTAGTTTAACTAAATAAATCCATGAAGTAATTTGAGGACTGGAGATCCTCAGCTCACAGTTCATTTGTACAGGAAAGGTAAATCTCAATATAAGTAACTCTCCCTTTGAGTCTTACAATTAACACAATCAATCTCAAATTTTGTCATTTGGGGAAGTACTTTGAAATAGCAATATTTGCAAAAGGTCAGTTAATTCACCATCTTATACTTCCATTGACAAATGGCACAATGGCTAATCTTGCTTGTCAACTTCACTTCTTATAGAATCAACCAAAAGATAGGTAGCAGGACACAGCATCAAGAGATTTTCTTAATGAGGTTATACGAAGTAGGGGAACCTATCTCCAATGTGTGTGAGGGAAGAAGAAGGCATGAAGGAAAAGGGTTATTCTTTGCCTGTTCTCTTCTACATTGTCTTCTTGTACTAGCAGGTTGAGCCAATCCGTCCACATCTTCCTGTGGGTTCTTCTGCTCTACTGCTGTCACTGTTGCTGTTGATCTTCAGCCTTCCAATGTAAACTAAAGATCAGTTAATCTCCAGGAATCCTCCATGCCTTCAGCACTAGACTACGACTACTGAGATACCCAGTCTCCTGGATCGAACAACTGTCATATTATCAGCCTTTCCAGTATGAATACAACCATTTCTCAGCTACCAAAACCATAGTATGGAAACTAACCTAATATATACACTTTGATTGTTTGGTTTTGTATTTGTGTGTTTTTCAAGACAGGGTTTATTTTGGGTAGTCCTGGCTGTCCTGAAACTAACTATGTAGAGCAGGCTGGCCTAAACTCACAGAGATCTGCCTGCCTCTGCCTCCTGAGTGCTGGGATTAAAGTAGTGCACCAAAACAGCATGGCTATATATATATTTTAATAAGTATTTATTCTATGGGTTCTGTACCTTGAGAGAATCCTGACTTACCAAAACAAATAATATCTGAAATCAACTTAAGAATTTATCTGAAGCAATAAGTATGTCAAAAAACTACAACAACCACCACACAAAATATCAAGTGTCATCAGATCTACACTCTTTTTTTTTATATATGACCACAAAACACAGCTTCAGTCTTTTCTATTTCTTTTTCTTTGCCATGTGGGTAAAGAGAAAGGAATGAAAAGAAAAATAACATAATTATATTACTTATATTAAATACATGAGAGAATTTGTGAAGAAAGTATTGAAGGTTCATTATTTTACCTAAGTATGATACCAAGAATTCATAATTGTGCAATTAAAGCAAAAATGGAATCTGCATTCAATGTATGTGGAATGCTTTGTCAAGATTTCCATGTGAAATGAATATATTAAGACAAGTACAGAGCACATATTACAAGGTAGCTTGTAAAATAAGTGTATAATGAGTATTCATCTCTAATCCCAGCTCCTTATCTTCATAATTTTTAAAAGAACTGAATATGTCTGATGCAATTAGCTAATGTAAAATTATACATGGGAAAGTCAGAGAACTCAAGGAATAGTGAAATCCATACCCCATGTATGAAATAATAGTGCTGTCTTGTATTGCCCATAAATTAATTAGATTTTTGATATTATAAAATATTTGATTAGGCAAACTTTACAAATACATGAATATCTATGAAAGATTATGAGAATTACTTAAAATAATAGTACTAAAAGATAGATTCTCATTATTGTCTTTACCTCTCTTACCATACATACAAATACACAATTGTATTTTGTAGCCTACTCTATTATTCAGCAGTATATGTTAAATGAACTTTCATGTCAATTCATGAATATATATATATATATATATATATATATATTTAAATTCAATTATTGTATTATATGTCAGGAATATTATAAAATAGATATTGCCTGTTACTTATTGTGTTATTTAAATTGTTTCAATGATTAAATACAGTAAACAAATTTATTGCATGCTTAAAGATGAATATAGAGCCTGTGATTAACTGCTACAAAGAGAAAACATTAGGTTATTATCTAAATTGTCAGAAAGACTGCAAAAGTAAGTTCCAAACTTTGCCAGAAAGAGCTCCTTCCAGAACAACACTCTTGAATCCTTCTCTGAGAAAACAGCTATCTTTCTTTCAGTCTGGAAGACTGGTTGTCATGAAGCAGTCTTTGTAGTTCTGAATTGTGAGAAAGAAATCAATGCCGCACCAGTGATCCATGGGTCAGAAAGCCATTGCCACCAAAACATGTCAAATAAATAAGAGAATCCTTTAGCTGCTCTCCCCAGAGTCCAGAAAATGTAGCTGCATCGTCACCTGTTGGTCCCAGAAAAACTATCACTATCTGGACTCCAGATATCAGAAAACTGTTGACCCAGCAAGTATGCGCCAAAGAAATAACTCAGAGAAGATTTTAATTAAATGATGCTGGTTTCTTGTTAATCACATCCAGTATTTCAGCTCCAGCTAACCAGCATTATCACTTTATAAAGTTTTCACTTCAGTAATTCTGGTCTCTGATTAATCAAAGATTATTCTTCTGCCTCAGCTGTCCAGCAACACAGAATCTTAATATAAACTATCTCACAAATAGTCTCAGAAGAGTCTTTGAGTGACGCTCCAACTTCCTTTTGAAATTTCACAAGCCAAGCTTCCTATGTCCACATGTCTCTCAGAATTTTTGCCTTCAAAGCCCCCACAGAACAGCCAACTAAGCTCTACCACTATATGGCCTATGCATTGCAAAAATCCTCCACAATCTTCCATTGAGCACCATGAACAGGTGTATTGTGTCAATAGCCCATTTTGCTGGTTCCTGTCTTAGTTTACTTTTCATTGTTTTACCAAAACACTATAAACAAAAGCAACTTCTGGGGAATGGGTTTATTTTAACTTACAGCTTACAGGCCATTATAAAGAAATATAAGGGCACGAACTCCAATCAGGAATCTGAGGCAAGATTTGAAACACAATGCAAATAGGACCATTATTTACAGGCTTGCCCCCTATGGCCTGCTCAGTTTTCTTTTATATATAACACAAGACCAACTTCCTAGAGCTGGTACCAACTACTGTGTGCTGGCCTAGTTCACATAAATCATCAATCGTAAAAATACCCCACAGACTGGCCCACAGATTGATCTAATTGAGATACGTTCTCAACTGAACTTCTTTGTTCCCAGATGATTCTAGTATGCATCAAGTTGACAAAAACCTAGTGAGTAAACTTGCCTATTTGTGAAAAACATAATTGAAAGTATAATACTTGAAAATTTTGTTGATTATTAAATAATTTATATGACACAAACTCAAGAAATGTTAACCATTCCTACTACTTTATTTTATGGACATTTTGGAAATCTGTCTAATTCTTTCCTTAGGGCAAATTCTGTAAGTGGAATTTTATGATTATTGGACATGTGCACTTATGTATTATAGTAAGAGGTAGAAAGTGAAAAGAGGCCAAACTTGTTCTCTTGTCTGCAGTGTGTGAAGGTGATCATTTTCTTATTCTGTGTCCCATTGAAAGTGTTTTCTTCCAATCTCAGCTTCACTTTTTTTGAGAGAGTAAGTTACTCAGACATGCAAAAATTAATTAATGAAAGGAACCAAATTTAGATAACTATATAGATCATTTGCATTTTCTGGACATTTTATTTTATTTTTGTTAACTTTGTAATTAATGTTTCTATATTTCTTTTTCATTTATACCTCATCCTGTTTAGAAAACAAATATTTTAAATTTTGTTAGATATAATCAAATATTTAAGGATTATGTAAATTTATGATTAAAGAAGTTTTTCAATTAAGACATTTATATGGCATGTTATCCCTTTTCTAGACATAGATTGCATCACAATTTAACTAAAATTTTGTTAAAATGTATTGGGCTGCCAATTGAAAGGGGTATAGTGATAAATACTTGATCAATGTGTAGGTTATTGTATACATTAAAAATTTATCCTATATGTATATATATGTATATATATAATTTACTTGTAGAATAATTTCATGTATCTCATAGGTATTTGTTTCTTGGATAGATTATCTTATTTATTCTTATTTCATCTGTCCTTTACATTTATAGTCTAGATGATTATTGCACTGTAAATTGTTATTTATAATCATGATTAATTTAGCTATAAATATTTATAGTTTCCTATAATGAATATATTTAAATAGTTTGAGGATTATTGATTCCAGCATCAACATAAATAGAGTGACATCTAAATATATATTTTAAGCAAAGCTATTGGTGGCATTAAACGTTATTTTTCTACTAGGTACAATCAAATTAACATTATCCTTCAAAACATTCTGCATTAAGACAAGAAGTGAAAAAGAAGTAAGTACATTGTGTGTACAGCTATTATTACTTTCAGATGGCAGCCACCCTGCTTCTGATTTGTAACTGAAGTAAGAGGTGCTTTTGGTAGTGAATATTGTTTACCTATTACCCTAGCAAGAAAATAATGCTCCCATAGCACTATACTAGACAGGGATTAATAAAGAAAGTATATTATTTATGGACTCAGTCCATGTATATGTTAAGTTTAGAGTTCTAGTTGTCTCTTATTTTTATTGAGTTATCAAAACTCATAGTTTGGAGGTACAATTAACAAATTACTGAATTATTTTGCATATAAATATAGAGATATTTTCTAATTTTATACTTTCAAAATGGTTGAGGAGGAAAGATGGAAAATGAGCTCCTCAAAATGAAGATTTCATTTTTAATTTTCAAGTTTCAATTGCTAATTCTTTATGACATGTTGTTGCATATTGATTGAATCAAAACCCCTATAACAGTATGTTACTACTATATGCAAGGTATTAACATACAGATATTATTAATTTGCTGCTTATATGTGGTTAAGTTTTGCAAAGTAAAGTGTCATCATAATTTCTCTTTTACTTGTGCCAGTTATACACAGAGAAGAAAACTCAATGCAGCAGAAATCCTAGAAAGGCATAAACAGTATGGACAGATCCTGGTTTTACTATATCCTGAACTAGTTTCTCAGTGGTGTATGACTGAGAAGTAAGGGGCAATCATGCCCATGAGATTGGTGATATTCTAATGAATAGTGATATAGAGCAAGAAAAATAGAAAGTTAAGTTATTTAGCAGGAACATTTCTCAGTAAGAGAAAAAATAAATATATGTTGATTTTAGTTAAGGATTACCTGAAATCAGACAATTATTGTAAACTAAATATGAAAAGTTCTCCATATGTTAGTACATGGCTTTCCAAGTAGTGATAGTGTTTGCAAAGATTGTCTATCCTTTAGTGGTGAAGCCTTGGCTTCATGAGGGAGATCAGATAAGGCCTCTTGAGGCTTTATTACCCAGGCCCAATCCTTTGTCACTTCTGTTTCCTGACTGTTGTGCCAATGTGACAAACTAATTTCCTGTTCTTACAATCATACCTTTTTTACCTTGAGGACATGTATTCCTTAGAACTATAAACCAAAAGAAGTTTCTTTCTTTACAAAGTTTCTTATTGCAACAAATTCAGAGATAAACTGATCTTTAAGGTGTTTTTGGAAAAGGAATTACATCTTACACAAAATGTCTAATATGTGGAAATGGCATGAGATTTTTCATAGGACATCAAAGAGCAACACATATATCATCAGAATAGGGAAACCACAATAAACTCAAGGCCATGTGTCAGGAAGAGGGTAGAGGTATGTTTTCTTCAATCTGGTACCACTTTTAAAAGGAATAACAGTGTTTTCTTATAATATTAAAAGCCTGACAACTTTTTAACTAAAGCATTGATTTGTGATCATTCAACTACTCAAAGTAATTACAAGAAAATTGATGTATCTCAATGTCTGTATATTCTCCAATAAGTTATACAGCTATATATAATATTGCACTTCTGGTATATCTTAATTATAAGGCATATAAAAATAAATATAATCTTGAAATTTATACATGTACACACAATTTCATTACATCTGAAGAACCCAAGCACCCGTTTCAAGCAAACCCCTCTCCCCAGCTTGAAACAGGCCTGTGTTTCAAAACTCTCAGAGCTGCTGATATAGGTCAAAGGACAAATTAAACATAGAATGCCCCAGTGCCAGAGATGGTCAAAGTAAAAGTCAGGATGTTTGAAGGACTATCTAGTAGCAATTGATTAACCACAGAATGCCCCAATGCCAGAAGTAGTCTATAAAGTCTAACAAACAACCAGTCAAAGCTACAAAGTAAGATAACACAGAAATTCTGAAAAGCCCTTAAAACTTGAGCCAATCAGAATTGTACCCATAATCGCACCCCTGAATGATGTAACCTTGTGTTTTTTGCTTTTAAAAACTGAGTTTGCAGCGGGACAGGCACCTCCCCTAGCCTCTGCAGTGTCCGGGTGCTCGACCAAGGTCCCTGCCGCTGCTTGAATTGAAATAAACCTTGCTTTTGCATTTCGGTGAGTTCGTGTCTCTGGTGGTCTCTTTGGGGGTCTCGTGCCCAGGGCACAACACATCCTCTTGCCACATGTTGGCAGAGTCTGTCTCATCTCTTTCCACTATATCTTATTAACATCTAAAAGAAATTGTGCATGTGTGTTTTTGAATATTATCCAGCAGATGGAAATTGTCAAAATTATGCAAACATGTACTTTTCTTTCCCTTTGATTGTAAGTGAATTTAGCAGTAGCCTTGACCCTAGTATCTGTTTTGTGAAATAAAGGAGTTAATTTGTGTGATAAAATGTTCATGACACTTGTTCATGCATAAAACAATATGCCTGAGAGATCCATGAGGTTGTAATAAAAATACAGATGAAAGTTGAACATAACTATCATACAATTCTGGAGTTCAGCATCATTATTAGATCTGTGCTTACCTGGATTCTCTTCATTATAACACTATGTTGTTATATTCTTAGCTATTGGCATCTTAGAATTTGCAAAACTCTGATCTGAAATGCTATATCTCTGTTAGTGTTTATTCTCCTCTCTATTCCTATGGACAAAAATAACAACAAACCCTAGAAAGAAGATTTAGAAGCAAAACATTGATTCCCTCTTGGAAAACAAACCTAGGTGTTGTCTTGAGTTGTGAACTATTATGTGGTGTTAGCTATATTCATTTTATCTAGATCTTCAAAACAGCTCCTATATTTGGGCTTGTAAAACTTAGATAATTAAAATTTAGTTAATTGGGAACATTGAAAAGAACAGTGCATGGTGGCACATGCCTATAATCTCAGCACACAGAAGCATAAACAGAGGGTTCAATGCAAATTGAAAGCTAGTCAAATCAACATAGTGAATACCATGGCTACATAGTGAGACTGAATTCAGACTTAAGTATACATTTAATCCTAAAATTAAAACTATGTACTTTAATTTGACAGAATGTAACTGTCTTGCTTCTGATCTAGTCTTATAATCCTTTTACCTTAACTCTCAGCTTATCTGCTTCTAACTCCAATGTATATGAATTATTTGGCTTTAATTACAGGACACAAGAACCTTTACAATTGCTTATTTAGTGCTGTGTGAATGATGTTTGCTGTTATTGAAACTGATTATGACTTCTTTGAATGATTGCTTCCAAATTAGTCCTGCAAACACAATGGTACCTAACTCAATTAGGTCTTGTCTCCCCTCCACTCTATCTGGGTACCCTCACAAGGCCTTTCATCTGGTTATAATATTTATTTAGTTATCATACAGCTTGTACATGTATAGTACATGTTAAAACTTCATTTGGTAATTAACTGTTTCCTCATGTTAGACAGGCTGTCCCCAATTAATCCAAGGAAGAACAATTGTATGTCAGAGACAAAAGGAATTGAAGAGGCCAGCTCTGATACAGAAGACTCAGAGATTATTCTGAAACTTGTTTTTAATTCTTTAGGTGGCTTACTAGCCCACTACACTATGAAGCAGCCACTTTGAAGATTTTGAGACTCTGAGGATTTATCAATATCTTTAGGTAGTATCTTAATTTTGGTTGTTTTTTCCCCCAGAACTAAACTTACCTTTACATTGTGGCTCCTCAATTCAAATGTTGACTCGTTGCATCTTTTTTTTTTCAAGAATAAATGTGGCATTTCTTTAATTATCCCTTGTTTGAAAGCTTTCAGACACCTTGCCCTCCTAGTCTTCATCACTGTCTGACATTCTCCATCTTGTCCATTTCTTCCATTGCCTGGTTTTCTCTAATACTGTGTGACCAAGCTTGCTTCCGAATATCTACATGGGTTGCCAAGTTTGTCTCTGTCTCATGTCAAGTCAAGAAACTCCCCCGGGACTTTTTGAAGATGAGGTAAGTCTCTTTTGCTTATGCCATTAACTATTAGAATTCAGTCCAAATGTTTCCAGTTGTTCTGGAGGGTTTTACCTTCTTATTTCAATGACTTCCTCCATCTACTTCTGACTCTGAGTCTTCATTCTATCAGATGGTATATTATGACTTCCTCACAACTTTGTTCTGTATACATTCATCAGGCAAAGACATTGTATCTTCATCATTGTAGGGAAAGCTTGCAATGGACAATACTGACAAACAAATCAAAACGCCAGTAAAATAAAAAAAAAATACACCATAAAACAAAAAAGAAAATAAATTAAATGAAAAATAAAATTAGAAATAGTCTCAATAAACAAAATAAATTCTTGCAGTAATTTTTATTACCTTTAAAATAAAAAACTGCTCATATTCTATCACTTTCTATAAGTGAATATTTATGAGTAGCTTCGTACTGTTATAAACAAGCAAATATATCTAATGAACTAAAGGAAGTCTGAGGAAATATTGATGCAAGAGGCACCAAAAGGAAGTTGTCCTTTGTAGCTTTACTTCTTTCACAACATGAAAATAATTATTTTATGAATGCTTTGCCTACATATATACATACATATGCATATATGCAGCACTTTTGTGCCTCTTGTTTCCATAGAGGACAGAGAAGGGTATTGAATTATCTGGAATTGTACTTCCAGATGACTCAGTCATGATGTGCATGCTGGGAAATGAGTCAGGAAATGAGTCTGTAGAAGAATAGCAGCTGCCCTCAACCATTAAGCTATATTTCTAGGCCTGTCATTTACAAATATATCACAACTCTATGTCTCTGATTTTTTTCTACCTATTCTTTAGAGCTCCTTATTTATGTCTATGTTTCTTTCCTCTATATATGATTAATTGAATACATGCTTATTTAGGAATTGTGATGTAAGTAAATTAAAAGCATATCTTTCAGAAGATCTTAGATATCTTTTATATTTTATGTTTATAAACTTATAAATCCTTTTTGTCATGTATTTTATAAAAATAAATTCTTAAAAATATTCTTCTCTTATATATAACATCCCAAATGCATTCTTCTCTTATATATTACATCCCAAATGCAGTTTTCCCTTCCTCCTTTTCTCCAAGTACCCCTTCCGATTACACTCCTCCATTTCCCTTCAGAAAAGGGCAGCCCTCCCAGTGGTATAAAGCAAACATGCATATCAAGCTACAATGAGACTAGGCACATCCCCTCATATTAAGGCTGGATGAGACAACCCAGTAGAAGGAAAGAGTCCCAAAGGAAGGCAAAAGAGTTAGAGACAGTCCCTACTCCTATTGTTAGTAGTCCCATAGGAAGACCAAGCTACAAAATGATAACATGCGGAGAACCTAGGTCACACCCATACAGGCTCCCTGATTATCTGTTCAATATCAATGAGTCCCTATGAGCCCAGATTATAGATTCTGAGAGCTGTGTTCTCCTCATGTCCTTGACTGTGGCTCCTACAATCGTTGCTCCCTGTGTTCTGCAAAACTCTCTGAGTTCCACCTAATATTTGGCTGTGGGTTTCTGTATATGCTATCCTCAGTAGCTGGATGAAGCCTCTTTGATGACCATTATGCTAGGCTCTGATCTATGAGTATAACAGAATATCATTAGGAATCATTTCATTGACTTTTTCACTCATATTTTGTTTTATCCTAGATCTCTGGCCTATCCAGACTCTGGTTCCCGGCCTCCTACACAGTGTCAGACATGGGCTCCCTTTTGTGGGAGCTCTCCTGGCATTAGTTTCAATTTGGACAGCTCATTGGTTGGCTACTATGGCAAGATACTTTTTAATAGCTTAAAAACAAACAATTCTGGCTGGGCGGTGGTGGCGGCGCACGCCTTTAGTCCCAGCACTTGGGAGGCAGAGCCAGGTGGATCTCTGTGAGTTCAAGGCCAGCCTGGGCTACCAAGTGAGTTCCAGGAAACGCACAAAGCTACACAGAGAAACCCTGTCTCGAAAAACCAAAAAAAAAAAAAAAAAAAATTAAAAAAACCAAACAATTCTGATCTATTTTGTTTTTGACTATTTCAAGACTGAGCCTTTAATATCAGATGATAAAAACACTGAGTTGATATGCTACTTTTTCCAAAAAGTTCAGAACTGGAGTAGATTTTATTACCTCTTCTCATAAGGGGCTTGAGAAGCACTGTGTGACATTTTGTAATGAAGCACTATGGCTATGGTTTGTTTTAAGATGGTGTGTCAATCAGGCTTCCGTTGTAATGACGACTGACCTAAGAGAAACTTGTCACAGTATTCATCAGACTATGCTGTGATAGAAGTGTGTGTCAAGGAAAGAATCTGCTGCCTCTTGCTAATCAGGAGGCATAAAAGATAACAGAAAGAATGGACTGAGGACAAGCTATGCCATTCACAGCCATGGCTCCAGCCACCTACTTCCTTCCTTCAATTACATCTGACCTTCAGCATCTGTAATAGGGACCAAGACTTTAAGAATTGCATCTAGAGGAAGTTTCAGATATAGCAAAAAATATAAGAACCACTACATATCTTTCCATCTGTGTCTTAAGAGGAAGTTTCATATTGAGGGCATTCAATAATTTTTGCTGAGTATTATCTACTTATTAACATTACTATTTGCTCTATACACAGATAATTTAAATTTAGGAGTATTTAAAATGTGGCAACTGACTTGTAGTCATCATCAGTGCATTATTTGTTGTGTAAGGAGCATAAAAAAATCTCGTGAAACGTTTAATGTCAACCAATTTTGTACATTGAAGACATAGACTAATTTATCTATAACTTTAATTTGTATAGTGTTCAAATAATAGTGAACACTATTGACATATACATTACAGGATAAGCTGTTCAGTCTTTCTGCTCATTTCTAGGTAGTTTAGCCACTCAAGTAACCTTGAGTACTAAACTTATAACATGTTTTTCATTTTTTGTAAGTTTCCTACTAATTTTGATTAAACTTTAATGTAAAAATCTCAAACTTATTTGGTAGCTTATACAAATTGAGACTGTTGAAGCATCATGAAGTCTCATAGAATTATTTTGAATTATTTTGTAGGTTCAATTCTGATTCCATATTTTAACATAATTGATTTTTTAAACATCATATTCCATTTTTTCCAAAGAGTTCACAGCTTTGTTTGAGATAGAATTTATTTTTAATGGAAGATCTTGGTATTTCATGAAAAATGTAGGAGAACACTCATTAACGACATAAAATAACCTTAAAATTACTCTCTATACAGACTACTCAAGCTAGAAAACCATGTTAAAATTCAATAAATCCTCACTTGATTTTGTACACCAAGAAAAAGTAGAATGAAGGTTGTTGTCAGTTCACCTTAAACATATTGATTATTAAGTTTTAACAAGTTCACAGTGACTTTCAGAGAATGAAAAAACATGGTCGCATGATCATCCTGAAAATGTACATCTTTAAAAAAAAATACCAACACTGCCCTTTAAGGAACACCATTTCATGATATTATTATAAATCCACATGATACAGTGGCATAACAAATTTTAGAGACTCTCCTTCCCACGTGTCTCTTGTTTTAAGGAAGTTAAATCTTTGTTGATGATAAGGAGAGGGATATAAGAATTAGTTTGAGTTTTTGAAGCCAAGGTCATTTGTACAAAGTGGTTATGTGTGTCAGCATCATGAAACCTCTCTTCCTTGGAAACAAGAGGAGGTCTGTGAAAAGCATCTTGGAAAGGTGTTTTCCTTTATATCAGTCCAGCTTGGGAACTCTTCTGTTAGTGATGCATGACAATTCTCTCCAAAACAGTGATAATCTTTGTCTGCTAACAATTTTTCAAGAAAAAAAAGAAAATTCTGAGATTTTGGGAAATGATGAAATATAGTGTAGTTTGTTGAATCACAAATGTCACTATGGACTTATGTAGTTGAACACTTGGCCCCAGCTTCTGATGATGCTTAGGAAAGTTATGGAACTAGGGAGTTCTTAGAGGAAGTATGTTATGGGAAGTGGGCTTTGAATGTTAACAGCCTGTCCATTCCTGTCCTCTCTCTGTACACCCTTCCTGTTCTCTCTCCATATATCCAAGCACTTCTGAAATGTGATCTCTCAGCTTCCTACTGCAGCTGCTTGATGCCATAAGTTTCCTACCATTATGGATTTCTTGCTTTTGAACCATTTTCCCAAATAACTTCATTTAATAGTTACTTTCCTTTGTGGTATTTTATAATATTAAAATAGAAATAACTAATACAAATTGTATTCAAATATACTCCAATAACTAGAAGTACATATTATTCAAAATGCACACCTTCAGTTGGTTTTGCAGCACCTTCAACTTGCTGTGCCTGGACTGTCCTGTTCCCTTCATTTAAGCTCAGTCATTCCTGCTATTGAAATTGCAGGGCCCGATTTATGTTGAGACTCAGGCTTTAGATAAGGTTAATAAACAAACATGTATATCTTCCCTGTGGCTCATGACAGGGAGACAGAGAGAGAGGAGAGAGAGAGAGAGAGAGAGAGAGAGAGAGAGAGAGAGAGAGAGAGAGAGAGAGAGATGGTCCTAGGATTTAGTGCTGAATACAGGATAATAGTACATGTCTTTAGTATTCCCAGGTTGCTTCTTGCTTCCTTTTCACAATGCTCATTCATATTATTTCTTATGTATCAAAAGTCACAGTTTTTTGTTTCAAAGAACAATGAATTCTGAGTTGAAAAGACAGTTTAGTTTTATACCTGCTTATAAGACTTTGTCCCCGGTTAAACAAAATTACACACTAGTCCTCAACAGTCTCTTTTTTTGCATGAAGATGACATACATACGCTTCTTAAGTTCTTCCAGCTTCTCTGAAACTCCTGCCTCATCTGTAAAATCATTTGGATCCATCTCCACCCTATGCAGAAGCTTCATGTTACACCCTTCTCACCAAAGATTTCTCTTTCTGATCCTCCAAAGAAGTGGGATGTTTTGGAGAGCTATCAGAGTAGAAGAGTCCGTGTTTGTGCTGTTTGTCTTTCCATTCTTCTCGTATGAAATTTGGTCCCTGTGACTTGGAAATGTTTTAGTGGTTTGTCTTCCAGAGTCTAGTTCAGTGTAGATAAACAAAAAAAAAGCTGAATGTAAATAAAATTGAAGAAGACACAACAGCCTGTATATCTTAAGTGAATTTGTGATTCAACACTGTAGTAAAACACTTCATTCTTTCAATGAGCATGGCACATGGGAATGAGCACTCTTACTTACAGATATGTCCTTGAAATGATGTTCAAAGATTTTAAGCAAATGCTCTTAGTTCCTGTGCTTGGGAAGTGATTTGCTTTGTATTTATTTGCATGGTCAACATTTATTCTCAAGAAGAAAGTGATTGGAAGTATACTTCAGAGTTTACAGAGGACTGAGGGCTCATGACATTTTTTCTAGGACATTTTTTTTTTCAGAATGAATGTGGTGGTGTTGGAGATTTGTTCTTTAGACAAAATTAATCTTAGAAGAGAGTCTATTTCAAGTCATGGCATTTTTGCCATGTTGCAGTGGTATTTTTGTCAAACATAAATGTCTATTTCAGTGCTGTGAGCATAACTTTATATAGAATGCAAAAGTATGGAACAAGGGAAGGAAATGCTTGCTGCTTTTGTACGACAGTGGTAGCATGCTCTGAATATTTTGCCTGTCCTCACAAATTAGAGGTGAAAACAACATTCTGTGTGCTGAGGAGGATAGAGAATTGTCAGTCTCTTCAGCCAATTTGGAGCACACCAACAGCTCCATTTTCCACATGTTGAATCATTTACACCTCCTGCCCACTATTGATGTCCTCTACAGTAGTTTAGGAAGATTCACTGAAACTCCCTGGCTTAAGTTCTTTTCATTCTGCACAGTTAGGGGAGAAATAATCCTAAAAAAAAAACCTTGAAGACAAAAGGGAAGGAGAATTTCTAATCTTCATGCACTTCAACAACCATGGTATGTTATTAAGTACAAATCACACTCAGCTCTACATCCTGGCTCTGTACCTTGCCTTATAAATATGAGTGAATTAGTTAATAAGATTCAGGACCTCAGTGACTTACTTTGTGTTATAGATCAATCATACTGTTAGAGTTTGTATCTAAATTCCAGTAAAGACCCATGCTTCCTAAACAATGGTGCTTTTGAGAAGCAATGGAGTGTTATGTGATGTTTTGTTTGTGTTCTGACAAATAAATCTTGCTTGGGGTCAGAGGGTAGATCTAACTACTAGTTAACCATAGAGGTCTGTAGGTCTATACAGAGAGGAACAGAAAGTCAAGAGGCAGGGTGGAGACAGAATCTTGGCCCTTTTGGACTGGAGGAACTGAAGAGGAAGGAAGTGACTGTGGCTGCTCGCCTGCTCTTCTGATCTTTCAGGTTTTACCCCGATATCTGACTCCTGGTTTGTATTGGTAAGATTAATTATATTTATACTTCAGTCAAGTCTTAAGAGTTTTGGCACTACCCTCTCAACAGACTGTGGGATCCTGGTCCTTTTCTCTTTCTTTTTTTGCATTCTGGCAATCAGCTGAGTAGTTCTGCTCCACCATGCATTTCCTCAAAAATATATTGCCCAATCACACGCCCCAAAATAGGAAAAGAGTCACAGATCAAATACCTCAAAGCATTGAGCCTTAAATGAACCCTTTTTCATAAATTCAGATCACAGGTACTTGTGTCAGAAAGCAGATTAGCACAAATGTCAACATCTGGGAGACTGAATAAGATCCTTCAACAATAATAACCAAAAAGATTCTCTAATGCACTGATTCTTACAATGTTTATCAAACATAAGCTTATCAGTTTAGTTCCGTGGTTTCCAACTCAGGGGTCCCATATCAGATGCCCTGCATATCAGATATTTATATTACAATTCATAACAGTAGCAAAATTATAGTTATAGAGTAGCAACAAAATAATTTTGTGGTTGGAGATTATCACATGAAGAACTGTATTAAAGAGTGACAGCATTTAGAAGGTTGAGAACCACTGGTTTAGTATTAAATCTATGTCATAGTTCCTTCTTCTATAGGGGATAGATGAGCTATCATACTAAATTACTAAGTCCTGGAAAATAAAAACACATTGTTTTCTTCATGTCAGGTGATTAAGTCAGAATAGTATTTGTATTCCTAATCATTGCTATTATGCATGAATACTGACTAATGTTAACTGATGTTTAATTTTATGCTCTTTAATAGCATACCTTTAGGATGTTCTTAGTTATATACCAATTCTTTATTAGAACAATTGTTACAAAAATATAGTTTGAACAACAGTTGCATTTTTGGTGTGACCTTGAGTTGGAAATAGTGATAGACTGAAACCATAATGTTTTGATAACTTTTTTCTATTTCAAAATCAAAAGCCTATTTTAACAAGCTGATTTGCATTTTAATTACAAGGTGGTATGTCATGTTGTAAAGAGTTTGAAATTTTTTACTCTGAATAATTATTTTGAAGTCATGATAAATATTTTGCAATAGACAGAAGAGAGATGAAATATATCATGTTTCCCACTTTTTTATTGATTCCATATTTATTTTAGAGGATCTTTATCAAGTTTATCAGTGTGAAAGAATGAATTCATAGTAATTACCACTTAAAGACAACATTTTCCTCTCAACTAGTGATTTCCATTCTTCTACTACCACAGTTCGGCCTACTCCTTGGTCTACAATAGTCATACCTCAATTCATAGGATCTCAACTATACAGTTGTGTACTACAGACAAAATATCTTCATTTGCTTTAAAATGATACAAGAAAAGAAGAGATCAAGGTTTCAAGTTTACAGAAAACCATACTGCAACAATTGACCAATATAAGTAGTTCTTAATACTTGTTTATTCTGTTTTATTCAGATAATAACACTAAGAATCCTAACACATGTTCCCCTATACTCTTCTTATGCTAGTTTTCTGGCCTTTAAGTAAAAACATCTCAAAGTCAACAATTAGTTTTATAGCCACTGTTCCTATCAAATGGTGATACATCAAAATCCCAATTCTCATGAATTTTAACATATTCAAAGTACATTATTTAACCTAAGACTGAAAAACTGTGCCTTAACTTTATTAAAAAAAGGTAACCACATCAGTTTAATTACATATGTGATACTACCTATTCAATTTATTAAAAACTGCAATAAACATAATAGTAAACTAGTGCTCCAAACTTAGGCTGTGCATAGAGGAGACACAAGAGACTGCCTTGCAATACAAGTACAGATTCTTTCTAACTAGTGCTCCAAACTTAGGCTGTGCATAGAGGAGACACAAGAGACTGCCTTGCAATACAAGTACAGATTCTTTCTACAGAGATGGAGAAATAAAAGGACAAATCTAGTTGTCTAAAAGACAATTCACTATACACATTTTATTTACAGTTTTGTACACTGTCTTAATATGAATGGGACTGCTTTTCTACTTGAGCCATTTGTAACCAAAGCAAAATAACCTAAGTAATACAAAGTGTTAAAGTACAGCATAAAGATACAAAAGCAGACATACTAATTCTAGTCAGGAATGTAATTATGGTGTTACATTTTTATAGTCCACAATTATGTTTAGGGATCACACAGACAGAGATCACTGATTTAAATGAAATGCATAAATTTGTAGCAAAGCTTTGTAGTTAAAAAAAAATTACCAAAGAATGCACAAATTTAATGTTTATTCCACCTTTCTGTCATTCCTGGATCCTTCACCAATGTTACATGAGGAAAAAAAAAACAAAAGCAAAACAAATGAAAAACTGAAATCAGAATCACTATTGTTATCAAGGAGGGAAGCAAATAAACTCTAGCAGCCATCAGCAAGAGGACAGCAAGGAGAATGTTGGGAAAGGAAACGAGGTTGCTAGAAAACTGTACTCAGACTCTCACCAGCAAAACATGCTCCTGCACGGAGTGGAACAGAAACAGATCTTTTCCTGCTAAGGTAACAGAAATGCAATTTCTTTTTGAATACTGTGGAAAGGCAAATGTGTGTATCATGGTAATTCTAACCAGCTGGTACGGTGTGGGCCAGGAACACATCTGCGGGTTCTGGGGTGACGTATACTGTAATTCTTTGATTGGGATAGTGGACACATTAGCAAAAGTTGGGGGCAGGGGGAGGGGGAGAAATGAACACAGAGGTACAAGACAAAGGCGAATGAGACTTCTCTTATATCTTAGCAACATTTAGATGGAATCAAACTTCAGTGCAGTCCACTCTGCTTGGATGAGGCTTTGGTTCAGCTCCCAATCTCGATTGCGTGACGCAGTCTCCTGTGAGAACACTCAGGTGTCTTCTTAAACAACAAACCTATTTTTAGTGGTGGAGCAGCTCTTGGTAGCTGTGTCTGCGTGGGACTGGTAACCAATCACTATCTTTGGAGGAAGTCCTAACCTTTCCTTGTATACCCTCCCTATGTGTGTGACTGCGTCTCTGTTTTCACATTCAGTAGTCCATATTGCTATCTTATCACCTTTAGCTCTAACATTAACAACAGCTCCACATACATCATTGCTGTAGTCATCAGAAGATTCTCCAATAAGGCACAGCAGTGTCTCTAGCCAAAAGCGATCGAGGTCACTTCGTCTCTGCTGTTTGTTCAATGTAATTAGCCATCGTCCTCCCCGCTTGTTTTTCTCATCTTCCCACATCGGCTCAATACCATCCTTAAAAAGTGAGTAGTCACAGACAGGCATTAAATTACTAGACAACTGGATATGGTTGTAGAGAGCCCAAAAGTCTTCAGCAGTATCAAACTTAGAGATCAATCGAAGGTTTGCCTGCCAAGTTTTGCTTTTATCATTTTTAAAAAACCAGAGTGCCCACCTGTTTTGTAGAGGGTGTTTAATATAGTGCTCTGGGTTGGCAACCTCCTGATTAGATTCTGTTTTTTCCTCTTCCACAGGTGGGGGATTAGTAGTAGGGGTGGTTTCCGGTTCCACAGTCGCCATCTTAGATCGATTTCCCCACATTTTTTAATGGAAAAAGAAGACTAAGTTTGGCTGTTGCTCCCTTTCTTGTGTTCTTCCTCCCATGTTCATGAGAAAAATGAACGAAGTTTGGCAAAAAGAAGAAGGGAAGGAAGAAACAAGGGAGGGAGGAAGTAAGGAGGATGAGGAATGAGAAAAATGCTAAGAATGCTAAAGACTGTGATAGCAAGTACCCAAATTGATGTACTTTAAAACACCAAAAGATTTATTTTTTTGTAGTTTTTGAAGTAAAAAGTCTGAAGAAACAAGTATGGGCAGGTGTAAAATCAGTCCAAAATCTCCAGACAAAATTCTCCTTTTCCTTTGTCAGCTTCCGTCAGGGTTTGTAAAAGCATTCCAGAATTCTCCCAGTTTCTGCCCAGTCTTTACATTTCTCTCATTGTTTGGTGTCTTACAAGGATACCAACGGTTTTGAATTACAGAATGACCATATGAAATGTTAACTGTTTCTAAAAAATTGCTCTGAATATTTTGCCTCTCCTCACAAATTAGAGGTGAAAACAACATTCTGTGTGCTTAAGAAGATAGAGAATTGTCAGTCTCTTCAGGCAAGTTGGAGCACACCAGCATCTCCATTGACTGTTATGACTGTTAACTGTTTCTAAAAATTAAGGTAAGCTCTATGAAGAAGGTATAAAGCTTTAAACAGCACAGCTGCTGGTTCACTACAACACATACTGTTAGTTGCTTTTCCAGAAGCCAGAATACCTTACAAAATAAATTAGGTTAGTCATAATCCAAGATTTCCAAATACACTGACAATGAATGTACCATATAGAAAAATTCTGTGTGAATGAATGTTTGTATTCATTAAAGCCCATGCATCCCAAGGCAGGACGATGATATGAACCATTTATTTCTTTATATCTTTAAAATAATATTAATTTAAAAGCCTTTTTCTAAAGGCAGCTTTTAGAACCTAATGAAGAGTATAAAATAGACATTGCTGACAACAGACTCAGATAGAAATACAGACACCATAAAAGAAATGAAACAATAGCAGAATTACAGCAGAGAAAGGAAAGGAATTTTTCCACTTTACACCTGGATCACAATAAATCTCTATAGGTAAATACATTAGAAATATATTGTCTTTTTAATACTTTCTGTTCAATTTTGATGACAAGAGAATTGTAATATTCAAAATTACATGTACATGGTATTCTTTTCAATAACAACAAGAACAGAAGAAAAATGAAATGACACAAATTATTGTATTGAATTTGTTCTGGCAAATTTTCATTTTTATCTTTAACATGCTCCTTAGATCACATTGGGAATAAAAGAGTACCAAAGCATCTCTGCAGCAAAGCATGCTTGCTTCTCTGCAATTTGAAGGAACTGTGAAGAGCTTCTCATAAATAGAAAAAAAAAATAGATCCTACCTGCATGAAACTAGGAAATGCAGAAATCATTGTAGGGATAAAATGAGCCAACAGAGACTTCAGTGCATTTCTGCAACTATCAGAATCAGGGAAGGTTGTCTAACACATAAACATGCCTCCATGAGCTATGGAACCCTGGTGTTCTCATAATGTCCTCCCGTTTTGCTCTGTTCAACAACCAGTACTAGGTATTCCTCTGGCTGCCCCTACCTCTGCACTCATCACCTTTGTATATCCTTTGAGCATTGAAAAGGCTAGAAAGGAGATGCATATGTTGTAAATGGCGCAAAATATCCATTACTCTCCAAAATTTTAATTTTTGGTGTTTTGTTTCTCTAAATTTATTCTGAAGATCTAGTGGCATTACAAATGCCATTCTTTCTTGGCACATCGTTGGTAATATTTAGCACAAACATATCATGATGACATCGTGACATGCCATCAAGTCAGAAAAAAAAAAACTGTCTTTTTTAACAGTTCTCACGAACTTACTTTATACTTTTCATGTCCTGAAACACTGTGGAATGATGTGTAAATTCTATTACAATATTGTGTTATGTTATCATTTCTTTTTTGTTATCACTACCTTTTTAAAGACTTAAATGCAAGTCATACAATTCACATTTGTATCTTTGCTACAAAGCATAGATTCTTACAAAGACCTTTCACATAGATAATGGCAAATGTAATGAATTTCAACAATTAATGAAGTGTGATATGATAAACAATGGACGGATTTAACAATATTGAAGACTTCTTATCATGTATGGCCAGGTTGGCCTTCTGCCACATTATGGTCAATTTTTCATATTTAAATGTTTATTCTGTATGTTTGTACACAAAACCTGTATTGTATTTGTCCAATGACCATAGTAAATACTTTCACTAATATAAAACATAAAATATTTGGCTTCAAATTTTCAAAAAGGTGATATGCCTAAAGATTATGTTTATTTGCAAGTTTCTTCCATTCTTCAACCAGAGAAAATACAAGCCTACTACAAAAAAGAAATTATTATAGACATTGTTACAGGCTATAAATATATCTATCTGAATGTGAGACTAACACCCCATGGCTGATATCAATCATCAAGCTCCATAGCTTCAAAACCATGTTTGTTATTAGCTAATTGCTTTTAACCTTCCCAACTGTGCATGCCTGTTTCATTACTGCTCATTGATTTATATTGTAAGCTTATGATCCTTTGTTCTAAGCCTTATATCTTTGGGGAAATATGGTTGTGCAACTTCAGTCCTTAGCTCTCTTACAATCAGATGTTTTCAGAAGCTGTTTTCCTAAGGACAGTTAAAAAGGAAATAGGAGAGAGAGAGAGAGAGAGAGAGAGAGAGAGAGAGAGAGAGAGAGAGAGAGAGAGAGAGAGAGGTTACCAATTCATAAATACCTGCAGCTTCTTATGCAGATAGGTATCTCTAAAACACTGAGAGTGTCTCTTCAGACTTTGCAATGGATTCTCTGTTCTCGAGTTCTAACAAATGTCCTGAGAACACGCTATGGCTGACACTATTGGAGGGATAAAACAATACAGAAAAATCAGGCTGTTTTTTCCTACAGTAGTCACTGGGGTCACATCTCCTGTAAGAAAGATTAGAGTTAAAATATAATTTGTCATGAATCTCTAAACAACTCTGCACTGGTGAATACATATTGGCTGGAAGGGTTCAAGCATTCCCTTTCATTTTGGTCACAAACAACAGAATCATTTCTATTATTGATAATATTATTTTCTAAGTTAAGTGTATTAATTTATACAACATGAGATTAAGTGAACTCTCTCTACCAGTGATCCAAAAATTAACATTTTAAAATTTCTGACTTTCATGGCCATTTGTTTTCAAGTAAAAGTGTTTTAAATAGCCAGTTCTGGGCTAGGAACATAGCTTAGTGGAATGGTTGATCATAAGCTTAGCATACATAGACCCCTAACTTCAGTCTCTAACACACACACACACACACACACACACACACACACACACACCCTCAAGATAAATATGTAACTAATTAGTCAATTCTATTTTTGAGTAACCAGATTTTTATTCTATTTTTCTAGCCAAGTTATTACTTTTTCTCATTTCTACAATTGTATAACTCTCATACAGAATACAATTCAGATCCAGAGCACTGAATGAAAAATCCTTGGAAAATCCTATGAAAATTGACATGCTGGGAGAACAATTTAGAAGTACTATCTAAATGATACAAATTCTCTTACTTTGACAAATATCTCACATAATAATCTTGCCTGAGATTGTGAATTAAGAGGAAGGTGTCTAAACATTATCAACTCTTATATGGCACCTGAAAATTAGCATATATATGTTTCCAGAACAGAATGTGATTGAGGTATATGTACATTTCTTTCTTTAGTATTTTAATTCAAAGTAAATTGAAGTCCTTTGGCTTAACATCTTTTAAAATTAAGTGTTTATTTTAGTAATATATACTATGCCTTTTGTTTAAGCATAGTCCCAATCCCTAACCAAAAAAAAAAAAAAAAAAAAGAAACACAAAAAACAAAATTGTATTCTTTTGTTTGGGTTGCTTCCTTTAATGACTTGTGGCCTTAAATATTTTAAATAAAAGGCTTCAATAATTAGAAAAACAATAGGCAAATATCTATGAAATGTTTGCAGAATAGATATCTATGAGGAAAGTAATTGACTTTCACCCCTGAAGCTCAAAAAGTTTCACATCAAACTACAGAGAATTACTGAGGTACCTACAGGAACAAATCCTGAGGGAATGCTGCTCCTTTGCATAAATTCCTCCCTGGCTTCATTTATCAGACTCATTAACTCAATGACATCTCTACCAAGAAACATGACAGACAGTCTCCCTAGACACTGCATTTCTATGTTCCCCCCTGGGAAGAAAAAGGACAGTGAGCACAAGGCCAAACATTGAAAAAATATAATGGAAAAATGGAGCTGTTTGAATTTGGTATTGGAGAAATTTTGTAAGGAGTTAGTTTGAATCTGAAACCATGATACTGTTAATTTGACTGTGCGGTTGAGAAATGGCAATATCATTTAATGATCTCTAGTGATATTAGAAAGTATAATCAAAATGGGTGTTAGCAATTTCAATCAAGTATATAAATGGTGAACTCTTCAAACATGTCATGTGCAGACAATTGGATAACTATCTGAATACTTTTAATGTGAATTTTATATCTACTTCCCACTCACAACAGAACAAATTCCAAATGAACTAAAGACAAAAAAGTACAAAATCTAACAACTTACTTATTTAGAAATTAAGTAAGGATATCAGAAAAGAGCTTCATTATCTTTATTAAAAAAAGACACAATATACAATTAGATTTTTAGAGAAAAGCTTGATCAATTTGTTAAAGATGTATAAAAGCTTTCAGAATATCAAACAATGCCTATATATACAAAGTTAACTCATGAAACATGAAACTATTATATCATAGATCAGAATTATAGGCTTCTTTTCAGGTGAAACATTAGATGGGGACACAAACCTATTAAAGGAACTAATTTCTATGTGATCGCAACATGCCAACTAGTACAAAAACCTTATAAAAGAAAAATGTATATTAACAAATCACAGTAGTTTTCAAATGAATTTGAAGGTATTTTATAATCAAAATAGTTTCTCCTTTGCACATATGTTTCTGGGTTTGTTAAGAAATATTACAATGTGAAAAAGAGACATTCTCCTTGTGCCAGGAAGATGGCAGCTGCTGTGATACTTAAGTAGGAGTTAAATTTACATTTTGGAACTAGGTTCTTAAATTATAAAGCAGATTATAAGCATGCCTAGAGGCCTCTTCTTTTATTACAGTACCCTTACATAGAAGCCTTCGTGATTCTGATGGCAGAGATTAGCTTGAGTAGGTGGCACTGAGTTAATTCACATACCCGTTGCCCCGGGATACCTAAATTTAAGCTGCCTATTCTTTCTTGGGGCAAGAAATAAAAATAAACTGTGCCATTTTCTTGATGCTGTGCATTTCAAAACCTAAGCTTTGTCTATTTCTTCCATTTATTCACATTCTTCTCTATAAAAGAGGTTTCATACTGCTAACTTTGGTGGAGCATCAAGGAAGTTGGGGAGTTTGTTAAACACAGCTTTGGAGTTAATGCACTGAGTGAGTTCATTCTTGAATAGGATGTGTGGTGACTTCCAGTTCATTCATTCGGTTCAAATCATTCAGAGGCATAGCACTCAGAAATCACCAGTGGCATACAAACAGATCTGTATAATCCTCATCACGACCCTGAGAATAGGAATTGGAGCTGTATATGAATAACCTGCTTATTGAGACGTGTTTATAAAGGGGTAATTCCTGTTCCCATTCTAAGGGAAGTAAAGACAAATGTCAGTGTTATGTCTTGTACTGGCTTGTATGTTGTAATCAAATATACAAGGTGATATCTCCAAAGAAAAATGTTTCCAGATAGAGAGAGCACATTTTTGTATCTACTTTAATTTCTCCCTCAGAGATTTGCTCAATTAAAAATATTAATTAGAAGTTTTTGAGTGGGTTCATGTTTATAAATAAGATTCATCACAAATACAAAGGATTTATTAGCTAATGTCTCTCCCAACATCCTTGGTTTAGTATCACTAACTAATACAAAAGGAGGTGACTAATTGTATTTTGCCATTTACCAATTCAAATAGGTTGAAGAGTTAAAGCTGTAACTTGCCAATATCGTGTTGGGTTTAAATCAGCATGCACTTTGCATTCCAAATCTTTTCTAGTAAAAAAAAACAAAAACAAAAACAACAACAACAACAAAAACTATCCAAAGGAACTTCTCTTGTCTCTCTGGCAACTTGTGATTAAGTAAAGGAAAATACAGAAAACATCCTCTGAAGATGCCTGGCCTTTTGTGAAGAGCTGTTGTCAGCACTGTTAACCACTTTGCACTTGTGTGATCAGCAATTGCAGCAGTGCCGCATAAAATAGATTCAAATGACAGATGTGTATGTAAAACAGCTCTGAGGATTTCTTCCTGTGCCCTCCTCTTAAAGCTCTCTCCCAGGGCTCGCTGTCTCCACGGCAACAGCATCACTGTGATGCTGCTGAAGTGTGTTTTGAAAACTGCTTCTACCTGAGAAGGTAGCACATGACAGAAATGCCTGCATTACTGCTTATGTCAGATTAATTCTCTTTTGAAAAGTACACCTTGCTTATTACTAATTAGAGATATATATTCTTTCTTTTATTCTTCTCCTCCATCTTCTTCCTCCAAGGCTGGATCCAGAGGACAAACATTTGAAGGGCAAAAAAAAAAGTATCTTCTCTTTTGATGTAACTTCAGAAGCCACATATTATTATGTTCACTTTTATCTATTAGGGAAGACAAGCACAAGCTATGCCCAAGAGAAGTCCAAAAAAGAAGCCCGTGGCTCTTTTCCTTGTAAGTGCTATTGCATGACTGTAAAACATGAGCAACTTTTACAGCTTTCCATTAGGAAATGCAATCTGTCAGTGAAAGTAAATGTTTGTCTTTCTATAACCATGTACACTGGTTATTCATTTCTTTGTTGTTTTAGTACTATTCACTGATTTCTAGTATCTTTGATATGTTCCCACTCTGTTGAAAAGCTCCATCATCTAAGATTAGATGCTGATGTAAAAATCAAAAGCAACGGTGCACTCACTTTTCTGTTGGAGAGGCAAGTGCAATGTGCAAAGAACCACAGTGGGAACTACAACATGTTAGCTCTCAATATAGGGTACAGAAGCCAGTCTTGCCTTTATTTATATGCTTCTCTAAGACACATAAATCCAACACTGTCATGCCCAGGGAGGGACATATTTGAATCCAAGAGTTTCATGCCCGGTGATCAAGATAACAGTAATGTTGAGTGATAGCTCATTTTTTCTTCACAAATTCTTTCAAATTTTAAGAAATGAAATAATTAAAACAAAAACCTATTGCTTTTAAATTTCAATAAGTATGTAAAAGTAAATTATATTAGTGATTGAAATTTTATTGGAATTGTATTATTTTAAAAGACTTTTTTTGTATTAAATATTGACATAGTAAGCAGTTGAGAGGGGTGTAAGACGATCAAGCAATATTTCAGTATATTTTTGTTTATTGGCAACAAAATCATCTTAAGCAAATGAAAACTGAATTTATGGTTTTACTTGTTGTCTTTTGCCAGCGAACAAATTATTCCAATATACATAGCTAAAAATCAGAGTCACCTGTCATCTCTCACAGTGTTAGTTATTACCTTCTACAGTCTTGGGATTGCAAATACAGTTTGCTGAACAGTTGAAGAGTTTCTGTTTTAGATCTTTTAGGAAATTACTACTAGGTGTAATCTGGATCTGCATGTCTCTGAAGACTTCACTGGAGCTGGAAGATAAGTTCTTAAACTAAACATTGACAAATTCATTCCACACATTTCCCTCCATGCTTTAGATTCCCTTCCTGTATTGTATATCTTTCTAAGATGGCAAGTGGCCTCTCTCCTAGGATTGATCAAAAAGACCAAGGCAGAGATTGGAATATCTCCTATGATCCAATTTGGCAGTAACAGGGCCTTAGTATTGCCATGTTCTATCTGTGGGTAAGGCAAGATTTTCCAGAGAGATGGAATCAATAAGAAGGAATTGAAAGATAGAAGAATGCATAAACAGCTGAGTGGTTTTGCAAGGGAAAGTCATTCAGATAATTACGAAGACTGGGGAAACTTACCATAGGATGCCTCCAAGTTGGAGAAGCAAGCAAAACCATAGTACTCTCAGTTCAGGTCTAGAAGTATCAATTTTAGGAAGCTCATGATATACCTCAGTGCAAGGCTGGAGGCCTGAAAAACAAGTGACTTTTCTTTCAATTTAAAAGCTGAAAGAAAAAGAGCATGGCATTCTGATATTTGGAAAGAAAGGTGAAAATTACTATTGCTCCATAACAGAAAGAACAAATTCATATTTCCTTTATTGTTTTGATTCACTACACCTTCAGTCAATTTGGTTGAGCTGCCTACATTGATGACAGATGTCCAGTGCTTAAAAAAAAAAAAAAAAAAATTTCCAGGAGAAATTCTCAAAAAATGTACCAGAAATACTGTCACCAAATATCTACATGCCCCTAATTACAGTCAAGTTTTCACATAAATAGTCTAACAGTCACACATAGCTACTCGCTCCAATGTGAAAAGAAACAGACAACTCTACCAAATCATTGGAGATTGATTTGTAGTATGGCTGTTCCTATAAATACTTAGATATTGGAAGTCATGTGACATCAATGCTTAAAGCCTGCCTTGTGATATTCTGCTTTGATTTGAATTCTTCTGTTACAAGTAGGTAGCTACATGATCTTCTGTAAACTACATACAATTTTTCTTTCTTGATTTCTTCATTTAATATCAGTAGATATAAAAAAGAAAACAAATTGTAGCTGATGACACAGTCATTGTCTGTCATTTATTGCTACAGGGATAAATTGAATCTTTGCAGGTGTGTGAACCCTATGTCTCTTCTGCAATCTATAGTCCTTAGATTGAAAATGTTTATTAATACCAATGTAACCACTCACATTTTAATAAACATTTCTTCAACATTCAAAAGACAAGGTTAGTAACACATCTCTTGTTTTAGGAAGAAATACTTCTGTTCCAATGCTATAAGCAAAACTAGCATTTATAAAAATGCATATTAATACTCTTCCCTAGAGTTGACTCAGTGCATACATTTTGAAGAAAAAAAATTACCTTGACTATTTTCTGGTAAGCTTTTGAAAAATACAAGATTCACTCAAAATGTGGATTTCTATCCAATTTGTGGTTCTAATAACTATCAGTGTTTTCTGTACAATGACACAGTGTGTCTGTGAAGATAAAAGTTTAATATTCTATGTGTGCCACAGAATTACTCAAGAATGAGCAACTGCTGATTCTGCCACCAAGTATGATGATTGGTGCTATCATCAGACATGGAAAGACTTTGAATGTTTGTACCAATTGCAAAACAGTTGATACTTTTGTGAAATGAGAAGGCATGGACAATTCTCCTTGTCTACTTTCTGTTACTACTCAAATAGCAAAGTTCTCTGGCTGTAAGAGAACTGTACCAAACTGAGAGACATGTGCAGCAAATGATAATACAGGAAGAACTGTCCAAATCTTCCAATGTCAGAGATTTAATTGACACAATGCCTTCCATTGACTAGGCTCTGTTTTACAAATGTACAATTGAAAGGAGTGCCACTAATATCTCTCCTTATCTCCAAAATTTCATGTATTTTAATGGATGTCTTACAAATGTGAACATCTATAACCCATGTACCAACTACTCACACTACTAAGAATATACTCTAAAGAAAACATATGCTCATACAAAACCATACCTGAGATGTACAGAGAACTTCATGTCCTTTGGAAAGAGATAATAAACAAGCCAGGCGACAGTGGTGCATGCCTTTAATCCCAGCACTTGGGAGGCAGAGGCAGTTGGATCTCTATGAGTTCAATGCCAGCCTGGTCTACAGAGCAAGTTCTAGGAAAGCCAAAGCTACACAGAGAAACCTTGTCTCAAAAATAAATAAATAAATAAATAAATAAATAAATAAATAAATAAATAAATAAATAAATAAGAAGAAATAAGAAACAAACCAAAAGCTCCAACTTGCAAGTCATTCAACTGACAGAATAGATGAGATTGCTGAGGTTTAGTTCAAAGGGATTCTACTGAGCAACACAGATAAGTAAACTGATGATTAATACAACCTAGAATCTCAATGGCAGTAATATGTATGGGCAAATTTAATCTAAATGTCAGTGTAACATACCATGGCATTTTAATGAAAGTCATGAGAGACAAACACATCACGATAAAAGAATAAAGCAGCAATCACACCAGTTAGGAAGAGGAATTTAGACTTCAGGATGATACAAGGAAGACATTTTTAACCTGATTACAATGGTGCTTATATAAATCTGTATGCTGTATTAACAAAAACTACTGGGGTCCAGCCCCTCTATAGTCTTTTCCCAGAGTTGCAGAAGAGATGCTACCAGTGGCAAATAAATTAATCTGAGGGATTCTCAAATAAATATACATACACAAAACTCTTTAGTACATTCACTCTGTTCTTCTGAGTCAGTTATCTCTCTACACAGCTTCTATTCTGCTCTCTTACTTAGTTCCCTCCTTGCCTGATCTCTCCCTACATTTTTCTGCTATTTTCTCTATGTTCCATCTAAATTCTCCCACCTAGTTCTTCCCTATCTCATTCCTTCTCATCTCTTTCTTCCCCATCGTGCTCTTCCCCATCTTCCACCTCATTCTTCTTGTCTCTCCCCTAGTCTCTGAGGTTTTCAGTTATGTATTCATATAAACAGCAATGCCCTAGCCACAGCAAGATCACCAGGCTTGAATTCTTTCAGGGTCAAAAGGAGGGGTGATAAAATCCACACAAAGCTATCATTAACAAACTAAAAGGGAAGTGACTAATGGGGAATGAATCAACTAAGTGCTGAATTTGGTTAATTGACTGGGGGAAAAAAGAGATTTATGTGGTAAACCTATATTCTTAGAAAAGGTTAGTTAAAATATTAAGAGTCTGTAATTCAGTAAGTCACGGTGAAAATAAATCTGTTTTGTTTTCCTTTGCAGCCATATCTATCTCAGCCTGATCTCAGCTGAGGCATTTTCTGCCAAGGTAGAGGAAGTGCACTCAATAGCTAGGTAACTTGCACCACAGCTTGATGTACATGGTATGTAAAAGTTCTTCAGTTCTGAGTTAATTGTTAAAAGGAGATCTGGAACTGTAGATAGCACTTGAAAGAAAGGAGGGTCAAGCTTAATTAGCATATCTGCCTGGCCTGGGCAGTTGTATCATTGCAAATTTTTATCTTCTCTCAAGAAATAACAGGTAGTCTGGATGCTGCAGTCTGTTCTTAGAAAGTCTGGGAAGTATCTAGATAAAATACCTTTGTCTGGAGATCGAAATGGCCAGATGTTGTTAATGATGATAATTAAAGCAAGGCCAGAAATTAGGGGTCTTGACTGTGACTGTTGTTAGCACAGTTGGGGGAAGTTATCCAACTATTCCAATTGTTAGGGGAAATTGTGCCCAATGAATGACCAAACACACTGTTCTTAGAAAAAGAATTAAATGGAAAAGCTACAATAGCACACAAGAAATTCACTGTAGGACATAGCTAATATATTCAAATGCCAATATCAATAAGGCTCTTTCAGGCTTGGCTATATCCTCTGGAAGAGCCTTGCTCTTCCAAGTATTAGCTTTTGCCATTGTCAGCTGAATTCCCACTATACATTTCTGGGGCTTTGAACACAATATGTTAAATGTTATACGTATTTAACAATTATATTAATTATAATAATGATAAAAAGAATAGGTTTTCTTTCCGTCATTTCCTAAAAAGCACAATGTTACAACTATCTGCATTAAATATTTATTATGTCGTTGTTATAAATATGTAGAGATAATATCAAGTATGCCAGAGGATATGTATAGTTCACACAACATTTTTATTGAGGATTTCAGCATCTATCATAAGAATAATATATTCACAGGAGTGTTGGAATTTTGCTGGATACTGACGAACAACTAAATATTGCCACATTTGCTTTGATAAGACAGACGTAGGGAGATTATCCAGTTTGGTGATGCTAGCATATAAATATTTCTGATATTTTTTTTTTCTGATCTTTTCAGGATGACTATTGAAAACTTACTCTTTGTCTTAAAAGAGGTGTGCTTCATCCTTTATTGCAGAGTACAGTTATTTCTTGTACTCTGTACGGAAGCCTGGGTCTCTAACGTGTCTCTTTAGTTAAACTGAGGCAAAAAGAGTTTTCTCTAGGTTTAGATGTATTTGGATGGCATTTTAATTTGAATATGTTTAGGATAATTTCCAGTTATTGATCCAGTAAGGAATTTGTACTCCACTGATTTATTTGAATGCCACAGTAAATAATAAATGAGCAAAGCACCAACAGAAATTGACAGAGCAAGAGAATTGCTGTAGCCCTAAGCCAGTAACCTGGAAGTCTATCTGCCAAATATTGTAATGTCTGAGACAGGGAAGCCTGCTGAGAACTTACACACTGCACCACTGATGGCCCCAAGCATACAGATTTCCTGTAAAGAAGGTGTCAGCATTCTGAAAGGCATTTTCAGCTATGCTTTGATTTAGAACAGGTGGTCTAGGGCTTTGGAGAGGCCACTCTGAAGGGAGGAAATGTTCCTATAGAGACACTGTTCAATAATAGAGAATGCATGGTAATATGTGAGATGAGAGTCAAAACATTCCCCCAAGGCAATTATATGGTCTAGGATGGAGTGTCCTGGCTGAGAAGGATTCCTTGAGTGAAAAAGCAAAGCCAGGAAGGAGGAGCTATGAATATGACATCAAAATCTGTAAACTTTGACCTCTTGGACAGGGATTAGAAAATGACAAGCAAGCAAATTATGCAGCCCTGGGATGAAAAATGTAACATATTGAATGGGACGGTGTTTACAATAACACAAATAATGATTTCTCAATCCTTATTTCCATTTGTATTATTTCTTAGCAGGCAGCTGGTCCCTTTCAAAAGTATTAAAAACATAAAAACATCTACTAGGTCCATAAATAAAATCTGCAGAAGTGAAACATTTAAAATAAGAAAAGAAGATAAGTAAAAACACAGTGAAAAACCATGTATTACAATTTTTCACATTTCAAATCTGATAGCATAAATTATCTTTCAAGAAATTAAAAAAAAAAGAAAAAAAATACATGTGTCCAAGAAGAGTCTAGTAGACAATGGAAGGAAATAAAAATTGAAGTAACAAAATTCAAGAAATCACTTCAAAAATACACATAGTTTCCTGAAAGAACGAAAACAGCAGTAAAAGACAGAAGCAGAGAAAAAAGACAAAATAAAGCAAATCTCTCTCTCTCTCTCTCTCTCTCTCTCTCTCTCTCTCTCTCTCTCTCTCTCTCTCTCTCTGTGTGTGTGTGTGTGTGTGTGTGTGTGTGTGTGTGTGCTTATGTTTGTTTCTGATGAAGAGAATGAAATAATTAGGAATGTAGCAAATGTTGTTACAGAGACCTACATTTTAGGATTAAAAAAAACCTCATTTTCTTCTGCAATAAATCATTAACAGCAAAATAGATCTTGATAAAAATGAATAAAATTGAAGGAACATAACATATGCAAATATATAAACATAAGAATAAAAAGAAATACCAGGAATTCTTTTTTGATACATGATAGCCAGAATCAATGAAACTCTGATAGAACATGAATGTGACCCACTGAAAATGAAAATATTATATAATGGCATAAAGAGTGACACAGAGAAGGCTTGTTCTTAAAAGACTGAGTCATACAATGGTGACTTCTCAGAAGTCTTCTGATTTGCCTGCTTAGTTGGTCATGTCCGTTGCTATAGTCCAAACTGGAAAGCCTATCAACTAAGGGAGCCGATGGAATGAACCCCATTCCAGTCTAAAGAACCGAGAACCAGAAGTACCAGGATAAAGGCAAGAACATGTTTTCTAGATCAAACAGAAAGAAAACCTAGCATTTATTCCTTTGGTTCAATTATGGCCTTGAAAAGACTGTGTAATTGAGGCTATCCTTTACTCAGTCTTCAAAGCTGTTTTAGAAATACATTCACAGTGTCACCCAGATAATCTGGACCAGCCCTCTGGCATCATCATACCCAATTAAATGTCATTCTATTACACCATGAATATTATATTTAGCAAAATTAGATTTAAGCTCTGAAATAATAGCAAAATGTGTTTGTTAACACTCATAAATTTAATTCTCAAAATGACTTGCTAATTAAATAATAGTTTTTAAAATTAAATATGCAGAAAGAGAAAAAGAGAGAAAAATACTGAAAGCCTTTAAAAATGTAAAATTTTAAAACCATCTTGGGAGCTAGAGAGATAGCTCAGCTTTTAAGAACATATACAGCTCTTACATAGACAGTGAGTTCAGGTTCTAGCACCAGGTTATGCAGCTCACAGGTTCCTCACTGGCCTGCCTCTACAGGTACTATACTCACATGCACATACCTTCACACACATGCAATCAAATAACATAATAAAATAAGATAGCCTCTAAAGCAATGTTGAAATAACATAATACAGTAATAAGGTATTTGCTTAAATAATACATATCTAATATGTCATCAGAATCAATTTAGAAATCATCTTTTAGTGGTATAGAACCAGAACCAATAAACACTGAGGGTATAATATTTGGTATCACGTCACATTAAGATTTTCAGAAATTTATACTTCTAAGGACAATTTATATTTTGAAGAGCAGTACCTTGTGAAAAGCAAGCCAGAAGGAATGTCAAGTCATGCACTACAGAGTCTAGAAGATTTGAGAATGTGGAGTTAACATATCTTACTGCTGTGTTCTCATAATAAAGTGAGTCTTTTGGGAGAGAAGAGATTGAAATATAACAAGGGCTCCTCTGTGATGCAGTCAGTTTTGCTTTTACATCTTTCAGAGTTTTTCCAGAAAGGCACAGAAGCCTAATCTACTAAAATATGATTCAAATCTAGTCAAAGCTCAATGGAATAAGACGCCTCTAACCTTCCTCTTTGGATCCTTATACCTTATTCCACTGCAGTAATCTCTCACTGTAAACAAAAAGCCAAGACATATTTTTTTTCTTCTCTTCGGTTATTCTGAAGGTCCTATATAACTGCCAGCAACTGATGAAGAAGTGTAAATCCATAAAGTAATGATTTCAACATTGCTTCTGTTTCCATTGCTGGCTTGTGGGCTTAAAATCTTTGAGATGGCATGGTTCTGATCATCAGACATCAGGAAAAGCAAATACAGAGGCAAAAACTGAGAGAACATTGCATCAAAATGTCCTGATTTTGCACAGGACAAAGGAAAACTTAACTTCAGTAATGAAGGCAGTTAAGCTTGCCTCCATTCAGATGAGATTAATGTGATAAAACTAAGTGTATTGTGTCTTCTTACAAATACTATATTATAGAGACTCACCTAGTGATCAGTTAATAAGTACACAAGAAAGATTTTACTTTATTTTATTGGCAGTTTCCTAGTAAAATGCTCAAAACAGTCTTGCAGCCACCATGGATCAACTGCCACAATTTATTTTTTGCAATTGTCAGTCCTTTTCATGACTAATTATAATCCTGAACTTTGATAAAACTTCTGTTATCTTTTCATTTCTTTTTTCTTTCCTCCCTCCTTCCATTCTTATTTTCAATGTTTTCCTGTCTTTCTATTTTACATATTTTTTTTGTATTTTGCATACAAACATTAGTTGTGTGTGTGTGTGTGTCTTTGAAACAGGATCTCACTGTCACCATACTGGCCTAGAATTCCCTGTGCAACCATTTAGCTGAATACTTGCACTGTTCCTGTCTCAGGCTCTTAGTGCTGGAATTACAGGCATATGTATCCACACTTAGTTCATCAAATTTCTCTGTAACATAGAGAAGGTATCCTTTTTGGTCTATTCTGCTGCAAATCTTATAAGGTGACATCCATGCTTAGAGATTTCAGAGCAATCGAGTTCTTATAAGTTCCTCAATTATTTTACCATCTCGAAACTTGGCATATTTCACTTACATGCTTGGGATTAGATCTTTAGGATTGTGAACCTTGGCTTTCCTCTCTTGAGAAAGAAGTATTTTTTTGTAGTTTATGAACCTATGATCATACTTGACTCACATAACAAAAGTACAAAACTATATCAAATCCACCTGATGTCAGGATCCATATCCATATGTATGTGTGTGTGTGTGTGTATGTGTGTGTGTGTGTGTGTGTGTGTGCGTGTGTACAGATATATGGCTTTCATTGTATGCTTTTAGTAACTATTACTTAAAAGAGATAAATGAAAAAGATTTTTTCAAAATGTCAATTAAAAGAAAACACAGAAAAATTGGGGACAAATGAATTTGGAATCAAATTGTTGTGTGATGTTTTGTTTTGCTTTTGTTTAGTGGCAACTTGGTAAATCTAGAAGTTTTTCCAATTTCCTGTGCAAGTAAATATCAATATAGTTCAAATGAGAAATATTTGGAAGATTTGTGTAAAGTAGAAGAAGTTAAGCCCTCATGCTTGAAATGGCACAGAAATATTGGGTTACAGGTGAATAGGAGGTGACCAATATCAGCTATGGTGGGTAGTTTTAATTGTCTACTTGACCTAATCTATGACCAGCTTGGAAAAAATTCTCATTTATACATTTTCTAGATCATATGGAACTGTGGACTTGTCTGTGGGGGGATTGCCTTGATTGTGTTCTCTGAGATGGGACATCTTTCACACTGTGAGTAACATCATTCCTTGGGCAAAGGATTCTGCATTTCATAAGAAGGAAGAAAGCAAGCACTAGCAAGCATATGTTAATTCATTTCCCTGACTCTGGATGTGATTACCTGCTTATTGTTCCTGCCACTCTGACTTCCCTAGAATTATGGGCTACAGTCTGGAACTGTGAGCCAAATCGATACTTCTCCCTTAAGTTGCTTTGTTAAATTATTTTTATTATATAAACATAAAACAAAATTAAGAAACTAGCTTCTTTTTAACTCTCCAATCAGTGTTTAGCTTTTTCTAAGAATATCTGTACTGACCAACAGCAATCCAGAATATCCAGAATAGCAACAATTCTCCCTATACATCCCCCTCCAGGTCTTCCTTGAATGGCACTACATTGTGATTCATCCAGGTACCCTTATTCACTGTGATAGTGCTCACAGGAAGTTTAATGCCCTTTTTTGAAACCCCTGATTCTCCCATTCTAATGCTTAATGCTACAGTTTCTTCAGTAATTGTGTTCTTAGTTCTATGAGAATATCCTCATTTAATAATGGTGGTAATATTAGTTATATTTTTCTGCTGTTATAATGAAACACCAAACAAAGTAAGTTAAGGAAGAGGTTATTTTGTCTCACAGCTTGAAGGCACAGTTCCTCATGGCAGGGGATTTATACCAGTAAGACCTTCAGGCAGTTGGTTACACTGAATTTGCAGTCCTGAAGCAGAGAATGGTGAGTGCCAGTGCTCAGCCTGTTTTTTTTTTTTTTTTTTTTTTTTTTTTGTTTTTTTTGTTGTTGTTGTTGTTTCTATTCAGCACTGGAAACAGTCCACGGAGTTTCTCCACCCACATATAGGGATGATCTTACCACCTCAACTGGCCTAATCTACACTGTCTTTCACAGATACACTAACTTGATTTACAATTTTTTTCATACTCCTACCCAGAAGTTGATATCCTATAAGATTCTAGGTTCAACCATGTTGATAATTAATATTAACAATAGCAAATACCAACTCTCTTAGTGTTTTAATTGCTGTGAAGAGTTACCAGAACAATGGCAACTCTTATAAAGGATAAACATTTAATTGGGGTGGCTTACATTTTCAAGGTTTAGTCCATTATCATCATGGAGTAACATGGATGATGGCATTCAGAAGACATGGTGTTGGAGAAGGAGTTGAGATTACTACATCTTGCCAAACTGGCAACAGTAGGTGCCTTGAGCATATATGAGACTTCAAGCCCACCTATACAGTGACACACTTCTTCCACCAATACCACACTTAGTCAAACAGTGCCAGACTTCCTTGTAGTGATATTTTATTTGTACTGAAATGTGGTAATATTTTATTTGTGGTTTAATAAATAAAGTTTGCCTGGAGATCAGAGGAAATAGCAAGTCATTTTAAGTAAATAAAGAAGTCAAGCAGCAGTAGCACGTGCTCTTAATCCTATCACTTAGCAGGCAGGGTTCTCAGTGTGTTCATGGCCACACTAGGGAACAGAGCCAAGCATGGTGACACATGTGTTTAATCCTAGTGTAGCAGGAATCTTAAAAGTTCTTATGCTGGGCGGTGGTGGCACACGCCTTTAATCCCAGCACTCAGGAGGCAGAGGCAGGCGGATCTCTGTGAGTTCGAGGCCAGCCTGGTCTCCAAAGCGAGTTCCAGGAAAGGCGCAAAGCTACACAGAGAAACCCTGTCTCAAAAAAAAAAAAAAAAAAAAGTTCTTATTAATAAAATCAAACCTGAGGCCAGGTATTGGGGTGAATGCTGGAAGATCAAAGAAGCAGAACAAGCCACAGCTACCTCACCTTGCCAATTTCTCAGATGATCCTGTATTGATGTAACCAACCTTCTTATTAAATAAGAAACACAGAAACAATGGAAAAGAGAAAGCCGAGAGGTCAGAGCTCAGAGCCAAAATCTCACCCTTCCGCCTGCGGTGTCCCAGCCTCCTGAATGAGAGCCCTATTTCCTGTCCTGTTCGTCTATTTAAAGAGACAGAACAAGCCACAGCTATCTCACCTCACCAGTTCCTCAGCTGGTCCTGTTTCCTCAGACTGGAAGCTTCTGTATCCTCATCCCAATAGCTCTCAGCTGAACTGTGTTGCTCCAAAGCCTGAAAGCTTAACCAGCCAAATGCTTCTAGTTTCTGGGTCTCACGCCCTATATATCTTTTTGCTTTATATCACCACTCCCTGGGATTAAAGGCTGGCTTTCTGGGATTAAAGGCGTGTGCCACCACCGACACACTCTTGCTATGGCTCTAATAGCTCTGACCCCCGGGCAACTTTATTTATTAACATACAATCAAAATCACATTTCAGTGTAATTAGATTACCACCACATTTCCCCTTTTCTATTTTAATAAAAAGAAAAAAAAAAGCAAAAGGTTATGACTAACAAAAGAAAAACTATATACAAAAGTACAATAACTATATACAATATATACAAATAATAAATACCTAAACAGGTATTGGACAAATTAGAGAAAATAATTCCATTATCTATCCTATTTGGGTAAATCCAAGATGTATCTAATGCACTTTCTATCCTAATTAATTTTCAACTATAAGTAACTAATCTTCAACCATAACTAACTAATCTTCAACTCCCTCAGAGACCCAAGAAGGAAATAATATTAGCTAACAAAAATAAAAAACAGGAAGTGCATGCAAGCAACTTCCAAAAAATTTGTGAGTTGACAGAAACAGCCAGCTGCCTGGGCAGTCACCTGAGGTTTCTCCGCAGTGTTGGGGCATCATATTCAGCCTATAGGCTTAGTGTATCTGACAGACTCATTTGTGAAGTAGGATGTACACAAGGTCAACAGTTCAATCTCACATTGGGTGAGAGCAGTCCATGTACCAGAAACACCTGAATTCCACTAGTGTCCTGTCATGATTCAGGATTTTAAATTCTGGAAATTGTTGACAGTTTTTAAATTCAGCTGTCCATTCTTCTTGGCTGTGTATATATGGCTTCATCTCAGCATCCCCTTCTTCTCCACATCCCTTTATTAAATGCAAGTCTACTTTTGAGAGGCATGAGCTTTCAGCTGCTGTTCCATTGTACAACAGAATCCATCGGCCCTCTGCCTGTTAAGCTGCCTTCGAAGAAAAGGGCACCGTACCTTTTCCGGATGCGAAGGCCACTTCAGGGATGGGGCCATATTGTCCTGGCCTCAGAAGATGCCTTTTGATAAAGCCATAACCACACTTGTTTTGACAAGAATCAGTAGTCCATTGTTTCGTGTTCTGTCTGTCCATTTTGTCCTGTTGATTCGAGGATACTTTGTTGTCCAGTGGCTAACTTTTGCCACAAGGAAAGTTGACTCCATATGCAGTTTCTTCAATGCCCATATTTTCTCTGAAGTAGATTAGTACTGCCAGGAGCCGACATTCTCAAAAAAGAAAAATTTCTAAGTTATTAAAACATTTTAAATGCCATATTCTGTAGATCTCTGAAGGGTTTGAAGATGACCTGTCTAAAACATCTCTGCTCAATTTTTAAAACATATCTAATATGACTACAAGTTCTATTGTAATGTCTAACTACTAACTTTCATTTCTTTATATCCTAGTAGTTGGTAATAATAACATTCAAGGATCAGAAATTTGTATTACATTGTTAAATGAATGGTATAAATACAATTAGAAATATACATATAGCATTTTCTAACAATATCAATTTCAAATTTGTATACAATATAAAACAATTCAATCCAATGTAAAGTATTAGTAATTGTCTTTTTCTTTTCTTTCTTTCTTTTTTTTTTTTTTAAACAAAAACCTTAAATCTAATCTCCTTTGCTTAGCCTTTTTCTTAACCCTTAACAATAACTTGTAACCAACCCCCCTAAATACTGAAAATTATCCCAGACCCAAAACCCATTAAAAGGACCAAAAAACCACCCGCCCCACACCACCTCTTTGGGAATGTGGGCGTCGTATTCTTAAAATTTCTTCCTGCTGGGTATGGGCGAAGTTTTCTTTATCCTGAAAGAAAAAATTTTAGGTTAATTGTCAAATTCTAGGAGAGGTAACTATATCCTTCATTATACAGTCCGTGTATAATGCCAAAGTTCAGGGTTTATCTCAAGTCCTTATTCAAGTAGTCTTTGAGACTGAATCATCTCAGCTAGTCATCTCAAAATTGCTCTGAGCATCTTGTAGTTCAAAGCTGATCTGTGGATGATGTTTGTCAGCTTAATGATATTATTATTATCCACGTGGAATTGTTGTTGTTGTGGGGCCCCATCTTCTTTCTGGAGACTTCAGTTGATGTTAGGCCTGGCCGTGATTTCCTGCAGAAAACTGATAAGAGACTCGAACACAAAAACATATATATGCAGCTAGCCTTTTTTCTAGAATTAGTTAGTACTCTATATGACCATTCATATCTTAACAAAGTTTAAAATGTATATATATCTATATATCTTTATATGTTAATCTTGTAAATTTTGATATAAAATTCATACTTTAAGAAAAGTTTAAAGAATCAGAATAGAATCAAAGAGTTGAGATTAGTAATAGAATAGTCCCTTAATTAATTTTGCTTTTGTCCTGTACCATAGCAGAAGATGGCTCTTATTCTGGCATGATACAGGGAGTTTGGATTTTCCTTTTAACAACATGCTTGAGTTTAAAGAAGGAGAGAGCCATTCTCCAACTCCAAAGTCAGCTTTTAAATTTTAATTGAACTGGGACTGTTAGAAAACCAATAGTGTTAAATCTTTAGAGAAAGGCAGAAACAAACATTTAGGAAGACATAAAAATTTTTTTAGATAATATATACCCATACACCGTTTCACTCTGTTTCTTGGGATAGATGATTTGTCCCTTTTCTTCAGTTGTCTCATTTGTCCAGTGTTCTTCAAATTCCTTAACCTTCATTTTCCTAAAAGACAAAAACAAAAACCTTTCCCCAAGACTAATTTTGGGGATATTTCCTTTTGACAAGTTATTATCTGATTAAATGAAAAGGCATGTGTTATTGATACCAGTTAGTTTAAATTGGATGTTCATGCTGGTTGATGAACTATCACCTCCTCTAATTAAGAGGTCTCTCTTGTTCAAATCGAACCTTTATCAATTTTGATGGTACCCACAGCTTATCTTCTCCTGTAGAAACAAAAGCAAAACCTCGTCCCCAATGTAATACATACCCTGGTTTCCATTCTGAGGTCAGCACATCCTTAAAGTATATAGGCTGATTTAATTCTGTAGTTTTTTCTATTATCCAATGTCTCTCTGCAGCTGTTGTTCCTTTCTCATTGGCATTCAGAAAATTCAAAGTTAATAGAGCATTATGCAGTCTATTTCTGGGGGTTTTTGTTACTCCTTTCTGTTTATTTAGCATATCCTTTAGAGTTCTGTTTGATCTTTCTATAACTGCTTGACCTGTAGGATTATGTGGTATACCTGTAATATGCTTTATTTTGTAATAATCAAAAAACTGTTTCATTTTAACAGAGACATATGATGGAGCATTGTCAGTTTTGATTTGTGCAGGTATACCCATGATGGCCATAACTTCTAGCAAATGAGTGATTACAGAATCAGCTTTTTCAGAACTCAAAGCAGTTGCCCATTGAAATCCTGAATAAGTATCGATAGTGTGGTGTACATATTTCAATTTTCCAAATTCTGCAAAGTGAAACACGTCCATCTGCCAGATTTCATTTCTCTGAGTACCCTTTGGGTTACATCCTGCTGGTAATGGCATTTGATTGTAGAAGGAACAAGTAGGACATTTCTTTACTATTTCTTTGGCTTGTTGCCAGGTTATGGAAAAATCCTTTTTTAAACCTTTACTATTAACGTGATGTTTTTTATGAAATTCTGAGGCCTCCAGCACATTTCCTATCAATAATTTATCAATTTCATCATTGCCTTGTGCTAGAGGGCCTGGCAGACCAGTATGGGATCGAATGTGAGTTATATATAAAGGATGATTCCTTTTTCTGATTGTATCTTGTAATTGAATAAATAATGAAGTTAATTCTAAAGTATCAGGGATAAATTCTGCAGTCTCAATATGTAACACCACTCTTTCAGCATACTGAGAGTCAGTTACTATGTTAAGAGGTTCTGAAAAATCTATTAATACCAACAGAATAGCATACAATTCTGATTTTTGAACTGAATTATACGGACTTTGAACCACTTTACTTAAATTTTCTGATTTGTAACCTGCCTTTCCTTCTTTGTTGGCATCTGTATAAAATGTACGAACTCCAGATATGGGTTTTTGCCGTACAATTCGAGGCAAAATCCAATCAGCTCTCTTTATAAGATCAATTCTATTGCTTTTGGGATATTTGCTGTTAATTTCTCCCAAAAAATTACTGCAAGCTCTTTGCCAAGGTTCACTTTCTATCCATAATTTTTCAATGTCCTCCTTAGTTAATGGTACGACAATTTCTGCTGGGTCTATGCCTGCTAATTGACGAAGTCTCAGTTTTCCTTTGTAAATCAAGTCAGAGATTTTTTCCACATAAGTTTTTAATTTTTTATTTGATTTATTCGGCAAAAATATCCATTCCAATATAATATCTTCCCTCTGCATTAATATTCCAGTAGGAGAACGCCTAGAAGGTAAAATAACCAAAATGCAATCCAGCTTTGGATCAATACGATCCACGTGTCCTTCATGCACTTTCTTTTCTACCAAGGCTAATTCTTTCTCAGCTTCAGGTGATAATTCTCTTGGACTATTTAAGTCCTTGTCACCTTCTAAGGTTTTGAACAAATTAGTCAGTTCATCATTTTTTACCCCAACAATAGTTCGTAGATGAGAAATGTCTCCAAATAATCTTTGAAAGTCATTAAGAGTTTGTAATCTATCTCTCCGAATTTGCACCTTTTGGGGTCTAATTTTTTGTAGCTCTATTTTGTATCCTAAATAATTGATAGAATCTCCTCTTTGTATCTTTTCCGGAGCAATTTGTAATCCCCAGCAAGGCAAAATTTTCTTTACTTCTTCAAACATTATTTCTAAAGTATCTGCATTTGAGTCAGCTAGTAAAATATCGTCCATATAATGATAAATTATAGATTTGGAAAATTTTTTACGTATCACTTCCAATGGCTGTTGTACAAAATATTGGCACAGAGTTGGGCTATTCAACATTCCCTGAGGGAGGACCCTCCATTGAAATCTTTTAACCGGTTGAGAATTATTATAAGTAGGCACTGTAAAAGCAAATCTTTCTTTGTCTTTTTCTTGTAAGGGTATTGAAAAGAAACAGTCTTTTAAATCAATAACTATGAGAGGCCATCCTTTTGGTAACAGAGTAGGCAAAGGCATCCCAGATTGTAGAGAGCCCATTGGCTGAATTACTTTGTTAATTGCTCTAAGGTCTGTTACCATTCTCCATTTGCCAGATTTCTTTTTAACAACAAAGACAGGAGAATTCCAGGGGCTACTTGATTTTTCAATATGCTGAGCATTTAACTGTTCTTCTACCAGCTCTTCTAAAGCCTGGAGTTTCTCTGTTGTTAAAGGCCATTGGTGGACCCATACAGGCTTGTCTGTTAACCATTTTAAAGGTAGAGCTTTTGGTGTCTTTGGAAGATCATCAGTTATTGTGCCCTGTTCTTCTATAATATGGATGGCTGGTGACCACTCATTAGAATAATATCTTCTAATATTTCTCTCAGTAACATGTGTTAGGTTATGATTTGTTTCTGAGATTGGAGGGATGTTAATCTGAGTATCCCATTGTTGCAACAAGTCTCGACCCCACAGGTTCATAGTTATGTTAGCCACATATGGTTTTAATTTTCCTCTCTGTCCTTCTGGACCTATACATTCCAGCCATCTTGCACTCTGTTTCACCTGAGATAATGTCCCAATTCCTAACAGTTGAACGTTTACCTCCTGAAGAGGCCAAGTTGGATGCCAAAATTCTGGTGCAATTATGGTAACGTCCGCACCTGTGTCTACCAGACCAGACAACAAAACACCATTTATTTTTATCATTAATTTTGGTCTTTGTTCATTAATAGAAGTTTGCCAAAAAATTTTCTTTATGTTTTCTCCTGAATTTTCTATTCTCTCTGTTTCATCAACCTGACCAGCATGATTTATTCCAATAAGCATTTGGTTATTTAATCGCTCTCCAGAGCAGGCATTTCCTCTATAGCTGCAGGAAAGGTTTGAACTGGATTTGGACTGGGGGCCTGCGCGAGGCCCCTCTGGGAGTTTCCCGAAGACTGAGGCAAAGGATTACCCTGTCTGTCCTTTGTTGATCTACATTCATTGGTCCAGTGTTTTCCCTTACCACACCTTCTGCATACTCCAGAAGGAAGGCACATTCTGTTGCCCTTGTTCCTTGAATAAACATTGCTTCTAGGAATGACCTGTTTACAGTCCCTTTTAAAATGTCCTTGCTTTCCACACCCAAAACATCTAACATTCCTCAAACCTTTTGAAATTACTTCTCCTACCCACGTATCATCATGCTCATCAACCTCAACATTAATTGTTTCTCTAATCCAATCTTCCATAGGTGCAGATCTTGCCCTTAATGGCCTGATTATTCTTTTGCATGCTGCATTCGCATTCTCAAAGGCCAAAGATTCAATTATTGCCTTACCAGCTTCTGAATCCGAGACCATTCTCTTTACTGCTGAAGCCAGTCTTTGTAAAAAGTCTGTAAAAGACTCTTTTGGGCCTTGCCTCACCTTTGTAAATGACTCAGATTTTTTTCCTGGTTCCTCAACTCTGTCCCATGCATTCAAGGCTGCCATTCGACATAAAATTAGGGTTTGGCCATCATATAAACATTGTGTTTGTGCTGAAGCATATTGACCTTCTCCCATAAGCTGATCCTGGCAAACTTGTATTCCTTTATCCCTCCATTGTTTTTCTATATTTTTAGCCTCCTCCTTAAACCAAGTCAGAAATTGAAGTCTCTGGCTGGGTTCCAGAACACCCTGTGCAAGGTCCCGCCAGTCCTGTGGTATTATCCTATTATATGTTGACCAAGAGTTTAACATTTGCTTTACATATGGGGAATGCATGCCATAAGATACTATTGCCTCCTTAAACCTTTTTAAATCCAACATTTCAATTGGAGCCCAAGTATTTTGTGTAGCCATCATTTGACCAGGCATCTGCTGTACAGTTACAGGATAAATTAATGGTGACTGTGTGAAAATAGGCTTTCTTTCTACAACCTTATGATCCCAATTTGAAACAACTTCACTGTTAATTGGGTAAATTGAGGGTGACTGTGTGAAAACAGGCTTTCTTTCTACAACCTTATGATCTTCTAAAGCTGTTATCCTGGCACTTAAATTGACTATCTTTTTAAATTGTAAAATGAGAATAAGCATGGTGATAAAGTGCATAATTCCCATTATACTAATCTTTTCATATAGTTGTTCCATTGTCAGACTGCCTAATATTTCGAACAAAAACCAATTTTCTTCCAATGTACACATAAAACCCATTTTTTTTTAAATGTGGAAAAAAATTGTCTTTTAAATAGTTTCCTTTATGACTTACCAAATCTGCGTAGAACAGTAGAAATCCGAGGGGATTTTCAAAACAGCCACCTAGTGTCCCAGGTGTAAATCCAAAGAGAAAGAGAGAGAGAGAGAGAGAGAGAGAGAGAGAGAGAGAGAGAGAACAAGAAAGCGTAGCTGGCTAAAGTTTAAATGCAGCCACGGCTTGTCAAGCAGTCAAGGCTTGGGTCTGACTTCCTTAAACTCTGACTACTTGCGTTGGCTTTACAGGCAGGGCCCTGTTCGGCAGGGCAGGTCTGAGTTGTTTGTATTACCGGCTTTAAGCAAGCTGCTCACAGACCTAAGCCCGGGCTAGAAGCTGCCGCTCAGACTAGGAAGCCGGCAGTTCGGACTAGGTAGCCGGCAGCTCGGGCTTGCAGCTCGGACTAGGAAGCCGACCGCCCGGTCTGCCGCCCTTGCGGGAAAGCGGACCTGCCGCCAAGCCAAGCGGTTTTTAATGGATTCTTGTCACGTTGGGCGCCAGATATTGATGTAACCAACCTTCTTATTAAATAAGAAACACAGAAACAATGGAAAAGAGAAAGCCGAGAGGTCAGAGCTCAGAGCCAAAATCTCACCCTTCCGCCTGCGGTGTCCCAGCCTCCTGAATGAGAGCCCTATTTCCTGTCCTGTTCGTCTATTTAAAGAGACAGAACAAGCCACAGCTATCTCACCTCACCAGTTCCTCAGCTGGTCCTGTTTCCTCAGACTGGAAGCTTCTGTATCCTCATCCCAATAGCTCTCAGCTGAACTGTGTTGCTCCAAAGCCTGAAAGCTTAACCAGCCAAATGCTTCTAGTTTCTGGGTCTCACGCCCTATATATCTTTTTACTTTATATCACCACTCCCTGGGATTAAAGGCTGGCTTTCTGGGATTAAAGGCGTGTGCCACCACCGACACACTCTTACTATGGCTCTAATAGCTCTGACCCCCGGGCAACTTTATTTATTAACATACAATCAAAATCACATTTCAGTGTAATTAGATTACCACCACAATCCTGTTTCCTCATATTGGATGCCTTTGAGTCCTCATCCAGAATGAATCTCAGCTGAACTGCTGATGCCAAGCCTGAAAGCTTAACCAGCCAAAAGCTGTTAGTCCCTGGTCTTTACCTTTCTGCTATCTGCCATCACTTCCTGGGATTAAAGGCTTACTTCTTGGGAATAAAAGTGTGTGCCACCATGCCTGGCTGTTTCCAATGTGACTTTGAACTCTCAGAGATCCAGAGGGATTTCTGCCTCTGCAATGCTAGGATTAAAGGCATGAGTGCCACCATTTTCTAGCTTCTGTATCTAGTGGTTGTCCTATTCTCTGACCCCAGGTAAGTTTATTAGGGTACACAATATTTTGGGGAACACAATACCACCACATCCTAGTACCAACCATAGAAACCTGGAAGTCTGAACAGACAGACAGAAAGTGATATAGCTGTATAGGAAGAGGAAGTGAGGTAGCTGAGCTAAAAGGGTCAATGAGAGGATAGAACAGCAAGGCATATAGATGTGTGTAGACAGGAAGTAACTCACATTTGGAAGCTGCCGAGTTGGTGAGGCAGGTTAGCTGTGACTTTCCCTATTTCTCTGATCTTTCTCTAAGGCTTTTACCCCTATATTTGGGTTCATGTTTTTTGTTTAATAAGACCATTTAGAAATTTGTCTGCAGTTGGTGCCCAACTTGAAGTTAAAACCTACCTTTTTAATTGAAATAGAAGGGGAAATGATGAGTGATATCCTTTTGTATGCTGTGAATATGTGTTGCTCTGATTCGTTGAGCAGAGGAGACACTTCTAGCTGCCGCCAAGAGAAGCAAGATGTAAAGGTACTGGTAAGCCACAAGCCAAGTGGCAAGGTATAGTTTGATAGAAATTGGTTAATTTATCATGTAAAAGCTAGCTAGCCAGAAGCCTACCATGGCCATAGTTTAAAAATAATATAAGACACTGTGTGTTTATTTGGGACCAAGTGGCTGTAGGACAATGGTGGAATAGATTCCACAGGACCAGAGAAAACTTCTGGCTATACTTCCCAATAGTTCCACTCTCTTTAGAGACAATTTTCTTTACAGCACTGAACTAACTTACAAAGATTTATTTATTTATTTTTGTTTCATTTTATTCATTTATTTATTTTTATTTTACATCCTGAATACAGTTTTGCATCCCTTCAGTCACCACTACCACCTCCCCTTTGCCTCTTTCCATCCAATCCTCCTTCATTTTTATTCAGAAAATGATAGCCCTCCCAAGAACATCAACAAAATATAGCATATAAAATTGTAGTAAGACTAACACCTCACCTTGTTTGAACTAAGGCTGGGTAAGTTTGTACTAAGGGGTAGGATCTCAAATGCCAGTAAAAGAGTCTAAGCTCCTACTCCCAGTGTTATGAGTCCCAAAAGAAGACCAAGCTACACAACTGTTATATATGAGCAGAGGCCCTAGGGCAGTTCCATGAAGGTTCTTTGGTGGACAGTATCATCTCTGTGAGCTCCTATGAGACCAGGTTAGTTGATTCTGTTTTTTTTTTTTTTTTTTCTTATCCTTGAACCCTCTGACTCTTACATGCCTTCCTCCCTCTCTTCAGTAGGATTCCCCCAGCTTGGCCTAATAATTGACTGTGAGTCTCTGCATCTGTTTCCACCAGTTGCTGGGTGGAACCTCTATGATGACTACTGGGCTAGGCACCAATCTAAGAGTATAGCAGAATATTATTAGACATCATTGCGTAGATATATTTTTCTTTAGTAATATTTGGTTCTGTCTCAGGTCTCTGGGCCATCTGGCCTCTGGTTCCTGGTGTTCCAGGCATTGTCAGGGTTCAGCTCATTCTCAAGGAATGAGTGTCAGGATGTGGGACTAGTCCCACAATCTCTATGTCACCCTTAACCGAGCACATCCCATAGGCAAGACAACTGTAGGTCAAAGATTATGTGGCTAGGTTGGTGTCCCAGTCCCTCCATTGGAAGTCTTCCCTGGCCACAGTAGATGACCAGTTCAGACTACATACTGCAATTGCTGGGAGTCTTAGCTGGGCTCCTCCTGGTAGATTCCTTAGAGGTTCCTTAGCACTAGATTTCTACCTGATCCTGAAATGCCTACACTGCTTTCTGAAAAACTACCTTCACCTATTCTCTCATGTTCTCATCTCCATTACCCCCAGTCCACCCATGGAATCTCCTCTATTTCCCCTTCCCAGAGAGATCTGGGTGTCCCCCTGGAGCCCTCCTTCTTACCTAGCCTCTCAGGGTCAATGAGTTGTTGTATGGTTCTACTTTAATTTATAGCTAGCACACACTTATAAGTGAATAATACTATATTTGTCTTTCTCCGTCTGGATTACCTCACTCAGGGTGATTCTTTCTAGGTCCATCTATTTGTTTTCAAATTGCATGATGTCATTGTTTTTAAAAGCTGAGTAATACTTTATTGTGTAAATGTACCATGTTGTCTTTATTCATTCTTCAATTGGGGGGCATCTAGGTTGTTTCCAGGTTCTGGATATTACTAATAAAGCTGGTAAGAACATATTTGATCAAGTGTCCTTGTGGTATGATTGAACATCCCTTAGGTATATGCTCGAGTCATACAGCTGGATCTTGAGGTAGAGTGATACCCAGTTTTTAGAGACACCATCATATCAATTACCAAAGTGGCTGTACAAATTTGCATTCCAACCACCAATGAAAGAGTGTTCCCTTTGGTTCACATCCTCTGCAGTATAAATTGTCACTTGTGCTTTTGACCTTATCCATTCTGATAGGTGTAAGGTCATTTTGATTTGCTTTTCCCTGATGGCTAAGAATGTCAAATAATTCTTAAGTGTATCCCAACAATTTGAGATACTTCTGTTGAGAATTCTCTGTTTATGTCTGTTCCCTATTTTTTAATTGGATTATTTGGGTTTTTATGTCCAGTTTCTTGAGTTCTTCATATATTTTGTAAATCAGCCCTCTGTCAAGTGTGGGGTTGGTGAAGATATTTTCCCTTTCTGTAGGCTGCTGTTTTGCCCTATTGACAGTGTCCTTTGCCTTAAAGAGGTTTTAAATTTCATGAGGTTCCATTTATTAATTGTTGGTCTTAGTATGTGTGCTACTGATGTTCTGTTCAGGAAGTAGTTTCCTGTTCCAATATGTTCAAGGCTGTTTCCCACTTTTACTTCAATCAGGTTCATTATATCTGGAATTATGCTGAGATCTTTGATCTGCCTGGACTTGAGATTTGTGCAGGGTGATAGGTATGGATCTACTTGCATTTTTCTACATGCTGACATCTAGTTGGACCAGCAACATTTTTTGGAGATACTTTCTTTTTCCATTGTATAATTTTGGTTTCTTCGTCGAAGATCAGGTGTCCATAGGTGTCTGATTGTAAATAGTTTTCTCCTGCATAAACATTAGAGGTTCTTGTATCTGCCATAAAATGTTTTTACTTTTGTATTGTTTTCCTGAAGTAATTATTAAGTAATATTTGTAGGACCATGTACATAAGCACAGCACAGCTTAGGATGTAATTGGAGCACATTTATTTTCTATACAAGCACATTTGATGTCTTACATCTGAATTTTGCTAAAAATTTAATGATTCTGTGAATTTTCTTATTCTAATTTCTTTGTACGATCCAAAATTTATGGTGGCATAATCATGTAGTGTTAGTGTAGTGTTAGCAGCATATACGTGTAATCCCAACACTAAGGAGGAGAAGGAAGGATGCTCATTCAAGGACAGCCTTGGATATATGGAGCAACTGAGGTTAGAATACATAGACTGCCCCAAATCCAAAACCAAAATGAAAGCAAAAAAATTTCTAAGTAGCTCATTTATATGTTTAGAAAAATTTCCATGATGCTTTCACTAGGCTGGTTGCTCTGTTTGTGGGTCTGGTCTTTGTGAATTATCACTCCCATCCCCATTCAGCTTTGATGGTGTTTGACAGCTTTACCATAATCCAATGTAAACTTTGTCCTTCTTGGCATGGTTAGATGCTTTGAAGTTTAGTATCTTTCATCTCCTTTACCTATTTGTCAATATTTTTTCTCTGCTTCTTTCCATATAACTTTTCTACCTGTTTATTTTCTTTAGATTTGTAGCTATTGTTGTTTATCCTAGATGTTTTCTCTAGTTGTGAATCAAAATGCTTATTTTACATCATTTCATTGTTCTTTTCCTCATCAATTCATATACATGTCATCGTGATTTGATGATGTTAAGGATGGATTTTCAACACTAATCATATACCTACAGTAAGCTTCTATTTTGTTTGCATGTATGTGGCAAATGCCTATTTATGTATGCAACATCTGCTTGTGCACACATATGGGTATATATATAGAGAGAAAAGTGTTTAATATCAGATGTGGTTCCTTAGAAGTTGCCTACTGTGTTCTTTTTAAAGATAGAGATTGTGTCTTTCACTAAACCAGAGCTTACTGAATTTGTTAGACTGACTGCTTATCAAGCCTAACAGAAACTCACAACTGCAACTCCCCAGTGTTGGGATTACAAGTCCACATCTTCAGTGCAATGTGAGAGTACCCAACCAATATCTGATTTAACTTAAGACCCACCCCATGAAGTGGAACCCATACCCAACACTACATGTGCGACCAAGAACCTGAGACTAGATACCACAGAGATCTAAGGGGAAACCAAGTACTACTGTTCTAAAATAATGAAGCAATAAAATAACGCCTAATGACAGTCTCCTGTTTTCATAGAACTATGCCTTGCTCATCTGTATATCAAAGAAGCTTCCTCCTGCAGCAGATGGAAACAAACACAGAGACCCATAGCAAGATATTATGCAGAAAATAAGAAACTTTGTTGCATCTTTGTGTGGTTTGGGTATCAGGGTAATTGTAGCCTCATAAAAAGAGTTTGGTAGTGTTCCTTCTGTTTCTATTGTGTGGAACACTTTGAAGAGGATTGGTATTAGTTCTTCTTTGAAAGTCTGGTAGAATTCTGCACTGAAACCATCTGGTCCTGGGCTTTTTTTAGTTGGGAGACTTTTGATGACTGTTTCTATTTCTTTAAGGGTTATTGGTCTATTTAAATGGTTTATCTGGTCTTGATTTAATTTTGGTATTTGGTTGAAACCAGGAACTTATGCAGGGACACTTGGCTTAGTCTGGGAGGAAGGTACTGGACCTCCTGGACTGAGTCTACCAAGTTGATCACAGTCCTCGGGGGAGGACTTGTCCTGGAGGAGGTGGGAATGGAGGGTGGGCTGGGGGTATGGGGAGGGCATGGGAGGGGGAGAATAGGGGAACCCATGGCTGATATGTAGAACTGAATGGTATTGTAAAATAAAAAATATATATCACAAAAAAAAAAAGAAAATAAGAAACTTTGGATAACTCAGCCCTACACAGGAAGTCTCCATCAAATCCCTCCACTCAGGGCTCCTAGAACCCTGTAGAAGAGGCAGAAAATGTGTAAGAGCCAGAGAGAATGGAGGAAAACAACAAAATAAGACCCTCTAAACCATGTGGATCAATGCACATATGCACTCACAGAGACTGATTGCATGCACAGTAAGTACCTGTATAGTTCTGCACCACATTAGGTCTTGAAGCTGAAAGAAGAGTACATATGCCACTAGTCCTAAACTGTCTCCATTTGATAACCACATGAAAATGAAAACTAAGTTTTCTCTAAGAGAGAAACAAACTGCTCTTAAAGGCAGGCTGCATGTACAGCAGTAGATGGCCAAAAGAAAATGAAATCAGCATTTTTGGAATGTGTGTGTGTGTGTGTGTGTGTGTGTGTGTGTGTGTGTGTGTGTAATGTTCTTTTTGTACATATTATAGCTTATTGTTTAGTCCTTTTGTAAGATTCTTGAGTGTGCAAACATGTGGGTCTTTGTGTCTATACTTGTTTCTTTGGCCCTATTCCTTCTGTTTGTCTTTTGTCCTATTTCAATGTGTTAGTTTTTGTTATATTTTATTATTATCCCTTAGGATCTGCTTTATTTTGCTAATGAGAGACAGGGAGTAGACGGATCCAGGGGGAAGGGAGAAACTTGGAGAAGTAGAGGGAAGGGAAACTGTAATCAGTTTGTATTCCATGAGAAAAAAAATTCTATTTTTAATAAAAGGAAAACATATACACATCATCATGCATGGCTTTTATGAGGATTCTGGGGGTCAGGCGCATGACCTAATGATTCTGCTGTCAGCACTATACTGACTCAGCTATCTTTCAAACCTCTTAATATTTTTCATTCCTGAGATAGTGATATCTCAAATGAGATTTTTTCTCAATACTAATGAAATTCCACTAAGAGAAAAGGAAAAAAGAGAAAAGAAATCAGTAATGTAAATGTACATAAATCATTAAGCCTTAATATGGGATTTATTTTCACCTTTTAGGGACAGAATTCATTTGGTATTCTGATATGTATTTGGATCTATGTGTTTTGATAAAATAAATTATCATCATTAAAATTAATACATTTTGCTTAATATTTTAAATGAATCTGGGAAGTGTTCTAATTTATTAAAAGACACATTGGCTTCTTCCATGGGGATATTATGTTTCTCAGGTAGAGAATAATAAGTAAAAGAAGAAATGAGGTGTAGGCAGCTTCTTTAAGGACTTGGTAATATATTACCTTCTCTTTCAGAATGCTCACAAAAGTGATTCTGGAGCTGTTAATCCTGTTGGTTCTCCTTCAGCAGACAGGACAATAAATATTCCTTATTGTGAAAGATTTATTCTCTACACCATCATAACTGAGTCAATCGATACAGTATAATGTTTCCCTAGACAATCTGCTGTGCACAACACATTTCATCAGCAAATGCACATTAACAAAATACCTGATTCCACAGTGACAGTCATGTGACTTAAGAAATGTAAAATAATAATAACCCCAAGCACGCAGTCTGGGGATTAAAATGCTGAGCACACTCTCATTTATGCACAATGAGTACAGAATTTATAAACTTAGGTTTGAATCTAAGTGTCCTGACACAAAATGATTGATTCCAATAAGAAGCTTCAAATACAGACTTGTTGATATCAAGTTAAAAACTGAAAGTGAATTTTTACCCATATTTTCTTTATGCATATAGCGTTATTCAATATACATATTCATTATATCTAATATATATAATAGTACTTGTGCCTTTCTTGGTATTGAAATACATGAGTACCTGCAATAATAATTCATCATAGCATATGAAAAAATTAAAGCAATTCCTGACCAATGTCACAGAATGTCATTTTTACAATGAACTTAGAATTTCACGAAATGTCCTTTCAATAATAGTTTGCCTTTTGCTGTCTCTAACATCAGTCATTTATATAAGTTTATAAGAAAATAAAAGTAGTAAGTTTTTTATGTTTTAGTCATATATTAAGACATTATTGTAAATGTTACTGAATATTAAATTCCACAGTGACACTTTTTTTTCAATAATCTGTGTTCTGTAATAACTGGAACCACATTGAATTTTAAACTCTGTTTTAATCCATTTCAATTCAAATAATGAACACTTTACTAAATATATGTTCATTAATATTAATAAAAACAATACAATATTAAAATATTCAGAAATAAATTAACATAAAATCATCAAAATAATTTTATAGAAATATATTAACTAGTACTTTAGGAACAGTTGTAATTTGTTGACTATCACACAGTAAGAGACAACACTGAACATTCTGTATTGAAGGAAACATGCATATTTAGAATTTTAATATTCATGCCCAGGTTATGGTACTGAAATTGAGCTTCATTCTCTTCCTTTATTCTTACTGAATAATGATGCTCCTACCTTTTTCTTCTGAGTCCTGGGATTACAGATGTGTACTACATTGTCCTGAATGAGTTACAAAAAATTATTCTTATTGGTTGCAGGCGTGCATATTAATTTCTGTTTCTTTTGTAACAAATCACTAAAAAGTCTTGCCTTGAAGGATACACATTTATTATGTATTTAATTTCTTAATTTCTACAAGAAATAATTTACACTGGATAGCAGTTAGGCTTTGTGTGTGGGGTGGGAGTTTCACAAGTCAAAGGCTAATGTATAACTAAGTCAATTCTCATATCTAGCGAATCTGCCTCTAAACATTAAAGACTCCAAAAAAACTAAATGTCTTTCTATCTTTCTGTGAACCTTCTGAACATTAAGTGAAGAGAACCAGATGGAATCTTTTGGCGATGTGTGGATAGAAACCTGACTTTCAGAGCTGAATCTCATGTTTGCTTGTGTATTTTGAAGGCAGCTCACTCTAGAGGAACTATACAGGGAGCAGACTGACTGCATTCCTTAAGACTCTTCCTCATGTAGAAAAAGTATCAGTCAATTGGAGACTTTTCAGTTGCTCAGCTATGCTTGGAGCTATATAGAAAATTGTCAATCTAGATTCTAATACTATAAGCCAACTGAACTGCTAATCTGCAGCTATGCACTTTGGAATGCTATCCCTGGTATTATACAATAGATGCTTTGATCTTCATGTGTCCATTTAGCTTGAGTCTCAACCAGTATTGTTCTCAGAATAGGTCCAGTAACTCTCAACTTTACACATCCCCAAACCATGGTGTTTACAACCTATTCAGCATTGACTAAATTCTGGGATGTTTCCTTAACGGGACCAGGGAAAATAAAATTGTTTACATAAGTAAAAGCCTAAATCTGGATCTACCACAATGTGTGATTTTTATGGAACAGCCTGCCTGGAATATCACAGTCTCAAATATAAAACTATTTGAGCAGTTTAGTAATAATAGTTTTTAATGACTAGATCCTCACTTCCAACAAAACAATCAGTATTCTTGAGGGACTTTGTATAAAAAGCATGGGCAATTCTATGGAGATTTTTTTTTAGTTCACTTACTATCATTTCATGTAAAGTTTAGAGCCATAGAAATTCCATCTGAGACCCAGAGGTTTTGTTTGCTTTGTGAACTTAGATTTAATTTCTGAGTCTTCAATACATTTTTCTTCAGAACATGAATGATAATGCTGTTAATAAACTTGTTCAGGAGATTAAGTGAGGTGATTCATATGCTAGCATTCAATCCAGTAAATGCAAAATTACATGTTCGAAGGGATAGACAGATGGACATATAGATGATGAGATATGGTATAAATATTCAGATACAAATACACAGAAAGACTTGAGTCTTTTTTTTTTGGCCTTTAGTAACTAGTCTTTTTAATATGTATGTACTCTGTGGTGGTTAGTAATAATTATCAACTTGACAGCTAGGATGGTCTAATGAGGAATTTTTATATTGTTTAGATAAATTTAATTTTCAAGAATATTTGTGAGGAAATGTATTAATACTATTTGTTAATGTGGCATATGTCTTAATTGCAGATGGGACCATTCCCTGGGTTGGGGATTCTGGACTGAACAGTAAGAAGAGACCAAGCAGTATACTAGTGTAACCTCATCACCGTCTTCTAATTGTGGACTTAATGACCACTGGCCTCACATTACTGCTATTCTTCTTTCCCAACCATGATAGAGTATACCTGGAACTACAAACTCTCTCTCCACACTCCTTTCACTCATGTTGCTGTCAGAGTATCTTACCAGAATCAGGAAACAAACTACGACATATTGTATTTTGCTTTTAAGATATAATTACAGAATTTATGATGTTTTAACTCATTTTCGTATTTTACTTTAATTATTTTAATTTTGTTGTCTCATTTGGACATGATGAATTTGCTTCCCTCTTTTTAAAAGACCAGTTTTGCTTAATTTCATAAAAGTCTGTATTTATCTCTCAGTGTATGTATTATCAAACCTTTATTTCTTTCTCATTTTAAGCCATCTATGCATTATATTGTATAATACAACAACTATTCATTTGCTCTGCCTGTAACTGTATTTTAAAAGTAGCAAATAAAGAAAATAAAAGAGTAAATTGACTATTTACTGATTGATAATTATTCAATTCTCTTTACATGTTCCGTAGTACACATTACATTTTTTTCCTTCTAACTCATTGATAAACTGTCTGATGTTATCAGCTTGGGATCATAAACTCAGATATCTACAAGGTTTGAAAAGTACTGCAAACAAAATGAAGTAGCACATAGGTAAAATAACATAATGCTAATTGCCAAATAGCATGCTGTCAGGAAGGAAGAAAATTGTGTTAAGCATCGGTATCTTCAATACAGTGCTCTGTCTAGAGATGAAGAAACTCTTTCAGATGAAAGTTTACCATGAAAGTTCAAGATTGACATTATTTAATTTTTCGAGATAAAACTGTAATATGCTTCCCCACTATGTTGTCTCTGAATTATGTGAACAAATTTAAATATAAACTCCATCACCAAGTGCTGTCGTCTCTGGATAGAAGGAAGTTTATGACCTATGCCAGCCGAGGCAGAGATAGAAGCACAGCTTCAGAGTGTTGTTGCACCATCCAGAGCAATTCCTTTAATCTCTGAGGGACTTCAACTCAGGAAAAACTGCTTCTTTGGCTTTAACACAGAACAGATATTTCAGGATAATCCAGTTTGACATAGGTTGGTGTTTCTTAAGAAAAAAATTTTACACGAATACTGAACACATAAGTTAAAAGAAAGAGAGGTGTGAAAGAAGAAATTAAGGCTTATCCAAAAGCTTTTGTGTTGACTTGTCAGAGGAGAGCCACACAAATCTATTTCTATTGACCATATATACTAGCTTAATGTATTTTGAGTTACTTCTCAAAGCATTACTAAGAACAATCCCTTTCTCCTTCATTATCAATAAATAAAATAATGTGATTGCTTTGAAAATGTCTTGGGTGCTTTTACAATCTGACAGCTGAAATCCAGAAGCCACTAAGTTGAACAGATACCTTAGGACATGTCCACTGACTATAAATGATGCTTCTGTGGCGAGTCCTATAAAATTGCAAGTTTCTAGCCGGGAGAGTATCAAGGCCTCATACCAATGTCAATTGTGCTGAGAGTTATTTTCAGCTGACAAGAGGTATCACCCTGACTCCAGGGTGAGGGCCTCTTGCTCCTCCCCATCTATCCATAATTTTCTCTGTATTTCTGTTGTGCACCTACAGACCTGTGAGTTTTGGCTCTGGTTTAGCTATGCAATCACATAGATCTGCCTTATTGTCATATGGATCTGTTTATGATGATAGTTTGATGATAGATTGCAAAAGCTGTTGAATAAAACAGTTGTGGATTTGTTACCCTGACTATGTAGGATGCTGTTTTAATTACCACTTGATGTTCCTTTAAAAGTCAACTTAACTTTATCATTGTTCTTTCACTTTTGTCAAGTCCCAAATTAGTATAAAGAAAGAAATAGAACCTTTCTAAAACTGTCACAAAGATGTTCTCAAGGCTGCCTGAGAACCAGGCATAGATACGAATCTAAGAATCACAGTGGGTGTACAATGTCTGAAACCTATTTTTGCTTTCTCAGGGACATCTCCTCTGAAAGGCTTTAAATGTAATATGTCTCATAGCCATGACTTATAGATCTCTACCAGCTAAGAACCTTATCCGAACATCTTTGGAACCACCTCACAATAGGGAATGTGGAACAGGCTTTCAGAAATATAGCTGACAGTGAATATTCATCATTTTAGCATCAAAAGAGCAACTGTTGGTGTTATACACAATTCTGATTGTTATTACTTCTAAGAGGTCCCAAATAAAGGTCGATAAATCAGTGAACTCATGCTAAAATACTATGATATAAAGAGATTTCACACTCTTTTTTTTTTTTTTTTTTTTTTGGTTTTTTCGAGACAGGGTTTCTCTGTATAGCTTTGCGCGAGATTTCACACTCTTTGTCATGGTCTTTCCTACAACTTAATTTCTCAGAAATGCTGTTTTCTCATTGCATATTTCCCAGTTCCCCCAAATTACAACCCACTTACAACCCATAAGAACTGCTTTTTTTTTTTTTTTTTTTTTTTTTTTTTTTTTTTTTTTTTTTTGGTTTTTCGAGACAGGGTTTCTCTGTGTAGCTTTGTGCCTTTTCCTGGAACTCCCTTGGTAGTCCAGAGTCCAGGCTGGCCTCAAACTCACAGAGATCCACCTGCCTCTGCCTCCCGAGTGCTGGGATTAAAGGCATGCGCCACCACCGCCCAGCCATACACAACTTCTTAAGCAGTCAAGAAAATAAAGATTTCATACCACAAAAATAATTTCGTTTAATTGAATTTCCAGAATGATTTCAAATTGGTGAAAGTTTGGGGTCAGCGATTTTCTCAAATTCTTCTTATAAGAGCATGTATTTTAACAAGTAAATCTTTGAGAATGATGGAACAAAGCGCTTTGCATGTACTGGTCTCTCAGCAAATCAAATTTAAACGTTTAGTCTAAAATTATATTAGTACAAAAAATTGTTTCTCTGAAGGGATATTTATCACAGAATTTTGGGTACATTGAAGGATTTGAAGTAATTTCATGTTTAAATAAGAGAATATTTATGGAATAATCAGTACAAAATATATGATAAAATATTATATAAACACTAAAAATTAACATTCCATGAGTCTATGGTTAAACAAAAACATGATGTGTATTTGGTAAAACAAAACAGAACAGAACCAAAAGCGAGAAGCCTGTAGACGAGAACGGTGACATCCGTTTTGTTCTTACTATATTGCTTGGGGGGCAAATTACATTTAAATAATGCAGTTTATAGTAGTACCTCCTACGAGGGTGAATTACAAATAATGAAAAGAAAATACTTTTAGTTTTCTGCCTTTCTTAACCATTCTACATTGACAGTTCTTCTGTAGCCTCTGCAATCCAATTTTTAAAACAAGTTCTTACAAAATAGTGGTTAAGTCACTATAAATGGACTCTCAAAATGAAAAAAAAAAATCTGTTTCTTTTTGCGTTATGTTAGTTAGTGATGACCTGGTTAGACTGAAGAAGTATTATTGCTTGTGAAATGGATAATCAAGTAATATCTTTCAGAAATTAAGACGAGAAAGACCTCGTCTTGCCTTGGAGACACACATAAATAAGCCATGTTAAGAAATCTAACAAAACCATAATCTGAGCCAAGCTTATTACTACAGACCTGACTGCTTATGATCAGAAATATAAAGTTATGAACTGTATTTACACAGCAACAAAATGATGTCCCTAAGAACAATGTTCCTACATAAAGCAACTTTTCACAAAGTTTAAGAACTTGAATGTCAAGGGGAATTTTGTCACAAAAAGAAACTGGTATGCCTCAAATGGCTTTCAAAAATGTCACCTTTGTTCAATATCCATGGATTCCTTTTTCTATTTGACATCTACAAATATCAGACCCCATGATGGAATCAGTCAGCCGGAGTATGCATGTAATAGCTGTATTAATTGAATTCCAAATAAAGTGAGACTTCTATTCTGAATTAGGGAAATATCTGAATTCAAAGGTTTATCTATGTTATCAGGATATTCTTTAAATAATAATTCTAAATTTCCTTTTCAGATCTGACTGCAAAGCATCACTGTAAGACAAAATGAGATAGAGGTAATTAGAAATAATTGATACAAACTCTATTCGAATATACTCACTTTTACCCTCGAATCTTGTTGAACTCATCTCTCCTTAATTTCACAAATATCCTATTGTTAGTGTCGTTCACCTTTTGTGGTGGAAGGTGGGGATAATAGTTCTGTCATTACAGAATTCCCTGACTTGTGAGATTGAAAATGAACACAAAGAAGACATTTCTGATTTAAACTATACATGCTTTATATTTATCATTGCCCTCAATTACATAAATCACAGGAAATGGAATCATTCACACTTTATACCTGGCTATGTGCACAATTCTGGCCTTCAATTATCCTGAATGAATTCGAGAAGAGTCTCCTGGATATGAATAGTCAGTGACAAATAAAAGCAAGTAGAGCAAAATCTCATTTCTACACATGAGTTCTGTTGCCAAGCCGTTTTAACACTCCTAATTTACTAAAAACCAACCACAAACAATGAAACAAACAAGAACAACAATGAAAAGCCTTTTTATTATCATTGTTTTTGAGAAATATCAGATTTAACATTAGGGTATTGCTACAAAATACACCAGTGCTAACAAAGTATTTTATATATGCAAGATGTTCTGATTTAGTATGACTGGGTTTTGGAATGAACTTCTTTTACTCCTTTCTCAAAAATCATATATGTATGTATATGTATATATATACATATACACTAATATGTATATGCACATATATATGCATATATACATACATATACATCAATCATGTATGCATACATGAAAAAGGGCCAATAATTTGAAAGAGAGCACGGAGGAATATGTTGGAGATTCTAGAGGGAAGAAAAGTTTGGTTGAAAACTTGTGATTATATTGTAATCTCAAAATAAAAAAAATTAAGCTACAGAAAAAGAAATAGGACCTCCTGCTCTGACTCAAAGTTGGAAATTAAAACACATTTTACCTGATGGAAAGTCAGGGCAAGCTCAACTGGAAAACTCTCAATGTGGAAAAAATTCCTTGTGTAACAAGAGAGAAACAAAGGAAGAATTAAAATGACAGTGAATGGGTGTTCAGTAGTTACCCAATCTTTAAAAATGTATAGAAAGAGAGATATAAGATTTAATTTATTTCTCAACATTTTTTCTCAAACATGTCATGTCATTGATATAATATTATAAATTTTTGGCAGTACATTTCATAGAAACATGCATTTCCACGCCTGTATTTTAGGTCTGAATTGTGTTAATAAGGCCTCCAAAAAGTTAAAGGTCCAAATGCAGTCATGTGTGACAGGATGCAAGCTAGTATGAAAATTGTCAGTTCTTTATATGGTCTGTGATACATACATATGAACACACAAGTATATTGCTTGCTTGTGATATAATTTTTTACTCAGACTTTGAAATTAACTATGAAACAAGCAAGCAGAATTCAAGTATTATGCTTTCCCATTTTATTATCCAACTACCATCCATCATTCACTAAATCACTTGCTCCATTTTCTTTTGCCTTGTCTGGTGCTCAAATTTAAGCAATATGATTCCAACTGTAAGAGAAGAGGGCATTTATTTTCACTGTAACTCAGATAAAAAATATATTTGTAACTCTGTGTGTGTGTCTGTGTGTGTGTGTGTGTGTGTGTGTGGTGTGTGTGTTATAAGAGAGGGAGAGGGAGGGAAGGAGGGAGAAAAGGAGGGAAGAAAGGAGGGAAGGAGGGAGGAAAGGAGGGAGGGAGGGAGGGGGGAGGTAGGAGGGAGGGAGATGCATCTTTTTTCCAGTTTTAACCATTGGATTGAAAGGAAAGATAACAGAAAGACATAATCCAACAATTTCTCAAATCCTTGGCATCACTGCCTTTTGATTACTATGCTGATCATAAGTACTTGATCCCCTGCACACCTGTATATCACTTGTCCTACTGCAGTGGTTCTCAACATTCCAGATGCTGAGACACTTTAATACAGTATGTATTTAAGGCAGCATTTAGTACTTCATGTTGTGATGACCCCTAAGCATAAATTATTTTTGTTATTACTTTATAACTGTAATTTTGTTACCCTTATGAATTATAATGTAATTCAAATGACCTTTGAAAGGGTCATTTGATCCCCAAACTGGTCATGACTCAAACATTGAGAATTGCTATTCTACTGACATTATGGTTGAGATAAATTCCCAACTAATCTCATGTAGCTTAGTAACCTTACAAGGTACTGTTTCTTATCTTTTCTGTATCATTCAATGGTTAGCATCATGAATATTTTAAGAAAGTTCTCAGCTCTACCCCTAATCTGAGAGTCCTTTCCCAATTCACAGAAAATGACTTTTCTTATGACAAAGCTCAATCATTTCCTATCTTAAATTGATCCTTACTATTTTACCAAGTTCAAGTAACTAGTCACCCTTCAGTAATTTCTCAATGTCTTCTAGAACAGGAATCAATAGTTAACATTTGACTCCCTTGTTTTCTTACTGTTGTCCTTTCTTTCCCCAAAGTATTAGAAGTGAAAGAAAGCAAGGTACAAGGGTAGGATGTCCTCTTTTTCTCTATGTCTTAAATTTCTTTCTTGTTGCAATAATCAAATAATTTGGCAAAAGCAACTTAAGGCAGAGAGAGTTTAATTAGCTTACAGACATAGTGTGAACTGAAAAAAAATGTCCTGCATTGCAGCATTATGGTGAGTTCATCAATATTTGTCATAATTGAGTGTCTGTAAAGTTTCCATATTAACTCATCTTACTATATTTACTCTTCAATTACTATATTCACTGTGCTATGAAACATTTTAACTATGGTGTCTAAAAGTCTCATGCACACAGAGAAACCCTGTCTTGAAAAAAAAAATAGTCTTATGCAAGAGTTTGTAGTCTCAGGAGTCTGGGAACAAAAACTCAGTAGAGTGTTTTGCCTAGCATTTGCTAAGACCTAAGTTAGATACCAACTCCACTATATTGAGGGTAGAGGAACAGATAGGTGATGCTAGCACATAGGATGTAGAAGACAGTGGCTCAGCAGTTCAAAGTCATCTTATCCATGGTTTCATATCAATTTAGAGCCCAGTCTGTAAGACATAGGATCCTGGGTCAAAAAAAAAAAAAAAACCCACGAACAACAAACAAAAAGACTGTATAGTCTCATAGAAGAAGTCAATCATGTAAATAAATAGTCTAATAAAATATTATTGCTAATAATAACAGAAGTATATGAGAAACATTAAAAATTAAAAAAAAATAATTATTCCATTTTTTTAGAATAGTGACAGCAATTTTTACCTATATGTTTATTTATCTGGAAGAAAAATACAGGCAGAACAAATACACCATGAGAAAACAACATTGAAATGAGGAAGTCAGCTTAATGTGATTACAGCGTGTCCTAATCTTATAAATAAAACAACCATACCTGTTTTAATGGCATTGGGAAGCTAAAAAGGAGAGAAATGACTAATTTCTGCTCATTTTCTCATCTACTCCTTTGCCCAATGTAACATGAATCTTAGCAGGTCTTATTCAAAAACAAACAAACAAACAAAAAACCTGGAGCCAGATATTGTGGCCCCATGAAGACACCTGAGGACTTTAGTAAGTGCTTACGTGGTTAGTGCCTCTGACCTTGCTAGGGCTTTGAGTACCTACTATGTGGAAAACAGAAGCATGATTTGTTTCTTTTAGTCTCCTGATTTACTAACAACAGCCTTCTGTTTTGCTCACATATTAGTTTGCTTTATTCTTAAACAAGTATTTCTTACTTGGAAGTTCTATATCCTTGAATATCTTGGCCACCTCTTAGAAACTCAGATAAATACATTATCTTCCCAAAGGATGTTTTTGAGTTTCATGATCCTATTCTTTAAAAATATTTCATAATTCTCCATCTCTGTCAAAGCGTATCTTTACCTCAAGAAGTAATATGTGGCATTTAAAAACTATTTTTAAATATCTTCACCTTTCCAAACTACCCTCTGTCTTCATATTCCACTGTTCATTTCCTTTCTACTTAATTTATATTCACTGTATGTTACTCCATGGCAGATACTAGCTCTAACTTTATTAATTTGGATAATAATGACATCCTGTAAGGTAATGCAATTTTTAAATGCATTTCACAGAAGAAATAATTAAGGCACAAGTCATAATACTTAGGAAATGGCAAATATAGGATTCATACTCAGGGATACCTAGCTGTAGTTAATTTTTTTCCTGGCTACAGCTCTGAAAATATCAAATTTTTCATCATATGTCCCTGTAACTACTCATATCTGAGCTTCAATTATTGATCTTCTGTGTATTATTTCTCTTATTTTACTATTTATTCATTTTTTGCTACCATTCCATTGTTTCTGTGTTTATGAGGGTCTTCTGTGATACACACATATATCCTACTTCAGGAAATTGCAACATTGACTCTGTTTTCCTTCTGTTATTCATTATCCGTTCTTCTATCTTCATGTAATCGTCCTGATGGTCATGCACATCTGATCCATCTGATCAGCTGTGATGTCTCTTAAGTCTGTCAAACTTTTTGAATTAGCTTCATCATTATTAACCCCACCAGTTCTTTATACTTCTGTGAAAACAGAAAAGGTTGCCTCTCTCTGCTTTCTCAAATTTCTCTCCAATTCATCTTTGAAATCTTTCCAGTCATGACTTAATATATAGATTTCAATTTCTTTTCTCTCATTTTGTTTTTAAGTTTTGTAATAATATTCATAGACCTAAATTAATTTATCACTTCTCATTCCTTTTCTGCTTGAACTGTCAGTTGCTGTGGGATGTCTTTCTGGATGCTGTGAATATGTGTTGCTCCCATTGGCTAATAAATAAAGCTGCAATGGTCTATGGCAGGGCAGGATGGAGCTAGGCGGGAAATTCCAAGCAAGATAGTGAGAGGAGAAAGGAGTGTAGAGGGAGATGCCAAGCTGCTGTCCAAGGAGCAACATGCAATGGGACGCAAGTAAACCCATGGAACATGTGACGATACATATATTAATAGTTATTGGTTGCGTTGAGTTATAAGAACTAGCTAGCAAGAAGCCTGAGCTATAGGCCATATAGTTTCTAAGCAATATATGCATCTGTGTATTTACTTGGTACCAAAAACCTGCAGGGCATGGTGGGATAGATTCATCCTGACCTCAGGGCCTGGGAAGGACCAGAGAAACTTCCAGCTGCAGTCAGCAGCATTTAAGATATCAATCATTCCATACATAGGATTCTGTCTTCACTGAGCTTTAGAGATGCTGCCTCTTCTAGACCTACTTAACTTATTTTTGTCATGATACTTGCTCACTCATAACCAATATATGTATTTCTATGATCTTTAAGAATTTTCTATAATTTAAATGAAAGTGCATTTTCATTACAATCCCATCTAGTGTCACAATTTTATAATTCATTAAAATACCAACAAACAAAAATGTATATATTAAGTTCAGAATGTTCCTTTAAGTATGAATTTGTGCATCATGCTGCTTGCTCTATTTTCTACTGGCATTAGTGGTCATCTCATTTCCAACATCCAGATGTAAGTGGCCAGTCTATCTACTGAAATCAGCTCCTCCTATCTTTTTCTCTATTTCAATCAATAGCAACTGATTTCTATGGTTGCTCAGATCAACTATCCCCACCTTTGTGTTGTTTGCTTACATATTTTTCATTTTATGAGCCAAACAATATTGTAATCTCTCGCTTTAAAACAGATTTAGAACCCAAATCCTTTTTTACAAACTCTACCATTAATCTCATGGATCATGTTTCATTCATTTTTCATAGAATTCAGTTTTTTAAAAATTTACTACAGCTGCCAAATAGATTACCCCTAAAATATGTCAGGTAACATACTATGTTCAACCCTTTCCATTACCTGTACACATCACTCACAGTAAACTTGAGTGGATGGTTGAGGAGGTCGTGACAAATCAATCACTCCTATATTTCATTTGTGACTCAGTCTTCTTCTAGTCTCCATATTATCTATTCTATTCTATTCTCTACATTTTCTAGTCTAATTCAAAATGGTCTTTGCTTCTTGCTACTCAAGGATTTTGCATTTGCTATTCTTTATACCTGGCAAATTGCTCCCTTTTGTATTTGCAGAAAATTCAAAATCTCCTTCACAAAATCAAGCAGTCTCACCAAATTTTCTATAGGACTTTGCCACAATCATTTTCTCATTCTCATTACTACTATGCATCCACCATATTGTTGTGGACGTCAATTGCTCATAATCCTCTAAAATGCAATTTATTTTATGTTTTTGTTCACCTGATAGGTCTAGAAAGTCAAGTTGCATCTCACAGGCAGCTGTCAGGAGACATGTCCCTGCACTGCTGCTGGGTTGAGAGTGTGAGACCAGGAATTACAGGGTATCTCCCTTTCTGTGCTTTAAGAATCCTGTTTAAGCTTTATCAGGGCTATATGGATCAATGCCTCATATTAGGCGCCAGTTGTAGGCAGAAGTTCCTGTCCCACCCAGTACCACAGCTTTTCAGTCCCAAATAAACATACAGAGGCTTATATTAATTATAAACTATTTAGCCTATTGCTCAGGCTTATAAGTAATTAGCTCTTATACTTAAATTAACCCATAATTCTTGTCTATGCTTAGTCACATGTCTTGGTACCTTTTCTCAAAATGGCATTCTCAATTTATTCTTCTGTGTCTGGCTGGTAACTCCATCTATGCCTTTCCTCTTCCCAGCCTTCTCCTAGTCTCATCACTGCACCTCCACTTTCTGCCTGGCTACTGGCCAATCAGCATTTTATTAAACCAATAAAAGTGCAAATCTTCACAAGTGTACAAGAACATTATCACACAGCATTTTATGCATATTTTATTCCCAATGAGAATCTTGGATACCTGAAAATGACATGACATGAAAAGAAACAATATGTTTTCAATACTATAAATTCTTCAACCAAAGTGTTTAGGTGTGAGTTTTTACAAAGATGAATGACAATAGGTCAGACATTTCACTTTGATACTTAATTTAAATCTGTAAACTCAAAATTACAGTGATTATTAGGACTACAAAAGTATACAAATGAATAAATTGGTAAAAATGTGACTGGTTTAATCAGTAATTACACAGATACCAGTTCAATAACATTAGTATTAAGCAACATTAGTCATAAGTTATGCATGTACTTCTTGTGCTACCCAATGATTAATGATTTTAAATAAGATTAAAGCCAGTATATTAAATTTCATTATCACCTTGAATTTTAAAATAAAGTATAATGACCAATCTTCTGATATTATTCTTTTCTCAAAATAAATTGTTAATTTTTTAAAGATTTTCATATAATGTATTTTGTTAATTTCTAACTCTTCAAAATATCTACCTTCTCTACGCTCATATCCCTACCTTCATGATTTTGAGTTTTCTGTTTTCCCAGCATGGCCTCCTTGAACATAGTTTTTGTTCCCACTCTTGGGAATAGACCTGACCTGGAGCATGGTAGAACCCAATAGGGAGGATGTCATTCATGAAAACAGATTTGCTTCCTTCCAATAACAATCAAATGCCAATAATGCCAATCTTCATCTAATGAGAAAATGCTGTGCCCATATCCCTTCTTTTTTGCTAAAATATTGTCTGACTTGTATTAGGGGATAATTTTTTTGTACACAGTGATGATGTGTTCTTGCAAAGGTACCTTCTGATTGGGTCAATAAAGGCTAGCTGGCCAATATCCAGGCAAAAAGAGTTTAGGTGGGAGAGTCAAATTTAGAGGATGCCAAGAAGAAGGGTAGAGTCACAGGGATCACCAGGAGACTTGGGGAGAGGCAAGATGAACATGCAATGTTAAAAAAAGGTACTGCCACATGGCAGAGCACAGATAAGAAATACGGAATGAGATATAAGAGCTAGTTAGTAACTTGACAAAGCTATCAGCCAAGCCTTTATAATTAATAATAAGTCTCTGTTTGGTTATTTGGGAATCAGCTGGCAGGACAGAGCTGACCAGCAAACCCAATGAAAAACTCTGCCTACAGACTTAAGCTTGCACATGCCATGTAAAAAGCTGCCATGCCCGCTACAATTTCATAGATTAATTGGCCCCATTATGACTTGACAACAGTGCTTTCTTGATATCCTTTCTCTGGTTCTTGTAATCTTTCTGCACCTTCTTTAGCCATGTTTTCTAAGCCTAGTTAAAAAGGAGTATGTTATGAATGACCCATGTAGGGGTGAACACTCCAAAGTCTAGTATTCTGCAGGCATTGACCTTTTGAGGGTTTCTATAATGATATCTATTGAAAGAAAGTTCTTTTCAATAGAGAAGCTTGAGAGATTCACTAGTCTATAATTATAGCAATAAGCCAGCAGAAGGCATTTATAACATTGTTTTTGACATCAAAAGATAGTATTAGGTTTTCCCCCAGTGTTTATAAGCTATCTAGCCATAGTGTCAATAGCATATTTTTGCCAGTATGTAGTGCAAAAAATAATATCCATCTCATGGAAAAGGACTCAGATCCAATCAGAAACAAATTGGTTACTCCCAGAATATTTGTGCCACTATTGCAGCTGTGTGCATATCTTGGTAGATAATCTATGATTATATATTTTTTGTTCACATTTGGGTAAGAATGATGAATAATATTTTTCTCCTTTGGTGCTATGGATATTACCTTCCAGCACTATGAAAGCTATTTAACATGGATAAAGTTTTGAGTTATGCAATAGCTTGATTATTCTTGTTTTGTGAATCTAGTATTTGCTACCTGATATTATCCTTTATAAGTAATGCACATTTTTTTTAACTTTAGGGCTTGTAACCCAATAGATATAGTTAATTAATTAGGACTAGATTATGTTTTTGCCTTCTGTTATACTAAGTCAACCTAAATATTGTAGACATTCAAAATATTATTGAAGTGTAGATGAAATGAGTGAATTTTGTAAAATATTAATTTGTTCCTATATTGTCTCTTTACTAAATGTTTACCACATTTTTGAAATTGAGTCTTAGTTTAATCATTTCATAATATCTCATAGTTTTTTTAGTATACTTCTAATAATTAATTTCTGTTTCAATGATGGTAGTTTTCTTGCTCATAATCTGTTATATAACAGTATAGATACATTGAAGCAAAAGTGTCTTTAATTTAGTTCTGACATACAACTTATATTGAAATCTTCAAATAAATGCATGAAAATCTTCACTGTTTGATGTGGCTTTCCTATTTGCCAGTAAATATTTCTATTGGTAATATACTTTAAAACCCAATCTTATTTGCCAACTAGAAATAGGACAACTTGAATAAATGCAAGCTCTGCTAGCTTTCTGTCAATATGATGAATAACTCAGGTAAACTACTTTTGTAGGATGTGTGCTTGCTCAATTTTGGGAAAGGCTTTCTTACATCATGGTGAAAGGCCACGGTGGAGGAGGAGATCATATTTGAAAAAGGAAGCCAGACACTTGGGTGAGGACAGACACAAATCATAAAAAGCCCAGTGTTGACTACCAGGGATTAAATTATAATTAACCCAAACTCTTCAAGTGATAGAAATTTCTATGATATCAGAACCTGCCACTCTGTCTAACTCTTAAGTATTCCGTCTGTAATCATATCCCCCACACACAAAAATAATGACCCAATGCATGGTCTTTGACAATAAACTGTAGGAAGAACAACAGGGCATACATTTTGTTGTTGTTTGTTTTTGTAAATCTAGTACAGATATTTTAATGTTCACACCATTTACATGTTTTAAAAATATATTTCATAAAACTTACACAGTAATTTCAACCTATTTCCATGGCAACTATCTTCATGAGTACCCTTTTTTTTTTCCCTGCAGAATGTTTCTGTGTCATTTAATCCTTGATGATACTTTATTAGGTGTCTGTTAAGTTCATATAAATTTTAGGTTTTAATTTCCTTAACAAATTATATATGACTACAGAGAAACTTAGAGAACAATAAACACTATTAATTACCTCATGAGCCAGGAAACCACCATCTTGATTAGCAATAGTATATTTTCACAAAACACCATGAAGTAAGTATGAAGAGATTCCATTATTAGGATGTTGGATTTTTTTCTCAAAATTTTTCAATTTATTGAAACAAATAAATAAACAAGGACTAGTGAAATTATAAAATAATGTGTTTTTTAGACAATTTATTCTCTTTAAACAAAGAGAGTGAAAAAATACCTAATAGTACATAAGAAAAAAAATGTTACCATAGTAACCACAAGACATTGTTTATATTTCCCTTCTTATCCTGCTGATGACAATTACACAGAGAAGAATGAATAATTTGTTTCAGGTCAATAATTTAATACAATAGTATATATTTATTTGTCAAATATCTGTGATCTTTTTTTATTTTATATGTGCCTATCTTCTTTGCAGATAAATAAAGAATAATTAACTGAGTGTGTTCCTATAGTCACCAGATAATCAAAAGTTTAAAATCAGTAACTTAGACAACTCATACTAACATGTATGTATATGTACACACACACACACACACACACACATATATATATATATATATATATATATATATATATATATATATATCATGATATACTCTTTTGTTAAGTCATCTTCATGGAAATATTGAATTCTGTGGCTTGAAATTGAAATCAGTTTCACTTCATCCAGTCTTTTATTCACATATTACTTGTTCTTACTAGATGGAAACAGAAATCCTCACATTGTCATCACATCTCAAACATGCTAAGCAGCTTCCCTCTATCACTCTTAGAGTTACTATTAGGTGCTTTTCTTGTGCAATGTTATGATTTGATGAAGTAGAACAGTCTATTTACCTTGAAAACTTATGATTTCAGTTTAATATTTATTGAGTTTTCAATTCATATCTCTAGAATAATCAAATACAGGAAATTTTATGAATTGTATAGTATGTGTGTGTGTGTGTGTGTGTGTGTGTTGAAATAAAATAGTCAAATCTTTATTGTTCAGATACTTTAACTAACGTTTAAATAAATTTGCCTTCCCACTCTGTAGTCATTAAGTTTTCTCTGGTCCTACTTGCTCTGAGGTTGTGATGAATCTCTCATACCCACGTCCTACAGCCTCTTGGTTCCAAGTAAACACACAGAGGCTTATATTATTTACAACTGCTTGACTATTAGTTCAGACTTACTACTGACTAGCTCTTACACTTAAATTAACCCATAATTCTTATCTATATTTAGCTACATGGCTTGGTAACTTTTCTCAGTTCTGCCTTGTCATTTTACTTCCTCTTCATCAGGCTGATGACTCCTCACACTGCCCTTCCTCTTCCCAGTGTTTTTCTGGTCTGCTCACCCTGCCTATAGTTCCTGCCTGACTACTGGCCAATCAGTGTTTCATTTAACCACTGTACAAGAGCATTATCCCACAGCATCATACATTGTACATTATAGGTTACTGAATAGAACGATATGAAATTAATTTAAAGTCATTAGTATTAACTTAGCTATGTAGGGTATTTTTAATTAAAATGGCCCCATAGACTCACTGGGAATGGTACTATTGGAAAGTGAGCCTTGTTGAAATAGGTGTGGTTTTGTTAGAGGAACTGTGCCATTGAGGGGTGGCCTTTGAAGTCTCAAATGCTCAAGCCAGGATTTGTGTATCTCATTCTCCTCCTGGTGCATTAGAATCCAGATATAGAACTCTCAGCTACCTACCTTTTTAGGACCATGTTTGCCTGAATAACACCATGCTTCTCACCATGGCAATAATGTACTGAACCTCTGAACTGTAAGCCAGCCCCAATTAAATGTTTGCCTTTATAAACATGGTGCCTATTAACAGCAATAAAAACCTGCCTAAGGGAGAAGTTGGTATCATGAACTAAGACTGCTATGCTAGACCTGACCATGTTTTTGTTTGAAGGAATGTGGGCTTTGGGATTTTGGATTTAAAAGCAGTTGAATGCTTAAATGGTTTTTAATGAACCAAACTAGTAGGAGCATGGAATTCAGTGTTTCTGAAGGTGATTTGAACTGGGCAGTGGGGCTGGCTTAAGAGATTTTAGGAAAAGAATGTTAATATGTGGCCTAGAGATCATTCTTGTGATATTTTGGGGAAGAAATTGGCTGTTTTCTGCCCTTTTCTGATAAGTCTGCCTGAGACCAAATTAAAGAGTTTTGGATCAGTAGCATTGGCAAAGGAAATTTCAAAATAGCCTAGTATTGACTCTGTCATGTGGATATTAGTGTTCACTCTTATGAAGATATATAATGAAAAGGAACAAGCTGAGCAAGGAAAAAAACATCAGGAAGTATAAAGGAGCTAAATCCTCTGTTCAAAGGGTTCAACAGATTAAAGAAAATTCTGATGTTAAGTGGAATAAAGGGAGTAGTATCCTCAGGGCAGGATCCTACCCAGCTAAATTTCCAACTTGTGAAAATGAATTAAAGAGTAGATTAGAGCAGGGTGTGATGGTGTATGCCTTTAAGCCCTGTACTCCAGAGCAGAGGCAGTTTGAGCCAAGCCTTGCCTACACATCCAGTTTCAGGAGAGCCAAGCTTATGCAGTGACGGAAACCATGGGAAACAGAAAGTTAACAAAGATATAGTTGAACAAGTGGTCCACATTCCAGCCCTTTAAGTGGTAGAACATGGTAGTTTCAGCCTCATGCTTCTGGTTACAGAGGCAAAGGTGGAAGAAAGGGGTTATGGAATCTTTTTCTGCAACTAAGAAAAGCAGCTAAGGTCAGGCATGTGTCAGGGGTATCCCTGAATGGAGGCCTAGTTTGGAGATATGAAGGTGAAGCCCTGACTGCCTAAGAGACTCCAGGATGTTGGAGATGCCAGAGCTGTAGGATAGCTGTGGAGAAAAGCTGCTAACAGGAAGATGAAATAGCCCAAGAGAAAGAAGTATGTTACAGTCAACAAAGCTGAAAGGAGTCAGATAAATGAAGAGCACTGTGATATCAGACATGAAGCTGCAGAGTCTCGAGTTTGTCCAGGTGATTTCAGTATTGGTTTACTCCAGTGTTTCCCACTATGCTTCTTTTCCTCCCTTTTGGAGCAGTAATGAATAACCTGTGCCACTGCATGTTGGGAGTATGTGATTTGATTTTTCACTTTAATTTTACAGAGGATTACAGTTAAGAGATTTCATGAGTTTCAGAAAAGACTTTCAGCTTTGGATTTTTTTTTTTTAAAGGTTGAGGTTGTGATAGACTGTGGGGACTTTGTAGTTGGACTAAATGCATTTTGCATTATGATATAGCTACAAGCCTATGGGGCCAGGAAGTGGAATGTGGAAGTGGAATGTAGTTTGAATGAAAATGGTTCTAGAGAGTTATAGGTACTGGCACTATTGAGATGTATGACCTTGTTGTATTAGTTTTGGCATTGTAGGAGGAAATGTGTCACTGGGTGCGGTCTTTGAGGTCTTAGACACTCAAATCAGGGATAGTGTGTCTCAGTTTCCTCCTGCTGTCTGTGGATCCAGATCTCTCAAGTAGCATGTCTGCCTACATGCTGCCATGCTTCCCACCATGACAATAATGGACTAAACCTCTAAACTGAACCAGCCCCAATTCAATATTTTCCTTTATAAGAGTTCCTTCATAGTGTTTCTTCACAGCAGTAAAACCCTAAGACTCTATGTAAACATATCTCCTTGTATAGTTGATATATTTTATACTATCACCTCTAGGGCAAAATATAATTGGAAATGGAACATTTTCATAAGGAGCTGTTTAGATCTATTTAGGGTTTAAAATTGGTTTAAACTACTGGGAGAATAAAGGCAAGACATATTTACTTTTGAGGCTTTAATGACATTTTGAACAATATATAAATTCTAAATATTCTTGAGTGAGCATGATTTTTTCCCTTAAGTCAAAAACATTTTTTTTCACTCTGATGCTATTTGTGACAGTATGTCATTTAGGATGCACTGACTTTTCATGGGAGTATCTAGAACTGTTCCATTTACATGAAGCAAGCCACTGAAGATCTTTGTCTCAGTCCAGTGGCTAATAAAATTACAGTGTTAAGAAATGTTAAAGAAAAAATAACCGAAAATACAACTTTGAAGTGGTGCTTTTCCATTGATTCTAAATTTATGCCTGACTGCATATTGCCAAAAACTCATCTTTTCTGACTTATGCTTCTTTTTATTTATTTATTTGTGTTGTGTTTGCCCTTGAATGCATAGTTAATTCTGTAGTCACAAATATGCATGGCCAATCTAAGGAGCTGATGGCTGTCTCTTATTTTCTTCATAATGTTGTGACCTTCAAACACTTTCAAGCTGAAAGGAAAATAACTAATCCATGTAAACAGCAGGATGATAGGAGCAGAGTAACTGAATACGCCTCATATATCCTGTTCTTGGAGTTTAAATTGTTGAGCAATAGCTTTTCTCACTTAGAATTGAGACTCCATGGGGTACTAGGAAATAATTGGTTGAGGTTGTTTATTTATGAGTTCAGGAATTGCTTACAAACATTAGCATTTCAACTGGTGTAACAGGATATCACCAGAGTAGCACAGTTTTATCACACAGACTAGTGACACCACTATGCTAGTAGAGTGTTTGCCCAACTTGCACAGAGCCCTAGAATCCATCCCTAGTACTGCATAAAACCAATAATGGCAAATGTCTATAATCATAGTACTCAGAAGGAGAATCATAAATTCAAGTTTATCTTCAGCTACACACACACACACACACACACACACACACACACACTCATACACACACGAGCTACATATCTCATATAACTGTTATAAGACATCCTTAATTGTTTCCAATCATATATTCACATCTTGGGTGAGAAAGAACTATTAACAAAATGAAAGTAGAGGATGGAGAGATGGATCGACGGTTTAGAACCCGTTCTGTTTTGGCAGAGGCTTTCAGTCTCCTTCTAAGTGTCTATGTCCATTTGTTCACAATTGCCTGTAACTTCAGCTTCAAAATATCCTTTGCCTCTTATCTCCTAAGGCACAGATCTGTAGAGGATTAAGTGAGAGGGTCCGTGGGGCTTTCTGGAGGCAAGACTCACCTAATTTGTGAGGTCCAAATGTAGTGAAAAATCTTTTCTAAGGAAATAAAGTAGGGTGATTGAGAAAGAACACCAACATGATCCTTTCATCACCACACGCATGTGTACATCCACCCTCCAGACCACACACACACACACACACACACACACACACACACACACACACACCACAGCACACTCACACAGAATTATATTCCAAGTGTTGACCCAGAGCAGCCTATGTCAAGACTTTGAAATTAGACATCTGCTCTCAAATTTATCTTCTGCCTGAGATTCTTCTCTGAATTCCAGTAACTGAAATCTTTTAGTTAAGAAATGGATGTAATGAGGGGAATATTTTATAGAATTAAAGTAGAAAACAACTGTTAAATTCTCTGTTAGTGATAATTAACAGAATAATTCCTATACTTTTCCTAATATCAAATGTCAAAGTTAGCTACTCTATTTTGAGTCATCATACTATATTAAAAATAAACATTATTTAGTTATATATTGATATAGTTTGGTTTCCTTTAAATTCATAGTGCAATGAGTTTGTGGACTTACAGGATCTGGGAATTTTATGCTGATTTTGGACAATAAGGCAGGACAAGAGTTGGGGGCAAGTGAAAATTACTTAAAAATACAGAACTATCACATTCATCTTTCTAAACTCTACTGGGTTCAAGGAATTATAATTATTTCTTTAAAAATATATACCTAGATCCCTGGGCACCAGCCACTTCTGGGAACACCTGCCAAACTTGGCCCCAGATTCTGGCCACTGGGCAGGTCCCCTTCTAGCACCACCAGGAAGGATCCCCTTCTCCAAGCCCCCGGCAGCCCCTGCAATCTCCACGCCCTGCCCCCATGCCCATCTGCCCGAGACACCAGCCACTTCCTGAGACTTAGAGTCAGGCCCCCAGCTCCCATCCTGCCGCCTGACTTCCCTTCTGGACCAGAGTTGAGTATCTGGGCCCATCCCAGACCCCATCCCTGGGCTCCAGCCACTCCTAGGAACACCTGCCCAACTTGGCCCCAGGTTCTGGCCACTGGGAAGGATCCCCTTCTCCAAGCCGTAGCAGCCCCTGCCATCTCCATGCCTTGCCCCCACGCCCATCTGCCCAAGACCCCAGCCACTTCCTGAGACTTAGAGTCTGGCCCCCAGCTCCCATCCTGCCCCCAACTTCCCTTCTGGACCAGAGAGGGCTCCCATCCTGCCCTGGAATTCCCTTCTGGACAAGAGCTCACATCCTGCCCTGGACTTCCCTTCTGGACAAGAGTGCACATCCTGCCCTGGACTTCCCTTCAGGATAAGAGCACCCATCCTACCACTGACTTCCTGGCTGGACAAAAGCTCCCATCCTGCCCCAGTTTCCCATCCAGATAAGAGCTTCCATCCTGCCCTGGAATTCCCATTTGGACAAGGGAGCTCCCATCTGGACAAGAGAGAGAGAATTCCTGAATCTGTCAGCTCTGTCTGAAACAAGTGCCCTGGTAAGGCCACGAACGAACCATAAGGAGATGGGCAGACGTCAAGGCAGAAGTACATACAACAAAATGAAGAGCAACACAGCATCACCAGAACCTAGTCTGCCTCCAACATCTACACCTGAACATAAAAAATGGAAGAAGCCGAAGAAAACAGCCTTATGAATAACATCATGAAGAAGGTAGAGGCTTGTGTAGAGGAAAAAAAAATGGGAAGAATGCTCTAAACAACTAGAGGAAAGGGCAAACAAATTAGAAGAAAACAATAAAGTCCTGGAAGAAAACAATAAAGTCCTAGAAGAAAACAATAAAGTACTGAAAGAAAATCATGAAAAAGCAATGAAACAAATAAAGGAAACAGTCCAAGACCTGAAAAGGGAAATAGAAAAAATGAAGATGACACAAACAGAGAGAATGCTGGAAACAGAAAATCTGAGTAAAAGATCGGGAACTTTAGATGCAAGTATAACCAACAGAATGCAAGAGATGGAAGAGAGGATCTCTGGCATTGAATGGATTTAATTCACCTATAAAAAGACATAGGTTTACAGAATGCATACGAAAGCAGTACCCATCTTTCTGCTGCATACAAGAAACACATCTCAAATTCAAAGATAGACACTACCTAAGAATAAAGGGCTGGGAAAAGACTTTCCAATCAAATGGTCTTAAGAAACAAGCGGGGGTAGCCATCCTGATATCCAACAAAATAGACTTCAAACTAAAATCAATCAAAAGAGATCAAGAAGGGCATTACTTCCTCGTCACAGGAAAGATCCACCAAGATGAAGTTTCAATTCTGAACATTTATGCCCCAAAAACAAGGGCACCCACATATGTAAAAGTAACATTACTAAAGCTTAAACCACATATAAAACCCCACACATTAAAAGTGGGAGATCTCAACACCTCACTTTCACCACTGGACAGATCTCCCAAATCGAAACTTAACAGAGAAATAAAGGACTCAACTGATATCATTACCCAAATGGACCTAATAGATATCTACAGAACATTCCATCCCAACAAAAAAAATATATACCTTCTTCTCAGCACCCCATGGAACTTTCTCTAAAATCGACCACCTACTTGGCCACAAAGCAAATCTCAACAGATACAAAACAATTGGAATAACCTCCTGTGTTCTATCAGACCACCATGGTTTAAAGTTATATTTCAACAACAACAAAAACTATAGAAAACCTACAATCTCATGGAAACTGAATAATGCTCAGCTGAATCACCAATGGGTTAAGGAAGAAATAAAAAAGAAATTAAATACTTCCTAGAGATCAATGAAAATGAAGACACAACATACACAAACTTATGGGACACTATGAAAGCAGTGCTAAGAGGGAAATTCATAGCACTAAATGCCCACATAAAGAAGTAGGAGAAATCTCACCCTAGTGACTTAACAGCACACTTGAAAGCTCTAGAACAAGAAGAAGCAAAGTCTCCCAGGAAGAATAGATGCCAGGAAATTATCAAAGCAAGAGGTGAAATTAATAAAATAGAAACTAAGAAAATAATACAAAAAATTAATGAAACAAAGAGTTGGTTCTTTGAGAAAATCAACAGGATAAACAAGCCTTTATCCAAACTAACCAAAAGACAGAGAGAGAGAATCAAAATCAACAAAATCAGAAATGAAAAGGGGGATATAACAAAAGACATTGAGGAAATCCAGAGAATTATCAGGTCATATTTCAAAAACCTCTACTCCACAAAACTGGAAAATGTAAAAGAAATGGACATTTTTTGGATAGGTACCACATACCTAAGTTAAATCAAGACCAGAGGAACTATTTAAATAGTCCAATAACACCTAAGGAAATAGAAACAGTCATTAAAAGTCTCCCAACCAAAAAAAGCCCAGGACCAGATAGTTTCAGCACAGAATTCTACCAGATCTTCAAAGAAGAGTTAATACCAATACTCTCTAAATTGTTCCACATAATAGAAACAGAAGGGACATTACCAAACTCCTTCTATGAGGATACAATAACCCTGATTCCCAAACCAAATAAGGATACAACAAAGAAAGAGAACTGCAGACCGATCTCCCTCATGAACATTGATGCAAAAATACTCAATAAAATACTGGCAAACAGACTCCAAGAACACATCAGAACAATTATCCACCATGACCAAGTAGGCTTTATTCCAGAGATGCAAGGGTGGTTCAACATACGAAAGTCCATCAATGTAATACACCATATATACAAACTCAAAGAAAAAAAAAACCACATGATCATCTCACTAGATGCAGAAAAAGCATTTGACAAAATCCAACACCCCTTCATTATAAAAGTCTTGGAGCGATCAGGAATACAAGGAACATACCTAAACATAATAAAGGCAATTTACAGCAAGCCAACAGCCAACATTAAATTAAATGGAGAAAACTCAAAGCAATTCCACTAAAATCAGGAACGAGGCAAGGCTGTCCACTCTCCCCATATTATTTAATATAGTACTTGAAGTTCTAGCCAGAGCAATAAGACAAGATAAGAAGATTAAGGGGATACAAATTGGAAAGGAAGAAGTCAAGCTTTCCCTATTTGCAGATGACATGATAGTATACTTGAGTGACCCCAAATATTCCACCCAGGAATTGATAAAGCTTATAAACACCTTCAGCAACATAGCAGGATATAAGATCAACTCAAAAAAATCAGTAGCTCTCCTATATACAATGGACAAAGAAGCTGAGAAGGAAATCAGAGATACATCACCCTTTACAATAGCCACAAATAACATAAAATACCTTGGGGTAACACTAACCAAGCAAGTGAAGGACCTATATGACAAGAACTTTAAGTCCCTGAAAAAAGAAATTGAAGAAGATGTCAGAAAATGGAAAGATCTCTTATGCTCATGGATAGGCAGGACCAACACAGTAAAAATGGCAATTTTACCAAAAGCAATCTACAGATTCAATGCAATCCCCATCAAAATACCAACACAATTCTTCACAGACCTGGAAAGAATAATACTCAACTTCATATGGAAAAACAAAAAACCCAGGATAGCCAAAAGAATCATGTACACTAAAACAACCTCTGGAGGCATCACAATCCCTGACTTCAACCTCTACTATAGAGCTTCAGTAATAAAAACAGCTTGGTATTGGCATAAAAACAGACATGTGGACCAATGGAATCAAATTGAAGACCCTGACACTAACCCACACATCTATGAACATATAATTTTTGACAAAGAAGTCAAAAGGGTACAATGGAAAAAAGAAAGCATCTTCAACAAATGGTGCTGGCATAACTGGATATCAACGTGTAGAAGGCTGCAAATAGATCCATATCTGTCACCGTCCACAAAACTTAAGTCCAAGTGGATCAAGGGCCTCAACATAAATCCAGCTACTCTGAACCTGCTAGAAGAGAAAGTAGGAAGTAGTCTTGAACGCATTGGCATAGGAGGTCACTTCCTAAATATAACACCAGTAGCACAGGCACTGAGAGAAACAATCAATCCATGGGACCTCTTGAAACTGAGAAGCTTTTGTAGAGCAAAGGATACAGTCAACAAGGCAAAGCGACAGCCTACAGAATGGGAAGAGATCTTCACCAACCCCAGATCTGACAGAGGACTGATATCCAGAATATATAAGGAACTCAAGAAATTAGACATCAAAACGACCAACAGTCCAATTAAGAAATGGGCTATAGAACTAAACAGAGAGGCCGGGCGGTGGTGGCGCATGCCTTTAATCCCAGCACTCGGGAGGCAGAGCCAGGCGGATCTCTGTGAGTTCGAGGCCAGCCTGGGCTACCAAGTGAGTCCCAGGAAAGGCGCAAAGCTACACAGAGAAACCCTGTCTCGAAAAAACCAAAAAGAAAAGAAAACAAAACAAAACAAAACAAAAGAACTAAACAGAGAATTCTCAACAGAAGAAACTCAAATGGCTGAAAGACATTTAAGGAATTGCTCAACATCCCTAATCATCAGGGAAATGCAAATCAAAACAACTCTGAGATACCACCTTACACCTGTCAGAATGGATAATATCAAAAACACTGAGGACACATTGTGCTGGAGAAGATGTGGAACTCAGGGAACTCTCCTCCACTGTTGATGGGAATGCAAGCTTGTACAACCTCTTTGGAAATCAATATGGCGCTTTCTTAGAAAATTGGGAATCAATCTCCCCCCAAGATCCAGATATACCACTCTTGGGCATATACCCAAGAAATGCTCAATCATACCACAAGATCACTTGCTCAGCTATGTTTATATCAGCATTGTTTGTAATAGCCAAAACCTGGAAACAGCCTAGATGCCCTTCAACTGAAGAACGGATAAATAAATTGTGGCACATATACACAATGGAATACTACTCAGCAGAGAAAAACAATGACATCATGAGGTTTGCAGGCAAATGGATGGATCTAGAAAAAAATCATCCTGAGTGAGATAACCCAGACTCAGAAAGACAAATATGGTATGTACTCACTCATAGGAGGATACTAGATGTGGAACAAGGATGACTGGACTGCTAGTCACATCACCAGTGAGGCTACCTGGAAAACAGGACCCCAAGAAAGACATGGGGATTACCCAATGACAGAGAAATGGATGAGATCTACATGAACAGCCTGGACATGAGTGGGAGCAATGAACGGCAAGGGTCGAGGGAAAGAGAGCAGGAGATCCCAGCTGGATCAAGAACAGAGAGGGAGAGCAAGGAATAGGAGACCATGGTAAATGAAGACCACATAAGAAAAGGAAGAAACAATGTGCTAAAGAGGCCCACAGAAATCCACAAAGATACCCCCACAAAAGACTGCTGGCAATGGCCGAGAGACAGCCGGGACTGACCTACTCTGGTGATGGGATGGCCAAACACCCCAATAGTTGTGCCAAAATCCCCATCCAAGTACTGAGGAATCTGGATGCAGACATCCACGGCTAGGCCCTGGGTGGAGTGTAGGGAGTCTAATTAGCGAGAAAGAGTAGGGTTTATATGAGCGAGAATTGTTGAAACCAAGGTTGGATAAAGCACAGGGACAAATTGTAGTGTGTAGCCATTCCAGCTTGGTTCTGGAAGTTCCAACCCCCATTGAGACTCTGGCAACTGTCATGCCTACGAGGCGGGGCAAGGGGAGGCGCCGGGGGACCCGAGAGCTGGATGGGGTCAGCGCTCTCGCTGGGTGCTCTCTCGGTGCTGGGACGCTGACCGGTGCAGATTGACTGTGCAGAGCTCCGGAGAACACCGCTGGACTGCATTACACCTTCCCCAGACCCTGCGACTTACCCATTACTTAATTTGTGAGTTACGCCATTAAATAAATATCCTGTTAACTACGTGGAGTGGCCAAAATAATTTCTCCAATATCTGGCGCTCACGTGGGGCAAACTCCAAAGGCCTGGGCGGCTCCCGCCGTCTCCTCCCTAGCTGGCGGGTACCTAAACCCGCCTGCAAAGTTCCATATAACCAGGGAACACCTACACGGTTCCATTCCCGAAAAAGGGAGCAGCTAGTCCGATCTCAATTCCCTAGCTTAGCCCAGACCAGCGAAAGAGGCAGGAGAGTGCTAGCTCTGATTTTCCGCCATCTCTGCCATTTCTGCCATCTCCCTCTGACTCCAGCCAAGATCGCCAGCAGGCCCTGTTTCGGAGCTGTACCAACGCCACCTGCTGACTGAAAATTGCTACTACACGCCCCCAATCCCACGAAAGGTAAGCATATTGTTTTAAGTAAAGGTACTTGATAATTTTACACCTTAAAATTGACTAACAAATTTTGAGTAATTCGTGTAATATGGCCGACAACATTACCTCACAAGAATTTAAAAACCTTTTTGCCTGTATGATGAATGACATCTTCCTGGAAATATACGACATTCCTAAGGCATATCTGGGCTATACCATTTTGGCATTCATCATAATAATTCACACAGTGCTCAAACACTGGTTTAAGAACAAAGATGAGTCATTATTGGGACTGATACAGGCTTTAAAAGATAGCAATGAAGGCTTAGAGAAAAAGATTCTCTCTCTGGAATCTGCTTTCAAAGATAGCAATGAAGGCTTAGAGAAAAAGATTCTCTCTCTGGAATCTGCTTTAAAAGATAGCAATGAAGGCTTAGAGAAAAAGATTCTTTCTCTAGAATCTGCTAATCAGGATTTACAAAACAGGCTTGTACCCAAAATTGATTTTATTTATAATAAATATGAATATTTAATGGATAGAACACTAACTCTCCAGAGTGAAGTTGTGGCTACTCAGACAGTATATAAGGAAGAAAGATTATCGTTAATTGATAGGATAAGGTCCATGGAATCATGTGTTTCTGAGGAACATAAAAACTTCTATGATTCCATGAGAAATATGGAGTCCCTTGCAAGAGAGGAGGTTCACTCCCTAGAACAGACCCTAGGTGCTCGTTTGCAAGCCCTAGAAAAAACTCTCAGTAAACATGACAAGGGAACTAATAAACAGAAGGTCAAGACCATAGAGGTTGTAACATCTCCAAATGGCTCTCATACAATGGCTTATCCTGTTATTGTCCATGAGAAGCCAGCAGATGACACACACCCCGAGCCATATATGGCATATACATTACAACCAATTTCAACAAGGGACTTTAAAAATATAAAGGAAGCAGTAGTTACGTATGGGATACAATCCACATATGTAAAACAGATGTTAAATTCGTGGTCTACCTCACATAGAATCATTCCAGATGACTGGCATCAGTTAATTTCAGCTGTTCTAGAATATAGTCAGCAGTTACAGTGGAAAAGCTGGTTGAGAGAAGAGGCAAAAAATTTAGAACAACAAGGTAAAATCAGAGGCTTTGTGATCTCCCAAGATCAAATACTTGGTGAGGGATGTTTCGCTGACAGGAATGTACAAGCCACTTATGATGAGCATACAATATCCCTATGCCGTACAGCAGCTCTAAATGCTTGGGAAAAAATTCCAGAACCTGAAAAACCAACTGAGGTATACACAAAGATATTTCAGGGACCGCATGAACCCTTCACTGATTTTTTACAAAGACTGAACAGAGCTATAACAAGAGCTGTGTCAGACAACGAATCAAGAAAAGTATTAACTGAGTCCTTGGCGTTCGACAATGCTAATACAGAATGCAGAAGAATACTTACACCATTAAAGATCAGATCAGCTCCTTTGGAAGAATGGATTCAATATACTAATGGTGTTCAGTCTCTTAACTACAGTAATGAGGCTTGGATAGGAGAGACAAATCCCAGAGGTGAAAGAAGGCTCCGTGTTACCAAATGTTTTAAGTGTGGTACACCAGGTCATATAAGTAAAAACTGTACATCGGGTACTCCTAGAAGCAATACTCCTTCTAGGAATAGCCTAAACAGGAGACCCCAACCACCTCCTGGATTATGTAGAAGATGTGGCAAAGGCCGACATTGGACCAATGAGTGCAGATCAAAAATAGATATACAAGGCAACCCTTTACTGGCGGGAAACGCCTCAGGGGGCCTCTTGCAGGCCCCCAAACCAAACGTAGTACGAACATTCCCTGCCACTGTGGAAGAAATTCCTCTCCAGGACAACTAAATAAACCAATGCCTAATGTAAAAACTGATACTGCAATGGATGATAAAACAGCTTTGATAGCTGGATCACAGTTTACAAAGAACACTATAAAATAAATATTTTGGCAGACTTCCATAAATGAACAAAGACCAAAGCTTAGAATTCAAATTAATGGCCTGGTTCTGGAGGGCCTGGTAGACACAGGTACAGATGTGACTATAAATTACACCAAAATCATGGCATCCGAATTGGCCTCTTCAAGAGGTAGATGTCCAACTGTTAGGGATTGGCACCCTATCTCAGATAAAACAGAGTTCGAGATGGGTTGAATGCATAGGACCAGAAGGACAGAGAGGAAGGCTGAAGCCTTATGTAGCAAATGTAGCAGTAAATCTTTGGGGCCGAGATCTATTACAACAGTGGAATACCCAGATTAAAATTCCTACACTTTCAGAAAAGGAATACAGACCAATGCATGTTTCTAGGAATAATATCATAACATGCTATAAAAAACAGTCACCAATCATTCAGGCTGTTCACAAACAGAGCACGACTGTTGTTGAACTCTCAGAAGTACCAACTGCCTTACCTTTAAAATGGCTAACTAATAAACCTCTCTGGGTTGGACAATGGCCTTTGACAAAAGAGAAGCTACAAGCTTTAGAACAGCTGGTTGAAGAGCATTTAAATGCTCAACACATTAAAGAATCTACCCAATACAAATAGCCAAACAAATGGAAACACATGAACTATGAACCAAAGGCTGAGGGGCCCCCAACTGGATCAGGCCCTCTGAATAGATGAGACAATTGATTGGCTTGATCTGTTTGGGAGGCATCTAGGCAGAGGTACCAGGTCCTTGGCTCGCTGCGCTGCATGACATAGCTGTTTGAATCCTGGGACTTATACAGGGACGCTTGGCTCAACCTGGGAGAAGGGGACTGGACCTGCCTGGACTGAGTCTATCAGGTCGATCTCAGTCCTCGGGAGTGGCCTTGATCTGGAGGTGGTGAGAATGGGGGGTGGGCTGGGAGGAAGTGGAGGGGGCAGGATGGTGGAGAACATGGGAATCTGTGGCTGTTATGTAGAAATGAATAGTATTGTAAAATAAAATAAATAAAAGAAAAAAGAATATAAAAATAAAATAAAATTATATATATATATACATATATATATATATATATATATATATATATATATATATATATATCCAGACTGTTGCTACTGTTGTTAGTTGCCCTACAGAGGTAGAAGGTAAGTTTCTATCTCTGAAAACACCATGTGCTTTAGACACAGAGTCCACAAGTCCCTGAGCTGGAACTGATCTGAATGCCCAGTCCTGGGTGTTAACATTCACCACACCTAAGCACCATGCTTGCTTACACAGGTAAGAAACAACCATCAGTACTAGCCAGCTATGGAGTCTATGAATTACAACAATGACCAGCATGCCATGATGATCCTATGGGTGCAAGAGTTTGTACATGCTTTGATCATAATTATGAGCTGTCTAGTGGATTTAAGACTAGCTAAGAAAGAGATAAACCATGCCTGGTACTGGAAGCACAGCCAACTAACCAGAGTTACTGAAGTCACTGATCTTGGAGAAGAATCTCCAACTGACTTTAGTAAGGCACCAAAATCCCTAACTACAATCTAAATATTTGTCATTACAGCCAGAAATTTAGTTCTTACCCTTCATCAAAGAAATTTATCTTTGCAACAGAGGAGAAAACCACATCTATATAAATTACAGAGTTATGGAACTCAGTTCCAAAGAATATAATACAATCCCCTGCATCTAAGGCTTAGAGATCATTATAGACGTGAACAGAAAGATTTTAAGAGACAGAGGAGAAGAAAAATTTCTGTGAGATTAGGTTTCCTAGGAATGTCAGAAGCAACACACACACACAATATCACCAACACCTTTGCTTAAACATAAGCTGAACAAGGACAACAAATTGAACATGCAAAATTGGACAGGGAAAGCCCACTAGTTCCTACACAACAAACAAAAGGCAACTGAGGAATGTTGACAGGTGGAGCAATAGTTTTCTCCAGGGAAGAGGATATGAGTTGGTTATCCAGTAAGAAATGATCAGCTTTGAAAACATACATACAATAACATTTTATAAACTGAAATTGTTGTACTTATGTATTTAGGAATACACACACACACACACACACACACACACACACACACATATATATATATACAATTAATGTAAAAAGAGAACATGAATTTTGATGAGATCAAGGAGGGGTATATGGTAGAGTTTGGAAGAAGAAACAGGAAGGGGAAAGGATGTAATTATATTATAATCTAACTAAGTAAAATACATATTTAAAAATATATATTCAATATTATCTAATTTACCCTAGACAAAAATTTCATGGCAAAGACAATACTAAGAACAGTAAGAAAAATTATCCTGTGCTGTAAGTCTTTCAACAGTCATGAGCTGAGATTGGAGTGGTATGTTGTACAATCCCAATTAATTTTGGAATTATTCCCAATTAATTCCCAATTAATAACTAATCCCAATTATTCATAGAATAACCCAGCATGAAAGACAGATGCAGAAATCAACACATGCACACCATGAGACTCAGAAACAGATGAAGAAGGAAGGTCAAGGCATAAATAAAATGAAAGAATGGCACACTCTGAAATCCCTTGCACTTCAATAGATGTGGTCTTCTTTGTGTTCACTCAATGTTCAGGGAAAGCATACTGTATCAGAGAACAAGCCAGGACTTTCTCTAGATCATACAGTCAGAGACATAGCTGCTGGATAATCATTAACCACTAGTGAAATTTAGGCTGCCCCATTTATTTATGTGGATGGACTTCATTTCGATTTAACATATACCTGTTATCTTGCCAAAGCCTTGGCAATCAAATAGTTCAAATGGTTTCAGAGGTAAATTCAGATGTAAGAAATGTTAATCATTTGGCTATTCATTTGATTAAGTTTAAGCTTTCAAATCCCAATGGAAACTGGAAAGTTATGTATAGGAGAAGATTACTTTTATTTACAAACCTATCTTTTATTATGTGGTTTAACAGTTGCTACAATATTAGAAAAAAAATGAAGTTTTTGGAAAATATGGTTGGGAGAAGCCTGTCTTACAGCTGTTGGGTGTGATCCTTGTATTATAAAGGATTATAAGGTGGGTGATGTTTTAAAAATAAGTTGAAGATACAACAAGCAGAACACAAAAACTAAGCTGCTTCTTCTTTTGATCACATAGTGCTTCATATTGTAACTATCATTCAGTTACTTATGAGCTGATCGCATGTCTAAATCTCCATTCCTTTTGATTGACTTTGCTGACTGTATTTCATATACTCATCACATGGCAAGCTTTAATTTGCTGACCTCCATTAACCCTGGATTTCTTTCCTTGCTTCTTTATTACTCCTTTTTTCCAGTTCACATGTTTTTCAATCTATTAAACCAAAACTGTTGATGAAAGAGTTTTAAACTGAGATAGAGTCATTGTTCCAGAACATCTCCCTTGAATATCAGTGTTTGGTAAATAAGCACTTAGATTTTACTCTGAGTTGTAGAGAAAAACATCACTCAGAATAGTAAAGACCTCAAAGAAGATACACATTAGAAGTCAAAAGGAATAAAACAATAATAATATGTATTTACTCAAGAGACTTCTCAAGCATTCAAAAAGTAATTTAATTTGTTTCTTTATTACAAGTCAGAGGCTATTTCGTATAAAGATTTATAAGTGTATTACATGTAAAAGACATAAAGAAAAGTGTCTGAGTAAGTTTACATCTGTGGGCATCACTCTAGGCTGTTATGTAAGGGTGAGAGTCAAAATGCTTAAGGCATTCAGTAAGGAACAAATCATTCAGAAAATAAATTCTACTTTGCCAGTGTAATGGTATTTTGATTTTATATGTTTATATGTGAATATTTCACCCTAAAACCTGCACACATCGTGTGTGTGTGTGTGTGTGTGTGTGTGTGTGTGTGTGTTACATGCATTTTTTATATACAGGCCTCAGTTTTCCCTAATTCCTCTCTTCCCAGTCCCTCCTCCCATGGTCCCTCCTCTGTCTCCAACACCTGATTTACTCCTCTTCTGTTTCTGTTCATGAAAGGGCAGTATTATGCCAGTTCTGTGGGGTTTTTTTTTAACTTTATTCTATTCATTTGTAAGTATGTGTGTGTGTGTGTGTGTGTGTGTGTGTGTTGTGTTTGTATTTTTAAACTCCTACAAATAGTTTGTCAGATGTATCCATGGTGACTGTTCCTCATCAAATTTGAATTTATATTTTCTCCTCGAAATTGAATTGAGCCTCAAAATTACGTAACTTAAATTATTGATGGTTTACTTCAATTGTCAATTTAACATGCTTTAAAATCATAAAGAAAGAGAGTTTCTTCTAGAACACGAGTTCTAACCTAGTCTATGAATGGATTTGAGGCCTGTAGCAATTGTGCAACTATGTTATCATAGTACAAAGTCAATAAGATCCATATGTGAATAAATGATATTTGCTGTATTTCCATAAAACTTTATTTACAAATACATGATATGTGTAGGGTTTGGCTAATGTTTGACAGTACATATGCTAAATAACTGTTTTCAACTATTAAGCTTTGCTTCAGTTAGTTTTCAGGTTTTAGATGATTTAAGTTTTTAAATGGATGTGCTATTCAGAAAGCAATGTAAAAGCATCATGGTTTCGCAAAATATTGATAAAAGTTTCCTGACTTTGGACTATCATTCACTTATAATTGTAGCCAGCTTTATGAAACTAAGTACGAATTCCCTCCTATATAATAAACTTCAATATCAATATGAGTAGTTGATTAAGCCATAACAATATTGCCACTATTGGATGAGAAGGCATATATTATATAACAGGTCATTCTTTTAATTCCCAAGATTCACAGCAGAGTAAAATTGATCATTTTTTAACTGCTAGAAACCTGTATATCATCTTCTGGCACTAATACGGTTGTACTTATTTAATAGTAATTATAAAAAATGAAGTAGGTATGGGATTCCATTGTCCTAAAATGGAGAACAGAATTCCTTCTATCCTTCCTAGCCAAATGCTTCATATTTGCATCATACCCTTCTTCTAAAGGTATCCACTAATTAAGAGAGTTTAGCAATGGTATATTGACAGACAGAACAGATCACTTGGTATAGAACCAGTAACAGATCTTTATATTTAACAAGTTTATGATAAATATACTTTTGAAATTTAATGAAGGATAAATGGTGCTAACTCAAATAAGCCTTGTTTCCTAACTTACAACTGTAAAAGTATAACATTGAAAAATGCCACAATACTGAAAAAATGTTAACAACCAGGACACTCAAATTCAAGATAAGATGGCTGAGTACTCTATGATAATTAAGAATATCCATCTTTAAAATGTCAATATCATCAGCATGAGGACATAGCCACAGAAAAGATTTCTTTGTATTACATATATTCAACGTGGGATTTGTATTTCTTTTTCATTTTGTGAAAGCTAATAAAATTAGAGAAATTTTAACATTTTGCAAAAATTGATAAGAATTTTCAAGTCACTAATAATTATATAATCTAATATAAAGTATATTATAATTTTAGCAGATTCTTGAATAAAGTTGTTTAATAATGGTTATAAAATGTTTGGTGTACTTAACTATCTTGAACCTGCTAACTTACTCTCATAAAAATGCAGTGCATTCTGCTCTCCTTAACTCCCAGTTCTCTGCCCAAAGATTTTAAGAACTAGAGATTAAAAATATTTCAAAGAAATTATGACCGTTTTTCAAAAACATTTTGTCTAGTCAGGATTCTCCTTGTAAATAGTGAAGTGAATGATTTTTTTTTACATGTGTGTGTGTGTGTGTGTGTGTGTGTGTGTGTGTGTGTGTGTCTGTCTGTCTGTCTGTAAACATATGTATATATACAACCTGAGGTAATTTAAAGGCTAATGGCATATTTACCTAAGTAACATGCCAACATTGTATTATTTCTAACTAATTTAAACCTGGGCACTCAGAGAATTTTGGCTGAAAGATTGGTTTCTGTATCAAATCTCTTGGGATAGTGTGAATTAGCTAGTCTTTATATGTATCCTTTAAATAAGAGTATAATTTTTAAGCATATTTTTTGAAATTATAATATAAATGCCTGATTTCATCTTCCCTTCCCTCGTTTCAAATTCTTCCACATACATCTCTATTCTCTCTTTTAAATTTCTGGCCTCTTTTTCCATTATTGCTGTGATTTTCATATGTATATATAGTCAATATTTTATACATATATATTCAATATTTTCTTTGAGAATATTAAGTACTAAAAATGACATGCAGAGAATTTATGAATAGTAGAAGGTAATGTTCATTATTGAGACATTTTCAGCTTATTGCCCTTATCTCTCTCAGATGAACATGTGTCTAGTCCATAATTCAAAATTCAGTATTTATGTTTACTGAAGGAGGGAATCAGAACAGAGTAAGCACAATTTTCATGTGTGAAGTTAATGAACAATAACAACAACAAAAAAAAAAAACTACAGTGATCTGAATATGTCCTTCAATCACTGAGACTAAAACAAGCCTCATTGAAGGTGGAATTAAGAGGAGGACACTTTGATGGAAATATTGTCTCAAGGGCATTTCCTACATTAACAATTTTAGTAACCTTCCAAGGAGTTGACAGCATAATTCTTTCTCCCACTCACATGGAAACCATGCCATTTGCTGCCTCTGACATGTGAAGTTAGAATGATAGGGCACCTTCATTTAAAGGAGGAGCACTCCTCATCAGACACTAAATCTGTTGACTCTGTTTTCAACTTTTCAGTCTCTAGAACTAGAATAATATAATTCAGTTGTTTTTAAAATGCCCATTGTATTTAGTTAAAGTTGCACACCTAAACAGACTAAGGAAACCGTCAAGGTTTATCAATATTAAAATGTGTAATTAAATAATTATGAATTTTATATGAGGACAGTAACATAGACATTTAATTTAAGATGATGGTGCGTCATTATCAAAATGTCGTAAGTACAAACAAAAAATCTCAATATCACTGTCTTCCCTATACCACAACTTAGCAACTGAGGACATAAGATATGAGGTAATTCCTGATGAGTATGTAACTAAATTGAAGCTGCATCTTATTACTTTTGCACAGGATAATGATATAATATCATTTCATATACAACCTGGGGGAAATAAAATTTAAATTCTGGAATATGTATTTTACTGTACCATGGTAGAAAGCAAAATAAATTTATCAGAGTATAAAAAAAATATTGTAAGTTGGAGACCTTTCATGTATATAATATAAAGCTATTTCACACATGCAAATTAATGTCATCTCTTAGTTAAGGTTTCTGTTACTGTGAAGAAACACCATGACCAGGGCAAATCTTACAAAGGAAAACATTTAACTGTGGTGATATTTTACAGTTTCAGAGATTTAGTCCATTACCACTATGGCAGGGAACATGGCATCTGCGAGTATGGCAGTGTGTAAACAGACACGTGACTTTTTCCCAGACATCTGATGTTTCGTTTATCTATAGAATTTTACTGAGTTTCTCCCTTCTTCCTGGAGGAAAGATTCAATTTAGAGGAAAGTGCCATTCAAAACTTCAAGGGGTGCATGTTAGATGATGTGATTTCTATTTCAGAAAAGCAAAATCAACCTATTGGTAAGGAAGTCACATGAGCAGCTGGTTTGAGGTTACATTTCACTTGGAAGTTGTCTTAGTTAGGACTTCTGTTTCTGAAAGGAGACACCATGACCATGGAAACTCTTATAAAGGAAAGCATTTAAATGAGGTGGTGGCTTACAGTTGCAGAGGTACAGTCCATTATCATTATGGCAAGGAGCATGGCAGTGTGTAGGCAGACATAGTGCTGGCTACATCTTGATCTCAACAGGAAGTAGACTGAGACACTTGAAGGTATCCTGAACATAGGAAACCTAAAATTCTGCCCCCATAGAGATCTACTTCCTTCAACAATGCCATACCCACTCCAACCAACCACACCTCCTAATAGTTCCACTCCCTGTGAGATTATGGGAGCCAGTTACATTTTAACTTCCACAGATGCTGAGAAGCTAGACAAAAATTTATCCACGTAGGAAATGCTAACTTTGAGTTACCTAGGAAAGATGTGCTAACAAAAATTAGTTAAGATATTATCTTAAAATCAGAGAAATTTGCTTCAATTGTTCTGAAATACAAGAAATAATTTTACAAAACTTTATTTCTCATGCTAATAAAAGTCTTCTCTCACTATGTAAGTGTGTATGTGAATGTTTGTAAATATACTTAATTATATGTTTGTGTATATAAGTGTCAGTTATTCCATGTGCTGTTATGATTTGTCTGAGAGAATGAATGAAAATGTTATTTCATTGGTGTTAATTATTGACCATGGGAAGCTGAAAATTAAGCAGAGGGTAAGATATATTTCTCTTTTATATTGTTCTTCAATAAACTTTTGATATTTTCTGCATATATTTCTTATATTTAATTTTGAAAGCTAACAATTGAAAATTTACCTTTCAGTAGCATGTACATTCATTCTATTGTTTTAAATGTCCAAAATAATAGAAAATATGATGTGTATTTTCATTTACAATTATCATTCTTGTAATTCCAATCACTGGAAGAACATATCAGCGCTACCTACATAGTACTAGCCTACATTATTGTTTGCCATTTGTAGAGCATTTAACTAAACACTTAACCTTCTTATTTTTATAATGTGTTCCTTTTATTGTTACATCAATATGGTAGCTAATAAATATTTAGATAATGTGATCTTGTACTTGCTACTAAATTGAACTAAATGCTCCTGTATTTTATTTTATTGTTAATCTCCTACATATTAGAATAATAGACACAAAATAATTTATTTGTAGACTAATGAGAATGTTTAAAAATTCACATTTAAATGTCACTACACATAGTTGTAAAAGTATTAAAATGCTCTAAATGTAGAATTTCTATGATTAAGTATTTATGTTTTGATATATAAAAAGCCTGATTATGTACTGTTCAAATTTGTATATATTTGTATGAGTTATGGAATCTTTTTATATCTGTGATTTGTAAATTTAAGGTAAAATTCTAAGTGTGGCTATAAGAACAATCTTGGATTCTTATACGTTTTATTTAGGAAGAAATTAAAACACTTTACCATTCAATACATAAAATAATTTACAAACACAATATAAATTAGAGAACATTTACCTACATTTGAGATTTCAAATAAATTTTAAGAGGAGATATGTATAGATTCACTTCTCTTGGCAAAGCAGTACAATATGCTTTGTGGCAGACAGCTTCTCCAATTTGATTCTGGAAATAATTTAAAATGTGTTCATGTGTGAAAAAGTTGAAAAAGATATCAATCCATCACAAATGGCCACAACCGGTGATGATAATGTAATCAGAGGGGGAACAAAATGACAGAGAAAATAAATGTAAATAAACATATATGAACTTGCATAGTATTGGATTATTTCACAACTACTAAAATGCTTTATCATTTATTTCATATGTTAATAATGGTTACAAATAAATTTTAATGACAATATTTTATTCCATTACTAAATGTAAAGAAATAATAAGGTGCACATATTGAAATAAAGCCTCAAACTGACAAAGTCCACCTGCCATCCCTCCTCTACTGTTTAAAGTCCATTTGAAGGCTTGTCAATATATGTTGATGTTTGTAATAATAAGTATGTGGATCTGCACACCACAACTTAGGAAGAAATGATCAAGTGGCCTTGTTACCGATTAGTTGGTGTTTTTGGAGATGACTAATTAATTTCTGAAGGCCCCCTTCCTGTGGGGCAGAAAAGCCACTTGCAGAGTGTTGTGAGGTTTATTTATTGCGCAGGGCTGAGACAGAGATTTTTTGATAAAGTGTCTTGGAATTTAAATGCACAATTGAGAAGTAATAAGCATAGTCCAACACCTTTTAAATATTTCCTTCCCTAGATAAAATAGAGGATTGAACATTCTGATGAGAGCACCCACTCCTGAAAAGCAACCCTTCTTTGCCAGGGAAACACTTAACAGCTGCTGTCTTCAGTGAATTGCCTTTCATTCACTGAAATTCATTGTCTGGATGAGGCAACAGCAATCAAATGCCTGTTGCCTGGGAGGCTCAGTGACCTGCCACTGGATATTTTCTTTGAAAATTAAATAGAATGTATGAGATCTCAGAAAAGGAAAGCTACAGGAAGAAAGAGAAAAGCCCTTAATATTGAAGGTGGTTATATTGCTGCTGCCCTCAGGTATTTGGTGAGGGCTGATTGTAAATTTCATATTGTTTGTGTACTTAGCAGGTATAAAAAATGTTTTGTTTTTTTTCTTGCCTCATATCATTTCTTTCTCTGGACCATACAGGGCACAAATGAATTATAAGGCTTAGTAATTAATCTACAGCCCTTTGCTCAGTTTTCATGGAATGATTAACACTTCAATTAAATCATCCCTTTAAGCATTTCCTCCAGGCTCTAGCTCTCATTAATTCTATGGTCAGATCTTCCACCATTTTTTTTCTCTTTAAGTTCTAGTTTTACTGAACCACTTTCCATTCTAAGAACACATCAAGATTATTTCTCTTCCCACAGTTTTAGCATTCTGTTCTGCCTGTCTGGGATGCATATCCCTTGGATCCTTACTAATTTTACTGTCTTATTTTCCACAATATTGCTCATGTGTCCCCACAGAACCCATATGAACTCTATTTAAATGTTGTCTGAAAATTCTCTTTTCAATTACATGTGTTTAATCTTTTTGAGATCCTTTTTAAAAAATATAATTAATTTGTTTTTAGTTTTTCTTCATTTTTCCTAATATAATACTAAAACCAGAATTATGAGATTTTCTTCTTAATTATGATTACCTATAAGACATATGGTTAGAATGTCAGAAATTTGATGAATAAATAATGTAAAATATGAACTGTTTATTCACTGTGATGTGATTAAAAATAAAAACTAAGTTTTATAGAAAACAGTAAATAAGTAGAGGAAGAAACAGGAAGCTAAGCAAGTAGGGGACCAAAGTAAGGAGTAACAATGCTTATCAATTTGACACAATATGGATCATCTGGAAAAGAGTTTCAAAGACAAATTTTCTACATTGTGTTGCCCTTTCCTAATTGTTTGAATTAAGTTAAGTTATATGGGATGACTCAGCCTACTGTAGGTAGTGCCATTCATTAGGCAAAGGTCCCTAAATATTACCTAAGAATGGAGAGATTAAGTTTAGAACAAAGAAGCAAGCATGTGGACATGCATGTTTGCATTTCTTTTTCTTCTTGACCATGTGTATGATCCAACTAGCTGTTTTAAGTTTTTTTTAGCATGTGGGACAGGAGATTAAGTGTAGCAGGAATCTTAAAAGTTCTTAATAGAATCAAACCTGAGGCGAGTTATTGGGGTCCATGTTGGTAGATCAGAGAGACAGAACATGCCACAACTATCTCACCTCGCCGGATCCGCAGCTGGTCTTGTCTCCTCAGACTGGAGGCCTCTGAGTCCTCATCCGGAATGGGTCTCAGCTGAATTACTGCTCAAAAGCCTGAATGCTTAACCAGCCAAAATCTTCTAGTTTCTGGTCCTCACGCCTTATATATCTTTTTGCTACCACCACTCCCTGGGATTAAAGGCGTGTGTCACCATGCTTGGCTATTTCCAACGTGGCCTTGAACTCACAAAGATCCAGAGGGATTTCTATCTCTGGAATGTTAGGATTAAAGGTGTGAGTGCCACCATTTTATAGCCTTTGTATCTAGTGGCTCTCTGTTCTCTGACCCCAGATAAATTTATTAGAGTACACAATATTTTGGGGAACACAATACCACCACAATTAAGAGGTAAAATTCTCTGCCTTTTTGCAAAACTGTAGCTGAAATTTTCTCCAGTCCTGCCTAGACCATGATCAGGACAAATCTCTCTTACCCACCAGTCCCGCAGCTGCTCATACCCAACTGAGTAAACACACAGAGACTTATATTGTTTACAAACTATATGGCCGTGGCAGGTCTCTGGCTATCTAGTTCTTTATCTTAAATTAACCCATTTCTATTAATCTATACCTTGCCACATGGCTCATGGCTTACCAGTATCTTACATGTTGCTACTCATGGTGGCAGCTGGCAGTTTCTCTCTGACTCAGCCTTCCACTTCCCAGAATTCTCCTCTTTCCTTGTCCTGCCTGTACTTCCTGCCTGGCTAATGGCCAATCAGTGTTTTATTTATTAACCAATCAGAGCAACACATTTAACATACAGAACACCCTACAGCACCAAACCTAAGAGAAATAATTTTTTCTTTCTGCTGTGTAAGAATACTAGAAAATGGTACCATTAATGAACCAAGAAAAAGAACCTCTTCAGATATCAAATCAACCAACTGCTTAGTCTTCTCATATTAGATAAATTTTTTAAATAAATAAACTCCATTTGTTTATAACCTAGTAGTTTATATAGTTTGTTTTAGTGACCCTAATAATTTAAGACTATTCTAAATATTCCATACATGTGGAATTATATCTTTCATTGTTTCAAATACAAGATTAGAGGCTCAGTCACACTGCATTTGTATTATCCTTTGATAAATATTCAGACTACAGATTTTATACTAGAGATATTGTAAATACTAAAGTTATAAACTAGGGTATATCATTTCTTCTTAATTAATTATTTTTCCCAGCCCAATCACTGTTTTCCCTATCACCCTCATCTCCTCCCAACCTCTCCTCTCCCCCTCCACTCCTCCTCCTTTCTCTTCATAAGAGAGCTGGCCTCATATGTATATTAGCTCACTTTGACATACCAAGTTGCAGTAAGACTAGGCACATCCTATCCTATTTAGGCTTTACAAGTCAACCTAGTAGGAGGGAAGGGTTTCAAAAGCAGGAAATAGAGTCACAGGAAGCCTCTGTTCCCACTATTAGGAGTTCATGAGAAGACCAAGTTACACAACTGTAATATGTGCAGACAGTCTAGGTCAGTCCCATGCAAGCTCTCTTAGCAGTTCAATATCTGTGAGCCTGTATGAGCCAAAGTTCAAAGTTAGTTAATTCTGTGGGTTTTTCTTCTTGTGTCTTTAGCTCCTCTGGCTCCAAGAATCCTTTCTCCCACTCTTCCATGGGATTCCCCAAGGTCCAGCTAAAATAATAAAAATATATCTAATTGATTGTTTTAAATATGTCTATGATTTATTATCAATAAGTTATTGATATACATACCCACGTTATATACCTCTATACCCAGAATCACATAAAAATTTCTAGGATAAAAAGAGGTCATGAGTGAAAAAGTATTTAAAAAACCTTGATATATGGAAACTCTTACCCAACAGATATATGTGAATTTTAATTATTATATAAAATGAGACCCTATAACTTTGGGGATTCTATGTAGATGTAACCAGCCGTCTTATTAAATAAGAAACACAGAACCAATGTAAAAGAGAAAGCCAAGAGATCAGAGCTCAGAGCTAAAATCTCACCCTTCCTCCTGTGGTGGTCTTAGCTTCCCGAAAGAGAGCTATTTCCCTGTGTGTAAGTCATTTCATACTCATTCTGCCTTCTCATTGGTTGTAAACCCAAACACGTGACGGCCTCATCACTGTCTGTATGTACAGCCCCCCAGGTCTTAAAGGCATATGTCTCCAATGCTGGCTGTATCCCTGAACACACAGAGATCTATGGGATTAAAGGCGTGTGCCACCACCACCACCACACTCTGTGTATGGCTCTAATAGCTCTGACCCCCGAGCAACTTTATTTATTAACATACAATCAAAATCACATTTCAGTACAATTAGAATACCACCACATTTCCCCCTTTCTAATTTAATAAAAAAAAACAAGCAAAAGGTTATAACTAACATAAGAAAAACTATATACAAAAGTACAATAACTATATACAATATATACGAGTTACAAATGCCTAAACAGGTATTTGACAAATCAGAGAAAATAATTCCATTATCTATCCTATTTTGGTAAATTCAAGATGTATCTAATGCACTTTCTATTCTAATTACTTTTCAACTATAACTAATCTTCCACCATAACTAACTAATCTTCAACTCCCTCAGAAGAGACCCAAGAAGGAAATAATATTAGCTAACAAAAATAAAAACAGGAAGTGCATGCAAGCAACTTCCAAAAAATTTGGGATTTGACAGAAACAACCAGCTGCCTGGGCAGTCACCTGAGGTTTCTCCGCAGTGTTGGGGCATCATCTTCAGCCTACAGGCTTAGCATATCTGACAGACTCATTTGTGAAGCAGGATGTACATAAGGTCAACAGTTCAACCTCACATTGGGTGAGAACAGTCCATGTACCAGAAACACCTGAATTCCACTAGTGTCCTGTCATGATTCAGGATTTGAAATTCTGGAAATTGTTGACATTTTTTGAATTCAGCTGTCCATTCTTCTTGACTGTGTATATATGGCTTCATCTCAGCATCCCCTTCTTCTCCACATCCCTCTATTAAATGCCAGTCTACTATTGAGAGGCGTGAGCTTTCAGCTGCTGTTCCATTGCACAACCGAAGTCATCGGCCCTCTGCCTGTTAAGCTGCCTGGGGAGAAAAGGGCACCGTACCTTTTCCGGATTGCGAAGGCCAATTCAGGGATGGGCCATATTGTCCTGGCCTCAGAAGATACCTTTTGATAAAGCCATAACCACACTTGTTTTGACAAGAATCAGTAGTCCTTTGTTTCGTGATCTGTCTGTCCATTTTGTCCTGTTGATTCGAGGATACTTTGTTGTCCAGTGGCTAACTTTTGCCACAAGGAAAGTTGATTCCATATGCAGTTTCTTCAATGCCCACATTTTCTCTGAAGTAGATTGGTACTGCCAGGAGCCGACATGTCTCAAAAAAGAAAAATTTTCTAAGTTATTAAAACATTTTAAATGCCATATTCTGTAGATCTCTGAAGGGTTTAAAGATGACCTGTCTAAAACATCTCTGCTCAATTTTTAAAACATATCTAATATGACTACAAGTTCTATTGTAATGTCTAACTACTAACTTTCATTTCTTTATATCATAATAGTTGGTAATAATAACATTCAAGGATCAGAAAATTGCATTACATTGTTAAATGAATGGTATGAATACAATTAGAAATATACATATATCATTTTCTAACAATATCAGTTTCAAATTTGTATACAATATAAAACAATCCAATCCAATGTAAAGTATTTAAACCTAGCAATTGTCTTCTTTCTTTCTTTCTTTCTTTTCTTTCTTTCCTTCCTTCCTTCCTTCCTCCCTCCCTCCCTCCCTCCCTCTTCTTTCTTTCTTTCTTTCTTTCTTTCTTTCTTTCTTTCTTTCTTTCTTTCTTTCTTTCTTTCTTTCTTTTTTAATTAGGACCTTAAATCTAAACACCTTTGCTTAGCCTTTTTTCTAACCCTTGACAACAACTTGTAACCAACCTCCCTAAACACTGAAAATTATCCCAGACCCAAAACCCATTAAAAAGACCAAAAAACCACCCACCCCACACCACCTCTTTAGGAATGTGGACATCGTATTCTTAAAATTGCTTCCTGCTGGGTATGGGCGAAGTTTTCTTTATCCTGAAAGAAAAATTTTAGGTTAATTGTCAAATTCTATGAAAGGTAACTATATCCTTCAGTATCCAGTCTGTGTATAATGCCAAAGTTCAGGGTTTATCTCAAGTCCTTATTCAAGTAGTCTTTGAGACTGGATCATCTCAGCTAGTCATCTCAAAATTGTTCTGGGCACCTTGTAGTTCAAAGCTGATCTGTAGATGATGTTTGTCAGCTTAATGATATTATTATTGTCCACATGGAATTGTTTTTGTTGTGGGGCCCATCTTCTTTCTGGAGACTTCAGTTGATGTTAGGCCTGGCCATGATTTTCTGCAGAAAACTGATAAGAGACTTGAACACAAAGACATATATATGCAGCTAATTGAAGCCTTTTTTAGAATTAGTTAGTACCTTATATGACTATTCATATCTTAACAAAGTTTAAAATGTATATATATCTATATATGTTAATCTTGTAAATTTTGATATAAAATCCATACTTTAAGAAAAGTTTAAAGAATCAGAATAGAATCAAAGAGTTGAGATTAGTAATAGAATAGCCCCTTAATTAATTTGGCTTTTTGTCCTGTCCCATAGCAGAAGATGGCTCTTTTATTCTGGCATGATACAGGGAGTTTGCATTTTCCTTTTAACAACATGCTTGAGTTTAAAGAAGGAGAGAGGCCATTCTCCAACTCCAAAGTCAGCTTTAAATTTTAATTGAACTGGGACTATTAGAAGACCAATAGTGTTAAATCTTTAGAGAAAAGCAGAAACAAACATTTAGGAAGACATAATAATTTTTTGATAATATATACCCATATGCCATTTCACTCTGTTTCTTGGGATAGATGATTTGTCCCTGTTCTTCAGTTGTCTCATTTGTCCAATGTTCTTCAGATTCCTTAACCTTCATTCTCCTAAAAGACAAACACAAAAACCTTTCCGCAAGACTAATTTTGGGGATGTTCCTTTTTGGCAAATTATTATCTGATTAAATGCAAAGGCATGTGTTATTGATACAAGTTAGTTTAAATTGGATGCTCATGCTGGTTGATGAACTATCACCTCCTCTAATTAAGAGGTCTCTCTTGTTCAAATCGAACTTTTATCAATTTTGATGGTACCCACAGCTTATCTTCTCCTGTAGAAACAAAACCAAAACCTCGTCCCCAATGTAATACATACCCTGGTTTCCATTCTGAGGTCAGCACATCCTTAAAGTATATAGGCTGATTTAATTCTGTAGTTTTATCTATTATCCAGTGTCTCTCTGCAGCTGTTGTTCCTTTCTCATTGGCATTGCAAAAATTCAATGTTAGAAGAGCATTATGCAGTCTATTTCTGGGGATTTTTGTTACCCCTTTCTGTTTATTTAGCATATCCTTTAGAGTTCTGTTTGATCTTTCTATAACTGCTTGACCTGTAGGATTATGTGGTATGCCTGTAATATGCTTTATATTGTAATAAGCAAAAAACTGTTTCATTTTAATAGAGACATATGATGGAGCATTGTCAGTTTTGATTTGTGCAGGTATACCCATGATGGCCATAACTTCTAGCAAATGAGTGATTACAGAATCAGATTTTTCAGAACTCAAAGCAGTTGCCCATTGAAATCGATGGTGTGATGTACATATTTTAGTTTTCCAAATTCTGCAAAGTGAACCATGTCCATCTGCCAGATTTCATTTCTCTGAGTACCCTTTGGGTTACATCCTGCTGGTAATGGCATTTGATTGTAGAAGGAACAAGAGGGCATTTCTTAACTGACTTGTTGCCAGGTTATGGAAAAATCCGTTTTTAAGCCTTTACTATTGACATGATATTTTTTATGAAATTCTGGGACCTCCAGCACTTTTCCTATCAATAATTTATCAATCTCGTCATTGCCTTGTGCTAGAGGGCCTGGCAGACCTGTATGGGATCGAATGTGAGTTATATATAAAGGATGATTCCTTTTCCTGATTGTATCTTATAATTGAATAAATAGTGAAGTTAATTCTGAAGCATCAGGGATAAATTCTGCAGTTTCGATATGTTAACACCACTCTTTCAACATACTGAGAGTCAGTTACTATGTTGAGAGGTTCTGAAAAATCCATTAATACCAACAGAATAGCATACAATTCTGATTTTTGAACTGAATTACATGGACTTTGAACAACTTTACTTAAATTTTCTGATTTGTATCCTGCCTTTCCTTCTTTGTTGGCATCTGTAAAAAATGTACGAACTCCAGATATGGGTTTTTGCCGTACAATTCGAGGCAAGATCCAATCAGCTCTCTTTATAAGATCAATTCTATCGCTTTTGGGATATTTGCTGTTAATTTCTCCCAAAAAATTACTGCAAGATCTTTGCCAAGGTTCACTTTCTGTCCATAATTTTTCAATGTCCTCCTTAGTTAATGGTATGATAATTTCTGCTGGGTCTATTCCTGCTAATTGACATAGTCTCAATTTTCCTTTCCAAATCAAGTCAGAGATTTTTTTCCACATAAGTTTTTATTTTTTATTTGGTTTATTTGGTAAAAATATCCATTCCAATATAATATCTTCCCTCTGCATTAATATTCCAGTAGGAGAACGCCTAGAATGGTAAAATAACCAAAATGCAATCCAGCTTTGTTTCAATATGATCCACGTGCCCTTCATGTACTTTCTTTTCTACCAAGGCCAATTCTTTCTCAGCTTCAGGTGATAATTCTCTTGGACTATTTAAATTCTTGTCACCTTCTAAGGTTTTGAATAAATTTGTCAGTTCATCATTTTTTACCCCAACAATAGTTCGTAGATGAGAAATATCTCCAAATAATCTTTGAAAGTCATTAAGAGTCTGTAGTCTATCTCTCCTAATTTGCACCTTTTGGGGTCTAATTTTTTGTAGCTCTATTTTATATCCTAAATAATTAATGGAATCTCCTCTTTGTATCTTTTCAGGAACAATCCCCAGCTAGGCAAAATTTTCTTTACTTCTTCAAACATTCTTTCTAAAGTATCTGCATTTGAGTCAGCTAGTAAAATATCATCCATATAATGATAAATTATAGATTTAGGAAATTTTTTACGTATCGCTTCCAATGGCTGTTGTACAAAATATTGGCACAGAGTTGGGCTATTCAACATTCCCTGTGGGAGGACCCTCCATTGAAATCTTTTAACCGGTTGAGAATTATTATAAGTAGGCACTAAAAGCAAATCTTTCTCTGTCTTTTTCTTGTAAGAAAAGAAAAGAAACAGTCTTTTAAATCAATAACTATGAGAGGCCATCCTTTTGGTAACAGAGTAGGCAAAGGCATGCCAGATTATAGAGAGCCCATTGGCTGAATTACTTTGTTAATTGCTCTAAGGTCTGTTACCATTCTCCATTTACCAGATTTCTTTTTAATAACAAATACAGGAGAATTCCAAGGGCTGGTTGATTCTTCAATATGCTGAGCATTTAACTGTTCTTCTACCAGCTCTTCTAAAGCATGGAGTTTCTGTTTTTAAGGGCCATTGCTGGACCCATACAGGCTTGTCTGTTAACCATTTTAAAGGGAGAGCTGTTGGTGTCTTTGGAAGATCATCAGTTGTTGTGCCCTGTTCTTGTATAATATGGATGGCTGGTGACCACTCATTGGAACAATATCTTCTAATATTTCTCTCCGTAACATGTGCTAGTTTATGATTTGTTTCTGAGATTGGAGGGATGTTAATCTGAGTATTCCATTGTTGCAACAAGTCTCGACCCCACAGGTTCATAGTTATGTTAGCCACATATCGTTTTAATTTTCTTCTCTGTCCTTCTGGACCTATACATTTGAGCCATCTTGCACTCTGTTTCACCTGAGATAATGTCCCAATTCCTAACAGTTGAAAGTTTACCTCCCGAAGATGCCAAGTTGGATGCCAAAATTCTGGTGCAATTATGGTAACGTCCGCACCTGTGTCTACCAGACCAGACAACAAAACACCATTTATTTTTATCTTTAATTTTGGTCTTCGTTCATTAATAGAAGTTTGCAAAAAAATTTTCTTTATGTTTTCTCCTGAATTTTCTATTCTCTCTGTTTCATCATCCTGACCAGCATGATTTATTCCAATAGGCATTTGGTTATTTAATCGCTCAGAGCAGGGATTTCCTGTATGGCTGCAGGAAAGGTTTGAACTGGATTTGCAATGGGGGCCTGCGTGAGGCCCCTCTGGGAGTTTCCAGAAGACTGAGACAAAGGATTACCCTGTCTGTCCTTTGTTGATCTACATTCATTGGTCCAGTGTTTTCCCTTACCACAACTTCTGCATACTCCAGAAGGAAGGCACATTCTGTTGCCATTGTTCCTTGAAGAAACATTGTTTCTAGGAATGACCTGTTTACAGTCCCTTTTCAAATGTCCTTGCTTTCCACATCCAAAACATCTAACATTCCTCAAAACCTTTGAAATTGCTTCTCCTACCCACATATCATCATGCTTATCAACCTCAACATTAACTGTGTCTCTACTCCAATCTTCCAAAGATGCAGATCTTGCCCTTAATGGCCTGCTTATTCTTTTGCATGCTGCATTTGCATTCTCAAAGGCCAAAGATTCAATTATTGCCTTACTATCTTCTGAATCCAAGACCATTCTCTTTACTGCTGAAGCCATTCTTTGTAAAAAAAAATCTGTGAAAGATTCTTTTGGGCCTTTCATAACCTTTGTAAATGACTCAGATTTTTTTTCCTGGTTACTCAACTCTGTCCCATGCATTCAAGGCTGCTGTTCGACATAAAATTTGGGTTTGGACATCATATAAACATTGTGTTTGTACTGAAGCGTATTGGCCTTCTCCAATAAGCTGATCCTGGCAAACTTGTATTCCTTTATCCCTCCATTCTTTTTGTATGTTTTTAGCCTCATCCTTAAACCATGTTAGAAATTGAAGTCTCTGGCTGGGCTCCAGAACAGCTTGTGCAAGGTCCCGCCAGTCTTCTGGTACAATCCTATTATATGTTGACCAAGAGTTTAACATTTGCTTTACATATGGGGAATGCATGCCATAAGATACTACTGCTTACTTAAACCTTTTTAAATCCGACATTTCAATTGGAGCCCAAATATTTTGTGTAGCCATTTGATCAGGCATCTGCTGTATGGTTACAGGATAAATTAAGGGTGACTGTGTGAAAACAGGCTTTCTTTCTGTAACCTTATGATCCAGACTTGAAACAACTTCGCTGTTAATTTCTTCTGTCTGAATTTTTACAGGTTTAACAAGTTTTTCTAAAGCTGTCATCCTGGCACTTAAATTGACTATGTTTTTAAACTGCAAAAGGAGTATAAGCAGAGTGACAAACTGCATCATTCCAACAATACTAATCTTCTCATATAGTTGTTCCATTGTCAGACTGCCTAAAATTTCGAACAGAACCCAATTTTCTTCCAATGTACGCATAAAACCCATTTTTTTTAATGTGGAAAAAATTCTCTTTTAAATAGTTTCCTTTAAAATATCTGATATGTTATGACTTACCAAATCTGCGTAGAACAGTAGAAATCCGAGGGGATTTTCAAAACAGTCACCTAGTATCCGAGGTGTAAATCCAGAGAGAGAGAGAGACAGAGAGAGAGAGAAGAGAGAAAGAGAGAGAGAGAGAGAGAGAGAGAGAGAGAGAGAGAGAGAACGCACAAGAAAGTGTAGCCAGCTAAAGCTTAAATCCAGAGACATGTTCCCTCTTGAGCCAAGTCAAGGCTTGGCTCTGGTTTCCTTAAGCTCCGACCACTTGTATTGGCTTTACAGGTAGGGCCCTGTTCGGCAGGGCAGGTCTGAGTTGTTTGTTGCACCGGCTTTAAGCAAGCAGGCTTTAAGCAAGCAGCTCACAGTTAGTCCAGCCTGAGGTCAAACAGACCTAGGCTCGGGCTAGGAAGCCAGCCGCCCGGCCTGCTGCCCTTGAGGGAAGGTGGACCTGCCGCCAAGCCAAGCGGTTTTTAATGGATTCTTGTCATGTTGGGCGCCAGATGTAGATGTAACCAACTGTCTTATTAAATAAGAAACACAGAACCAATGTAAAAGAGAAAGCCAAGAGATCAGAGCTCAGAGCTAAAATCTCACCCTTCCTCCTGCGGTGGTCTTAGCTTCCGAAAGAGAGCTATTTCCCTGTGTGTAAGTCATTTCATAGTCATTCTGCCTTCTCATTGGTTGTAAACCCAAACATGTGACTGCCTCATCACTGTCTGTATGTACAGCCCCCCAGGTCTTAAAGGCATATGTCTCCAATGCTGGCTGTATCCCTGAACACACAGAGATCTATGGGATTAAAGGCGTGTGCCACCACCACCACCACCACCACCACCACCACCACCACCACCACCACACTCTGTGTATGGCTCTAATAGCTCTGACCCCCGAGCAACTTTATTTATTAACATACAATCAAAATCACATTTCAGTACAATTAGAATACCACCACAATTCTAGGAGTCTGAGAATACTTGTATTGGAACCCTGGAATATCATCAAATATTCCAAAAAACATCAAATATCCATTCAATTCAGATTGTTCCTCAAAACAAGTATTTGATGATTAAGGCGTGTGTGTGTGTGTGTGTGTGTGTGTGTGTGTGTGTGTGTGTGTGTGTACATTTGGGAGTATTTGTATATATGTATGCATATATGTATTAGTGTATATGTATGTTTATTTGTGTGTGCATATGCATCTATGTTGCTATGTGTACATATATATAAAAATATATATATGTATAAAACTTCTTACTAAATCACAATATCAAAACTTCTAATCATTTCTCACAATCATTATATGTCATTTTTAATCTATATTTTTTCAATTATTGAACATTAAATTCTAGTGTATATAACTGTAAAAGAAAAAAGAGATATGTAGAAAGAGACAGAGACAGAGTAAACTTTAGATGGGTCACAGTGTCTTGTATGTCCAGGACCTTTAGGTGACACAGAGCTTCACTTCCAATTAGAAATCAGAAAGAATGACCTGTTCTTGAAATAAAAAAGAAAAAAAAAAGTTTCAATTTGAGCGAGTTTGATGAAGTTGTCATGCTCTAAAAGTCACAGATGACCCTGGAGACCAAGGTAATATTATGGATAAGAACATATCTTTATTGGCAATGAAAGATTTCATGCTCTTAAAAAAGTAAAATGGGCTAAAATTTAAAATGATTCTATGAGAAATCTACCCAGGTCCTTCTCATCCTCAATCACACCAAACATTACCTATAAGGGAAGCTTAGTTGTTAGCCTTTAATTTCACTAGAGGAGAAAATTAAGGCTTAGCATGATTCATGATTCTCAACATCACACAAAACAAAATACTTCTTTGATGTGAAGTATGGTCAATTCAGGAAAACACAATGACAGAGAAGACTCTTCATGCAATCAGTACATCATTCAACAAGATTGCTCTTGGTCTAAGCAAATTACTATTGGATTGAAAAAAGTCATTTGGTTTAAATTACTGGTAGTGTAGTTTTAGTACAGAGCAAGGGCTCACTGGCTCCTGGGCAGAGACTTAAATACCATGACTCTGGCTTTTGCAGACAAAACTCTTGCTTGCTTGGTTAACAGACAATGAGGGTAGAGCTTCTGTTGTTCAGTTCTGTCTTGTTAGTTGCTCAGTTGGTATCAGGGGAATCTTTAGTGGGGTAACTGCTATTTTTGTAAGTTCCAAAAATTTCTTTCAGGAGATGTTTCCTGTTTGCTTCATTTCTTCTTTCTATAGATATTTGTGAAGAATCAAATTTAAATCCTAGGAAATTTTCTCTGAAGCAACTATAATAAATCATACTGGGTAACAGCTCTCCAAATGTGTTTCAAGTTTTGTGGATCTCCAGAAATTTTCACCAAAGCTTTGGTACTCAGTGTCAATCGCTACCTTCATATTTGCTCATCATACATTTTCATTATCTTTCTACCCTCTAATTCTGGGCCCATGTATCCTAATAATCAAAGGAGAATTTACTGTACTGTAAATATTCCTAGGGCCCCCTTTCACCTGTGTTCTCAGCCTAAGTAGGTTACTTCTTGAAAATATCTGTGCAAATGGCATCTCATTTGGGGATTAGATGATTCTATGTAACACAGGTTGGCCTTGAACTCACCAAATTCTTCATGTTTTTTTTTTTTTGTTTGTTTGTTTGTTTGTTTGTTTTTACTGAGATTACTGGTTTGTGCTGCCATTCTCATCCCAACCCTGGCATCTCTTCTAAAGATTATTAATTAATTTACAATCCATTCATTTATTAATCCACTAATTAATAAAGTAAGTAACCCATTAATCAATTAGGCTTGGAATAGATCAGACAGGTTTGTCAGTAACTTTGTGTTTGAATAACAGGGACAGACTTCCATGTTTCTCCCAAACAGGAGCCCTTTAATATATGCTTATCTAATTAGTATTCCTTTTAAAGTGAAAGGTATTATGTATGCAATGAGCTATATTTCTTTCCTAGTCTAAAAGTCAGATTCAAACATATAGTTTCCACCTTCACCATGTGTGAAGCCATTAAAAAATGATCTATTCTGTGAAGCTTTTGCAGAGAAAACCCACACACATTTTTACATCAAAAATGTCTTGACTTAAGAGATTAATTAGCCATGCTATTGTGTGTGTGTGTGCATAGGAATTAGCATATCTGTTATTTTATTAACTGACTTGAATATCAATGTGCTCCCAAGATGTAAGACAAGTCTCTGAAGTATTGTTCTGACATTTCAGGTTGAGTCTGACAGGAAAGCTGACTTAATCTTTCAAGTTTTACATGGTCAAACATACAAATCTGGCTCATTAAATGTCTGACTTGGCTAAAGGTGCTGGTTTCTTTTCGAGGTGTATCTTACATGTTTGTAATTATTAGCTCACATTTAATTGTGCAGAATAAAGATTGTCTCTCAAGGTACAGTCAAGCTGTATAAAATATCTTCATGGAGATGATAAACTGCAGAGGTCCCAAGTCACAAGAGCAAATTCATTCCAAGTTGTACTCATTATGTCCTTTTAGAAATAAACTTGCTTTAGACAGAAAATATTCTGATGAAAATGCAGATACAGCTGGGTCCAGAAAAAGGAGCAAAATAATAACAAACTGAGGAAATTTCATTGGAATGATCTTAGTGGTGTGGATAACCAAGTTTGCTTTACCAGATTACCTGAACCAAATATAGAATACCACCACAATTTTCCTTGTATATGCAGAACCTAGATCAGTTCTGTGAGGCTGGCCCTTTATTCTGTATTTGTCTTCTTAGCTTCCATCATTTGTTAATCAATATTTTCTGATCTGGGGTATAATAAGGCTCAGTTTCAGCACAGAATTTGCTAGTAATATAATGTTGTTGGCAGATCTTAGTAAGATCTGCATTAATAGTTTTCTGCCACCTATATATTAGTGATTATTAATGTAATAAAGTCAGACAGCTAATAATGCTTTAAAGAATCCCTTTATTAAGCATTATAAGCAAAGCAGAAAAATAGAGTGCAAAAAAGGTTAGGTTATAACATTCATTACAAAATATTGTTATAATTATTCTATTGTTGATATTACTGTTTGCAACTTATTATAAATTTAACTCTATCACTGATGTGCACATAAGATAATCTACCACATATATTGATTTCACTGATGTTGGCATATTTAAGCTTCCATTGGGGATCTTAGCACACAGCACTTTCATATCAAGAGATCTGTACTATTCAGTGATTAACAGAGGTGATAGACCCTTCTTGGGGTCACTAATCTAGGAAAGTTATTAGAGAACGTTTATACAAGGAAAACCCCAGTATCTAGCTTCCTGGAAAATTTAGGTTTGAATAAATTAGTCTTGATATCATCAAAATCCCTTACTGTAGCATTAACACAGTATGTCTAGTGCATATAAATTTATATTTGATCTATGGGGAAGTGCTCCAGATTAGCCTTCCATTACCAATCTCTTTTACACTTCTATAATTTCACAGCTTTTGTTCCTACTAACCACATTAACTGTGTATACTGACCTGTTTGCTGACCAGGTTAATGTTTTCTAGAATATATTTTAGTGTCCTAAGATAAAAATCACTTTTATAAAATATCCACTTGAAGATGATATCATCTCCTCCTATTCTAATGTTGAAATTGCCAACCAGTTGTTTTCAAGAAAAGACCTACAGACATGTAGAGAAAATCTATAGGAATAACCCAGTGGAAAGTTGTTTCTGATTCTTTTGGTTTCTGCAGAATTTGCAGACTCACCTGTCTTAAATCATCAGCCTAAACATCACCATACAATTTCAGCGCTCAAATGTCTATAATAGATTTCAACAGGATAACATCAAGGTTTTATGTCAGTGGTGTTAGCAAGGATTCTTTCTTTCTGGAAATTTTTCTAATGCTTCGTAGTTTTGTGTTATGCTGCCTCCCACTTTTACAATGAAATACTCTTGTAATCAGTTTGGGCTCCTCAGATAATATGTCTGACTGAGCTTTGTGCTAAATTCAGTTGATTAACAACTGTATTTCTATTTGCCACATTTTATTTATTATGTAATACAATATGTTTCATAGTAAATAGATTAGTAACTGGGTATTTTCTGAAAACATTATTTTTATCTATATTGAATTAAATATTTAAATTAACCTAACATTTTGTTGATAAATATCATCCACCTGTATTGTATTTGGAAATGAGGGAAATACCAGCTTTAAAACCAGGGAAAGGAAGTAAGATATTTGGTGCCGGAGGACAAAGTAAAGACTTAATTATTTAAATAGTATATTATAGTAAATATTCAGGACTTATGTAATAAGTAAACAGACACAGAATCTGATAGAAAATGATATATCATGGACTCACAAAGAAAATAAAATTTTTGATCATGAAATACAAACAGACAGAAACTCACACATATACATACACATGAATTAGATGAAAGGATTGGGACATTTCTAAAAAATGAAGGATAAGAATATAAGATTGAAAATATTTGAAAACTTTGAGATATCTGAGGATCACTATCACAATATATGCCTAATTGTGCTCTGAAAAAGGGAGAATAATAAGGAAGTTAGATGTTACGGGAAAGAAATAGTGTCAAAGTGATTTCCTCTGTTAGAATTTTTTTCTGTCCTTTCCTCCATTTCCTGTCCCTCCATTGAATACACAAACACATTTTAAATATATTTCCCTGCGATCTAACTAAAACAGTCACAAATAACCACCAATGTAGTATAGTTTCTGCTCTTATCTAATGCTCTGCTTAGGATTGCCTGATAAATACATACAATTTGTGTTTATCAGCTTATTGGATAAAATACCTGATGGTTAGTTGTTGGTATGTTTATATATGAAAACAACTACGTCCTTTTTATGCTTTTTACTGCCACAAACCATTTTATAGAACATTTAGAATTCTCTTCCAAAACCAATAACTAATCTTTGATTTAATTACTAAGAATCCTATAATATTTTTCCTAGTGTTAATAGAGTATATGTTTTATAATTAAAGAGAGTCTGGCAACTTCCAAGAGTAAACATTTACTAGATAACATATTTAGTGCAAAACCAAGAAAAAAATATAAATCTGAAAAGCTATTAAAGTAATTTCTTAAATTGGCAAAGTACTACTTGCTACCTTTAAGTTCTATTAAGATAACCGTTCATTAATGAATATGAATAGAAGATATATATACTCAGGGATTTGTAAATTTCATGAAAATTTGCCTGTAATTTTTTGGGAGAAGTTGAGAGTAGGCAGAATGCTAGAAAATGATATAAAAAAGTCTCCCTTCTTTTAGGGGCATGCCATATCCAACATTTTGACTCTAAATAATAAAGTTGTCATCTACAAAGTTCATGCTTGAGAACTCTACAATGAGGCTTTAAAATTAAAATATATATTATATAATATTATACTACAAGTATAATCTTTTAAATAAGTTTATGGTTTTGTGTTGGATCACATTTATAGTTACTTTAGCCACTTATGGACTCAATGCTATAGGTTAGGCATGCCAGGCACCTTTAGGTATTGCGAAAATGTGTTATTTTTTTCTTCGTCTTTGACTATTTTTTTTTTTGACAAAATTGTTGGTTAAGCTATGAAAAAATAAGTGAGTAATTATCCTTATTTATGCTGTTTCACTTACTTAATTGTTCAACTAAAACTTAGTAAGGAACTTGAAGAGACGCTAGGCTTCCAGTCTGACAGCATTATACTTTTCTGCCAATATTACTTGTTTGAAAAGTTTTCAGAATTCATTTATTTAAAGCCTAGACACAGCCATTTTTCTTTATTAGAGAAAAATATAATTATATTCAGAGTGATACCTTGTGTATCTGTTTGTTCTTCAACACTTGGTCTTAATCCAGCCTTATGCATATTATAACTAATTCTTTTTTTCCACTCAATGGGGAATAACTTCTTTTATTTAATAGTATCTTGCTTACTTATATTAATATATATCTTGCTTACTTACTTGATTACTTGCTTACAAATAACTTGATAATGAGTATAACAGACATTTCTTATGTTTTTTGAGAAACATGGTTTACATGGTTTCCTAGGGTTCTGTTTTATAAGTGGATGGACATTTACCTAGTCATTTTTATTATAAATGGATGTCCCCACCACCCATCTTCTAATCTATTTTGATTTGGATCATTTTTAAACGATATAATATTTTTATTAATTTGTACAGAATTTCATACTATGTATTTTTATCATATCCCTTTTCCACTTCTCCTAACTCCTCCCAGATCTACCTCTGCCTTGGGATGTCTTTCTGTGTGCTGTGAATATGTGTTACTCCCACTGGCTAATAAATAAAGCTGCAGGACAGGATGGAGCCAGAAGGGAAAATGCAAGAGAAAGAGTGGAAGAAGAAAGAAGAGTGGGGGAATAACCAAAACCACCATCCGAGGAGCAACACATAATAGGGTGCAGGTAAAGCCACAGAACATATGGTGGTACATAGATTAATAGTTATGGCTTGAGTTAAGTTATAAGAGCTAGCTAGTAAGAAGCTTGAGCCCTAGGCCATACTACTAATTCTTTTTTTTTTTTTTTTTTTTAATTGTCAAGGCAGTCCCACTGCCTGGATGCCTCCCAAACAGTTCAAGCTAATCAACTGTCTCACTTATCCAGAGGGCCTGATCCATTTGAGGGCTCCTCAGCTATTGGTTCATAGTTCATGTGTTTCCATTCGTTTGACTATTTGTCTCTGTGCTTTATCCAACCTTGGTCTCAACAATTCTCGTTCATAAAAATCCTCTTCTTTCTCGCCAGTTGGACTCCTGGAGCTCCACCTGGGGCCTGGCCGTGGATCTCTGCATCTGGTTCCCTCAGTCATTGGATGGGGTTTCTAGCATGACAATTAGGGTATTTGGCCATCCTATTACCAGAGTAGGTCAGTTCAGGCTTTCTCCCAACCATTGCCAGTAGTCTATTGTCGGGTATCATTGTGGATTTCTGTGGACCTCTCTAGCACTTTGCTTCTTCCTATTCTCACGTGGTCTTCATTTATCATGGTCTCCTATTCGTTGCTCTCCCTCTCTGTTCTTGATCCAGCTGGGATCTCCTGCTCCCCTAAGCTCTCTTTCCCTCGACCCTCGCCCTTCATAACCCCCACTCACATCCAGGTTGTTCATGTAGATTTCATCCATTTCTCTGTCATTGGGCAATCCCCATGTCTTTCTTGGGGTCCTGTTTTCCAGGTAGCCTCACTGGTGATGTGAGTAGCAGTCCAGTCATCCTTGTTCCACATCTAGTATCCTCATATGAGTGAGTAAATACCATATTTGTCTTTCTGAGTCTGGGTTACCTCACTCAGGACGATTTTTTCTAGATCCATCCATTTCCCTGAAAACCTCATGATGTCATTGTTTTTCTCTGCCTAGTAGTATTCCATTGTGTATATGTGCCACATTTTATTTATCCATTCTTCATTTGAAGGGCATCTAGGTTGTTTCCAGGTTTTGGCGATTGCAAACAATGCTGATATGAACATAGCTGAGCAAGTGTTCTTGTGGTATGATTGAGCATTCCCTGGGTATATGCCCAAGAGTGGTATATCTGGATCTTGGGGGAGTTTGATTCCCAATTTTCTAAGAAAGCGCCATATTGATTTCCAAAGTGGTTGTACAAGCTTGCATTCCCATCAGCAGAGGAGGAGAGTTCCCCTAGTTCCACATCCTCTCCAGCATAAGATACCTTCAGTGTTTTTGATCTTAGCCATTCTGACAGGCTTAAGGTGGTATCTCAGAGTCGTTTTAGTTTGCATTTCCCTAATATACTACTAATTCTTAATTGTAGCTGGAGACTTTCTCTCCATCTCTTGCCAAGCCTCCACAGTCCCACAACCCACTTGTAAAATAAACACACAGACACTTATATTATTTAAACTGATTGCCTAATGGCTCAGGATTCTAGCTAGCTGTTTTTACATCTTAAATTCACCCATTTCTATAAATCTCTACCTTGCTACATGGCTCGTGGCTTACCAGTATCTTACATATTGGTACTCATGGCAACTGCTGGCAGAACCTCCTTGACTCAACCTTCCACTTCCCAGAATTCTCCTCTCTCCTTGTCCCACCTGTACTTACTGCCTGGCTATTGGCCAATCAGTGTCTTATTTATGAACCAATCAGAACAACAAATTTAACATACAGAACATCCAACAGCACTTAATTATTTTTTATTCACTGCTTTGCACAATCCTAATCAATCTTCAGCCTTAATCAGCCCTCCAAGTCCTACCTTACCTCTGCCTTGATTTATCCAGATAACTACTAGTATTTTTTTCAAGGTAGGATTTCACATATGCTTTCTCAATATTGTATTTTTGAGACTATTTCACACAGAAAAATCATGAAAAAAATGATAGTCAAAATTTTTCCCTACTAAAAGAATTCATGGTAATTGTACGTCTTGTTTTTTCATTATTCTAACTAAATAACTATTCTAGATTAACTAAATATGGGCTTATCATAATTTGTATATGGTTATAAAATATTAAGATAAACAAATAGGTTAACATAGTCTTCTATGGATATTAAATAAAGAGCACTTAGATTTATAAAAATTGGGCCATCAGATCCTCTGATGTTGGAGTTACAGATATTTGTGAGGCACCTGTGAGTGGTGGAAATCAAATCTTGGGTTTCTCAAAGAATACCAGAGGTAAGCAGGGGGCATCCCAAATCAAGGACTCAAAAAATTGTGCAACATTACAAAACCAAATGAAACAAAGGGAAAAAGCAAAGGAACAACAACAACACACACAAAACACAAATCAAAATTACCCCCAATTATGTAGACCAATGGGACACAACAAAAGGAACTAAACTCACACACAGAAGGTGGGCTAACATATTTTCACCAAGTTGCTAAGAATGCCCACTAGGGAAACAGCATATTCTTCAATGAGATCACTCAGAAAGGTATATTAAAATATGCAAAAAATAAAATATTACCTTTCTCTTGCACTTCTGAAAATCAATTCAGAATGTATCAAAAATTCAAATATAGTAAATTAAGCTATAAAACACCTATAAGAAAGTGGAAGAAAAGAGTCCCTTGACATAAATCTTGCAATGATGTTTTTACTTGAAAACCATTGCATAGGAGAGCAAGACCAAAATAATAAGTAGTGCAACTACTGAAACTGTTTCTGTACAGCAAATGGGACAATCAGCATAATGGAAAGGTTAATGCAATCTTCAATCTCTTCATGCTGATGCATTCAGATTTCAGATATGTTAAAATGTAAATAATATGCCTCTTAGATTTAAAGAAAACAGTCCCTGAATCTCACAGGTGCAAGTCTATCTTTGTGATAAGGCTTCTGTGAATCCTCCAAGAGCCTCAAAGTGTGATCTAGCTGGACTTCAGTCAGATTCATGCAAATCCACAGATTGTACAATGTGGTATATGGCCACCTTGGATGAATTTCTGACTGTGGAAACCTTCTTCTCCAAAGATCTTTAGAGATAAATGTAACTTACTGGGCTGTCAGTATTTCAGGACTTGCAATCATAAGGTATTTCTCTTGCTGTGTCAATGTTGTGGACATAAAACAATAGTGGTGTATTTCAACTTCTATAATTCTATTAAAAAAATAAGAGAGGTGGGAAGCAGACAGTGTTTGTACATTTACTTAAATGATTTCTTCATATAAATTATTCATTTCATTAGTTCACTAATTAAATTATCTGTATACATGTCTGTGGCTATGTACGAGCATGAGCAAGATTGTGGAAGTCAGAGGATTACTTCTGGGAGTTGTTCTTTTCCTTCCACTGTTGTGTGTCAACAAGTCAGGTCATCTTGTTCCCTTACCTACTGAACAGCCCACTAACCCTTCATTAAGTTGTTAACTGAATGCAGGTAGCCAGGGTGTTTAAACGACATGGAGGAGAACTAAAAGATGACGATCATGTGATTTTTAGATCTGTCTTTATCACTCTTTACTATATTTTTATGATGCATATCAGGAGATTGTTGAAGTTTCAACTCTCATTCTTGGGATAAACTTTTACTGCCCTAGCATGATATGTGAGCCATAGCTCCTATTACACCTCTGCTGAAGAAGCAGGTAGCCTACTCAATGCTAATGGCAAGTGTACTATAAAGAAAGTGACTGCCTTATAAGACAGATAGAATCACAGGGTTTAAATTTTATGAAAAGGGCATAAAATGTGAGTTTCTGAAGGATGAAAATTAATTCATAAAACAGAGTAAGTCGTTTGTTTATGGCTTTGTACTTTGACTTGTGTGCTTGCTGGCTTCTTAAGTCTTTTGTTTTATGGAGATAGATCAGTAACTTAGTAATAGGACCTGTCTTAATCAGGATGCAAGAGGATAAGGGTCAATGTCCATCTGATGTTTTATCATCTCTTTTAGAGGAAGAACGCACCATAATATTGAGAAAAGACACCAGACATGAATCCACTGTATATTTAACAAAAATGTCAGATCTCCTGCTGAGGCATGGAAGTTTACCAGATTTCTGCTATAGCAGAATATACAAAAATAAAGAAAATAGAAATTATTACTTGAAATGTATGTTTTCTCTAGAAGAAATGACTTCTTTTTAAATTAAATGAAAGAGTTTCACCAAGTACTTGGGATTTAATGCACAAATGAATGAGGTATTTCAGAAGCACAAATAATTATATATATATATATATATAATATATATATATATTATATATATATTCTTGTCTAGAGGGAATTACTCACTGATCCATTGAAATAACTGGCCAGGAAACCATATAGGAGCCTTTTGTAGGAATTAAATAGGCCAAAGAAAACAGAGAGACAGCCAGCAGCCAAGTAGGGAAGAACAAGAAAGTAAAAATAATTTGATTACAAGGGGAAGACATAGAAAGTGTATATATATGCATGTGTGCAGGTGGTTGTTTAAAAATGCCATTAAGGGATAAAGATGACTCAAATACACTGTTACTTACTGCCAGAACTGCAAAGGCACATTAATGCATAAATTAAACAGAATTCATGCATGATACAGCTATGCTCTCCAACCACTATAGAAAGGTTGAACAGGTCATGGTTCATGTCTAGGAAGACATGAATACACAACTTCTGTCATGTTCCAGTATTGTTTTTCCTTATTTGGTGTCCTTTCTGTGTTATTTTTGTTGCGTATATTCTTCATTTGGCATTTAAAATTTTGAAATCTCCAGGACTCAATAGTAATCACTTTTCTCTATGTAATTTCCTCTGCCAATCCTGTTTCATAATTTAAAATATTATTTATTATTGACTCTTAAGTCTGTGTCAGCATTCCTGAAATCTCCCTCAATGCAATATTAAACATCTCTTTGAAATATAATACTATAAATAAAGTATGTCATCTTTTCAACACCCTATCCCTCACTAAAGTAAAATATTTAAAGCAAATCAACCAGGACCTTCCAGGAAAATAGTGGATAAATATACTTAAGGGTACAGGAAGTATTAGGACTTTTCTACCACTATACAAAGTCACTCCCACAAAGTACAGATCAATGAATGAACATTGCTGTACATGAATGCCATCTCCTTCCATGCACAGACATTCCATCTGCCTAGTTATCTATACCTTCAACAGAATATTGCAGACCTTAAATGAAATAACCCAACCATTGAACACCTACTCTAAAGGAATTCTTAACAACTACTGCTGCTGTTATGATATGGCCACCTCAACAACCCCACTCAGTACTAGTGTCTCTACCACCAAATTTTACACAAGAATAACACTGGGAATTTATTAATAAAGCCAGATTGATGAGAAGCAAACAGTGAAGAGATCTGAGCAGAGTAAACATGAGAATGCATGCATGAAGGGTGACCAGAAAGTCTAGACAAAAGATGCCAAGCAGATCAAACAACATCCTTTATTAGTCACTGTTTATATGCACATGCCCTGTGCATGAAAAGGACTGTGATATAGAGACTAGTACTCTGTTAGCATACAAGATTATTCAGGTCATTAGCATTTCATATGTTTTCAAAGCCTGCATCAGAGAAAGTCCTGTCTGTGGAAATTCTGATTTCTCACACATTAGAGGCAAGACTGCAACATGCTAAGAGGTGAATGTGTGTGTGTGTGTGTGTGTGTGTGTGTGTGTGTGTGTGTGTGTGTACAGCTGTGGTGGCAGGTTTTTGTTTATTTGTTTGTTTTTGTTTTGTTTGCTTGTTTGATTGACTGGTGATTGATGTAGAGGGGTCAGTTCAACTGTGCATGATGCCATGTCTGGACTTGTGGGCCTGGGGTCAGTTCAACTGTGCATGATGCCATGTCTGGACTTGTGGGCCTGGCGTTTATAATAAAGAAAGCTAAGCACACTGTGGATAGCACTCCAGTAAGCAGTATTCATCCACGATTCCTGCTTCCTCTCCTATGCAAGCTGCTGCTGTGCCATCCTTCAAGGATAGATTGTGATTTGGAATGTAAGTAAGATACATAAGCAGGGTTACTGTTGATCATGATGTTTAACAGTGCAAAAGAAAGAAACTAAACAAATACACTTCCCAATTGTGTGTGAGGGGAGGTGAGAGATCTTTATCTTCCTAGTGCTACTACCCTTCTATTTTTTAAAATTTCTATTTCTTAATTTGGAAATTGTTCACTAATTTTTAATTACTGTCTTTTATCCAGTATGTGGAATTGATTGTCTGACTGCCCTTTATGTTAATGGGAACACAAGTGAAGTTTGAAATATATAATTGTTCCACTCAGATTGTGAAAGCTGGGACTGCTGGTAAATTAATAGGAGGCACAATTGCGATCTCTCCCATCTTACTCCAATAAGATGAATACTGCTTACTGGAGTGCTATCAATAGTTTGCTTAGCTTTCCTTGTTATACATGTCAGGCCAACAAGTCCAGACATGGTATCATGCACAGTTGAATGGACCCCTCTACATCAAACACCAGTCAATCAAACAAGCAAACAAAACAAAAACAAACAAACAAAGCATTCATAGTAAAGATAATCCCTCAGAAAACTCTATAAACTAAATCAAACAATGGTACCAGGGGAAGAGGGAAAGACAAAACTAGAAGGAAGATGTGTCTAGTATATATTCTGTATTTTTATATGTTCATCTTGCTTCTTTCATTATAAATCTTCATTAGAGTTACCACTAATAACCACACATCCAAGTCTCTACGATGCTGTTTTGAGATTTCCTGTCAATGGAATTAATCCAAAAGTCTTCATTTTAGCCTCAGGCAGATTCATTGGACAAAGACAAAAAACAGCAATTTTTTTTTACCTAAATATCACAAGAATGATCTCTAGGGCACATGCTAATATTCTTCTCCTCCAAAACATTTTGATCAAGGCCTTCACAATTATTCAAATTATTCACATTCAGCACCACAGTCTTTCATACTCCTCCTACTATGATCCATTAAACAGTACTTAAAGCATTCCACTGTTTTCCTAGCCCAAAGTACCAAAATCCATATTACTCCAAATTCTGTCTTAGTTAGGTTTTCTATTTCAGTGAAGAGACACCATGACTACAGCAAGTCTTATAAAGGAAAATCATGTGATTGGGGTGGCTCACTTAAAGTTCAGAAGTTTAGTCCATTATCATCATGGTCAGACATGGTAGCATGCAGGCAGACATGGTGCTGGAGAAGTAGCTGAGAATCTTACATCTCACAGGTAACAGGAAGTTGACTGAGACACTGGGCAGGATCATGAGCATAGGAAACCTCAAAGCCCACCTCCACATTACCATGCTTTCTCTAAAATGACCATACACATTCCAACAAGGCCACACTTCCTATAGTGTCACTCCTTTTGAGCTTATGAGGGCTAATTACATTCAAACTATCACAGAGTCTAAAGGAAAATATAATTTATTTAACAAAGTTATTCCAAAAATATTCCTAAACAAATAAATGAGCATAAAAGCACACGGGGCAATTAGAACACCAAATATACTCTGCCAGAGAAGAAATTTACCATGTTAAATTATAGAATGTCAAACATATAAAGCAAAGAAACAACACTAAAAGCTTTAAAGGAAAAAAGACAGTTCATACATAAAGGCAGACAGGTCAGAACAACATAAGCTCTCTCATAAGCAATTTTAGAAGCCAGAAAATCAGAGGATGATATATTTTAAGATTTGAAAGTAAATAGCTGCCAAACAAGATTTCTAGACTCACAGAAGAGTGGTACAGAATGTGGTTAAAAAATTGAACGGAAGAAAAAAGATCATTTCATTTATGATAGTATACAAAGGGATACACATTATGTGAGAAGAACACATTGATAAGCAACAGACAGAAAACAGTCATTTAGTAACACAAAAAACCCAGCAAATACCTATTACTAATAGGGAAGGGGGAACATTAACTTTAATAACCCAATCAACCAGAACATCAATTTTAAAAATCATAGTGAATAGAAAAGCCCACTCTATAATGTTCAATGCAAACAGTCTCCAATCACCAATTTAACAACAAACCCGAAGGATTCAATTACTAAACAAGATCTGAGTAGTTAGTTACTCTCCTCCAATCAGGCAGCTCACAGAAATGTACAAACCTGAGAGTTAAACAATGAGAATTAATCTGACAAATAACAGGAGCCATACCATGCTGATGTAATGATTTATATATCTTAGAAATTATTTTTAAAATCAAAACTAGCATTAAGAGATAGAGGATGGTTATATAGTACTAAAACTCATTTAGAAGATAGTTGAACATTTTAAAATATTTCTTTACCAAAATCTAGAGTTTCTCATTTTGCAATAAAATCATCAAAAATCCTAAAATATCACAGAGCACGTGGCACAGCTATTTACTTTCAGATCATTTAAATTGACCTTCTACGCTAAGATCCCGATAAAACATCAAAATATCATTAAACTATACCACAGATACTTAGATTTAATGTATCTGTATCATCCTCATGCATACACACAGAGACTGCATTTTTACTGAGCAACAGAGGGAAACTTGTCTAAACCTGAATACATTATAGGCCAAAAATCAAGCCTCAGAAAGAATAAATGAATAAAGAAAATTTATAGATCTTATGAAACCAGAATGTAATACAACTTGAAATCAATAATAGAAGGAGAAATCTCAGAGCCTATACAAATGCATGAAAATTAAATTATACAGTCTTTAGTGAAGAGTGGTTTATTGAATGGATAAGGGGGAAAAATGTGAAAGCATAAGTAACCTGAACCTCTGTGTTGAAGTTAAGGCAATACGATGAGGAAGGTTGATATATGCAATTGTTTACATTACAAAATCAGAACTACTCAAATATATAACCTATTTATATACCTCAAGTTACTGGTAAAACAAAAAGAAATCAAACTCTAACCTGCCCTATTTCAGACAAATGATAGAGACTAGGGAAGAAATGAATGAAATAGAGAATAAGATAAAATTATATATAATTGATCAATGAGAAAAGATACTTGGAAAATATTAACAAGACTCATAAACATTCAGCTAACCTAACAAAAAGAGGGAGACCCAAATTAAGATAATTATAGACAAAATGAGAGGTAATTTAAAGACTTCCATAAATTCCAGAAGATGATTTGGGAATACTTTGGAAACATCTATTTCAAATCATGGAAAATTTAAAACTAATTAATACATTTTTAGGTTCACATGCCCTTAACACATGCATTAAAACAATGAAACAAAAATTTAAACAGAGCCATAACAAGCAATAAAAGTTAACCTATAATTAAAGTCTTCCCATAAAGTAAATTCCAGGAATGGAGAGAATCATGGCAAAATTTAATGAAATTTAAAGATGACAAAACAACAAAAGTTCTCAAATGGTTTCAAACAAACAAAAAGTGAAATAAGACAACAAAACTTATTTTCCTTCAGAGCAACATGTGTGTGCATGTGTGTGAAGGGGGTGTCAGCATTTTTCTCCTCACTGAAGCATTCTGTCTTAAAGGAGGCTCACTAAGACTAAGATAGTGATAAAATTTACAAGACTCATCACATAAACAACTCAGTAGTCTCAGAAATTTCCTGAAACTTAAAATATTCATATTGCAAGGTTGTATAATCAATGACTGACTGGAACAGAAAAGACTGACTGGCTGGCCAAGGCTCCTATAATTCATGAAGGGAGCTTCAATGATTCCATTTATATGAGTTTCTACTCATGCTTACATGGATGGTTTGGTAATTTAGCTTCACTTGGGTCATCTACATTTCTATAAATTACCTCTGACCCATAGTCATATAAGTAGTTCCAATAAATTCATCGGTTTGACAAGATGGACTTTGGTGAATCTCTTAATTTGGTATGTTATTGGCTCCTATTTCTAGCGTGAGAAGATATTTGTCCACATCTCCCCCAGAAAAGACAGAGAATGAACACACATGTGGCTGTGATGTGCTGCCACTTGGAGGCTTAGGTCAATTGTGGATGTTTTCTGTTGCTCACCAACTCTTTTTTTTTTTTTTCCTTTCTTTCTCATGAAAAGTCTCTCCGTGAACTTGGAGCTTAACATGTCTTTTGCAATGGCTGCATGTCCACTGACTCCACCTGTATCTGCCTAACTGTCTTGAGTTTAAAAATACCTTCCATCACTGTACTGCAAACATCTTACTATCTGAGTTATCTCCCTATCCTTCCCTCATCAAATGTTTTCTAAATCTTTATGGAAGACTTATGAATGTTTTCTCTGATGATACATCTGATTTTGGATGTCTGTTTTCTAAGCAGCAGCCACTATTAACATGGCACCCTCTCGAAAACTTTACAACTTATTTCTCCAAGTTTTCTATGATTATATCTAAAATTTGAATTTCTTTTTAAAAGGCAATTAAAGACTTTGATATTTAAATATTTTTCAAAAGAGATTGCCATAATACTAAAAGAAGAAAAGAGAGAAGTGATATAAAAATATAATTATCTCTATTTCAAATTCTATAGTTCAACTACCCAATTCCCACTCTGTTAAAGGAAGAAAAATCAATGAGACAGTATGGCAGGATTCTCTGCAGCCACACCTCCAAACTTAAACTGTTTCATTTTCCTCATCAAAAAAGAAAGTATAATAATTGTATTTGAAATATAATGTTGTTATATAGAACAGATAATTAGTAATAAAATCATTAACCTGATACACATACATATTCACTTTTTAATTGCTAATGGAAATATCACAGGATGCCTGAGTTCCAAGGAATGGAAATTCATCAAGTTCCATTGAATGGCCATACTCACAATTTCTATAGAGGTCTAGGAAACACCCTGATTTCTTACAGGAATATGCATGTTGACCCTCACCACTTACATTCATGATCTGATGTGTCTTAATTTTTTTCTTATCCTAGCATTCTTCAATATTGAAGCATCCCACACTGACACTGCTCTTTATGGCAAAGTTTTTTTTAACATCATAGCCAGATTATTTATTGTAACTGTTCATGTTTCTTTCAGTAAAACTCAAGTCAGACATCCACATATCTGCCAGTATACTGAAGAGATTTTTGCAAATTTTGGCTTTTTTCTCCAAGGTTTTATTGGACAATTTATGCATGCTGAGAGTCAGTAGAACTTTCTGTAAATGTCATCTTGATAACAGAAGTAATGAATGTTACAATTTCGACTGTAGACACAATATAGATGCTTAATGCATTTCCCTTTCTTCAAAAGAAATCTGAGTATTGTCTTATCTTTGCACCTTTAATAAAACTCAATTCTTATATATACCCCAAAATGCTATATTTCAATAATAAAATGAATTGTTTAATATTTGTTTTGAATTTTATTTATTACTATCTCTGTGTGTTTCAGAGAGAGAGAGAGACAGAGAGAGAGAGAGACAGAGAGAGAGAGAGAGAGAGAGAGAGAGAGAGAGAGAGAGAGAGAGAGAGAGAGAGAGAGAGAGAGAGAGAGAGAGGAGTTAGGATTTCTGTAAATGCCTTACTCTCAAGTGGAGATCAGATTACAATATGTGGTGGTTGGTCCTCTCCTTCCATAATGTGTTTCAGGAATCAAACTCAGTTTGTCAGATCTGTGCAACAAGTTTTTACGAGGTACACTGTCTCACTAGTGCATAAAAGGAAATTTTAAAAGGAAGAATCTATTACAATATATTTTACATAGATGTAAGAATACTTTTTTTCACCACTAAGATTTTAGAACATTTTATTCAGTTCAATGAGCTATGCATCAAGAAACAGTCAAATTTGAGGACCATTCAGTGTATGTGTCAGCACTGCCCAAGCTGTGACCTATGAACAGGTGTTCACCAAGCCTTGGATCTGTTGTACAAGACCTGCCCTACGTAGTATTTCCAGTCATTGTCAGGTGACCTAAAAGATATCCAAACTATTTTCATCTGGAATGCATAAAAGTATGAAAACTTCAAAAGAGAGATCTGATAGTTGGTCAGAAAGTGACTAAATGGACTTTGAAATTCCTTGTCTCTAAAATCAAGTTGGTATTAATGATGCACACTAGGATAATGATACAAATGAACATAAAATACAGAATGAAAAATATTATTTTTTGGAACCTGTATCAGTTGGTGGTAAAAAGAAAAAGTGAGAGTTTTAAAACGTGATAGCAGTCATTTCTGTCTAAACTATGAAGAAGAACAAAAATTGATGAAAACTATGTGAGAGTTTGGTCTCTTTAGTATGCAGATTTTCCATTAAATCAGAGCAACTGCAAAGCCAAAAGGATTTGGTTATCAGAGCCTAATGGGTTAACTTTGAAGATCTGTGTCAACTATTATTTTTTCTTCCTAAGCAAACTTGTGTACACCCTCCTTCATCAAATATAGAGGAAATGCCAAACATACACAATGATCATTAGAAAAAGGGATTCTACTGTTGCACACAGAGACTTCTCTTACATGTCCATTACAAACTGTATAATCTTGTGACAGAGGAAGGAAGTCAGCTTGTTTGTCTCAAAGCATATATTTATACAGTCAGGACTTGATACTGTAGTCATTTCTTGTGCTCATTTGTGATCTCCAGTAGGAATAAATGTCACCCAGTCCTGAAATATTGTAAAAAGCAATTCAATGTTTCTCTAAATATGACAGGCAGGAAATGTGAATGCATTCTCTGAAGAATTCTCAGAAGTTTAATCATTTCAACTATAATATATTCCCATTTATTTAAATGCACTGGGGGAAGGGAAAGCATGCAGCAAGATAGGATTTTTTAATGGAATATATATATAATATATATATGAAAATGTTCAGATTAAAATAAATTTAAAAATGCAGCTCAGATCCTTACTTCCGTCTAATGAAAATTAGATGTTGGAGAGTGGATTGTTTTCCAAGCTCACTGTTTCATATGCATTTTTTGTTCCTTCATCTATACTGAAACTTTTCATTAGCAGCTTGGGATCATATTTTCCAGATCACAGCATAATCAATCACCTCTAAATCTATTAAGTGATGTCTTGATATTAGGATAGAGAGGTCATGGGTACTGAAAGCTGGACTTGACTTGACACTTGTTTTATGTTGTGCTTATGGTGTTTCTTTAACAGGGATAAAACTGTGTGATAGAGTTAGACCAATTAAGTAGAAGTTGGAAAGATACAAAATTGGCCAAAAATTTATTGGTAGAAGTATCTAATGATGTAACTATCACAATGGTATTAATATATTTCAAAGCAAAATACTTAGACCTTCTGTTGAAAATGAAATGAAAAATAAAACAAAATTTAAGAATTTTCTGGGATTTTTTTAATTTTTAATTTTTTTGCTTTTATTTTATTTTATAATACCATTCAGTTCTACATATCAGCCACGGATTCCCTTGCTCTTCCCCTTCCTGCCCCCGTCCCCTTCCCCCCAGCTCATCCCCCATTCCCACCTCCTCCAGGGCAAAGCCTCCCCCGAGGACTGAGATCGACCTGGTAGACTCAGTTCAGGCAGGTCCAGTCCTCTCCTCCCAGATTGAGCCAAGCATCCCTGTTTAAGTCCCAGGTTTCAAACAGCCAACTCATGCAATGAGCACAGGACCTGGTACCACTGCCTAGATGCCTCCCAAACAGATCAAGCCAATCACCTGTCTCACCTATTCAGAGGGCCTGATCCAGTTGGGGGCCCCTCAGCCTTTGGTTCATAGTTCATGTGTTTCCATTCGTTTGGCTATTTGTCTTTGTGCTAAGAATTTTCTTTCTACACTGTGTAGGATTAGATATTGCAGCACTGAAGAAATTGTGAAGAAATAATCAAGAATTATCTTCCTGTAGGAGTAGTTTCTTTGCCCAGAGATACTCCCTTGGAGAAAAATAAATTTTCATTTACACAAGGTTATTAAAGGAAGAAAATGTTTTGGTTAGGGATATGGGCATGTGGCCACTTTTTCTTTCAACTCTAGGATCCCATCCATGCACACCCATGTAGCCCCTGAGCATGCTACATCAGTGACTGAGAGATAATATGTGTGTCAGTCTTGTTGATTTAGAGGGTTTTGTTTTCTTGGTGTCCTCTGTCCTCTCTGGCTCTTATATTCTTTCTGCCTTCTCTTCCATCGAGTTCCCTGACCCCCAAGGAGAGGGATTTGATTGGGACATCTCTTTCAGGCTAATTTTTCTAAGATATAATGTCTAGACATGTGTCTGTGTATTTGTTTTCATCTGCTGCAGGAGGGAATTTCCCTGATGATGGCTGAGAAAGGCACAGATATATAAATATGGCAGAATATTACTAAGACTTATTTTATTGCTACATCACTTTAGTAGAAAAATAGTATTAATTTGACCCTAGGTCCCTAGGTTACCTAACCTCAACTTCTTGATCACTCAAGTAGTACTTGGTATGGGTTCCATGTCATGGAACGGGCCTTAAGTTAAATCATGTCTTCTTTAGTTACTCCCAGAAGTTTTATGCCACCATTCCACTAACATATCTTGCATGTAGGAGATAATTGTAGATCAAAGGCTTTGTGACTGGGTTGGTGTTTATGTTTCTCCTTTGGTAGCATGCAGAGTAACTTCATTTACCAAACACATAAGCACATAAGTGTGAAGATTCTATGTAGGAATCAACTCCATGCTCAATGAAATATGTAGATGTTTGCTTCAGCAATGAGTTCTTGCCATCAGTTATATATTCTATATATCATCCTATATTCTTGACAACAGCCTGGGTTGTATAGACATTTACATGGAACACCTTTGGCCAATAACTCAATTAGGTGTAGTCCAGTACCAGTATTTGAAACTTTATTTGGTGACAAGAGATGGCCTGTTGGAGCTCTGTCTCCCTCAATATTTGGTGATTTTCAATTTCATCTATTTCATATATCTGTATATTTTAGGAAGCTTCTCTGTATTAGGTTTCCTACTACCTCTCTTAATGTTAATTGTCTCTTAAATTGAATTTAATTTTAACTGTCTCACCCATATTCCTCTTTTGTGCCTGTATTCCATCCCTCTCTCCACTTGATCTTCCCTTTCAAGCTTCCCCATCCATCCATAACTATCTACTTTATTTTCCCTTCCTAACAAGATCTATCTATAATTCCACCAATTGCTTACTCTACACCTAACTTCTGTGGTTATGCAGATTGTTGTTGGTTATCAGTGACTTAAGGATGAGGGTAGTTTGTGAGGAGAGGCTTCACACATAGTCTGCTAATGATCTTGGCATAAGATTGGGACCCTAGGATTTAAAGAGAAGAAGAGACCTGCTATCCTGGCCTAATTGCTTCTTTGGCATGCTTGTCTTTGAGGTCTCTGGGGAATGTCTGCTGGATTTGAGCACAGGATAACAGGATGAGTGAGGAAGAAGTCACAGAAGAGGGTCTGCTACAGAGTTGAGGTGAGATAGGGTGAATGGGTCTAGAGGAGAGGAGGAAGAGGTGAATATCTGCAATTAGGCTATCTGCTTCCCTGGTATGAGTCTGGAAGTTCCTTAAATGAATAAATAATTGGATAAAATAATATTTCTAGTGAATCAAGGATCCAGAAATGTATATTAGGAGATTTTGAATGTTAATAATCATAGATTCAAAAGTAATTGATTATCTGAGTCTCATGTATATGAATACAAAGAAAATATCTGTGCATACAAATGAATTAAATTTCATCTGAAAACTGAAACACTAATTGAACACATAGCTAAGTATATTTGAATCAAGTAACTTTATGAATAGATTGTAATAGATTAGAACATATATATTTGAATTTTGCAACAATTTTAGATGTTGTGCAAGTAGAATCTTAACTTGTTTAAATTAAAATAAATAGCAAAAAAAGTTTTCTATGGTGATGGTAGCAGTAAGTGTGAAATAGAATTTTAATTTCAGTAATTCAAATTTTCTTTTTTAAATTTCTTTTTTTATTTAAGATATTTTCCCATTCATTCTGCATATCAACAACAGATCCCCTCTCCATTTCATTTAAATTTCTTATTATAATTGTGAAATCAACCTTTATCTGAAATTTGATGTATTTGCAAAGTGAAACATTTCATTCTAATATGAATGTATAAGTAATTACTGGAATGAATATGGTCATAAGATGAATTCATTCCTGTAACAATCAAGTTGCTATCTTTGAATTATAGGGATTGTTAGATAAAACGTGAAAATATAGTTAAATTTGGTTCTAAATAATGACTGAAACTCCTCAGAATTTCTTTCACTCTAAATAGGTTAAAAAATCTTCTCTAGCGTCTATTCTTCCTGGGAGACTTTGCTTCTTCTTCTTGTTCTAGAGCTTTCAGGTGTGCTGTTAAGTCACTAGTGTGAGATTTCTCCAACTTTTTATGGGGGTAGTTAGTGCTATGAATTTCCCTCTTAGCACTGCTTTCATAGTGTCCCATTAGTTTGGGTATGTTGTGTCTTCATTTTTGTTGATCTCTAGGAAGTATTTAATTTCTTTTTTATTTCTTCCTTAACCCATTGGTGATTCAGTTGAGCATTATTCAGTTTCCATGAGATTGTAGGTTTTCTATAGTTTTGTTGTTGTTGAAATCTAACTTTAAACCATGGTGGTCTGATAGAACACAGGAGGTTATTCCAATTGTTTTGTATCTGTTGAGATTTGCTTTGTGGCCAAGTATGTGGTCGATTTTAGAGAAAGTTCCATGGGGTGCTGAGAAGAAGGTATATTCTTTTTTGTTAGGATGGAATGTTCTGTAGATATCTATTAAGTCCATTTAGGTCATGACATCAGTTAAGTCCTTTATTTCTCTGTTAAGTTTCGACTTGGGAGATCTGTCCAGTGGTGAAAGTGGGGAGTTGAGATCTCCCACTATTAATGTGTGGGGTTTTATATGTGGTTTAAGCTTTAGTAATGTTTCTTTTACATATGTGGGTGCCCTTGTGTTTGGGGCATAAATGTTCAGAATTGAAACTTCATCTTGGTGGATCTTTCCTGTGATGAGGATGTAATGCCCTTCTTGGTCTCTTTTGATTGATTTTAGTTTGAAGTCTATTTTGTTGGATATCAGGATGGCTACCCCCACTTGTTTCTTAAGACCATTTGATTGGAAAGTCTTTTCCCAGCCTTTTATTCTAAGGTAGTGTCTATCTTTGAATTTGAGATGTGTTTCTTGTATGCAGCAGAAAGATGGGTCCTGCTTTCGTATCCATTCTGTAAGCCTATGTCTTTTTATAGGTGAATTAAGTCCATTGATATTAAGGGATATTAATGACCAGTAACTGTTCATCCCTGTTATTTTTGGTGGTAGCGTGTGTGTACTTCTCTTCTTTGGGGTTTACTGCTGTGGCTTTATCTATTGCCTGTGTTTTCGAGTATGTATCTGACTTCCTTTGGTTGGAATTTTCCTTCTAGTGCTTTCTGTAGGGCTGGATTTGTGGATAAGTATTGTTTGAATCTGGCTTTGTCTTGGAATGTCTTATTCATTCCATCTATGATGATTGAAAGTTTTGCTGGGTATATTAGTCTAGGCTGACATCCATGGTCTCTTAGGTGTCTGCATTACATCTGTCCAGGTCCTTCTGGCTTTCAAAGTCTCCATTGAGAAATCGGGTGTTATTCTGATGGGTTTGCCTTTATAGTTCACTTGGCCTTTTTCCTTTGCTGCTCTTAATATTCTTTCTTTATTCTGTACATTTAGTTGTTTAATTATTATGTGTTGAGGGGACTTTTTTGGGGGGTCTAGTCTGTTTGGTGTTCTATAGGCTTCTTGTAACTTCATAGGCATTTCCTTCTTAAAGTTGGGAACGTTTTCTTCTATGATTTTGTTGAATATATTTTCTGTGCCTTTGAGTCGGTATTCTTCACCTTCTTCTATCCCTATAATTCATAGGTTTGGTCTTTTCATGGTTTCCCCAATTTCTTGGACATTTTGGTTCATGACTTTGTTGGCTTTAGTGTTTTCTTTGACTGATGAATCTATTTCTTCTACTGTATCTTCAATGCCAGAGATCCTCTCTTCCATCTCTTGCATTCTGTTGGTTATACTTGCATGGATGAATCTAGAAAAAATCATCCTGAGTGAGGTAACCCAGACTCAGAAAGACAAATATGATATGTACTCACTCATAGGAGGATACTAGATGTGGAACAAGGATGACTGTACTACTACTCACATCACCAGTGAGGCTACCTGTAAAACAGGACCCCAAGAAAGACACGAGGATCACGCAATGACAGAGAAATGGATGAGATCTACATGAACAGCCTGGACATGAGTGGGAGCAATGAACGGCGAGCGTCTGGGGAAAGAGAGCAGGAGATCCCACCTGGATCAAGAAAAGAGAGGGAGAACAAGGAATAGGAGACCATGGTAAATGAAGACCACATGAGAAAAGGAAGAAACAAAGTGCTAAAGAGGCCCACAGAAATCCACAAAGATACCCCCACAAAAGATTGCTGGCAATGGCCGAGAGACAGCGGGGAATGACCTACTCTGGTGATGGGATGGCCAAACACCCTAATAGTTGTGCCAGCAACCCCATCCAAGTACTGAGGAATCTGGATGCAGACATCCATGGCTAGGCCCTGGGTGGAGCGCTGGGAGTCTAATTAGCGAGAAAGAAGAGGGTTTATATGAGTGAGAATTGTTGAACCCAAGGTTGGATAAAGCACAGGGACAAATAACCAAATGAATGGAAACACATGAACTATGAACCAAAGGCTGAGGGGCCCCCAACAGAAGTAGGCCCTCTGAATAAGTGAGACAGGTGATTGGCTTGATCTGTTTGGGAGGCATCTAGGCAGTGGTACCAGGTCCTGGCCTCGCTTTGTGAAATAGCTCTTTGAAACCTGGGACTTATACAGGGACACTTGGCTCAATCTGGGAGGAGGGGACTGGACCTGCCTGGACTGAGTCTATCAGATCGAACTCAGTCCTCGGGGGTGGCCTTGATCTGGAGGTGGTAGGAATGGGGGATTGGCTGGCAGGAAGGGGAGGGGGCAGGAAGGGGGAGAACAAGGAAATCTGTGTCTGTCATGTAGAGTTGAATAGTATTGTAAAATAAAATAAATAAATAAAAATAAAAAAATAAATCAATCCAATCCTATGTAAAAAAAATTCCTCTCTAGTTGATAATTGTAAACTATATTATCATTATCAATATTTAATCTATTATATAGTATTTTTAAGTATTTATTTCTCTTTTATGAATGTGTGTGTGTGTGTGTGTGTGTGTGTGTGTGTGTGTGTGTGTGTGTGTGTGTTTGTATTTGCAGAGACGTGCTTGTGATGGTCCTCAGAGACCAGAAGAGAGTATCAAATCCCTTGTTACTGGAGTTATAGATGGTTGTGAGCCTCTTGATGTTAAGTTCTGGGATTTGAACTCAGGACTCACATGTGAGTAGTAGGTGCTCTTAGTTGCTAAGTCATCTGTCTTGCCAAATGGACTAGTTAAAATAATTCTTAGGTTATATTTTGAATTATAATTGACTTTTTAAAATAAATCAACTAATATCTCTAGAGTTGCTCCAATTTTGCTTTGTATTTTATCTACCAGTTTGCTTGCTGATTATCAGTCTATGTAAAATAAAACACCAAACCTGCCAGTATCATAAATTGAAGGGTTCCAGTGTAGATTAATTATTGATGTCCCCATTAGTTTCTCCAAAATGCTTTACTTTTAAAGCTTGCTGTTTGCAAATATTGTCAAGAAGTGGAAAGAGATGCCATAAGTTGTGTAGTAAAGGAGTTTTCCGAGGCATATATTTGTGTTTTGGAAATGTATGGGTTTGAGCTGAGCATGTTAGAACACATGTATAATCCTAGCATTTGGGAGGCTGGGACAGGAGGATTACCATGAGTTTGAGGCCATCCAAGCCTAAAGAACAATGCTGTCTAAAAACAAGTCTGCAATAATCTAAAATCAAGTTTGCAATAGTCTCTGCTTTATGAATTAAGTCATCAAATAAAATAAAGGAAAGTAAGTCATAAATATTTTCTCTTAGTTTAATAATAACAATTGGTTCAAATTGTTCTTGCAATCCAATGGCTAATTTTAAATTTAGTCTAAAGTCTGACCAAAGTCTTATACATTGTAGGCAGAAGTTTCTTAGTCTCCTGGCCTCATTGTTCCTAGCCCTGTGGTCCCTTAGCTGCTTATGAATAATCACTCAGAGGCTTATATTAATTATAAATAGTACAGCTTCATATCTCAGGCCTCTTGCTAGCTAGTTCTTACAACTTAACTCAGCCCATTTCTATTAATCTGTCCATTGCCACGTGGCTTTGTGGCTTACTGGTACTTTCACATCTTCCTTCTACTGGCAGAGGCTCACAGCATCTCTCTTCTTTCTGAACTTCTTCCCTCTGTATCTCTGCTTAGATTTCCCATGGTAAACTTTCTTTCCATTATCAGTTTTATTTATTATCCAATGGGAGCCACACATATTCACGTCATAGAGAAAGACATCCCACAGCAACACATAGCATGTGATGTACTATAAGTATGAAATTTTCTTTGTCTTCTATTAAATATTGGAGAACCATCACACATATTTGCTATTCAGATGTCCAAATTTGAGCCTACCTCTTCACTTAAAAGAAACATGAATGCAACCAATTGTGTTCCTTTCTCAATAGATAAAACTACATATTTTTCTCCAAAAGATTGGAGACTGGTTTGGAAATTAACTGATAATCTCCATTCAGCCAATCTATCCTTTTTTGTCATCTTTTTCATGCCATTCACTGACATAAAATACATGATCATAATCTTTGAAACTCACCTTAGCTGAACAGCAACAGATAGGATAAGAGACTGGAAATAAGTAGAGACAGTAATTGTGTGTTTATGTATTCTTTTGTTATTGTTTAGCTGTTTGCTTTTCACAGGAAAATTAGCGCTCTAAAAACTAGCAAAACTTTTCATCATGACATTTTTAAGAGTGTTTTTTTTTTTCTATTTTCTATATAGCTAGTGCTTTGTTGACTGTAGTGGGAAGCTATATTTGGGTCATGCTAACTACCTTGTGCCTGCTGCTTGGAAACTGAGACTTTCAATAGAAGAACAAGCAAGAAATGGGATGTTGTCTAGACGCTGATGACTTAGTGATAAAAAAAAAATTAACTAACTGGAATTTCTGTAATAGTTTTGTCAAGGGACACCACATAGGAAACATCCTTTACACTCAGGAAACCTAACCTGAGTAAGGTTTGAACCTAGTAATGGCTTACGTATGTTTCCAAAATTATTTTCCATCTAATTTTCCAGAAAGATAAAAACAAAGTATGATCCAGTGTGCTAAATTCTCAGCAGGGTAAAATTTTTAAGTTGGTTGCTATGGCAATTCCATTCCTGTATGTGATTCCCACTCAACTTAGCTTAATAGCATTTGGGCTGAGTAATGAAATGGAAGGAAGGAGTAATGATTCTTCCAGGTTTGAAAATACCCTCTATTAGATATGTGCATCTTTTGCTCCTTTTTTCCTCTGCTCATTTTTCTTTCCTTTTCACAAAAACTACTACGTTTTACTTTTTACAGTGAACAGAAAGACAAGAATTCAATCCACCACAATCTACTGCCACAGTCCATGTCCTGAGTACTGATCAGGAGGATGACATTTTTAAAGTAGGCAATAACTTTATGCTCTATATTTCAATTGTTCTTAGAAGTAATATCAAAATTGAAATACTAGTCTGGGCTCTTCAAGTGTTAGTGCACATTTGAATTTCATATCAGTGCTCTACACGACTGAAGTCATGATGAGTGCATGACCTATGGGAAATTATCTATTCCTTCTCTGCTATTGCTTCATAGTTTTCCATAAGTAAGATACTGACATGCATATTAGAACAAATAAAGCACAGACAGTTATGGCATATGTAAAAATATAGAAAATAAAATAGATATTCAAACTCAAAAAACACATTCATTTAAATTTTGGTCATAATCTGGTGAAGATTGGGAGTAAATCTTCCCCTTATAATATAGATTTTTTTGCCCTGAAAATTATATAATTCCATATATAGTATGTTATATTTGTACAAGAAAGGGTTGATATATGTCTGTAAAAAATATATAGCTCAGAAAACATGTTTTCTTATAATTATAGATGGATGACAAGCTATGTTCAATTTTGCATTTTGCTGTGCCCTATATTTAAATCTGTCTGTGCAAGGATCTCCATGTGTTTGAGAAATTAGATGAGGTGGAAGGATTATACCTTTGGAGCAGATGAACACTGTGTTCTCAAAGGTTACATGATGTCAATGGTAAAACTGGGTAACCCTATGCAATTTAGTTCTATTTTATTAACCATTGTATTTCTAGGTCAGTAATTCTTATACAAAAGGCAACTGAAAGCTTGCCTGATGGTTATAAATCTTCACCACAGAACCAGAACTTTACAAATATAATTCTAGAATGGATTATAAGTACATTTCACAAGTAATAAACAATATTTTGTTTTTATTTTTTAAAATTGTGGTTCTTTTGGTCTTTTTTTTTTTTTTTTTTTTTTTTTTTTTTTTTTTTTTTTTTTTTTTTTTTTGGTTTTTTGAGACAGGGTTTCTCTGTGTAGCTTTGCGCCTCTCCTGGGACTCACTTGGTAGTCCAGGCTGGCCTCGAACTCACAGAAATCCACCTGGCTCTGCCTCCCTAGTGCTGGGATGCTGGGATTAAAGGCGTGTGCCACCACCGCCCGGCAATTTGGTCTTTAAGGACTTACTGAGGACATAATGTTGTTAATAGAACTTTTTTTGATCTTACTCTATATTTTCAGTTCCTTAAATTGTACCTAAGATTGTTTGTGTGACATTGAATTTACAATGTAATAGAATGTTCCATTTTCTCTCATTCTTATTCTATTTGTGGATCTATCCCACAATTTTGTTTATTTTGAATTTCCATGGAGATCATACTCTGTATGCTTTATAGAGTGACTAGTGCTATTCTGTAAGATTTCTGAGGGAAGTTCTCTCAAAGTTCTGTGCTTCATCCTTGTAGCATTCCCATAGTGTGTGAGTAAACAGGGTGTGCTGTACCCTGTGCCCAGAAGACTGACCTATTCACTTGGATCTATCTAACATGTAAAAATGGACCTTTATATCTGAATCACTGTTTCATCTCTTGATAATGACATCTTAAGACTGATTTTTGCTTTAATTGTTTATGTCCACAGTAGTTTAACTTTCATGGACACCTAGAATTAGATGCAAAATTAGCAGAGCCACTATTGAAATCATGCCCTGCAGAGCCAACGCTAAGTACAGACTGTAGCATTTTTTCCCCAGATTCCCTAAATTTAGGTTTCACTTTGCATGGTTACTCTCCTTGTTTCTCTGTTTTTTTTTTTTTTCTTTTTTTAAACAGATAGAGCTTTAACTAACATGCCCACTGCAAATAATTGTTATTTCAGTTTCTGAATGTTTCGTTCAGTTCAAGGGAAAGTCTACTTAGATGTGCTCACTAGAATGTCATCCTGGGAGCAGCAATCAAACATTTCCACTTTTAGCTGTAAATTTGTATAGAGCACTATACCTTGGCTTCCAGTAGTTATCTTTTAGGAATTTAGGCTCTAGTTCTCTATCAACCTTTGCTCCTCATGCAAATATCAGTTGGTACCTCATTCTACTGTTTTAATATCTTCTGTGTATCCATTTCCTTCCATTTTACAGTTAATACTTCCTTACATTTTTATTATACTATTGAACACTTCATTTTTTTGTTAAACTTTGTTTCTGCTATATATTTTGTATCTTGTGTTATACATTCCTGTGATATAAAATCCCCCCAAACACTGATTTTTTTTGTTTGATTCATTATGGTTTTCTATAACAGAGGCTTACAAACATTTTCTGTGAATGTCAGGCAGTTATAAGTTAAATCATTGATGTCAATGTTTACTGTTAAAGCTGCTTTGTTGTAGCTATGTAAAAGTATTCTTATCTAGTTACTAAACTAAATAGACATTCATTTTATAACACTAAAATGTTTGTAAGGAAACAAAGAGGCTAGATTGTATATGTGAGCACAAATTTGCTGACCATCAGGTGAATAACTGCTTTCAATTTTTCCTTCTCTTGCGTCTATTAAAACCAAGTACACATTTATTCCATATTTGGGAATACTGACTTACATACTAAAATTCATTTTTTTAATCTTATTTTTCAACAATATTCATGTTTCCCAATTAACTAAAATTTGTGAGTACTTAATGTTGAGGCTTGATTTTCAGCTGACTTTTGTCTGGATAATATTTGTAGTCTCTTTCCATTTTCTTTTATATTTCATTTTTTTCAAGAAAGATATAAATTTATTATCATTTGCTGATAACATGACTGCATGGAAAATCTCAAAATATGCACAAAAAGTTACTATAATTAAAACACTGAAATGACATATGAAATGGTTAAGTTTCTACAATATTTAACACATGTAAACCAATTTTAAGGTACAGTTCACAGTAATTTCAAGGACATTTTATGCTTATCTGTAGTTCTTAGTAATGTATATGATAATTTGTATATTGGAAACTAACAAGCACTAGCAAGAAAAATCAAAGACACACATAATTATACAGAAGAATAACCTTGAGGTTTCTTTTAAAGAGCCCTGTCTGCTCTTCATCAACCTTCATTTCAGGTGGTTGAACTACTTTGTAAATGTTGAAAGCATTATCTATATTCCTCCTTTAGTTCTTTGGCTATAGCCACCTATCAACACAGCTAATCTGTTGATTTACTGTATTATCCCAAAGACATAGTGATTTTTAGATTTTATTTTTCCTTGTGACTTTTAATTTCTAAAGTTTAAATAGTATTGTATCACTTACACTTCCCCTTTTTGAAAGTGACTTATGTAGAATAATGACTCCTAAATAATTTGAATAGGTGTAAATACTTAGAGTTTTCCAAAGAGAAATGACATCAGGCCTGTGTTTCTCTTCCCATAAATAGTGGATTATTAAAATGTTTTTGTATGATAAAGACCTCATAGAGTTTAATTTCTTTTCCACTCACTTACAATACAAAGATTATAAAATGTTCCTTGGATGGTAGACAGATAATTAGACACTTGTTTTAATGGGCTTTACCACACTGACGAGCTTCCTGATTGTTGCGATAAGTTCATATTGACAGAATGTTGGTAGGAGTGGGAATATGCATCTCAAAATATATGTTATCAGCAGTTATATAAATTGTGGTGAGGAAAAAATGTTTTTATAAAGGTTATTATCAAGGTTTACTTGACTTTAGACTGGGAGATCATGCAAAGTTTCTCTGAGGAAATACCAGCTGAAATAACTTTAGTAAAGATCACGAGAAATGATATTCAGTTATTTTTTAAAAAAAATAAAAAGGATTTTAGGAAAAGGAAATCGATGACAATAAAAATATGTCTGAAATAAAGAAATAAGACCAATGTACCAGGTGATAATAACTATCATATGTGTTAACGGGAAAATATGTTACCTTTAAATCAGATGTCTATGCATTTATATATTTGTATATGTGTATACATGTATGAATTCCTCTATCTAATCATATATGCATTCATTGAACTCAGAAAAATTTGTTCACATAATTAGTTGAATCACACCAGTTCCACTACCGTCCTGCTCTGTTAGAGGACCTACTAGTAGATTGGTGGTCTTGAAGGATGTGCAGGTGGTGGTTTTGGTGGTGATGGGTGATGGTGTGTGTGTGTGTGTTGTGTGTGTGTGTGTGTGTGTGTGTGCGTTTTCTTCTCTTTGTATTTAATATTTACAACTTAAGGATATCTCAAAACTATCAAGCTCCCAGTTGGTGTTCTACACACATCAAATAATAATGAAAGAAAGCTTGAAGGTGACACCCTTCTATTTCAGTTTACATGGACAAGTTTGTTCTTGCAAGAACACAAGATGAAACGTTAATAATTTAATAACTTTGAAAAAGAAAGAATTTGCCTGTCTCTAGAGCTATAATTTTGTTCTTGTTCTGACATCTCCTGAGGGATTTTCCAGTGAATCTAGATTTCTTTTAAAGGTAAAAATATGTTCTGCAATGTTGGACCCAGAGAAGAATATGAGTGTTTGCTGTGACTGACAGCAGTGGGATAATTCACAAGATGGGTGTGGAGTGCAGGACTCAGAGTAGCCTGTTTTCTCTGAGGAACATGTTTACATAACATTCTATTCTTAAAAAGCCAGCACAAAGATTCAGTAAAATAATAAACAATCACTATGGATAAGTGGATCAAAGGAGAATGTAATCATTGCTAATGTTTGCTGCAGGAATGCATATTTGTCACAATATTAATCACAACACTCTGTAATTTATGGTTCCTGGGAAAATCATTACTAAAGAACACACACACACACACACACACACACACACACACACACACACCCCACACACATAAACACATACATGGTATATGTATCATATATGTATGTTTCCAGAGCTGATTGTTTGGCACTGGGCAACTAAGGCTAAGTGGTTGGTAATCTTAAAGTACAGTATAAATAAAAAGGATTTGAATATTTTCCCAGTGTAAAAACTCATTCAAAAATGCCTTACATGCTTCTTCATACTTAATTTGTGTGTGTGTGTGTGTGTGTGTGTGTGTGTGTGTGTGTGTGTGTGTGTGTAACTAAATATATAGACACTATTTCCTTGGTCTACATTGTGTTGTTACTTGAGTGCATAGTATTTCAAAGCTAACCACTTGCATGTGGATAACTAATTTGGGCGCGGTAATGAATTATACCTTGGGGAAGACAATGATTACCACTCTCAGATTTCCTTAGTTATTTGTAGTTCTTTGTCTTGGTCTTTTTGAAACCCTCAACTGAATCTCAAAGTTGAAATCTTAATGTTTAATTATTTGTTTGTTTATTTATTACTTAAATCATTTTTTTTTAATCCTTGGGGTTGAACCCAGGGCTCTGCTGATTCTAGGCAGTGCTCTATCTCTAGGTGATAATTCATTGCTTTCTTTGATGTTTTTGAAAATTTGAGAAAGATCCTCACTAAGTTGTCTGACTGTCCTTGAAAGCACTCTATAATCCAGTTGAGCTCTGGCTTTATGACCTTCCTGCCATAACTTCTTAAGTGCTTGGGATTATAGAACTGTGTCATTAGATCTACCCCTAGAATTTAACACTTGCACAGTAGACTTCATCTTGATTTTGCACAAAACCACACAAATTCTTCTCGTCTGTACGCTAGGACCTTTTGAGCAGTTTCTCATTTTAGATAGTTGGAAGAGAAGCACATTACAGTTGCAAAATGCGAAGAGAATTTGTGCCTGAACTATGTAAGCTACAGAATTTATTTGGTCCCATTTGGGAGAAGATTGGGCCAAAGTGTGTAATTGTTTGTACTTTTAGAAAAGTGATTGAATCTGTCACTATTCTATCTTGAATTTCTAAGGTTAAAAGACCTTAAATTATGTTTGATCACCCAGCAAATTGTCACTTGTACACCTCCATGGGGTGCTGCTAATGCAGGTTGGCCATCTGTTTCTTATTTTCAGTGCCAGCAACCTGACACTTGACAGGGCAGAAGCCATGAGCATTTTAGGTATACTTAAAGGCAAACTGGCCATTTCCTTCTCAGTTTGAAGCCATGAATTATACTGTTTAGCTGCAGCACTCAGACTGGCAAATAAGAAATGTTTTATCTATTTCTGTCAACTTGACATCTCAACTGAAAATTTTAAGGCACTTAACACTTGTATACTGAAATACAAACTGAACTCATGCCTACTTTTTGTTTTTTTCCCCTAAAAATCTTAAAATTCATTTCTCTGAAAGTGGCAGGTAAATGATATCAATTTAAATTTGAGTGCAAATTAAAATGAGTTCTATTTTATCTACGAGCATTTTCTTAGTATTAAATTTTTATTAGGGTCTCACTGTAGCAAAATATTATAGAAGAATGCTACATCTATGTCAACTGTTATAAGGTCCAAGAGTATGAATTAAGTCCTATTATTCTGTGGGAAATTTGGTAATGTAGCAATGCAGTCTATGCTACAGCAGCTCCTGATTAAGGAATTCAAGACCACTCTGTTGTATTAAATTGGAACCCATTACCATAGTGAGTGGGAAAGGAGTTTAGAGCATCTCCTAATACATTAGGTATGATTCTGGTTTCTGAGACTTGATTTTCACCTGTTCTTTAAGAAAAACTTAGATCCATCCATGCTTTTCTATGTCATCTTCGTGTTCTTCTAGAGACTTTAAAGCATGCTGCATGGTAGGTGGAGAAAAATATGAACAAATTTTGGCGTTTGTCTTCAGGTCTGTCCTCAGTTATATTCTGCCTTAGCTACCTTCTATCATCTCATCCAAACATCTATGTCCAGACTAATTTCATGTATTATAAACAATAAACAACAAGTTTAAATCATAGGATAGAACATGTCTGTAATTCAGTTTCCTCATCACATAGAATTTGCTCATTTCTAAACTTTCTGTATAGTATTTGGTTTTTTTTATACTTGATTCAAACATATCCTTTTATTTATATTCAAAGTGACCTTGACTCTTGCAGTTGTGAATCAAGATGCATAGGAATCATCCACAGCAATTTTGAAAGAACAATAAAAATAAAAATGGTTTGATTATTTTCCCAGGGGAAAATCCACTTAAAATATCTTACATACTTCTTCAGACATAACTCATAAATCTTTCCAATTCTATGCATCAATCATTTCTGAAACTGACAGCCTCCCAATTTAATAACTCGGTATTAAGTTCCGCTAAATGAACTGTATGCATTAATCATCATCTGATACGAATAACATCTGGCATGGCTTCATGAGTGATTCAATTTCACTGTTCAAGTTCAACACTCTAGAGTCTTACTACATTAAAAATTACCCTTGTAAACACTTCATTGGGTGATGGTTGGTAACATAACATTTCCAATCAATTGCTGCTATCAATGAAATGTGCAAGTCTGAATATGTATGCTCTTCTCCTTTCCATATACCAGTATTGGAGTGGTGTACATGTGTATAGAATACAAAGGTAAACACCCAATATCCTACTCTGGATATGCTATATGCTTGAACAAGCACAAGCATGAGCACTAGAATATTCCTGTGTACACTACATACACAGTTATCAAACACACACACACACACACACACACACACACACACAACACATACACACACACTGGAAGGAGATGTGAGAGAGAGTGGGAGCAGAAGCATAATTTTGAACTTTTTGACTCTTCTTAAAAAAAAATACCTCTCAGGGTTCCTCAACCTTTCCATTGTTCATTGGTGAACTCTTAGTAATTATTTATTGAATAGCAGAAATGATTTGTAATATAAAATCTAACTATTGGCAAGTTAAACATGCACATTGAGCCTGCACACTGGAAGAAAGAGTTCATTGTCTTGTGAATATTTTTTAGCTATATTCAATTACTGAGAACTTGAATGAAAATATTTATCACAGTTTAAGGGTGGTTACACACTAATATCATTGAGGTCAGATATCAGAGAATTCAAAATTAAATATTTTGAGCAAGAAAAATGTGGAACAGTTCTGATTTTTAAGTGTCCCCATTTATATTTGAAGATTAACTCTCACAGAATACAGATTCATAAGCATAAAAACAGAGAAATTACAGTATTGCATCTGGGTTGCCTCACTCACAATGATTTTTTCTATTTCTATACTTTTTCCTACAAATTTAATCATGTAATTTTTAATAGCTGAGTAATACTCCATTGTAGAAATGTTCCACGTTTTGTGTGTGTGTGTGCATTCTTAGGTTGAGGGACATCTTGGGTGTTTCCAATTTCTGGACATTATGAATAAAATAGCTATGAATATAGTTGAGTGATTTTCCTTGTGGTAGGATGGTAGGATGAAACACCCTTTGGGTATGTACCCAAGAGTGGTCTTGAAATGTATTTCTAATTTTCTGAGGAACTGCCATATTGATTTCCAAAGTACCTGTACAAATTTGCATTCCCACCAGAAGTAGAGGAGTGCTCCCCATGCTCCATATTCTCACCAGAATGAGCTAAATTGATTCTGTGGTGGAATGGGGCCATGTGGCAATTGGAACATGAGAATAAGGAAGGGATCTTGATGGATTGAGAGAGTACTGAGAAAGACAACTGGAACTGGAGGGCAATAGGAAAACCTAGAGCAGTGGAAATTCCCTGAAATATAAGAGAATGATCATAGCAAAGTCTCCTAGTAACGGTAAATATGGAGTCTGAACACCTTCTATAATCAGCAAGAATTCCAGCAGTGGGACTGGGACACCAAGCCAGACACAAAATCTTGGACCTATTATCTTTCCTGCCTGTAAGATATGCTAGGGTATTGGTGGCGCAGAACTTGTGGGAATGGCCAAACAATGACATGTCAAGCTTGCAGTCTATGCTATGAGTCTATGCTATGAGAAAGAGCTAATGCCTGACACTGCCTAGGTAGCCAGAAGCCAGAGGAAGGACATCCCAGAGATCCAGGATAGAACTAAACTTGACTAGAAAAAAAAATTAATGAAATGATTCCTGATGATAGTCTGCTATACTCACAGACTGGTGTCTAGCCCTGTTATTTTCAGAGAGACTCCATCCAGTAACTTATGGAAGCGGATGCAGAGACACATAGCCAAAACCTAGTTGGAGCTAGGTAAACCCCTCAGAAAAGGGGAGAAATATTATAGGAGCCAGAGGAGTCAAGAAGACCATAAGAACATGGCCCACAGAATCAACTAAGTGGGGCTCAGAGGGGATCACAGAGACGGAAGCAATAATTTTAGATCCTATATGTGCCTGAGCTAGGTCCTCAGCATATATGTTATGGTTGTTTAGCTTGGTGTTATTGTGGGAGTCCTAATAGTGGAAGTGGAGTGTCTCTGACTCTTTTACCTGTTCTTGGGACCCTTTCCTCCTACTGGGTTGCCTCATCCAGCCTTGTTATGAAGATTTGTTCCTAGGCTTATTGTAACTTATTATGTTATGCTCAGTTGATATCCCTGGCCGGCCTGCTCTTTTATGGGAAATGGAGGAAGAGTGTATCTTGAAATGAGAAGAGGTGCAGGAGTCCAGCAGGGAGGGGAAACTCCTTTTAGAATGTAATATATAAAAGAAGAATAAAAAAATAAAAAGTTTAAAATGATATTACAGTATTGAGTTATATTCACAAGTGTAATATATTGATCACACAAATTCATGGTTTTCTATGTAAAGAAAATTATTCATCTTTACATAGAAGTAAAATGTATTTTTTGTGATCTTTTATAATTGTATTTGAAATAAATAAAAAAAAAGAACCAGGGATATTTACATCCCCAATTCTTCTAACATTTAATAAAAAGAGCAAATTGTGTTCATGAGGGAAGTCCCGTGGAGGAGGTAGCCATTCCTAGTGAAGGGGAAAGAAAAGAGACAGACCTTTGGCATGAACTGAAGAAATCAAATTAAGTCCTGTGTTCTATATAGAACTTCCAAAGACCAATGAACTTCAAACATGAGTCAAAGGATTCCCAAGTGACTTCATATTTCATCTGATTTAAACTCACTCTATCTAGGCATAATGACAGAAAGTCAGAAATTTACAGATTGCCCAGTGAATGATACAAAGCAGAAGAGTTAAGAAAGGGAAAGTGTGAATATAGACTGTGCCAGGACATGTCTAGCATGATAGCCCCATATAGATGTGTATTAATGCAATGTGCTCTATTTGCATTTGGATAGCATATAATCTAATAAACTGTTGTGTCACAATATAGAAAGAAGTATTAAAGATTTTTAAATTCAAAAGTCCTTGCTACATAAATGAGAAATATACACATTAAAAATTATAGCATTATTCATCTGTGAGTATTAAGAAAACAATATTATAAACTAGTATTATGCCTCTACTTCTAGCAGGACTGCCTGAAGATTGCAAAATGTTTAACAGATCCTTTGTATTTTATTTTGCCCTGAGAAATTTTGTAAGTTAAAGGAGGTTTAAAATTTTTTTTGAATCCAGGCATTGGTGGTACACGCCTTTAATCCCAGCACTTGGAAGGCAGAGGCAGCAGGATCTCTGTGAGTTCGAGGCCAGCCTGGGCTACAGAGTGAGTTCCAGGAAAGGCACAAATCTACAAATCTACACAGAGAAACCCTGTCTCAAAAAACCTAAACGAATAACTAAATAAATAAATAAGTAATTTTTGCCTGATATATAAAAGGTAAATATTGTAAATAGTCATATGTATCATTGAATTGAACATTTTAGTACCTGCATACATTACACAATACTGATTATTTTATTTTGTTTTAGAGACGGGGGTATGTAGCCATGACTAGCCTGAAATTTGCTATATAGACTACACTGGTCTTCAACTCTCAGAGAATTCCCTGTCTCTGCCTCCACAGCACTGGAATTAAGCACATGTGGCTTTCTTTATTATATATATATATATTTACAATATACAAAATATAAATATATATTTACAGATGAACTTACTCTTGTCTTCAAAGATTCATCACTTCTTACTGGTAAAAATTTACAGAATTCTTTGGACAGAGTGTAAGTTTCTTGAGTAACGTCTGTACTGTCATCGTATTAATATTCCTAAGCAAGTGGTCTTTTCTGTTCAGCATTTACCATCTTTAGTTTCTTTCGCAGCAAACATTCATAACAGGAGGGGTGATACCTCAGTGTTTCTGATTTGCATTTACCTGGAGTTCAACTTTAGTGTTTTTTCATGTACCTGCTGTGCATTTGTGTGTTTCTCTTTTGAAAGGTCTATATAGATCTTTCCTAATTTTGCAATTGGATTCGATTATTTACTTATTTGTATTGATTATTGATGTTTGTATTCCTTTTGTTTTTAGGACATAAAACTTCCTGTCAGATACATAATCTGAAATAGTTTCTCCCCAATAGGTAGATTGCCTCTACACTCTATGTTGTGTACCAATTTCCTTTTAACCAGAAACATTCTATGTCACAGGGAAGCTCCTTAAGACAGAAAGTAAACACTGAAAATAGCTTTAGAAAGTCCCTGAAAGTGACCAGATTAACTAGATCCCTCCATCCTGGAGCAAGCCAAAGTGCAAAGAAAGCTTTCAAATAAGCCAGACTGCTTGGAGGCAGCAGTGACCAGCAGAGCTCCCTGGGAGGAGTCAGAGCTCCCTGGGAGGAGTCAGATGAACAGAAGCTCCTGAAAAATACATGGTACATCCATGTTGAGCTGCCTGCAGGCTCTCCAGTGTGCTCCCCATTCCCAGGTTTGTGAGGTGTCATCCATGCTGGGGTGGGCTTTGGTGAAGCAGCTCTCTTTGAGTCACTTCTACTCCTGTGTGTAAGCCCTCATTCATGCTCTTGAAAGTAATGCCAATAAAATGTATTGGTTTGCCAAATTGAAATTTGGAGCTATCTGCACTTTGGTCTGTCCTGGGCTCTGACCTAGAGTGAGTTGCTATCTGTGCTGCCTCTCCTTGGGAAAGATCTGTCACACAACACTCTGCTGCCTGCTTCCCTTTCTGTGAAGAACAAACTATGCTTAGCTAGTCAGAGCCACTGTAAAATTAAAGGGACTGCTGTGACTTGTCACAGTTGCTGTATTTATTTGTAGCTGCACCTGTTTATGGAGAAGAGGAAAGCAGAAGAATACTTGGATCAAATGTTGAAGAAAAAAAGAAGACAAACTATTGTTTTCCATTTTATTAAAAAAATCACATTTTTTTAGATCTTATTGTGGTGTTACATGGATATAATACAAGGCACGAAAAGGAGAATCAAAAGCTTGAGGCCAGTCTGAGCTGTACAGAAAAAAAATTAAAAAAATATTCAACAGTAATGATATTAACTATGGTCTTAAAGGTTGACTGTAACTCAGACTCTACTAAGGTTTTGTACTGATATTAGCAAATCTGGAAGCTAAAGTATGTTAAGATATTTTAGAAAACGGTAAGTCCACAGTCTATTAACTAAAGAGTTAAGGTGACTCAATACAAGGAGAAGCAGACAATAAGTATAGGTTAAAGGAGCAGTTGTTTGCAGCTGATATCAAATCTTTGGAAGAGCAGTAAGAAAGGGAGTTTCCTAATCAGTATATGTATGTATATGAATGTTTAAGTATGTAAATGTATATTTTGACAAATGGGTTGAAGTCAGAAGAAAACTTTAATTGTCCATCATCAACCTTCTATCTTGTTTGAATCAGGAATCTCTTGCTCATCTCTTCATACTATAGGTTAGCTACTCCTGTCTGTACCTTCTGTATTGCCATAAGAATGCTGGGATTGTACACACACACTGTGAACACAACACTTGATAGAAACAACTTGAAAGATGTATTTTGGCTCACAGCTTTCAAGGTTTTAAGTCCATCCTGCTGGGGTAAGTATGGTGGAGCAGCTCAGTTCATGGCAGGTGTTAGAGACAGGTCAGTTTATGGAAGAATAGGCAGAGAGACTGAGGCTGGAAGCATGGTCTGAGTGTCCTTGAAAAGGACAGCCCTAGACACTCATTTCCACCAATGAGGTCCCAAGTTACAAAGGTCTCACAACCTATTTAAACAGTGCCACCAACTAGAACACAAGTATTTAATACTTGAACCCCAAGAGGACAATTCAGATGTAAACCATAGTGTCTGGTTGGTACATGTAAGCTCTTTTAGGAAATAATCTATATCAGGTAGACCTTAAGTGAATCACAATTTGCGTAAGGCAGAAATTCTCTTACTCACTGCTACCATCAGGGTAGCACCATCTGGCATAATGTTATAAATGGTAACATAAAAATATTTTTGCACCTAGGTCTATGAATATATTCTTCACTTTCTGTGGGATACATTCCTAGAAATTGCATGATTAGGTCAAAATTTAGATCAACTCTTTCACTTTTAACGTCATGATATTTTTTTTTTCTTGTTTGTGTCAAATCAGCAGGACATCCAAAATGACAGGACTTGAGAGTAAAGTGGTATTTAACTTAGTTTCTGGGAAGAAAAGTTAGTCTTCTATATGCCTTGGATGTCAACAAAATGCTAAGAAATTTGCTTCAGAAAATGATGAACTTTGTAACTCCAACTCTGGCTACTCATTTGCTGAAGATGTGTGGATAGAGCCGAAGAGATAATGCACATGTATTTTTGCCACATCTGATGCACCCTGGGCTTAGAGGACCTTAACTTACCTAGCATTTGAATTAGAAGAAACATGTGTTATACAGGAAAGAGTCTTCCCTGAGATCAGAAGATGGATTTCATTTGTGTGTTTCAATTTTAGGAAGTGAGGTTATTGGGAGTGGCAGCTTCAGTTTCTAGTTTCCAGCTATTCCCTCCTCCTCCCCACCATACTTTGAATTACAACTGCATAATTCTCATCTCCTCCTGTCATTGACAATTTCATATTTTGTCTTCATTTTATAAGTTCGTGAGGATAGTAGTCATGTTGGAATGGTGTCTATTGTCTTTTGATTTTTTGAATCACAGTCTAATTATAGTTCAGGTGGTCTGGAAGGCTACCTTTGAACTCATGGTGATCCTCCTGACTCAGTTTTCTACATTGTGGGATGACAGGTACTTGCAGAATAAATTTGAAATACTATCTAATAATACAATAGATGTTGATATCAACTATGACAGAATGAAGATGTGATCAAGGACAGAACTGATGTGTGTTAAAGGGTCTTGCTCTCTTTTTGGTTTGCATTGGTCTACTCATAGGATGAAGACAAAAATCACCTCTCATGCCTCTTGTTATAAGGACACTAATCACTTCATGAGAACTCAATTATTACAGTGAAATTAATGCCTAGAGGCACTTTCTTCTAATAATCATTACATTGAGAGTTAGAGTTTCATTGCTTAAGTTTTATATTGTCCATTCTTGTCCATAACAAGAGCTTGCCTCACTGACTGCTTTAATGTAATTACAATTATAGCAAACCTATTATCAAATAATGTAACATCCGAGCTGCAAAAAAAAAAGTAGCACTTCAGTATTTTCTCCTGGAGAATGATTCTCCCTACAACAACAGTAAATAGAAGATGAGAATCTAGAGGTAATATCAGTCTTTACTATTTTGCTATGTATTACGTATGTTTCCCACTGTTCACCACACCTCTCAACTCTTCAGAAACATTTCTTAGGGTGGCATGAATAACAAACTCCAACCATGGTCATGCCCTAATGGGGAAATTCCATGAAGTCTATTTGAAGGTCAAAGGAGTTTACTTAGGGATTAACTCACAACAAGAATAATTGAATTGGGCTCTGATTCCAGGAGAGATGGAGCCTGGATCAATACAGATCTCAGGAGAGCTCTGCCTTGATCCACAGCACCAGCATCCAAAACCACCAGGTAGCTAAGAGAAAGCAAGCACATACTCTTCCCAAGTCTTATGGGGTCCTTGTCCAGGCCATGACCCCCTGGGAGGGGTCAGGTGGCAGGTCCCTAGCAGATACCTGCTACCTACTAGGGATAGTGCTTCAGGGTAAAGCACAGACAACCACCCCTACAGTGACCCCTTTGTTCTGCATGCATGTGCTTTATAAATTGGGGTAGTCTTAATAAAGAAAGTCAAATAATACTGTTTTAGTCAATTTTTGATGGCATCTGAACTCTCAAAAGAAAATACAATATATTCAAGTTTCATGTCTCATTTTATGCAACTAAATTCTGAGACATGTCATGAATGTCTAAGTTCTTAAAAGTATCCCTGTCTTATGAAAGATTTTCTCTGTGTCTTGATCTCTGTCTCTCTCTGTATCTCTTTGTTTTCTCTCTCTCCCTCTTTACATGCACACACACACACACACACACACACACACACACACACACACACACACACATTCACAGTCACTAGATTTCTGTATCATCAGATTCAATCAGTATTAGGCCAAAAATAGTTTGAAAAAAATCTATCAATAGGTAACATAAACATACTGGCATGTTCCCTTGGCATTATTCCCTGAAGTGTAGAGAATAACAATTATTTGCATATTGCTTCCATTGCATTATGTGCTGTAAGTAACAATAGCGAAGATTAAAAGTATATGAGAGTGTTTATATAAATGATATACACAAATGCTAAACACTTTATGTTACATACAAATTTGAGTATGCACGGATTATAGTTTCTGTGTGAGATGGCGGACCAAATTCTGAATAATCCTGAGGAAAAACGGTATACTGAAATGAAGGACATTCATCTACCTTAAAGAACCTGAATATTTTTTAATCAAACTTTAATGTACTTTTTCTACTTCCATCTGTTTTATTAGACAGAAGCTATTATAAGTACAATACATTTTAAAATAAAATTATCTACTTAAAATAAATGTAATATGGATATATTCCTTTTTCTTCTTTAGTGGAGTACAGCCCTTTGTGATTAATAAAAGAGAGTAGAAAATCTTTTTTTTCCCTCTATTCTTTGTCATGTGCAATTTATTCATATCATTTGACAAGTTACTGAGAATCTCAGAATCCCCCAGGATACTTACAAAGTTAATATTGAGATCAAAAGCTTTCTAAATATATTTTCAGGGTACTTGATATCATTGTGTGATCTTAAAGAGAAGCATGCTCTTCTCCCTCTTCCCTTGGATCCAAGAAGTTCTCATGATTGAATATGAGATTCTGGTTGTTATGGTGACTGTAGTTGATTGAATATAATCTGGAATACAAAAGGCATTCAAAGATCGAAAAATATATTAAATCAGTATCTAGAATAAATATACAGACTGAATTGTCTTGAGAAAGATATGATTACACCCTCAGTAGGTGATAGTTTCTCATAAGAAAGTTATGTGGTGGTGACAAAGCAAATTGCCCATACCTTGAAGTAACAAATATATTTTCCAAAATATGTTCTATTTCAGTTTATTGTTGTTTCTTGAATCCAAAGGCATTTAAGAAAAAAGCAACAGTGGTGAGGGTGCCTGAACTGGCTAACACTGGTAATCAGATTGGTGAATACCTTAACTGTTATCATAGAGCCTTCATCCAGTAATCATAGGAAGCAGATACAGGGATCCACAACCATGCAGCAGGCCACGCTCTGAGAGTTCAGTTGAAGAGAGGGAAGAGGGATCATATGAGCAAAGAGCGGTCAATATCATCATAGAGAAATCTACAGAGACAATGGAACCAAGCTCAAAGGAACTCACAAACTTTAGACCAAGAGCTGTAGAATGGGCATGGGACTGGTCTAGACCCTCTGCATACGGGACACAGTTGTGTAGTTGGATCTGTTTGAGGGGCCCCTGGCAGTATGATCAGGATCTATCCCTGATGCATGAGCTGGCTTTTTGGATCCCATTACCTATGGTTGGACAACTTGCTCACCCCTGATAAAGCCGGGAGGGGTTTGGTCCTGCCTCAACTGAATATACCATGCTTAGCTGTCCCCTCATGGCAGAACTTACCCTGTTGGAAGAGTGAATAAGGCTAGGAGTGGAATAGGAGGGAGCAGGAGGAAAGATGAGAGGAGGATCTGTGGATGTTATGTAAAATGAATAAAAAATTAGTATATTTTTATAGAAAAATTTATTTTTTATAATATAAAAATATTGCTATATTTTTAAAAGATGTTAAGTTTGAATTAACAATACCAAAATAAAATTTCTAGCCAACATACTCCTTGTGACATATTAGAATAATTACTTTCATAATGATGGCTAGAAATTTTATTTTGGTGTTACTAATTCAAACTTAACATCTTTTAAAAATAGTTATTTTCTATTCTATTAAAGGACTATATTCGTTTTATGAAATTGATTCCATTAACCTCTTTGGCACTTATTTTGCTTTGTTTACTTGTTGTGGGGACATAATAGAGTTTCTATATGATTATTTTGTTTTTACTTGAGTTATTAGGATTGTAAATAGCAAATCTACTAACAGAATTTTTGTGGATTAAAATTTGTAATTGTTAAGACAGGTTCATTCGCAAGAATTAAGTTTCCACATTATTTTTTAAGCAAATATTAATGTCTTCTAGGGGAAAGAAGGATGAAATATTACTATAGCTAGATGATAAGTTCCTAAACTACACAAGCTATTTTGATGTGGTATGTGTGGTATAATCAAAATAAAATTTAACAATAGAAGAATTCTATGAGAGAACTTAGATTTGGGTTTATAACAATCTAAATTTACCATCTTTATTGCCTTGCTTTGATTAATCCAATGCTAGCACTAAAAGGCTGCCATAAAGTTTTTGCTCTCACAGGCAGTTTTTGGTGACTATCACCTGTGTTCGAACAGATAAATAGCAACATATTCATAGCTCGAATCTGTTCACTCGACTTCTTCCTGACAGATCTACTTTAAGGTCCTGGCTTACAAGAACATGTTGCATCTACAGTGGGCACTGCCTGTGAGTGAATTTGAGAAAACAAAAATATATGAAGATGGAGACTGTCTCAAAATATTCCCTGCTGGTGAAAATAGTAACTCAGGCAACAGCAGCAAAGGGATAACAGCTCAGTACAATCTGCAGATGGCTGTCTTGAATACACATTCCAGTTTTTTGCTTCAGATTTGGCTGAAGCATCTCCATAGGGAATGAACTGACTGATAACAACCTCTCATACTAACTGATTCTGCCAGGCGGTGGTGTGTTGTTTTGGTTCTTATCAACTCAAATTTGAAAACTCTCCCCATCATTTATGTGAGTCACTCTGGAGACATTCTTGGACAGGGTTATTTAATGAAAATCTGTAACCAACCGTTTTATTAAATAAGAAACATAGAAATAATGCAAAAGAGAAAGCCAAGAGGTCAGAGCTCAGAGCTAAAATCTCACCCTTCCGCCTGCGGTGTCCCAGCTTCCCGAAGGAGACTCTATTTCCTGTCGTTTCGTCTATTTAAAGTATTTTGTTCTGCCTTCTCATTGGTTGCAAACCCAAACACGTGACTGCCTCTTCACTGTCTGAATGTACAGCCCCCTAGGTCTTAAAGGCATATGTCTTCAATGCTGGCTATATCTCTGAACACACAGATATCTGTGGGATTAAAGGCGTGTACCACCACCGCCACACTCTTGCTATGGCTCTAATAGCTCTGACCCCAGGGCAACTTTATTTATTAACATACAATCAAAATCACATTTCAGTACAATTAGATTACCACCACAAAAATCCCTGTGTATGTTCTTTCCATCTGGAATTCAATGTCTGTCAAGGCAGACAGAATATATTATTATACCATTGTATCCAAGCTGATAGTAATATTTAATAGTAGCAAGATCATTACTATGAAAGCCAAGAAACTGAGACTGTATATAAATTGTGTGAACATACATTGTCACAATTTTCTCTGTGGATTTTAGAATAATATAAAAAATGTGAAATTTCCTAAGAATATTTTAATTGGTTTTAAGGAACAATATGTTATATTTACTATGGGGGACATGTACCTTGGTTGTAATTAAATGACATACCTTACATGAAGTCAATTTCCAATAGTAATACGCTAAATGGACTGTATGCTTTTCATTAATCATAAGAAAATATGTTATACTGGAGAGATAATGTGATTTAGAGATTTAAAAAAATGTATTCCATAATCAGCCAGGCTACATTCAATGTTTTTCTTCCTCTTACTAGGCTTGTTAAGTTATTTATTGTGTTGCCTAAATTTCTCATCTGTAAAAGGATAAAAGGGATATTTATTCAATAATATTATTATGAAAACAAAACTGACACTCTCAAAAAAAGAGTAGTAGTAGCAGAAGAAGAAGAAGAAGAAGAAGAAGAAGAAGAAGAAGAAGAAGAAGAAGAAGAAGAAGAAGAAGAAGAAGAAGAAGACAACAAACAAGAAAAAAAAGAGGAACAAGAACAAGAAGAAAGCAAACAAACAAAACCACATGGAGTCCATTTGACCAATCACTCCTGGGCATGTACTGGAGTATGGTGGATATATTCAGTGACACTGCTTTGGAGAAAACCAATTTTTCCCTTTCTCAGCAATTATTAACTGCAAATATTTTTTGGATAGGTGTGGGATTTTGTGACTACTTCTCCTCTCTGTGCTGGGATGCTGTGTGGTTTGAACCTATGATGGCCTTGTGCATGCTGTCATGGTCCCTGTGGTTTCATATGCAGGTTCTTCCCGATGTGTCAGGAAAATACTGCTTTGGGTCATTCACCACTTCTGTCTAATTGACTTCTTCTTCTGAATCAATCCTTGAGGAAAGGGGTTTGCTAAACACATTTAGGTCTGAGTGTTTCAAAGTTGCCCACTCCCTTCAAATTGTCAGTTGTATACATCTGAGTTAATCCTACTTCAAAAAGTCTTCTCTGATGAGGACTAAATGATGCTTTGCCCTATGGGTATAACAACATGCCATTTATTGCTGTGTGCCTTTAGAAGAATAATGTAGTATGTTACAGTAGTAAGTTTCCCCTCGGCCTATACTGAATTTAGTTTCAGGTTCTAGGTTACATTATCAATGCCATGCTTGGTTTTCTTTGGTTGTTTTTTTTTTTTTTTTTTACCTTATTTATTCAGTTTACATTTTTTTGAGAAAGAAAAAATATGAAGTTGGATAGGTATGGAGGTGGAGAAGACTCTTGAGGAGCAGGAGTAGGTATGAATATCAAAATGTATTGTATGAAAAAATTAAATGATTTCCAATTTAAAAGGAAAAATAATAAAAGATTAGCAATTCATAAAAAGGAAAGGAGATTGTAGGCTTGCTGGGTAGATGACTTTACTTAACACAATGACATAAAGAGCTATTACTCTACTTTGACATCAGCTTATTCTCAAATCATGACTTACTAAGAAAATACTGGATTATGTTGGGAGAAGATATCCAATAAAATGTTTGGGGACTTAATTAAAAATATTGTGTTTCTTGTATATAGTATTTCTTAAATTGTAATCTAAATTAAACAAAATTATTCATTTAGCAGATTCTATTAAAGTTAAAAATAAGAAGTATATAAAAATTTCTTTTTCAATAAATTTGTCTATTTATTTATGCCACAGTTTCCCCTCTCTCCTCTTCTCCAATCCCCTCCCTACCTCTGGACTATTTCTACCCAAATCCAGTCCTCCTCCTCTCTGTTTAGGAAAGGGCAGGTCTCCCATGAATATCAATAAAATATGGCCTATCAAGTTTCAGTAACACAAAAAAACTTTCCCATGTATTAAGGCTGGATAGGTATCTGATGACAATTTGGCTAGGCATAAGATGTTCACAGGAGATGACCATTTTACCTTTGTTCACTGAAAATAACTTAGTCCCAGAAACTCAAGGTGAATGTTGTAAAGTCTTTATTTTAAAAGTTAGATTCTAGATTTCAAACAAGTCACTACTCTGGCTTTTTCTGATTTTCTGCATAAATAAGGAAAGGCTAGGCTTAGGTTGTATAGGTGTTAGGGACTATCCACATCAGCAGATGGCTTTCTGTTCCTTCTGAAGTCAATGGAACTTGACTAGAGCAACCCAGAGCTTCTCTTATGGAATCATTCTTTTTAAGATTTAATTTACCCCTTTCTTTATTTTGCTTGATTCTGATACTTAACATGTTCTTCCTTGGTACATAATCCTTGTTTGGTTTTGCTCTCATTTCATACTAAGCACCTGTTTTTGCTTTCTGTGATTGATGATTGGTAATAATTCAGCAATGAACACAAAAGTACATATAATTCTTTCAGACACACACACAGTGGAATTGCAGAACTATGTAATATATGTAGGTTTTATTATATTTTTTGTTTAAAACAATATTTAATTTAAATATATTTTGGTCTTATCCTTCTCCTCCTCCAAGTCTTCCAGATGCTCTCTCTCTACTTACCCAGCCAACTTCAAGTTCTTCCTTAAAAAACAGACAAAAGCCCATCAAAACTAAGATCCCCCAAACAAAGATAACAAAATAAAACACCCTCCAAAAACAAAAACAACAAAAGTTGCTAGCACATGCGGGCGCGCACACCCGCACGCGCACACACACACACACACACACACACACACACACACACACACACAGAAGCAACAACAAACACACACACACAAAAAAAAAAACTGTGGTTGTTCAACTACTCCTAAATATGAGGCCTGTTGTAGAGTGGTTTATATACCCAGTGTTACTCCACTGGAGAAAAACTATTTTTCTTCTCTCATCATGTATAAAAAACAGTTCACTTGTTAACTTTTACCCTAATGGCAAAGTTTCATTCAATCATTCATTTTTTAAATTTCACAAATTAAATATAAGATAAAATAAAAACTATCACATCAAAGTTGAACAAAATGATCCAACAGAAGGAAAAGTGCCCAAGAGAAGGCACAAGAATCAAAGACACACACATTGGCACACACACACACACACACACACACACACACATTAACACACTCAGGAATCCTACGAAAATACTAAACTGGAAGCTATAATATGTATTCCGAGGACCTGGTGCAGATCCATACAATTAATGTGCAGAGTGCTTCATTTTTCTGTGAATTCAGATGCACTTTGCTCATGTCAATTTAGAGGTCACTTGCATGGGATTCCTTGAGCTCTGACGTGAAGTATTTGATGGAGAGATACCTTTATGGACTAAGTGTTCCAGTACCTCTCACTCTCTTATAATGCCTGGCTGTGGATCTATATATTTGTTTTCATCTGCCTTAGGTGGAATGTTTTCTGATGATGGCTGAGCAAAGCATTAATTAATCTGTGAGTATAGAAGAATACCATTAGGAGACATTTTATCACTATATTTTTTTTTTCTTCTTTTAAACCAGTATTTTTAAACTTTACATTAGATCCCTGGCCTATTTAGTCGGGGTCACTCAAGCAATGGATTGGGTTCTATCTCATGGAGTGGGTCTTAAATAAAATCATTTATTGGTTGGTTACTTCTACCAGACTTATGCCGCCATTACCCCTGCATATCTTCTAGACAGTACACCAGTGTAGACATAGGGTTTGTAACTGGCTTAGTGTTTAGACTTTTCTTTTGATAAGTGTGCAGAGTACCTTTGTGTACCAAAGAACACAGGAGTAAAGGGTATATGTAGGCAACAGTTCCATATCTGTATGTTCAATCAGTTGTGCATGTGTTGTCTTGAGCAAGGGGCCCTTGTCAGTTTGTGGAGAACAGTCTACAGCCTTGGCAACAGCTTGGGTCTTTTGAGGATTCCCATGGGGCTCACTTGGCCAATTACTAAATTAGATATAACCCAATTCTAATACCAGAAGCTTCATTTGGTATCAAGGGATGACCAACTGGGACTCTGCTTCTCTCATTATTTGGAGACATCATTTAAATCACCTTCATATATGTATATATTTTAGGAAGTTTCTTCTGTATTAGGGTCCTAAGTTCTTCTCAAATGTCCTTTAATTTCAAATATATTAATCTTTATTTCCTCCAAAACCAACTTCTTCCCCTCCCCAATTTATCCTTAAATGTCATTGCGCCCCCATATCTATCAAAAACTACTGTATTTCCCCTAACTAATAAGAATGATCTGTTCTCTCTAATCCGTTACTATACATCTGCCCTCTGTGGTTCTATGGATTATAGCTTGGTTACCATTGACTTCACAGCTAATATCCACATATGAGTGAATACACACCATATTCATCTTTCTGGGTCTGGGTTACTTCACTCAGAATTACTTTTTCAGGAAGAAGGGAATCAATCTACTTCAAGATCAGACTATGCCACTCTTTAGCATATACCCAAAGGCTGCTTCATTCTAGCACAGAGCCTCTTACACAACCACATTCATTGGTGCTTTATACATCAGATTTAGAAGTGGAAAACCATCTAGATGTCCCTCAACAGAATAATGGCTAAAGAAAATGTGATGTATTTATGCAATGAGTGAGCTATTACTAAACTGAAAAAAAAGACATCATGAAATTTTCAAGCAGATGGATTGAACTAGAAAAAAAAATCATCCAGAGTTAGATATTTCTACTTTTAATTTGAGAGGCTTCACCGAAAGGCCTATATATGCATTACTAGCTTCAGTAATTTTCTTGACTCTAAATATTTAAACACTTGTTTATATGTGTATACACATACATTTATTCATATATACTTATATATATTTGTATATAGATGTGTGTGTGTACATATATATACTCATATACGTGTGTATGTGTGTGTGTGTGTGTATTAGTGTATGATAGTGAACATCTTACAAGGTGTGATATGACTTATTGAGGGGGTTTGTTTTTTCCTGAGCTCTGAGGATTTGGAACAGGCTTTCCTATATTTGTGGTCAGTTTTACTTTTTGATTTGGATAAATTTCTACTTATATCCCTTACCACTATAAAGTTGGGTTGCTTCTTGTCTACTGAACTGTAGCTTTTATAGTGTTGTTGTTTTTAATAATAACCGCTCATCAGAAAGATATTTTGCAAATATTTTCTCCTATTCTGTAGGTTGTCTTTTTACTTTATTGATTTTTCACTTTTGTGTGAAGGAGCTTTTGAGTTGGATGTTGTTTTGCTTGTCTATATTTGGTTTTGTTGCCTGAGCTTTTGGTGTCAAATCCAAGAAATCATTGCCAAAACCAATGTTAGGAAGCTTTTCCATTTATAAAAAGCACTTGGAATAAACAAATTCATAGAGACTAGAAATGGTTGCCAAGAGCTAGGAAGAAAATTGTTGCTTAATTAATGGATATTAAGTCATGAATAAGCCTTAAATGTGCTGAATAGCATAGTATATATATTTAAAATGTAACTGTATATTTAAAATATGATAAGAAGCTTGATCTCATTTTACGTGACCCTACTCAATTTTAAGTATTAAGTACAAACACAAAAGGAAATATGTAAACAACAGATTGCTTTCAAATCTTGAGCATGATGAAGCTGTCACAATATGTGCAAGAGTTTAACCATAAAAATTGCTCATATTTCAACTTGAATGCTATGAACTCAAAAATGAAAGTATCATGTACATTTTTTAGTCTTTGTCTCTAAGACTTACAGTTTTTCCTCAAAAACAATAAACAAAATAGATATATGGCCTCAGAAGGGTCATATATATATATATATATATATATATATATATATATATAATTAAAGACTTCCTTAACACATACATTTCATTGTATCATTTTTAACTTCTCGGGTGACTCATTTTCACATTTACATATATCAAGAAGTCAATATGTGACAGAAAATGTATTCATTGCTATACATACATTACCACACTTTGGAATTTAATTATAGACTCACTATAATCTTTTCCATCTATTAATGAATAAACCAATCCTTAGATATATAAGATTATATCTCATGAGTGAGGAAGAATTAGAGCCAGGTATGTCCCAGGCTTATTCTTGACTTGTCTGGTTGGAGTGAGTTACTTGTGAATACTACAGTTTGCTTCAAAGGAAAAAGCTGTTCACAAACACTTTTTTGGTAGAATTATGCCTTTTCACTGTTTGCTTGCTGCCTACTTATTTTCTAAAAATACTCTTTTGATTGTTCTAGCTTCAGAGGAAATCACTTTTCCATAAAGTGCCCATTATAGTGTGTCAATGAATGTGGTAGCATGCATAATTTACCTCAGGGAAGCATGTAATTAGAAAATTAACCTTTTACTTTTTCCTTGTTAATCAGTTATAGGAAAGGATGGAAGAATAACACATTAGCAACAGTGTCTACTGTGCTATTGTGTCTTTTCATTACTAAGTTATTAGATAATGACAAAATATTCAAAGATAAGGGGTGGAACATGTGAGACAGAAGTGGCATTTTGCCTGTACAGCATGACCTATTTCTAATGTGTTTCACTACTTTAAAAATAGCTTGAAGTTTCCTTAAATCAGGGAGTATGTAAAGAATTCTAATTTCTACATCTAAGGTTATAACCATACATCTCATAAGATATGACATTAGTGCATGGCATTTGCGAGTTTTTATGATTGTATCACAAGTTTGAGAAGTAGGAATGTTATGTTCTGAGAATTTGAGATATTACCAGAATATTAATATTAATCAGAATCTATTACCAAATGTTTTCTCCTCCATCCCCCAGAGATTCAGAATAACCTTCTTAAGTCTGCCCCTTCCCCCCAGAAAGCACCTAGTACTCTAGAAGTCAAATTAATGCTCATAGTAAAAACTTTGACACTTTCAAGCATGGCTCTGCAGCTGGTCAAAATCTTAGGAACTTATATAAGATCTCAGAGATGCACAGATGTATGAGAAGGCAAACTAAGCAGTTTGTATTTTTGCTTTCAGGGATACATATACTTACATTATTTAACAGCGACTAATGAAAAAGTAGGTCATGAATTGGAAAGAGGGCAAAAAGGAGGATAGGGGATGGTTGGCAGGAAGGAAAAGGAAGAGAGAAATTGTATAATTATATAATAATCTCAAAACATGAAAAAAAGTGTTTTCTTAAAGAAAGATCTCCACTTTGGCATGTCCATTTCATTCTTGTTCAGCTCACATTTGGACAGTTATGTGGATGAGACTTTATGAGTGTAGCTTCTGGTACTATTAGGAGACAAACTCAGAGAAATCACCCTGATCTTATGGATCATATAATCTTTCAGTCCCTTCTCCCACAATGCACCCTGAGACTTGGGTGCTGAAGTGTTCTGTGGATGTATCCACTGATATGTGGTTCCATAACAGCAATTAAGAAAGCAAATCAAGGAAGGCTGGAGGAGCTAGTCAGTAAACAGCATGACATTCAGAGCTGCTTAAATCCCTGCCTCTAGGTTCTTGCCTTGATTATACTCAGTGATGGACTATAATCTCTGAGGTGAAACAAACTCTCTCCTCCATAACTCTCATTAAAACAAAACAAAACATAGGTCTCTTAAAAAGATATGTACTACAGAGTAAGGTGATCAGTCCTGAATTTGTACAGAAAACTGATTGATTATGATCTTCTTGCCTATCTAGTTTTGCTTATGTAATTTATGTGCTCAGAGACTTATTTATTACATTTACAAAATGGAGGTTAATTTATACTTCATTTCCAACATAATTTCTAAAAGTCACACTGGGATAAAAACATATGTGCATTAAATGTAACAATTGTAGTTGTGAGTCTATGAAAGGGAAACATTATTCCTATGTATTGCTACTTTTGAATGACCCAATTTTATATTTTAAGGTAAAACTAAATAAAGGAAGCTGGGTGTTGGGGGCATACAACTTTAATCCCAGCACTTGGGAGGCAGAGGCAGGTGGATGTCTGTCAGTTTGAGGCCAGCATGGTTGACAAAGTGAATTCTAGGACAGGCTCCAAAGCTACACAGAGAAACTCTGTCTTGAAAACGCAAAAAGCAAAAAAAAAAAAAAAAAAAAAAAAAAAAAAAAAAAAAAAAAAGGAGACTTTCTTGCTTAAATTTCTAATGAATGTAGCTTTTGATATTTGGTAAATTTTCAATAGTTATTCAATTCAGTGTTTACTCATTGAGCAGCCTGGGACAATTAAATTGCATTTTCTATTTCAGCTGACAGATAAGTCACATCTGTGAGAGGCTGGTTAGTCTTTGGAGACATCTATTATCTGCTAATACCAGGAGATGCTGGATATTACCTGAAACCGAAAAAGGATGTTCTCATATATGAGTTGAGAAAGAATTTTGAGATTGAACAGTTACTCTATATTTCCAAACTGCCTTCAATACATTCCTGCTAATAGTTAATAGAGATTCCAACACAGAAGTGGAAAAGACAATCACTGAGAGGAGTGATGTCACCCCTTACAAGTCAGAAAGAGTGAGGTGCAGATATCAGAATATCAGAATGTAACAGCCTCACTTACACATTGGTCTCTACCCTATAAAACCAATTTCATTTCTGACCTCCAGAACCTTGAGAGAAGAAATGTGTACTGCTTAAACTCAACTGAAGATCATTTGTTCCATTAGCAAATAATAGGGAAATAATACACTTCCCCAACTATCACCCCCACAAATAAAAACCAAATAGATGAAAACTTTTTTCTATAATCACTGTTTGTATCATACACCTCTGCTTCAATATAACTTCTAGCTCCAAAGTAGTCATCTGGAAACATGAAAATCATTTTACCTTCTCAATACAAACCTGTGATCTATTTATTATGTTAATTATAATATAATTGTCCCTTTGCTCTATAGACTATTTCTGATACAAATGGAAAATGTTCACATGATGAAGACTATCAGAGTTAAATGATTTGTAAAGTATGAATGGGAGTCTCTAAAGTAAAACTTGTGAGGCTAATTATACTTTAATGGTATGGTGACAAATTTGGTTATTTTTAAAACTTTAAACTTTGCATCTATCTATCTATCATCTATCTATCATCTATCTATCTATCTACACATATAATACATTCTATTTTTGTGTTAAGGGTTTATGTGCTTTGGATGGCATGTAGTTGGCAGAGGATAATCTGTGGGAATTGTGTATCTCTTTCCTTCCACCATGTAGCTAAGCTCAGAAGCCTTGATATCAAGCACTACTGCCCATTGAGCAATCTCACCAACAGCTCCCTTTTGTATGCTTGTGTGTGTGTTTATGAGAATGTGAACCATAGCACTTGAGTAGAGTTGAGAAGAAAATTGATGGGAATCAGTTTTCTCCTTCTGCCATGCAGGTTCCAGGGATTGAACTAAGAACATAAGCCTTGAGAGTAGGCAACATTATCTGCTGAGTCATCTCATTGGTCAAAAATTGTTTTTTTTAAATATTGATTGACAAGGTGAAAGGTTCAACACACTTTGTTCTTTTAAAAGTTATTTCCATTGGGTAATTAAAACCACTATTTCTTTTGGAGACTAGACTAAAACAATTCAACACAAGGGTCTTTAAATATTGCCACATTAAAAGAAATAAAAAAGAGACACAAATATATATATATATATATATATATATATATATATATATATATATATAAATTACTTAGTCACTGTGTGTAAGAGATAGAGACAGAGAAAGAGAGAGAAAATAATTTTGTCCTAGTTAGTTTTACTTATAATATTGACAAAGCATAGAATCTTCTGAGAGGAGTGTCTCAATTAAGAAATTGTTTTAAATACACTGACCAATGAGCAAGTCTGTAAAGGATTGCCTTGATTTTTGACTGACGCATGAGGATCCAACCCACTGTGTGGTATCATCCCTAGGGAGATGGATTTGAATTATGAAGAAAGCTGAGTATAAGCTGGCCTGCAAGTCAGCTGGAAATCAGTATTCTCAATGATTCCTGGTGTACACAGAGCCAATACTATGTCAAATAAAGGGCAAACATGACTTCAAGTTCCTGCCTTTAATGCCTGCTTGAAATTCTCTCCCTCAATAGACTATGATCTAGAATTGTAAACTGAAATAAACCCTTTCTTCTTTTAAAATGCCCTTTGTCAAGTTTTTTTTTTTTTTTTTAATCATAGTCAGGAGAGTAGTGATAGACTATGTATTATCCAAATTAGTTATTTTTGCTTCATTGGCTAAGCCATTCTTCCCTGTATAGTCTTTATGGTGTTGGTTTTACTAGTCTTTATAATTGGCCAGCCATGGAAAGTTCTTATGAGAGGATTTACTCAGTTAGTTTTAGATGAAAAATTTTAGTTAAAAGGGCTATATATGGGTGGATATAGAATTAAAGAAATATTTATTAGAGACCTCAAGAGAGTGAGGAATATTTATAATTGAGTATGAATGACCTCTCAGATGTTTAAATATCTCCTCTATCTATTTCAAATAGCTTTTTTTATATTGGTCAGTTTTATTTTAATTACTTTTATTTTTTCAGTTTTAAATAAAATAAGAAACTTTGGCCCACACTTACAGAAACTTATATCCATGATTGTTTGATACTATGCACTTTGTTAGTGCAATTATTTGTTGTGTGCACATTCACGATTCTAACTGCTAGCTATTGAGATAAACATGGGACTCTTGCTGACTCCATCCTGTTGTGTGGCAGAACACTATAACTAATATTTTACCTAGCTAAGAGAATGTACCTGTTAAGCCACCTCTCCCTTCCCTATATATCTAAAGTTTTCATCATTTACAAGCCAAAACAACAAATTATAGATGTAAATGTCTACCCTTCTTTTATGAAATTAATAGAAGAAAACTTAAAAGAAACACTTTAATCAAGCTTTTAAATAGAAAATTGTGCTGTTTATGGTCTCACAGTTTTATAATGTTTATATGTATGAATTTTTAAACTCTGTTCAACCATTAATGGACATTGAGGATAATTTAATACCCTGGATACTCTGAGAAGTGCTATAAAAACAATGGTGTGCCAATTTTCTTTGGGGTATTAAGGAACTGACTGATCTATAAGGACAATTTAGTTTAAGTTCTGTGAGAGACCTCTATATTTACTTCCAAAAATCCATACTACTCTATATTTGTAGTGAAAGTCTCTGAGAGTGGTCTTTCTTCTGTATTCCTGCCAGAATGTATTTGCTGTCTTGTGATAAAAGCCAATACAGGGAATAAACATTGTGCAGAGGTTTTGTTTTTCAGAATGTCTGTCTGGGACAATTTTAAATCAGATTGTGTGTTTACTTACTATTGAGTTTTTGAGTTCTTTATAAAATTTGACAATGTCTTGTGAGAGGATAGTTTTCAAATGTTTCTCCAAATTCTGTACATTTTTCCTTATCTCTGTTAAGTGTGTTCTTTGCTATGTAGTAGACTAAATAGTTTGACACCAATACATTTTTTTATTTGCCATTTTTTGTTTCTTGTCTCTGTGCTTATAAAATACTATCCCGAAAAATTTTGCACAAGAAAATGTCTTCAAGTGTTTCTTATATGTTTTCTTCTAATAGTTTCATAATGTGGGGCCACACATTCAAGTCTATAACCTATTTTGAGTTGATGTTTGTAAGTATGATAAGTTTAGATGCAGCTTCATTCTACATATGGACATCCAGTTTCTCCATCATCATTAAAGAAACTTTATTTTCCCCACTACTGGTTCTCTGGTCCTTTTGTAAAAAAAAAAAAAAAAAAAAAAAAAAAAAAAAAAAAAAAAAAAAAAAAAAAGACAAGAAAAGAAAAAAATCAATTGACTCTAAATGTTAGGACTATTTCTGGACATGTTATTTTACTTATCATTTTTGGTCATGATGATTGTATTTTAGTTATAAAGGGTTATGCAGTATATTTTGAACTCAGATAATATGCCTTTAACTTTGGTCTTTTTGTTTTTAACATTGCTTTTGGATATTAAGGAAATTGTGTAGCTCAAAATTGTAGCTCAAAGTTTTCCTGTGTCCTGCCCAGTTCTGCAGCCCCAAAGTCAGGACAAATATCTGCCAGTCCCACAGCTGCTTGGACTCAAATAAACACACAGAGGCTTATATTATTTTTAAACTATGGTCATGGCAGGTTTTTTGTTAGCTAGCTCCTATATCTTAAATTAACCCATTTCTATAAATCTATATATTGCCATGTGGCTTGTGGCTTACCAGCATCTTTACATCTTGCTTCTCCTGGCAGAGGCTGGCAGTGTCTCCCTGCTCTGTATTTTTCCTTCCTCTCTCTCTCTTTAGAATGTCCCACCTAACCTTATTCTTCCTCATCATTGGCCAAGCAGCTTTATTTACCAACCAATCAGAACAACAAATATTCATAGCGTACAGAATGACATTGCCCATCACAAAATAAATTTCTTAAATACCTTTTTTATTTCTGTGAAGATTGATATTATTGTTTAATAAATATGTTGTGGCAAACTCTTGAATAGTAAGGAAGTTTGATTTTTCCTAAAATTATGTATGTTTATGTGAAGACTGAGTTTTTTTCTAATGAATTTATGGGAACATGCATATTTAATTTACTGTTGGAATAAGCTTTATCCACATTTCTTACCTATTTATGTTCATGAAATATTGGCATTCTGATAAAAATCATTCATCATCTTTAAATAAGCTTGCGATATTAAGTATGTGTTTAGCAATATTCAGATACCGTGAGAGCAAACTTTATGTGTAAATTTCTTAAGTTAGGAATTCCTAGTTATGCAGATTACAAATTTGAAAAGAAGTACTAGATTTGCCAAAGCATTCTTGAAATGACTATTGAAATTTGTACCAGAAATCATACTGCTGAGTGTTAGTCACATTGACATGGGGAAATATATAAAGGTCCAATGTAGAAAATTAGGGGTTAAGGGAAACTTGTGCATCAAAATAGAATAGGAGAAATTTTAAGAATGGGAGTACATTTTCATTAAGATAAATAATAAAAGTATTTCCATGAGAAAGCTAATAGAGTAATGATCATTGATGTAATGCATCAAGGGAGAATGGGTAGACAGCATAAAATGAGAGCATATTCACTCAAGGATCAGTGTTGAGCTGTTTGATTAGAAGAAATTCATCCCCAAACACTGCTCTGGCACTTTAAGTCTTCCTACATATTATTTGTGCACATATAAACTTATTTATTGTACTTTATATGTGAAACAATAAAGCAATTGACCCAAGGAATGAATCCATAACTGAATTTTTATTCACACTCAAGTTATCTTCTTAATTAGAGGTGTAGAATTATGTTCTAATACATGATGAGTATTGTCATATCTCCACATCCCCAAACTATTTTTAGCAGTCAGCTCTTTACTCAATAAAAGAAAACAAAGAACTATGTATCAAGATTGGTCTTGACTTACCCTAGTACAACTTCAAAGCACAAAACAAAGGATTTCAGCAGCCTAGAAGGAGTAGATTAAAACATGGACACAACTGTTAAACATGATGCTGTAGATTAAATAAAAACTCAAGAAAATCTATGGTACAGTTCTAGTGAGCTACGCTAGCATTCCCAGAATTTTAGAGGCTGAGATACAGGGATTTCCCTGATTTTGATGTCCATCTAGACTACAGATTGAGACTCAATTTCAAAAAAAAATAAAAATAAAATAAAATAAAAAAAACAATAAAAAGAGTAGTAGAAGAAAAAGAAGAGGAGAGTGACAAGAAAGATGGGGAAGAGTAGAAGCAATAGGAGGAGATTTGCTTATTTATAACAATGTAAAGTGTTTTCCAGGGTAAGTAAGAACACATGGAAAGGTAGTTTAGATACATTAGCAGATTAGAGTATTAACAAACAATTGCACACATTCAAAGGCAAGAGACCACAATTTTTACACACACACACACACACACACACACACACACACACACATGTATATGTATATGTATATGTATATATATAAAGAAAAGAGAGAATGTAATGTATATGTAGTTCATCCAAAGAATCAGAATAATGTCTAAATCATTATTTGTGATACAGTAAAAGTATTGAAATATTTAAGGTAAATAGCAGGCCAGTGTTCATATCTTTGAAATTCATTTGCTGCAATCAAGAAGCTGACTCACACACATCTATTGAAGTACTACAGATGAGTGATATTAGTACATTGTTCTAAACTGGATATCATGAGATAGAGAGAAAACAATTCAATTCTGGAGCAACGTCATTATATCTTTTCTGGTTTTCTCTTTTTTGTACTAAAGAATGGACTCATTGTCTTGCACATGGTATGCAAATGTTCTAAGTGTGAACAACATCTGTAGTCATCAAGGTTCTTCTTTCTCTGCCTCCCTAACACTCTGATTCCAGTCATGCCTCATCACAAATGGTTTAATAAAAGTCTTGATATTGTTATATACATCAAATGGGAAAGGTATAGAAATTCACTTTCTGGCATGTCTATCTGGATCCATGTTTGAGGGATTCAAGAGATGATAAAGCTGTATATAATATTTGAAATTTAACTTGAGTTTAGTTTTAGGAAAATGATGACAATATGTTTGTTTTATTTTTGTCTTTGAAAATCCAAGCACTGATGAGAAATAATTAAGTTAAATCATAGAGAGTATATTATGTACATCATAACCTGATGGGACTTAAAAACACAGTGATTGAGATTACTTTAAAAACATGTAAAGTGTAAGAAGAGAAGAGAGCATAGGTCTGAGTAAAAAAAAAAATCTTCGACAACAGAAATAATTAGAGAAAAATAAAGCAAAACAGGGCATGGGATGGAGAACATGGCTCTATCTGAAAAAAGTTAGTGACTATTCTGAATGTTGCTTTGAATTCACCAAATCAGGGTTTTCAAAAACTTTTATTTGCATTTAAAAATATTCTATAAACAATGTGAGTTCAGAGGGTTTGGTTTTAAATTTTGATGGTTAAACAGTAAGCATAATGAACAGATCATAACCTAAAGTTTATTTGTGAATGTACGGGAATATATATGGAAGCAATTAAGTAAAGAAGAGATTATAGACCCTCTGTGACTATGGACTGAATTGAGAATCAAGCTATGTACAGGAGCCTGATTGATCACTCCTGTGATGTACACAATAAGAGAAAAGGTCAAGGGTATAACAGTGGAGTTAGGAATTAGAGAAGTCAGAAATTGTAAAAAGTTGTAAAAGTCTGAAATAAGTCATGGGCTGTGTGTGATCAAGCAAATAAACCTGAGAAATACAGAAGAATTGTCAGGCCTCATTGATATTGCTTTTGCTTGGTAATCACAAATCTAAAGTGGAACCAATCTGTAGTTTGGTGTGACTTTCTCCAGCACAACATGGTTACTTTGATTGTGAATATGATAGATGAAGAATAGAATACATATGTCATCTGAAATACATCTATACAAAAGATAAAAATGAAGAAAGGTGTGGTAAGCTATAATACTGAGAAGTGTAAAACTGAAAGGATGGACTGCGGACTTTCTTTTGAATAAGTAAGGAAATTATGTTACAAATTAGTGCATTTTTTTTTTCTACAGGGAGGCAAGGAAATTTTCTGAAGATGTGAATATTATAGTCAGGGATAGGGAGAGGCTCTGCTGGTAGAGTGCTTGCCCAGCATGCATGAAGTTCTTGGTTAGATTCCCAGAAATGCACATAACCAGGTGCGTTGAGGTATGCCTGTAATCCTAGCACTATGATAGCAGAATCAGAAAGATTAAAGCATAAGGTTTTCAGCTTGTAGTGGAATCAGGGTAAATCTGTGTCACATGTGACTATCTACCATAGGCAAAGGACATGTTCAGATAGGAGCATGTGCTTCAGAGTAAAAGAGTGTATGAAAAGTGAAGAAGTGGTCACTCATCTGTTTTGCTGTAGGCCCTACACAAAACTACTTTCAAAGTAGAAGTGCTGAATTGTATTCATTTGCCCATTTAATACAGTGAGCCACTCTGCATTCATCTTTTTGAAGAACATATTATTCAGAGTGAATTGAGCTCTTGAGCGGCCTAGCTCATTTCATTTTAGATTTAGAGAAAAATCTTACAAACACCAATGTAAGTTTAAAATGAAGCGACTTACATCAATACTGTTAACATGAAAAGGGTGACCATAGAACAGAGAAGTGAAATAGCCAAGATCACAACAATGCTAGAAGATCTATAAAGTATGAGGACATATGTCAAAACTAAACTGAAACTCAGTCTGGAGCAACATCCCAACTTAATTATCACTGATAGAATGTGTCCCTTGCTAATAAATTGGAATTACAGTAAGTGATCCAATCCATGTAATTTCACAGAATTAAGTTATATCTAGGGGGTGATAGAAATTCACACATGGTGGTAGTTATTTGGTGAAATTATAGTATGTGTGTGTTTATGTTTGTGTGTGTGTGTTTATGTTTGTGTGTGTGTGTGTGTGTGTGTGTGTGTGTGTGTGTGTGTGTGTGGTGCATACATGCATATTATGAGCAGAGATTGGTGCTCAGTATGTTCTTCTGTTACTCTGCTCTCCACTGAATATTTGGAGACTGATCTTTTGTAGAATCCACAGCTCCCTAATTTATTGGAGCTGGCTGCATGAGCTCCAGGGATTCTTCTGTCTCTGTTGCCTCACATTGGGGTTAAGGAAAGTCAACCCCAGCAGCGCTTTTTACATGGTTGCTAGGAAGCTGATCCTAGATTTTCACACGTGAGTGGAAAGCATTTTTCACAGGAAGCCATTTACCTATCCCTAGTGTTCCCTCAATTTTAATCCATTCTGTAGTTGACATTTCTTGTGAGATATTCAATTTTAACTTTAAAGAAAAGCAAACAGAGATTACCAATCAAGATAGTAATAAATTAGTTCTTTCTTCTACCTTAATATTATATTGAATTGATGTTAGAAAAATTATTATGTAGATAAATCTGAAGTTTTTACATTTGCAATAAGATAAATTCTGACATTGAAAAAAAGATTAAACAGTAGTGATTTTCATCCACTCTTTCAGAAAATACTTTTTAATCTTCGGCTTAATAATTTAGAAGTATTTGCTTTACAATGAAGATAGCCAGTAAGTTTAGATCAAAATCAGACTAATAATTAAATAAGACATAATAAATTATATGGAGAACGAATAAAAGTGTCTCTTTTAATTTCAAAATGCTATGTAAAGTGTTACTAAGCAACAGTTTCCTGCTCACAAGCTTGATCATAGTTCATATTTGTTATTGATAATATTTAGGATATGCTATTCATTTTCATCATTTTGATCAGAGTAACCCATAAATGCATCTATCTCTCATGGCTTGCTCTAGTGTAAGGAGGTGCCTGATGCTGACCTTTCTCAGCTCTCCTTCCCTAGCCTTCCCTTTTCTAAGTGAATAAATCCTTTAGAAATATGAGCAATTCTTTTTTGTTATTTTTATAACTGTTTACCAAATACTTAACTTTTAGATTAAAAAAACCTTTTCACTATTTATAAATTTAATGTATGCTTGTGTATTACATATGTATATAATATGCATATATTATACAAGGGATATATGTATGTGTATACACACACGTATATATGTATATATATATATATACATATAGGCATATACATATAATACACACACATAATGCACATGTCACTCTTGTGGATGGTGGAAAAGCCATGTATTGACAGAATATTTCCTTTGATTCTTCCACCTTTTGCATCTTCAAATGAGACCAGCTGAGTGATCTAATGATCTAATATAGCTTTGTCATTTCAATTATTCCTCTGGTTATACTCATTTAGTATACTTCACTTGCCCTATTACAAGACTTAAGTACTTTTAACTCTTTTTAAACAACCTATGCATTCCTCACAAATAGTTTCCTAACTATAGTAAGTATATTATCAATTCTTTTTTCTGAAAGTACTAACAAGTTTTTATCATTAGTATGATATTTCAAAGATATTTTTGAAGTTTACTGTTGCAGAATATTACTTTAACTATGTAAATGTGTGTTGCATTTGTTTATGCTGCATTTGTCTGACAATATAAAGATGTGCTGCCTTGCCTGCCTAAGGCACATGATTGGTCTAATAAAAAGTTGAATGGTCAATAGGTAGGCATTAGAAAGATAGAAGGGGCTGGTAGGCAGAGAGAATAAATAGAAAGAGAAATCTAGGTTTGAGAACCAGAAGAATGAGGGAGACAAAGAGGGAGATGCCTGGGGCCAGCCAGGCAGCCACCAGCCAACCAGATGTGGAGTACAAGATGAAGAATGAAAAAAAGGCAAAAGCCCTAAATCAAAATGTTGATGAAGAGAAGCAGGTTAAATTAAATTATAAAAGCTAGCCAGAAACAAACATAAGATAAGGCTGAGAATTTGTAATTAATAAGTCGCTGTGTCATGATAGGGGAGCTGGTTGGCAGTCCAAAGAAAGCCTCCTACGGTTTACTTACACAGCAAAAACGATTCACAAGGTTAAAGATTCTCATTATCCACAAACATGAATCCTGGTTGAAGTAGGAAAACTCACCTATCAGTGGTTTTCTGCAATATGCTTGTATAAACTAATCACTTGTTTTGAGTATACTATATTTCAGAGTAGTGTAGTTTCTTTTAGAAACTACTCATTAAACAGCTAGGACTTCCAAACACTATAAACAGAGCTAATTTCACTGCTACAGGGAATGTTTGAAAGTGTTAATGGTGGTAATCAAAAAATTTGTGCCAGTTAAGATGCATTCCTCTCAAACATACTCATAAGCTCTAGTCATGGTTGATGATATTTTAATAATTGGCTGAGATAATGTCCAACAGTGAAACAATAAAGAGAGACCATCCACCCCTGTCCATTATGTACTGTAATAGCTCAACTTCACTCAAAAATACAGAATTCTGCTACTTCTTACTAATAGCTGCACAATGGACAAAGAACATAAAATTTAACCTCATCAGCTTCACTCAGGAGAAGAAATATTTGCTGTTCCAGTCAAAGATGTATGACTATCAGCTCCAAACTTAGAATTTTTGACTGAGAATATCTCTAATTCCCTCTTGCTTTTGTTTCTGGAAGTATCAAAAGCACAGAAGATGGTTCCTGACACCATGAAGATGATGTGGAAATATCTGTTTAATGAATTGAAACAAACATGTGCCAGTTCTGGGAAGACTCACTACTGTCATTTTGGAAACCAAACAAGACAGCCGGCAATGGCTAAACATCGAGCATTGCTTTAAAACATTAATAACTTAGCGAGTAAAAACCCAAAATGGGCAACTATTTTATCAAGTATTTATTTCTTGTTAGCAGCATTTTCAGTAAGTAGAGGCTTTCTACTGTATTTTAAAGACATAATCAGATAAGTAAATACTTTATACTACACATGCTGCATTTACTGCCATTAACTCTGAAATAAATGATGTTTGGAGTGAACATCTGATAGAAGCCTTACTGTTGGAGTGCATGTGTCTCTGGTTTTCTATTTGATTTGATATCTCCCACTGGGAGAGATTTTGCAAGACACTACAGAATAATAGACATGGGATTACAGTTGCTTTAGGATTGAAATTCAAAAAGAGCATAAAAACAAATTCATGAAATTGTTCAATCAGAAAGCAGCTTTGAATGGATATTTGTTCTGGTTCCAATATGCAAAATCCTAAACCATACACAGGGGTACTCTTGGTGGAACAATGTTTGAACAGAAGCAATATCAGTACCCATCTGAGAATAGTAAATAGCTGATGCCATCACCAGCTTCAGATTTCTAATTCTCTAACACATGCTTAGCAAGTAATGCATAGTAATAGGGAAGTGACATATTATCATCAAAATACAGCCAAAATCATGTGTAGTAAATTCCAATGTTAAGTGGAACAAAGGTCCCATGAAACTAAAGTAAGGATTTTGACTCTGAACATTAATATTAGAACATGATGCTCACATTTAGAGCTCTTTTGAAATAAATCATTATTAAAGTATCAAAATTGACTATATGTAATATTAAAAATGTAATTTTATATACAGCAAAGCTTAAATAAAGTAAATGATTCATCTGAAGTTTTCCAAACACATTGAGGAGAAATTGGTACATAAATTTATAGACAAAAAAAAAAAAAAAAGAATACATTCACACTGACCTGGGGAGATACTTGCAACATCATTATTCAATATAAATGCTTTGGAAATGTGTTAAAAATAACAAAAGAAACAAACAAAATAAAAGTAATATGACAGAAAAAAGTAAGATAAGAACAACTCTTACTTTCACAGAAAAGTACAGTATTATAAACAGGAAAATAGAAAATTTTGACTAATAGATAACATAGCTTAGGAAAGACAGACCTCCCAGTCATCAAATATGAAAACCTTTGATAAATATGAATTTATTAAAGTTAAATATTTTCTTTGCTGGAGAGAAAGAGAGAAACAAATAAAATGACATAAGAGTAGGAAAAACTACTTCTGGTATAACCTAATTAAAAATACCGTAAGTATACTGGAAGCTCTAATATATTAACAAGGAAAATAGGAAGGAAAGGAAGATAATCATATATAAAATTAGAACCATAATAAGAGAGGTTTTGTATTAAATTAAAAAAAAAAAAAAAAAAAAAAAAAAAAAAAAAAAAAAAAAAAAAAAAAAAAAAAAAAAAAAAAAAAAAAAATTAGAACCATATAGAGTGGTTTTGCTTTTTTTAATTTTTAGAGGTTGATATTGTAATATAATCTGCATTTTAAAATACTAAAATACATACCGAGCTTGTTGGCATACATTTCTATTGTGAATCGCAAGTTCAAAGTCTACACGCTCCAAAATAGCACTTACTGGAGAGCACCCCCTCTAAAAGACAGACAGACAGATGAATGGATTAAAGATCCATATCTTAATTAGTAAATATATGTTATTATTTGGAAGATGACTTACTACATAGTTTGTATGATCAGGTAAAATAAGCATGATATTAATAGTCATTGCTTCTTATTACAAAAATTATAGAAATAAAGATAGATTAAAAAAAAACACTTCACATAACAGCTGATTGTCTCATAAGTTAATGGTACTTGGGACCAAGGCTGATGACCTGAGTTTGATCCGTGGGACTCACATGGAGTAAGCAGAGGACTGACTCCTGAAAGAGTCCCCCTCCACTTAGACCTACAATAGCCAGTAAGTGTTATTTTTTTAAATATAAAAATAACCTGTTTGATAAGTATTTTGATATGCATGGGGTTAAGTTTAAGAAAATATTTTTCTGCCTATTATTTTAAAAAGAAACTATAAAATATTAGACATTGTCTTTCCCAATCTTTTGTAAAGAATTTTTTTTTTAATTCCAAATGAAATTTAGAAAATACTTTTTGTGGTTAATATACACTTGCTGGAATCATACAGTTGTGAACCAAGGGGGAATTTTTGAATATATATAGAAAGAGATACAAAAAAACAATGTTCACAGTGGTATTATTTGTTAAAGAAAGTTTGAAGGAATAGTGTGTATCCCTCCTAAAGCTAGGATATAAGCTATAGCCTAAATACCTGTCTTGCAACATAGTGAACATAAGGTTTAAACCAAATTGCTATTTCTTTGCCTTGATATTCCTCCATGAAACACAAAGGTATTTTTCGCATCCCTTTTCTATCAAATTCTTCTTAAATATTTATAAGGAGTTTTTAAGGTATCATATTTGGCAATTTGATTGTCCTGGATAACGCCTAGGAAGTGAGTAAAGCACACATCTGAGTGTGACTTTCAGGTTGTTTTGGTGATAACTGACATGGGGGCAGCTGCTGAAGGAAGAACACCCACACCACATGTGGGGGGGGCATCCAATACCATGGGGCCCTGCTACACATGAATGGAAGCAGCAGCCTACCAGGCCAGCTTCCTGTCTCTTGCCCTCTCTGCCTCCTGCCACTACAAGGTGGGCAAGTGTGCTCCGACACAGTCTCCTGTAACAGACATCCTCTGATAGAGCGCTAAGACCCAGAAGTGGAAGGAGCCAACCATCAGCTGCAGTCTCTGAAACTGTGAGGCTAAAGGAATCCTCATTTCTTAAAAGAAGTTGCATTTGCCAGCTCACAGTGATGAAAACAACATCACCCCAACAGAAAAATACTACCACCTCTGACAGGAATAGAGCTGTCCTGCATTTGGTTTTTCCTAGTGCTTTCATCAGCAAAACTGTGTCACAATAATGAAATTCAGTGCCTTTTCTTTGTTTTTTTTTTTGTGTTTGTTTGTTTGTTTTTTTACATTATCACTTACTCATTGTAAATTTTAGTAAATATTTGTTGATTAATTACATTTCATAAATTTATTTGACCTGACATTGTATCAGTATTGAAATTGGGCTTTGCAAATGAATGGAAACACATGAACTATGAACCAAAGGCTGAGGGGCCCCCAGCTGGATCAGGCCCTCTGAATAGGTGAGACAGTTGAATGGCTTGATCAGTTTGGGAGGCAACTAGGCAGTGGGATCAAGTCCTGTGCTCATTGTCTACTTATGCACAAAAATAGTTGTAATTATCAATATACTATATATAGTACTCCATTGTAATGAGACTAAAACATATATGAGGACATTACATCATCTTCAAAATTACAGAAACCTATAATGCCCACATTATTGTGTACAGTTATTTAAGTGATGTTTCTCTAGATAGGGAATATTCATTTTTGATAATCTTTATTTTATAAAAGTAACACAAATTGAACAAAAAAGTTATGTTTTGTTCAATTTTTGAAGTGCTATATGGTAGCTACTTACATTAGCATATCAGTTATCATGTGATAACAACTTTTTTCCCAGATATCGGTGATGATATTACGTAAAAGCATGGTTGAAATTGCACATTCCTTGTGATTTGGGTTAAGAAAGCATCAGACTTTTTTCTTACTTCTAAATTTTGTTAGCATGAGAACCCTGGTGCCTAAGAACCCACTGTTTCAACTTTCCCTCCCATAGGTTCCACTTCAAATAATCATTTTACAGACTAGAATGATGTGTGCATGGATCATGATTCATATTCAGATCAACAGAATTAGAAGAAGGAAGGACAGTGAGAAATGTATTTGTGTTATAACACAAATCACTAATAAGACTGATAAAACAATCAGCTAAATTCATAAAAAAAAAAAAATCTGTCTTCTCTTGAGTCTTTGTGGCTTTCCTCCCAGGGTAGACAATCGACATGACAAAAGCTTTGGTGACAGAATATTGATGACTAAGACTTGAAAAATAAATTAGGAAACCAAAACCTCATTATTGTGGGAAATACTACTTAGGTTGCCATAGCAACAGGAACGAATGAATTTAAAACTTTTGTTTTACTGTTTTAACAAATATTTTCAAGTACTATTGAACTTTTTCAGATTTAAAATGAAAATCTATTAATCCTCTGTGTCTCTGTATCGGTTAAAAACCATGTGATCGGTGTAAATGCTGATTTTTAAGCCTCTATTATTTCCTCCTATAATTTTGCTGTTACGGTCTTAGAAGTTGCAATGCTAAAAGTAATCCTAAAATAGTTGAATAGTAATCCAGAAACACAAAGAGAATTTTTCTTGTTTTTTTTTTTCTCTTCTTTCTCTGTCTTATCTTTGTTTTGTTGCTCTTCTGACTCCAGATACATGAACATACAATGCATTCCTGTTAAGTGAGATGATATGAGCTAATAATGATTCCCTTTTAAAATTAAGTCATAAGCAGGATTATTTTACTTTCTCTGGAGAAATAAAATCTTTGCAGGCAAATTGTGCCTTCTGGTTCTAGTTAGTTCCAGGGTGCATTAGCAGTGATAATCTTAGCATCAGTGGCAACATCAAAAAAGTCCAGGGGTGCATTACTGGTGGAGTTCATAGCATTGGAGGCAACATCCACAAAGGTGACATGTTCTGAAATAAGTAATGAGTGAGAGATGAGCTGTAAACTAAAGACATTTACGATTTCAGGTCTGGTCATTTCTTGGCTGTTAGAAACTAACGGATACTCTTGATAATTGCTTCTGGACCGAAGACTTTATAACACACCATTGCTTTGTCTTATACAGGCAAAGGTACATTATCTTTAGCTCTCTATTTCTTTATTCCATTCCTATTATCTCTCCTCCCACCAAATTCGACTAACCTTATTTTTATACATTAAGTAAAAAAAAAGAAATTAGTGAGGAAATGATAGGTTTTTCTTTCAGATTTGGAAAACAGAACATACCCTCCCCCAGGACTCTTCCATACCTACCATGTGAGCAAATCAACCCTTCCTCTGTCTCACCACCACTACACATCCAAATATTTCTTGTCAGTACACATACATATGAAAATACAGGCACAGAACAGTGATTAGAAAAAAAATAACAGAATTTGGTTCCCCGAAATTGCTCCTTGGTGAAAGGCCCCTGGTATAAAGACTGATGACCTGAGTTTGTTTGATCTAATGAACTCACATCATGGAAAGAGAGAATAGACAGTCAACTCATAAGGTTTGTCGTGGTGGTTTGAATGAGAATGTCAAACTTAGACCCATATATTTGAAAGCTTGGTTTTCTGTTGGTTGACTGTTCCTAAATATTACAAGGTATGGCCTTGTTGATGTGGCACTGGAGATGTGTCACTGGAAGTGGGCCTTGAGGTTACAAAAGGGATCAAGATGAATAATCTCAGATTCTGCACACATCATCCTGCCTTTCTGCTTCCCTCTGTAAAGATGGTGGACTAACCCTATGAAGCTGTAAGAAGTCCCTAATTAAATGCTTTCATTGATAAAGCTGCCTTAGTCAAGGAATCTGTCCACAGCAATAGAATAGTAACTAGGACGGTTGCTTTATGATCTCTATACAATGTCCATGTCACATATGCATGTGTGTGCACACAGGCACACACATGAATAAAAAACTAAACATAAATATTTGAAGAACTGAATGATACTAAGAGGAGACTGAATTCTGTCTGTGATATTTATTAGTAGTTAATCTGAATTCATAACATAGCCTTGTCTTACTTGCATAATAATCAAAAGAAGTAGGAAAAATGAGAAATTTATTGAAGAAAGGGAAAAAGGATGTAAAACATGACAATGATATAGTCATTCAGATATTAAAAAATATATTATCTAATAGTTAATAGATATTCAATAAATTTTGCTGAATTAATAAATGAGGTTTAAAAGCAGTGTGATTATTAGCAATTTAATGAAGCGCAATAACCTTATTAAGAAATTAGCTGCCTCATTTCTTTCCTTTAGGCATCTCATAAATAATAAAGTTTATGTTGCCTCTCCATTCAGGAAGGGTATATAAAATCTATTCCTTGGAGTTCCACTGACACTGAAAATCTTTTGATTTTCAGATTTTCAGTGTCTCATAACTGATGTGTATTGATTCCTCTTGTGCAATACTGAAGGGAAAATCCATTGAAAATAAAATACCTGAACATGTAATTAAAAGTTGACTCAAAGTAATTGAAATAATTGAAGAAATAAGGTTAAATTTGTTTTTATAGACCCATGCATACTTAATGCATAGATTTGCATAACTTCATTAAAAGATGCCATGAATTAAATGGTAGCTTGACTGTGAGTTGCATTGGTGACACAAGTAATCCAGGAAGTACTGTCTTTAGAGATATTATAATTTCTAAAAAACTAAAGAAAATGAAAATAAGTCTTCCATTGATCATTATGAATGGAAATTTAGCACATAGGATAGCTCAGTTTTATCAGTGACTATGGGCGTCCAGGCTTTCGATAGTCCCCTCCCAGGGTCTGGGAAGAATCTACAACCAACTGATAATCTAATCTTTGATGATAGAAATGAATCTACATACATGAAACTCCTTAGTCCCTACACTTTATTCTTCTTAGTCAGTTCTCTCTCTACACAGCTTCTATTCTGCTCGCATGCCTAGCTCCTTTCTTGCCTGATTTCTCTCTACATTTATCTGCTGTCTCCTCTAAGTTCTATCTTAATTCTCTCATCTTAATTCTGCCCTATCTAGGTTCTCATCCATCTAGTTCTTGCCCATCTTAGCTCCTCTTCCATCTCCTTCTTTCTTATCTTGTTCTTCCTCATTGTGTTCTTCCCCATCTGGCTCTTCCTCACCTTCCATCTTGTTCCTCTAGTACTCTCTTCTAGCCCTTCAATCTTGTTCTTCCCCATCTCAATTCATTCCTCTCCACTTCTTACCCATCTAATTCATCCATTCTCTTTTCTCTTCTCCATCTCAACCTCAAGTTCTCTCTCACACATCTGCCTCCAAGTCTCCTTATACCTTTCTTCATACCTCTTATTTCTCCCCATGTATCTGAGGTATTTAGTTATAAATCCAAGCAATAGCAATCCTCCTCCTCCAGCCAGATCACCAGGTTTGAATTCCCACAGGGTCATAAAGACAGGTAAGAATTTTCCTCAGGCAGTGACCATCAGGCTTTCTTTTACCACCCAAAAGGGGCGTGGTAAAGGAGGAGGTCAACTGAGAGCTGATGATAAGCTAATGTATCAAAAAGGGAATTTATGTGCTCAATCTACACCCCTAGAAGTAGTTAGGTAAGAAGTTAGGAGTCTATAATGTTAATAAGTCTGTATAAGAAAGTAGGGTCTCAGCTAAAATTGCAAAGAAATAAAGCTATCCACCTGACCTAGGAGACAGGTGTTGTTTCCATAAGGGTGTTACCATAGTTCAGGAGGTCATTTGGCCTTGGATGGTCCATAGGTATTTTAGATAAATACACTGTTAGAAGTTCTTGGGAGCATACAAGAAAATCATTGTAGGAACCAGCTAATATTTAGCATATATATATATATATATAAGCTAAAATATCACCAAGACTTCTTAAGCCATGACTTGACCTTTGGAAAAGTCCTTGACTTTTACAAGTAGTAGCCTTAGTGATAGTAGCTGAATTCCATTACATTTCCCTGTGGATTGCAGCACAGTTTATAATAAAATCTTGAAGATTAAGTTTGTCTGAAGGATAAGATCAAGGTTAGATGAGGAGACAAAGTAACTCCATTAGCATCTTTAAAATTGTGAATGTCTCTTTAATATTGTAAATATCTGTCAGGACTTCTGATAGTTATAAGCAAGTAAAGAATCTTTCACTATGTGTAACTATTCAGTACTTTATAGATTATCTACCAATGATTCAGTCTTAATAAGAGCCATTATTGTCCTTATCAATATTGCTATAAACACTATATTTAAAATTTACCAATGTGTGTCATTCTCACATATCAGTACTGGCTGAGGTACATACACATGCAGAGATATTGTTATTTGGGATGAGATGATTTGATAAGAGTAGTTTCTTGAAGACAAGGGTAAAGGAGCTAAGACACATAGGACTAACACATAAATGCAGGCATATCATCACAGTTCATCTGGAGTGCATGTGAATAGCAAGTTTGACAACAAATGATTGACTGTGACCCTGAAGATATTTGCTTTGGAGCAGACTTTGTATGCCTGTGTAAAAGTTCTGACACTGGTTGGTATGAAGAATGGAGACCAGTGCAGAGAATTTCTCCTACATATAAATCCAACTTACATTGGAAAATAGATTCATCTCATGCTTTCATTTTTACTAGCGAAAGAGAGAACCTTTGATAGAAACATTATATTGAATAAATACATCATTTATGGCTTCTAACACTAGCACTATATCACAGCAAAAAATATTTGAAGAACAAATTCATGAAGATAAACTTCAAAATACCAAATGAGAGGAAAGTGTATCATTTTGGGGTCTGAGAATATAAGACAGTGAACACATAACTAATTTAGAACAAAAATAGTTCCAATGCTTAGGTTAGAAAAAGAAACGAAAACAAAACAAACTAGCTAAGAAACAAAATAACCCACAGATAAGTGTAGCTTCCATTGTTCATCAAAGAAACTTTTATTCACAGCAAATAGATACAATCCAGAAAAACACATCTGGACACAATGCAGAAAGCAAGAGTTTCTGGGGAGCCCAGGTCCAATGGCTGTATGTACATTATAGCTCTTGCATCTATGGGTGGAGGAAGAGGGGCCAAAAGACTGTAAGAGCCAGATTACCAGGAAGTATATTTTGAAGCAGTCTTTCTTACAATGGCTTCATAAGCAAGATTGAAATCATGGTACATCAATGATCATGTTAGCATGGAAAGGGGCAAATTTCACAGGGTTCCATCCCTAGTTGAAGAACTATAGGAAACTAAGGACTGCTAGGAGAAGGAGAATTAATGTCTCCAACAGATGAGCCCTTGGTCAATTGTCCAATACAGAGCTGTCAATCTTGAACTGTATAACAAGGACAACAAAAGAATCAGCAGGTTGTATTCATAAATATTTGTTCATGTGCATAGCATACTTACACACACACACACACACACACACACACACACACATATATATGCACAAACTCATGTGTGTACACATACACACATTTGCACACACATTTAACAGTAATAATAAAAAAATACTGTCAAATTGTGAGTGAGGGGCATGGCATGGAGAGTTAATGGGAAGAGCTAGAGAGAAGAAAAGGAGGGATGAGGTAATATAATTCGTTTTCAATTAAAACTATATCATAAAATAAAATAGAACCTGTAGACCATAACAATAACACCCAAACCAAGTCAAGTTAAAATCATAGACAATTTAGAATACTCTCACTTTTTCTAGAAAAAAAATAACCATTTGGTTAAAGGTGAGGAAATACATCTAAATACATGTCTCAACATGCTTCAGATGCCTTAAAAAATACTGTACACTATGTGATTTAACAAACTAAAAGATATTTCCACATTTGAGGAGACCAGAACTGCTGTGGGATGTTCTGTGTGTAAAATGTGTTGCTATGATTGGTTAATAAATAAAACACTGACTGGCCAGTAGCCAGGCACAAAGTATAGGTGGGACAAGGAGAGAGAATTCTAGGAAGTGGAAGGCTGAAACAGATGGACACTGCCAGATGCCACCATGAAAAGCAAGATGTAAGGTATCAGTGAGCCACATAGCAACATATAGACTAATAGATATGGTTTCATTTAAGATATAAAATCTAGATAACAAGAAGCCTGCTGCGGCCATACAGTTTATAAGTAATGTAAGTCTCTGAGTGTTTATTCGGTTGGGTCTGAGCGGCTGTAGGACTGGAGGGTGAGAGAGATTTGTCCTGACCGTGGGACAGGCAGGACTGGAGAAAACTTCAGCTCATAGAACTGTTGGCAAAAAATGTTCCCAGCTAACAACACCCTTTTGAGGTTTCATCTAAAAGCAAAGACGGTTCTATTGAAAACTGGATGAAAAATGACCCTCATGTCAACTGGTAAATGATTTGATAAAATTATATTCTTGTTCTGGAGACTGGAATCTAGACTCTTTGTGTAGGTCAGAATCTATTAAATCAGACATTTACCTGAAGGAATTTTGAAGCAAAATGTTATAGGTATTGTGTAACTTTCCGTGAATACCTACAGTATGTTGTAAAGAGAGAAAAATATTTGAGAATGAAAGTTTAATGAAAAGAAAGAAGAGGGCCTGGAGAGAAGGCTGTGGTGTGAATAAGAATGTCCTCCATTCATATATATATATATATATATATATATATATATATATATATATATATAAATTTATATAAGATCACATATTAGAATCCTTGATTACCTGGAAGTGGCACTATTTTAAAGGATTCACACTTATGGCCTTTTTGGAAGAAGTATGTCACTGGGGTTGGGCTTTGGGGTTTCAAAAAAGCCTATTTCGAACAAATAGTCTCTTTCTTCCTGCTGCCTGCTGATCCTGATGTTGAACTCTCAGCTGCTTCTCCAACACTATGTCTATCTCTATGCCTCATGCTCCCTGCCATGTTAACAAAATGTACTAAACCTCTGAAACTGTAAGGAAGCACCAAATAAATGCTTTTCCTTATAAGAATTGTCATGGTGCCTCTTCACAGCAACAGAGCAGTGACTAAGACAATGGCTGTGGGGCGTTTACCCACCACCCCCACAGATTCCCAGAGTTTTCTTGAGTGCGATCAGCAGGAAATATTAGATAGAAGGATTTATAGCGGAGAAGCTTACAGAGATAAACAGATAGAAAATAAAGGATAGCCTCGAGAGGGCCTGAAACCTATTCCAACAGGCCGGGACTGTCTCTGGTCCAGGGTTTTTATAGAGACGCCAAGGGGTGGAGCAAAAGACCTCCTCCCCCAGCACAGCCAAGTGCAGGCCATCTCAGACACCTGCACTCAGGCCCGTGGTCCTGATCATCCTCTATTCGGACCTGCTGGGTAAAGCCACGAGGAACCCCAGAATGGGCTCCCACAAATGGCTCAACAGTTAAAAGCACTTGTTCTTGCCAAGTACCTAGGATCAGTTTCTGGCATACAAGCATGTATGCCCATGCCATCCTCCCACATACAGGGTGCCTCACAATCGTATGTAACTCCATTCAATGGGCATCCAACAGATTCTGTCTTTCTTGGGCACCAGGCATGCACATACATACATGTAAGAAAACTCTTATACACAAAATAAATAAAAATAATCTTAAAAAAACAAATCAGATATTGAAATTAAAATTGTCTATCTACATTGAAAGAAATGAGAAAGCTTGTTTGAGACTCTAAAGTTTTTTAGTCAATATGAGATTAGATCAAGAGGTTAGTATAGTTCTGCTAATTGTATTGAAGTTGGATTTGCTATTTATTATGGCAATAGAAGAATGACTCAAAAGGCATTTCAGAGATCTTTGAGGAGGCTCTCTGTCCCATCATAGACCCAAGTACAAATTGTCGTATTGCATTTCCTAACAGTGTGCTCCTCATTTCATTCTGAAATTACAATTCAATATCATTTTAAAGTCTGTGTTTCTGCCTAAGTTCTGATCACTCTGTTTAAATATTTTTCTACAAACATGAAGGTTTTTTTTTTTCTGTAGCTCTCTTCTTTCCTGTATGGGTTTTCCTATAATATTCTTTAGTGTTTATATCACAGCCAACATTCTCTTCATTGAAACATAGGCGTTTTCTTACACACACCTCTACAATGCATTCCAAATTCTACCTATGATCCAGATCCATAGCCTCTTTCACACTTTGAAGTACTAGTACTTGTTGTACACTATCTTACTTCTAAGAAAGAAAATTTGCTTGGTTTGGGATACCATAACGTAATTTTATCAATTAGATGACTTAAAGTAGCCAAAATTTATTTTCTCAAATTTTGTAAAAGAAGGAGTCCAATTTTAAGTCTCCCACAGAGTCTCTGTCTGTTGATAGCTAGCTCTCTGCAGGTAGCCACTTCTTTGTTTGGTCTACATGACAAAAAAAGAAACAAAACCAGTTTGTTAAGGACTCTTCATAGGACACTGACAACCCCATCATTATGAAATCATTTACTTTAATTACTTCCAAAGGATTCTGTGACAAAATGAAGCCATATTGCAATTTAAGGCTTCAAAATGGGCTCTTTGAATGGTCACTGCAGTAGAATATTATTGTAAGGGGTGTTACTTTTGTTTATGTTGCATTTGTTTAACTCTGTGAATATGTGTTACTGTGCCAGTCTAAAACACCTGATGGTCTAATAAAGAACTGGACAATAGCAAGGCAGGAGAAAGGATAGGCAGGACTGTCAGGCAGAGAGAATATATAGAAGGAGAAACCTGGAAAGAGGGAGAGATCTAGGAGCCAGAGAAGGAGGAGGACTCCATGGGCCAGTCACCCAGCTACACAGCAAGCCAAAAGAAAAAGTAAGATTTACAGAACTAAGAGAAGGGGAAAAGTCCAGAGGCAAAAAAGTATACAGGGCTTATTTAAAGTTAAAAAAAGTAAGCTAGGCTAAGGTCAGGCATTCATAATTAAGAATAAGCCTCCGTGCATGATCTATTTTGGAACTGAGTGGTAGGCCTTCCAAAAGAGCAAAAACAACAAACAGCAATTTGGTGCCCAATGTGATGCTCTCAAGTATCTATCCAGAGCCTGAAAAAACAAAACAAACAAAAAACGAGCATATGGTTCCTTTAAGAATTTCTGCGGGACCATTTCCACCTGTCAGTGAACAATTGAGCAGCTAGTATGTTAAGTAGGAACACAAAACTAAGTAAAAATGCCTGTTGTAGTGCAAGCATTGGCAGTCTAGAGCTTAAGGAAGGTTGAATGCAGTTCCTGGTCTGACAAACCGCTTCACACTTGGCTTGCACTACTGGAGAAGTGGGCAGAGTCAGCTGATAGCCCTACATGGAGAATCAAGGTATAGGTTACCAATTTAAATGTTTGCTCACATGGTCAAAAAAGACTAAAGGTAAGTAATAAAGGAGATCCAGATGGGAAAAAATACCTCAAAACAGGTTCCAGTGTGTTTTACGATATGTGTAGGCTTAAGAAAGAAAGAAGAGGGGCATGGACATGATAGAAAGAAAGAAATTGTTCAAAATTGATCTTTAACGAGTGAAACTAATGTGTGTGTGTGTGTGTGTGTGTGTGTGTGTGTGTGTGTGTGTGTGTGTGTAATCTTATATCATATAAGATTAGAAATACACTGGTAGTCTGGATCCTGGATGTGTGGATTTTGAATTATTTGACTGTTCAGAAGCAAAAGACAGCTGCTAGGACACATGGGACTGTGAACTGGACTGCTAAATTGAACCAATCTAGATATTTTAGAAATGCCTTAACTTTAAAAAAGAAGTCAAAAATATATTTGTCAAATGGAAATCATAAATGCTTTGGAGTTTTGTTTCCACAGGAGATGAGAGGCTGTGGATTTCTTCTGGGTTAATATGGATCATGTTTGATCAGGCGAGGCCTCCTAAAACTTAACAGGTGACAACTATCAGCAAAGGTTACTGCTGTTCTTCCCAGGACGTGGTCATTACCTCAAAATTTTCTCCCTGGGACCCTAAAGATACTTTGTCCACAGACAGCAGGAAGAAGTATGGAAAAAAACTATGCCCACACTGCTGAGAAATGGGGGGTGGTGGTTTTTGGTTATTTGGTGGTTATGGATGTTTGTTATCATTTAGGGGAATGTAGTATACTGATACAAATAACAAAAGTTATTTTTGGTATACTGTATATATGTTGCTATGCTTGTAAAGAGAATTTTTGTATATTGATAAAAAAAATTAAGGTTGTTTTTCACCTTCAGCAACATAGCAGAATACAAGATCAACTCAAAAAAATCAGTAGCCCTCCTATATACAATGGACAAAGAAGCTGAGAAGGCAATTAGAGATACATCACCCTTTACAATAGCCACAAATGACATAAAATACCTTGGGGTAACACTAACCAAGCAAGTGAAGGACCTATATGATAAGAACTTTAAGTCCCTGAAAAAAGAAATTGAAGAAGATGTCAGAAAATGGAAAGATCTCCCATGCTCATGGATAGGCAGGACCAACATAGTAAAAATGGCAATCTTACCAAAAGCAATCTACAGATTCAATGCAATCCCCATCAAAATACCAACACAATTCTTCACAGACCTGGAAAGAATAATACTCAACTTCATATGGAAAAACAAAAAACCCAGGATAGCCAAAAGAATCCTGTACAATAAAACAACCTCTGGAGGCATCACAATCCCTGACTTCAAGCTCTACTATAGAGCTACAGTAATATAAACAGCTTGAAGACTGTTGGCATTGAAGACCCTGACATTAACCCACACACCTATGAACATATAATTTTTGACAAAGAAGCCAGAGGTGTACAATGGAAAAAAGAAAGCATCTTCAACAAATAGTGCTGGCATAACTGGATATCAACGTGTAGAAGGCTGCAAATAGATCAATATCTGTCACCGTGAACAAAACTTAGTCCAAGTGAATCAATGACCTCAACATAAATCCAGCTACTCTGAACCTGCTAGAAGAGAAAGTAGGAAGTAGTCTAGAACACATTGGCATAGGAGATCATTTCCTAAATATAACACGAGTAGCACAGACACTGAGACAAACAATCAATCAATGGGACCTCTTGAAACTAAGAAGCTTTTGTAGAGCAAAGGATATGGTCAACAAGGCAAAGCGACAGCCTACAGAATGGGAAAAGATCTTCACCAACCCCACATGTGACAAAGGACTGGTATCCAGAATATATAAAGAACTCAAGAAATTAGACATCAAAACGACCAACAGTCCAATTGAGAAATGGGCCTTAGAACTAAACAGAGAATTCTCAACAGAGGAAACTCAAATGGCTGAAAGACATTTAAGGAATTGCTCAACATCCCTAATCACCAGGGAAATGCAAATCAAAACAACTCTGAGATACCACCTTATACCTGTCCGAATGGCTAAGATCAAAAACACTGAAGACACTTTATGCTGGAGAAGATGTGGAACTAGGGGAACTCTCCTCCACTGCTGGTGGGAATGCAAGCTTGTACAACCACTTTGGAAATCAATATGGAGCTTTCTTAGAAAATTGGGAATCAATCTCCCCCAAGATCCAGCTATACCACTTTTGGGCATATACCCAAGAAATGCTCAATCATACCACAAGAGCACTTGCTCAGCTATGTTCATATCAGCATTGTTTGTAATAGCCAAAACCTGGAAACAACCTAGATGCCCTTCAACTGAAGAATGGATAAATAAATTGTGGCACATATACACAATGGAATACTACTCAGCAGAGAAAAACAATGACATCATGAGGTTTGCAGACAAATGGATGGATCTAGAAAAAATTATCCTGAGTGAGGTAACCCAGACTCAGAAAGACAAATATGGTATGTACTCACTCATAGGAAGATGCTAGATGTGGAACAAGGATGACTGGACTGCTACTCACATAACCAGGGAGGCTACCTGGAAAACGGGACCCCAAAAAAGACACGGAGAAATGGATGAGATCTACATGAACAGCCTGGACATGAGTGAGAGCAAATGAACGATGAGGGTCGAGGGAAAGAGAGCAGGAGATCCCACCTGGATCAAGAACAGAGAGGGAGAACAAGGAACAGGAGACCATGGTAAATGAAGACCACATGAGAAAAGGAAGAAACAAAGTGCTAAATAGGCCCACAGAAATCCACAAAGATACCCCCACAAAAGACTGCTGGCAATGGTTGAGAGACAGCCAGGACTGACCTACTCTGGTGATGGGATGGCCAAACACCCTAATAGTTGTGCCAGAAACCCCATTCAAGGGCTGAGGAATCTAGATGCAGACATCCACGGCTAGGCCCCTGGTGGAGCGCTGGGAGTCTAATTAGTGAGAAAGAGGAGGGTTTATATGAGCGAAAATTGTTGAAACCAAGGTTGGATAAAGCACAGGTACAAATAACCAAATGAATGGAAACACATGAACTATGAACCAAAGGCTGAGGGGCCCCCATCTGGATCAGGCCCTCTGAATAGGTGAGACAGTTGATTGGCTTGATCTGTTTGGGAGGCATCTAGGCAGTGGTACCAGGTCCTGGGCTCATTGCATGAGATAGCTGTTTGAAACCTGGGACTTATGCAGGGACGCTTGGCTCAATCTGGGAGGAGGGGACTGGACTTGCCTGGACTGAGTCTATCAGGTCGATCCCAGATCCCAGTTTTCGTGGGAGACCTTGATCTGGAGGAGGTGGGAATGGAGGGTGGGCTGGGGGGAAGGGGAGGGGAGCAGGAAGGGAGAGAACAAGGGAATCTGTGGCTGATATGTAGAACTGAATAGTATTGTAAAATAAATAAAAAAAAATATGAAAAAAAAAAAAAGAAACCTGAGACCAAACTATCGAAACAAGTGAAAGGCTCAGGTTCAGTGTCCTACGAACCTAAAAACCCCTTACATCTTAAGGCTAGAGGGTACTCAATGACGGGATTATTATGGGGCCTGTGCTGGGGGCACAATGTACAGAGAGGTTGTCAGAGACCGGCTCAACATGGCACGTTGCCAGACACAGGATGCACCCCATCTAGCCTAAGACAGGTGCCCTCTCGATGTATGACCAAAGTCTGCTTTGGCCATTTTAAAGAAAGAAGGGGGAATTGTTGGGAACCAAAATATGGATGACTGTGCCTTGACCTTTCTTGCTTGGATGATCTGGCATGACTACACCCTTGATTAACGTCACTAACTTACAAAAACACTCATTCCCAAAAAACCACAAAATGTACTTTTAGAATAACTTCCTGAAACATGTCGGTTGCACAAGCTTTGGACCAAAAGAGACCTCACCCTGATCCTATTCTTCAGGAATTTTCCATCACCCCCCTTCCCCTATTTACTTCTCCTATCCCCCAGTATATATAAGCCTGCGTTCCCTTGCAATAAAGGAGACCTTGAGGCAAAAAAAAAAAAAAATTAAGGTTGTTTTTGTTATGTTTATATTTTTGTTTAAGGTATTGAACCTTTGCAGTTTATTTTAAAATGTAAAGTCAAATTCTAGTTTTTAAAAAATTGTTATTATAAACTATATAGGATAATCAGGAAACATAGGTTAGTGGCTAGTCATTTATAATAATCAAATCTGTAAATATGTTAGGTATGCTTTCCAATTACATAGAGATATATTTTAGATAGACAGATAGTCTTCAAACCTTTCAAAGACCTACAGAATATGGCATTGAAAATGTTTTGTTAACTTAAGGTTTTTCATCATATTGAGACACATCTGCTCCTGGCAGCACTAATTTACTTCAGAGATGATGGGCATTGAAGAAACTACTTATGAAGTTTGTTTTCACTGTGGCAAGGTTAGTTACTGGGCAAAGAAACTGCTCTTGCCTTTGACTACTGACAATGTGCAATGTAGACTGGACATGCAGATCACACAGGAAAAAGACTGTTAACTTTGCCAAAACATTCCTACAAAATTTCTGCTTCACAGAAGGCTCTACCAGATATTCTGTAGTATACAGAGGAAAATGGCTGATAAATTTTGACAAAACAAGGCAGGACAGTCCAAAAATCCCCGCTTTATAGAATAGTCTGCCAGATACTCTAGGTCTGTAGGCTGAAAATGGATGCCCCAATGTTGCAGAGGAACTTTGGGTGACTATCCAGGCAGCTCTAGTCTCTGTTGTTAGATAATATTACATCCTTCTAGGTCTTTGATGGAGTTGAAGACTAAATAATTACAGTTGCTATTTTCCTTATTTATGATAGAAAGTAAATTAGGTGTCAAATTTTGGATTCACTAAGATAGAGATAATGCATTTTTTGAATATGCTAACCACAAATGGACTGAATACTGTAAATTAATTCTTACTTTGATAACTGTTTTCATTGTTTGTAGTTATACCATGTTAAAGTTAAAACCTTTATTTTTATTTAAACAAAAGGGGGAAAAGTTGTAGAATATCATTTCAAGGTGCGTTGCTTTTGTTTATGCTCTGGAACATTTGTTTAATAATGCAAAGATGTGTTTGGTCAAATAAAATCACTTGCAATAAGGAGACTGAGTTAGTAACTAGCTGACCGGAAGTGGTAGGGAGGAGCCAGGTGAAAAAATGTTTATAAGGTGGGACAAGGAAAGAGGGCTTTTAGAGGACATGAGCAAGGAGAGGAGGTGAGTTACTTGCTATTCAGCCTCTCTGAAGAGCAGAATTCCACCTTAACCTGTGACTCTTGAGTTCTTTAGAGGGAGAGAGGTTTAGTTAAGTTCCGGGTGCATGTTCAGGCTTTTGGGAATCCGGTACCTGTGGTGTGACGCCTAGCACAGCCATGGTGCAGTGGGAAATGACTTGAACCTGCCTAGGCTCAGTGTGCCGGCTAGGCTGACTCCTCATGGAAGACCTTGATTTGTGGGATGTGGGGATGCAGAGTGGCTTGGGAAAGAGGGCTGGGGGGTGAGAGGAGGGAGGAGGGGGGATAGGTGGGTAGTATGTAGATTGAGTAGAAAATTTCTTAATAAAGAAAAGTGAAAAAAAAAAGAACTATAATTCAAATAAATTAACGGTATGTAAAAAAAAAAGTTCCCATCATAGCTTTGCAAGAGTTGGGAACAGATTTCCTTCCCGCTACGGGTCTTGCAGCCTAACCACTGCTAGTAGTGGTGAAGTTGCTGATTCAAACAGCCGTGGCGTAAAAGTCAACAACCATTTAAAGAAGGACAACAGGTCACAGTTGAGTTTTATAGCAATATACCAAGACAATGAACTTACTTAAAAATGCACCAATTGTGTGCAGTAAAGCAATGACTGTTAATTATTGTGGAAAAAAGATATGTTTATTCTTGAGAGAATGTAAACAGACTGAGGGGTATGTGGTTGACATAAGTGCAGGGTACAAATTTTTGAGACATGTACACTTAGTGTCACACTCATTTTTCTGAGTTCTGCCCTTGTATTTGTTTTCTGGAGAGATGGGTGAAAGTAACCCCCCAGTGCCTAGTGCATATTTATTGAAAAAGTAACAAAAGTGTTTTATTTTACTGATCAGGCACAGACTAATAAATGTCACCAACAATAGCTGTCAACTGACAGCTGTCTGTCATATTTTGTCCATAGGCTTAGCATTTCCAAATACAATTTTATGTCACATGTGAAATGTGAACAAAGAGTCAAGTAATCCTAGATAAATTCATTGTTTGAATCACTTACTCATGTGTAAAAAAGAATGCAAATAATGAAAGAAAGATCGAGATGGAAGAAACTGAGCTCATGACAGGAGAAAATATTTTTTTCAAAAAATAGACATTGAGTAACCAAATACCCTAAACACAGTGGTCAAAGAACAAAATAACAGAACATTTTAATATTTTAAGCCATTAAAGAAAATCTGTGATTACTAATCTAAAATATAGCACTAATAGTAAAAAGCTCAATTGCCCTAGATATATATTTACATTCTAAAAATTTCCAAGAAATGAGAGCAAAAAATGAAATAGTATAAAAACAAAGTAAAATTTAGAAGAAAAATGTACAGAGATTGAATATTTAAATAAACATATTTTAAGGATTGACAATAAAAATGGAAAAAGAATGATCAAATAAGTAAGTAAATAAGTAAATAAATAAATAAATAATACATGAGAAAATGTTTCAGAAGAAAACATCTTAAATACATTCCTGTACTAAAATGAAACACATGATGTGAAAATCTAGATACATATGAAAGAACATTATTGTGGAATTTTAACATTAGAACAAATTGATGTTGTAAATCTTTCTAGAAGGAAAAAAAGATCACATTATGTACATTATTTTAAGCATGAAAACATCCCAATGAAATACATGACTAGTTACAGTTATTTTACCAGAATTAAAAGAAAGTGACTGTTGAATACTCAGCCATAAATAAGAAATCTATTGCAGGAGTCTAAAAAAAAAAAAAGATTGTGGGAAAGAGGCTTCAAGAACATGAGAGCCAGAAGAAGTGTATTGTGGTTGCTATCTTGAGGACATGAAGTGGCCTTTGAACTCTTGATCAGTAAGACCTGGACAAGATAGGACCTGTCAGTTTCTCTTCCTACATAGGAAAAGGTGCTCACAAAATCTAAAGGAAGTTAATTTTTGCTGTGGAAGATATAAACATTTACTTTAGTAGTATAACCACAAGTAAGTCATCCATGGTCTTAGAAGTACATTGCACCAATCCTCATTTAGGTAACCCTAATAAAATTCATTTACAAAAAAAAGAAAGAAAAGAAAAGAGAACATGACAACAAAAACCCCAGAACAAACAAGAGGATGGAAAAATAAATAAAAGAGCAAAAATGAATAAAATTAAAAGTGTCTTTTCTGAAAGGAAAAATTCTTTCACAATATAAAAAAAATCTATGTTGCTCTTATGTTTCACAAGATCAACATTAAAAGCTAGAACAAAAACAGATAATAATCACAAACTTTCTACATTATTATCAATGTGGAAATTTATGCTTGTCCAAGTCAACAATTACATCCATGGTTACAGTGAACAATTCAGCAGTCTAAATTTCAAGAAACAGACTTTTTCTTGGGCACTACTATAGTCTGTTCCTGCAACTTCTTCCTCTTTCTCTTATGCTATATTGGAAAAAACAAGCAAAACTGAGCATTCTAAGAATAAGCAGAGGACCGAAGAGTTTTGGAAAATATGCAAGATGATCATGATGAAGCCCCTCTAATCAGAGGCAAAAAAATTATGGAAGGAATGAGTCCAGAGTAGACCAACCAGAAAAAGTATGAATATTTGTTAATATTTTTAAAGGATGTTCAATCTTCAAGAGATAAGTTATTATAGTAATTTTATTTTTTGGAAATAAAATATTCATTTAAATTTAAATATTGCCAGGAGGTGGTGATGCACAACTTTAAGCCCAGCACTCAGAAGGCAGAGTAGAAAGATCTCTGAGTTTGAGACCAATGTGGTATACAGAGGGAATTTTAGGGCAGAAAGGGCTACACAGAGAAACCTTGTCACAAAAAAACAAAACAAAACAAAACAAAAAAATAAATACATTAATTAATATTATTTAATTTTTAAAAATTCATTCAACAAATATTAGCATATAGTGAATGCCAGATGGACTTTAGGACACTACAAGAGAAACAGACAGTGCTGAAAAAGTGAAGTTTCATTTCATTTTCATGATCCACTGAGTGAATCAAAAGTCTCCTAATTACTTGCTTCATCAGGTAAAGCAGGCATTTAAATTTTGGATATGGTTTTTAATTTGTGAAGCAAGGATGATAATCTGTTTTCATTTCTATTTTCTCAAAATAAGTAATATGTATATTGCCCACAAAAGGCCTAGTTATTCTTAACTTTCTTTTGTTTATTACAAGGCATATACTATGCTTCTCTATGACTAATGAAGACTCTGCTGTGAACACGTTTTTCTTCAATGAAGTAGATTATCTTCAGTTACTTTTGTATAATTCTTGAAACATTCTTCCAAATCTCCAATTGATAATGAATGTAAGATACAGACAGGTATGGTGATAATATTTGCCTACCATCCCAGAACTCAGAAGGCACAGACAAGAAGATCAGGATTTTGAGGCCAGTGTGAACTACATAGCAGGGTTCAAGAACAACAGGTCAAAAATAATAAATATATAAACAAACAAAAATATGAATAATATGTTTCTGTTGCTTGCAACTATAAATAGTAAGAATAGGATTATTGACATATAATACTTGAAAATTTAAGTGAGAGGAATTTTTTCATCATATTTTTTTAAATTTTTTGGAGATTATAATATATTTACATCCTTTCCTCCCTTCTCTTTCCTCTTTTTCAAAGTCTCCCATGTACATCTCCCTTGCTTACTTTCAATTTCATTAGTATGATAAAAAAATCCTCTTTAGTCATTTTTAGGGCATTTATATTTTAGACAATTTTTATTCCATCTTTTGTTTTATGTATTTTATTTGAAGCTTATGTTCATAAAAGTTTAGAATTTAATTGAAATTCAGATTTATTCTGAGCTTATCATGAAATACATGTGAATTAAATAAAATGCAAAAAATATAGTTTGCAGAAATAAAGTGCTTTATTAATCTTATTTGAAATGTAACAGTGTGATGTTCTTACAGTCTGGCTCATGAGGACAATTTGTGATCAGATGATTCAAAACAATTATAGGACCGGTTACATCAATTAAACAACTCCATGTAGTCTTGGGTGATGTTGCTTTTAAGCTTTATTAATATAATCAGATTCTAGACCATAAAACAGATGTGATAATTTCTATTTCTGTGCGTAATTCAATATGATTTTCTAAGCATTTTCACACACACACAAACACATACATACACAAACACAAACACTAAACAGCACAGAGAAAGAGAGAGGGAGAGAAATACTTTCCTAGTTTAACTCAGTACCTGGGAAAAATATTAGTTTACAAGCAAACCTTAAAGGTACCCTTAAAAATGCTTAAAGACTAGAAAACTTGATCAATAAGTATCCTTTTCACTGTAAAGTCTACTATAGCAGCATTCATAAAAAGTAAGGTAGGCATACATTATGCAGAATTATTTCTGACAAGCTATGTAAGTCATATCCTATTTTCTCATTGACTACAAAACAAATTCTAAGAGGTTTTTAAAGCACATGTAAATTATTTTAGAAGGCTGTAGTTCTTAGAACTAATTTTTAAGTCCTTAAATACTAGGCAGAAGTCTAGGTCTTAAACATAAAAAAATCAATTCTAACTTATTTAAGCATAAAAGCTATTTATAAAAAAAAAAACTGGGTAGTGCCAAGAAATGTGAAGGTATTGAAAAAATTAGAATATGAGCAAGAATTATACAAGCCAGGTAGCAGTGAGGCACAGATATGGTCCTACAGCAAAGGCCAAATATATAAAGGGTGTTCTTGCCACATCTTGTCCAATGCACTGAATATGTCTGCTCTGTTTCCAACAATTTCTACAATTTAGAGTCAATGACTTGTTGTTGTTCAGTTTGAGTACTCAAGGAAAAGTCAAATATATACTTCCTAGAACTACAACTTCACCCAAAAAAATGTTAGCACAAAAAGAATATCTGATACTCATGACTTCTGTATTGAAAGACTGTTCTGTACCTATGAAAATTCCTGAAGGCAAATGGTTCAGTAGTTAGTGAATTCATCTGCTCACAGCCAAAGGATGACAATGGTCACATATCTTCTTCTGATCATATGAGTGCAGCAACCAATCACTTAAATTAGCTCATTTCCCAATAGAGAATAACAAACATAAAACTTTTAATTGTTATTTACATATGTGCATAATCTCGGGTTCTATCCATTAATTTTTCAATTCTTCAGACATATCATTTATTTAATAGCAGAAAGAGTCATAATCTTTAATATTAATGCTACCTGAGATGTTTTCTATGCTCTTTAATTATTTAGTCATCCCTACTTACTGACAAAAGCTGGTTAAACACTCATTTCATATTATTTTTTTACATCTTTTTATTTTATAATTAAATTGTACATATCAGTCAAGGATGCCCCTGTCCTCCCTCCTCCCACCCGCCCAAGTCTTCCCTCCCAACCCACTCCCCATTCCCACCCCTTCCAAGGCAAGGTCTCCCCTGGGGAGTGAGCCCAGACTGGTAGATTCAGTTGAGGCAGGTCCAGTCCCCTCCTCCCTACACCAAGGCTGAGCAAAGTGTCTCAGCATAGGCCCTAGGGTCCAAAAAGCCAGCTCATGCACCAAGGACAGGCCCCAGTTCCACTGTGTGGGATCCTCCTACAGAGTTCAAGCTAATCAACTGTCTCACTTATCCAGAGGGCTGATACAGTTCCATGGGGGCTCCTCACCTATTGGTTCACAGTTCATGTGTTTCTACTAGTTTGGCTATTTGTCCCTATCCTTTTTCCAATCATGGTCTCAATATCACTTGCTCATATAATCCCTCCTCTCTCTATCCAACTGGACTCCTGGAGCTCCACCTGAGGCTTGGCCATGGATCTCTGCATCTGCTTCCATCAGTCACTGGATGAGAGTTCTATCATAACAGTTACAGTGTTCGGCCATCCAATCACCAGAATAGGTCGGCTCAGGCACACTCAACCATTGCCAGTAGTCTATAGTGGAGGTATTTTTGTGAATTTCTAGGGACCTCTCTAGCATTCTGCTTCTTCCTATTCCCATGGGGTCTTCATTGATCATGGTATCTCTTTTCTTATTCTCACACTCTGTTCCTGATCTAGCTGGGACCTCCTGCTCCTCTAAGCTCTCTTTCCCTTGAACTTTGCCTTCCATCACCCTCCCACCCTCAGTTTGCTCATGTAGATCTCATCCATTTCTCTGTTTTTGGGCAAGCCCTGTGTCTTTCATAGGGCCCTCTTTACTAGGTAGCCTCCCTGGAGTTGTGAGTTGCAGTCTGATTATCCTTTGCTTGTTTTGAGATACCATCTTACACCTGTCAGAATGGCTAAGGTCAAAAACACTGAAGACACCTTATGTTGATGAGGATGTGGAGCCAGGGGAACTCTCCTCCACTGTTGGTGGGAATGCAAACTTGTACAGACACTTTAAACATCAGTATGGTGCTTTCTTAGAAAATTGGGAATCAACCTCCCTCAAGACCCAGCTATATCACTCTTGGGAATATACACAAGGAATGCTCAATCATACTACAAGGACACATGCTCAATATGTTCATACCAGCATTATTTGTAATAGCCAGAACCTGGAAACAACCTAGATGCCCTTCAACTGAAGAATGGATAAAGAAAATGTGGTACATATACAGGATGGAGTACTACTCAGCAGAGAAAAATAATGACATCATGAAGTTTTCAGGCAAATGTATAGAACTAGAAAAAAAAATCACCCTGACTGAGGTAACCCTAACTCAGAAAGACAAACATGGTATGTATCCACTCATAAACAGATACTAGACGATTTATTTTCCAGCAACACAAAAAAAGAAATAAAAACCACCATATGACTATCATTACCAGAGTCACTCTTCAAATTTCTTGCATCCTATATCTTGTCATGTTATCTGAAGCAAACATAATATCAGGGTCCCCTCAGATATAGGCAGAATTATTTCAGGATAGAATAAGGCTAGATGGCATCTTAATCAATTTGCTCCACTTCTTACTATGATTCAGATGTTACCTATTTCTTTAAATGGAACTCATATCCTAAATAGATTTCCAATAAATTATCTTTCTTGATCAAACAAGTTCTATTAGTTTTCAGTCACTTGCAACTTTTATCACTGTGGTCCTCAAATGAAATTAAAGTTCAAAGCACCCACTCCACTGATACTTGGCAGTCATCACCCCCTGCTCCATTCTCCAAGTATGAATGTAGTGAAAAACTTTCTTTCATTCCTATCTCTACTGAACCATCTAAGAAAAGGAAATACAACAAGCAGTTTTATGTTATATTGTGTTATTCTGTTTCTTGATTTTGAAAGAATGAAACATCTCATTCTCTTGGGACAACTGTTCTGAATCTACAATAGAACAGAAGATATAATGATAGTGCCAGTAAGCCCAGAAGTAAAGCATCTTTTGGTTTCCTGGTGCTATAATAATAGAATTTATTGTGTTGGCTGAGTTATGGTTCATCGGATCATTATTGTTTCATGCAACCCTATTACAGGTAGGCCAAAAATTACAATTGAACATGATTAAAGAAAATGAAATCTACTGTCCTACATCCTTTAATCAAGTCTTTTGAGAGAACCATTTGTATGTGAAGACTTTAAACCCCAATCATAAAAACTGTACCTGGTCCCTACTAAACAACCTGAATCTTATGTACAAATGCTAAAACATAAGCCAAGTTGATAGTTGAGAAGTATCTATTTCTTTCAATACAAGAGTTAGAATTGATCATATTATTATGTTATCATGACATCCTTGTTATCAGCTTAATACACACTTATTTGGCATTTTGTTTTCTGATATTTGTATTTTTTTCAATGGACATTACATATTTTCTAATCAGCACATTTCCCATATTTATGTGTAAGAAACAAACACTATTATTTTCTCAGTCAATCATTAGAGATTCAGCAGATGTTTTCTGAACAGCAACAGCAATGTTAGATCTTTGCATGTCACTCAGAACATATGGGAGATGGAACATGTTACCACATCCTTGGTGTGTGCAGAGAATAGCTTACAAATTCATCAGGGATTTTGTCTTGAAACTGAATTTTTCTTAAAACCCTTGATTTCTATGCTAAACACCAATGAGACTATGAAAATAGAATTCTCCTTTGGTTGCATTTATTGTGAAGTAATTTATAATCAAAATGCTTTTAAATGTGTGAAGATCACATGAGTTGTTTGCAATAACACTTTGAAGTATAAAAAAATGCTACAAAATACAAGATACTGTTGACACTTTGACCCATAATAATCAAGAATAAATTATAGTTTAAGAAGATAAAAATATCTCATTGTTTTATTCATTTCAAATTTCTAACACTTAAAAAAAGAGTTGACAGGGTTCACCATTATGAAGTTTATTTCTGTGACAGTTTGAATCCATTTGTAAATGAATCTAATGGTAAATGCATTTTCAGACACACTTTTATACCTTAAATAAGAAGACCAAATTACAAAACGCCAAATATTATAGCAAATAAAATGTATCTTAACATGTATTTTAAAATCTTGTCTTAAAGGTTGCTTAATTCTTGACTCTAGGAAATCTGATGGGAAAAGGCATACTTTGAGAACACCAATTCAACATCCTCAAACTTCCATTTGATTCTCTCTTTGAACTTTGACCCCTGAGTATCTAGAATTTTGTATTTGTCTGTCTCTTTCCCTGTCTGAAAAGTTTTATTTACTTTCATCATATCTATTCTTTGTCTACTAAAGATATATTGAAATCCAGTTTAGTTTGGACATTGGCCTATGTACTGAGGATACACCAATGAACAGAACAGATGGGATTTCAAACGATATACGATATTAGCAAGGTGAAATTTTACATTAGGCTGTTCTGGAAAATAGAAACAATTCAAAACTATTCCCACCCTTCTGATTTCTCAGGAAAGACTGCTGCTAGTAGCCATCCTTTCTACTAGGACTTATACAATTTTCCTAAATATTTTTTGTGTTAAACTATGAAGCATCCACATAGAGGCCCCAAAATTGCAGCTGAACAAAGTACTTAGTGTGTTGAGTTGACCAAAATTTAACTGAGATTTTTCTCCTTATCCAATCCTTTAAATTTAGAACCATCCTTGGCTAGAGACAAACATTTTTGTGAATAGGCTTATCTTAGCATAAGTCTTGAGAGGTATCTTAGTTGCACACTCACAGGCACTTAGTCCTTTTAAGACACATTTACATTTCCTACAAATGATAAGTGCTTTTGAAATCAGTGTCTTGAATGTATATGGTTCTTATTGATAAATTTGGTTCTCATGTTCTGAGTATATTCTTTGAAATCATCCTCCTCTTATTTCATAGAATCTGTTTCTCCATCTGAAATGATATTTCTGACTCTCTAGTAACATCATTCTGGACAGTGTTCATTTAATAGCATTTACATACAAGGCAGTGATTGGTACTGAGCATGATGAAGACTCATAATGTTTACTCATTAACACAGGATACATTGTTCCTCAGAAAATGAAAGTTTGTTAATGTGCTGTTAGAATATTATGGGTGACCATTTGTTATTTGACTAGATAAAAAGATTTATCTCATGGACCACTTGTATCAAATTGTGATGTCTATTGTAAACCATTATTTGGAATGATAGTCCCTGAATCATTCTCAGGAGTGAATAATTCTCATTTGTGTGTGTGTGTGTGTGTGCTTAGCCTGTATTTGTTCATATGAAACATATGCACCAATGTTTTTAAGAGTAAATCTTGATCTGCCCAAAGACATTTCCTAGTTTCCCAAACATTTGCATCTTATTTTCTGGTTCTATTTGATGAAAGCAGGACATCTCTTCCTTTAGTTGCCTGCTGGCTTTTCTACAAAGTTTCTTTATCACAATAAAATTAATCTATTTTTTTTTCATTCTCTCTTTGTATTTTACACATACACACACACACACACACACACACACACACACACATAAGCATGCACATATGTACACAATATTATTCCTTCTAAGTCAGCTGGATTCTTAGATTTTGTTCATGAATTGAATTCATCTTTTTTCGTTTTTGCTTCTTTTTGCCTATATCAGAAAATGTTGGTTACTTTCTCCTGAAACAAACCTCTGAAAATCAAATCACTCCTTTTTTTTTTTAAATTTATTTTACAACACCATTCAGTTCAACATAATAGCCACAGATTCCCCTGTTCTCCCTCTCGCCCCTTCCCTCCTCCAGCCACCCCCATTCCCACCTCCTCCAGATCAAGTCTTCTGAGACCGGTCGACCTGTAGACTCAGTCAGCAGTCCAGTCCCCCTCCAGACTGAGCCAAGCGTCCCTGCATAAGTCCCAGGATTCAAACAGCCAACTCATGCAACGAGCCATCTCATGCATCTCACTAGATGCAGAAAAGGCATTTGACAAAATCCAACACCCCTTCATGATAAAAGTCTTGGAGTAATCAGGAATACAGGAACATACCTAAACATAATAAAGGCAATATATAGCAAACCAACAGCCAACATCAAATTAAATGGAGAGAAACTCAAAGCAATTCCACTAAAATCAGGAACGAGGCAAGGCTGTCCACTCTCCCCATACTTATTCAATATAGTACTTGAAGTTCTAGCCAGAGCAATAAGACAACATAAGGAGATTAAGGGGATACAAATTGGAAAGGAAGAAGTCAAGCTTTCCCTATTTGCAGATGACATGATAGTATACTTGAGTGACCCCAAAGATTCCACCCAGGAATTGATAAAGCTTATAAACACCTTCAGCAACATAGCAGGATACAAGATCAACTCAAAAAAAAAATCAGTAGCCCTCCTATATACAATGACAAAGAAGCTGAGAAGCAATTAGAGATACATCACCTTTACAATAGCCAAAAATGACATAAAATACCTTGGGGTAACACTAATCAAATCACTTCTTAACAAAACCATAACTTCCTTTCTATACAATGGATTTGCAAGATCATTGTCATTAGTTGTTACCAACTTTATTTTCCTTCTAACCTAAAATTTACAGTTCCTCAAAATTGTAGAGTGGAAACACCTGGTGAAAACTAGTACAATGTTAAGTTCATATTCTATAGGCTGGGGTTTTACTTGGAATTTATATACAAGTTTTGTGTTTGTGAAGGATCCATTGAGAGTGAAGAATGGGAGTGGGTGTGGTATAAATAAAAGCACATAGCTTTGAATGAAGAAAGAAATAAAGTGTAGGATTGACTTGGTTTATCCTTTTCCAAAGAAAGTGAACTATTTAAACAGCAGTGTTTATTTTTTTTAAAAGCATAGAAAAACCCATAGAACTCTTTCATATTCATGTGTGTGCTTACTTGGAAATAAAAGGCTACTATAAGCTATGAAATACAGACTAAATGAATCATAGGTAAGAACTACCTCAATCACCGTTCCTGTTACATCAAAAGATGCATGGATTGATGTTCTGTCATATTTCACTGCAGTTCACACGTGTTCCCTGGACTTCACTCCTCCTCTGAGTCTCACCTTCTGTCAATATAAAAAATGAAATGACAGCAATAGTATTTTCCTTTTTCTTCTTTTGCTTTTTGAGATTTGCAAAGCATGTGAGAATAGGGAACCATCTGCTACTATCATGTAATCAGACCCAAAGGACAGGACAGAGGAGAGAGTGTCTGGCATTGCAAGCTTATCAGTTGGCCCAGATCTCCACCAGGCTGTAGCCCCAGAAGTGTGGAGGACCTGGGGACACCAGTTCTGGCAAGCATTTATGGGCATGCTGCTGTTCCACAGAACAAGAAGGCACAGCTGCAGAGAGCAGGAGTGGTACAGCAGGTTGGGAAATGAGATATGGGCTTATGTCAGAGTCATTAAGCTTTTCTGATAAATGGGCTGCAAATTAATTGCTAGTCTCACTAATTAATTTATTTGAGTTGCTGAAATCCTCAGACCTGGCTATGGCTGTTAATAGCATAGAGTGATACTTCAACACAGAGAGGATTTTTGGTTTTGATTTTGACTATTTTCCTCCAAAGAAAGAATTCGGATTCAGACTTACTTATGAGGCTTTTCAAAACAGATCAGTAACAATACTATTAAACCATTCAAAGACACATTAATGAAAATTAATACTTTAATAGTTATATTTATAATAAGAAGTCTAGTAACATTGCCAATTATCTTAATTTGTATTGTATGACATGGGGAATGCCCAAAGTGTCAGTGACAGACCTTCATGGAATTGTTATATCTCACTGCTAAGTGTCTTTCTCTAGCCTAGTGTGAAATCTGAGCATCTAAACGTCAGAGAATGTAGATAAATGTGTTCATCTGCTTCTGAAATGAACTCTGATGTGTGCATACAAACATTTAAATATATACCTATGCAAATGCATAAGTCATACATGATACCTATGCTTATGGACAAATGAACACAGCATCTTCCTTTTCTTTCTTTCTTTCTTTTTTTTTTTTTTTTCTTTCTTTTTTTTTTTTTTTTTTTTTTTTTGAGACAGGTTTTTCTGTGTAATTTTGGTGCCTGTCCTGGATCTCACTCTGTAGACCAGACTGTCCTCAAACTCACAGAGATCTGCCTGTCTCTGCCTCCCTAGTGCTGGGATTAAAGGCATGCACTACCACCACCTGGCCATCATCCTTTTCTTGAAAAAAAAAATATCTAATCCAGATCAAAATGCCTCAATAACTATAAATTAAATGAAGTAGAACAGAATAGTATGGTTTTTACAGACATAAACTAAAATCCCCTTGCCCTAGTTTGCTGTTCTGTTGCTGTGATAAACACTATGACCAAAAGCAACTGGGAGAGGAAAGCTTTTATTTGGCTTCATATAATAGTCCATCATGAGAGAAGCCAAACCAGGAACTCAAATCTGTAGGCTGGAACTCAAACAGTCCAGGGAGAAACAGTGCTTACTGCCTTGCGTAGGGACCTTCCTTATAGAGCCCAGGCCTATGTGCCTGAAGTGGCAACAACCTCAGTGTAGTGGGTAGCTATTCCAGCTTGGTTCTGGAAGTTCCAACCCCCACTGAGACTCTGGCAACTGTCACGCCTATGAGGCAGGGCCAAGGGAGGCGCCTGGCGACCCGAGAGCTGGATGGGCAAGTGCTCTCTCTGTTCCTGGACCCTGGACGGTGGAGGTTGACTGAGTAGAGCTCCAGAGAACACCGCTGGATTGCGATACACCTTCCCCAGACCCCCCCGCGGTCCCATAATCCACGTATAAAATAATCACTCAGATGCTTATATCACTTATAAACTGTATGGCCATGGCAGGCTTCTTGTTAACTGTTCTTTTATCTTAAATTAACCCATTTCTATAAATCTATACCTTGCCATGTGGCTGGTGGCTTACCAGAGTCTTTACATGCTGCTTATTCTGGCGCTGGCTGCATTGTCTCCCTCCTCAGCCTTCTGCTTCCCAGAATTCTCCTCTCTCCTTGTCCCACCTACTTCCTGCCTGGCAACCTACTTCCTGCCTGGTCACTGGTCATCAGTGTTTTATTTATATAGAGCAATATCCACAGCACCTCAGTGCCTGGTCTCTCCTCCGTTTATCAGCAATCAAGAAAATGATGCAGAGACTAATCTAATAGAAGCAGTTCCTCAATAGAGGTTTCTTCTTTACAAGTTTGTTTGCTTTTGTGTTTTGACAAAAATTAAGTATGACACCCTCAATATATACAATACTATAATAACTACAATTACATAATTTAAAGTATATTATGTATATTGTTTTGTCAGTCTGTATAGTTTGACTTGAAAATGATTTTCTTCTCTTGAAAAATGGAGAGAGGAAAGAGTAAAAGTCAAAACAAGACTTCACTTGTACAGAGTGAAAACATCAAATTAACATATTCCTTTGAATGTGAAGTATTCATATATATCTATAAACATATTTGTGTGCATGAATATAATTTTAAGAATATGTATAATGATATGTGGCATATATTATGCTTTTTGTTAGTAAAAATTATTTTTTCATAAACGCTGAATTAGTTTTTCCTTCCTTTTAGTCACCTTAAGTTGTTCCATTTTAAACATAATAATAAATTCAATTTAAACACATAGACATTACATGTTTTCCTCACTTTCAGCTATTTTAGTTTTTCATGGATAGTCTTATATTACATCTACATAGATAAGATGTAGTTCAGTGTGTTAGTTATTTCTGCATCAACTTGATATGAGTTAGTCATTTGGAAAAAGGAATTCTGATTTAATTTTAAAATAAAGATGCATCCGAAAGATTGAAGTAAAGACAAATGTGTTGATTACTTTCTTAATTAATGAATTAGGATCAACCAAGGTTGTGCCAACCTTGGACAGCAGGTCCTGAGTTATGTAGGAAAGCAAACTGAGCTATTCATGGGGACCAAGCTTGTAATAAGGTTCACTTTCTCATGGCTTCTGCTTCAGTTCCAGTCTCCAGATTCCAGCTCGTAGTTCCTGCTCTGATTTCCTTTGAGGATGGACTGTAATGTGAAGTGAAAGCCAAACAAAACCTTTCCTCCCTGTCTTAGGGTTTCTATTGTTGTGAAGAGACACCATGACCGAGCCAATTTTTATAAAGGAAAGCATTTAATGGGGACAGACTTACTGGTTCAGAGGTTTAGTCCATTATCATTATGGAAGCAAGCATGGTGGTATACAGGCAGACATGTTGCTATAGGAGCTGAGAGTTCTACATCTAGATATACAGGCTACAGGAAGAGAACGTTAAACTGGTCCTGGCTTGAGCATTTGAATCCTCAAAACCCACAATTCCTCCAACAAGGACACCTCTACTCCAACAAGGCCACATCTCCTAATAGTGCCACTCCGTATGAGCCTATGGGAGCCATTTTCATTGAACCCGCCATCTTGCCCTCCTCTTGGTGTTTCCTTTGGTCATGGTGTTTTATCACAGCGTTTGAAACTAGAGGACACTCAGTGAAGGAGCTTAGTATAGTCAAGGTACAAGGGCATATCCTTAGCAGTAACAGGAATCTAAAACAAAACCAGCTGTGTGTATGTGTGACACACACACACACACACACACACACACACACACACACACAATTTCTGTAGAATGAACTGTTTCAATTAGAATGGCCTTCTTAAATTATGTATTTTTTATGTATCAAAATTTTTAATATGACACTTAAGTGATGAACAGTTTTGTTTTTGTTAAATGCCCTGCTTAGTTTTAAAAAAAAAGTGGAATGTGTTAAGCACAAGCATTACAATAGCAGATCTGTTGTGTTGATATTCAGCTCTCTCATCTTCCTTTTAAAAATTAACCTTTATTATATCTAATTACAATCAGTCCTTCATGAGAAGCAGTTTCACTTAAGGACACATATTATATGTTTGTTCTTTGGATAATCTAGAACAAAATGGGCATCATTACTTGAATACAGGTATGTCTAATAGAAAAGACCAACTTCCTTTTATGACTCTTCAGTGATTATTAGATACACAAACAATGATATTGGGAAAATAAATTCCAAAGCCTGAATTGTTGACTACTCTTCACTTAGTTTAATAAGAAATAAGTAATTTTAAGAGTAATCTGACCTAACTATACTCAGATCTCTGACACAGTAAATTTTGTAAAAATTATTATAAATGCAACTTGACACAGGATATACTAACATGATTATAACATTAATGATATTGGATAAAAAATGCATTTGATTTACCTAAACTGCCATTTATATGTGACAAATGCAGTACTCTGTGGATAGCTGGTTGCTTACCCTTGTGGTTTGTGGCTATCTAGATCTCCTGCTCAATATCACAGGACAGTATTGCTTTATATAAAAGTAGCCAGGCCCAGTGGTTAACCTTACAGAGAAGCACCTAGGAAACTAATAAAGGATGTTTCTAGGAGAATCTATTAGAGAATTTTCTGAGCATATTGATTGAGGGTACAACTCTAAAAGCCTTGAGCACCATCGTGTGGGCTGGATACTAGAATGTAATAAAGGGGAGTGGGGACGGAGAGAGGCAAGGATGGCAGATATTCTCTCTCAGCTTCATGGCCATCATGAAAAAAATGAGCTCTTTGCTTCACAGTATATCCTCTTCCATGAAGCGCTGCCTCATTACAGTCTAGGGGAAAATATAGAAATGGAAGTATCATGGCATGAAACCTCATAACATGAGTCAAATCTATTTTGCTCTCTCTTAAGTCATTCTATCATGTATTAGTCACAGGAAAGAAAGTCTCACTAACACATCAGGGAAAAGGTCAAAATTCAAAATACAAATCACTGGATATAACAAATATGTCATTTTTCAACATATTAAAAATAAAAAATGTGCATGTGATAAACTCAAGTTAGAGAACATCTATAAGATGGAAATAAGATATTCACCTTGCAAGAGCTACTAAGTACACAAATATCCTTTTTTGTGTGTCCTAACATAAATAGAGTCTAGCTAGCATTGTCATATTTTGGATAGCAGCTGACATTCTGTATGCTCCAAAATGTAGTAAAATAATAAAATTATTAAACATTTGCATTAATGCAAAGTTGACTTGTGTATATTTTTGTAATTGTATTCAAGGATTATATGGAGATTTTGTTTAATACATCTATTTGCTTTAGATAGAGCCCATGTTTCTTTCCAACTTATCTATGTTCTTTGTCCTTCCTTTGTTTTCCATAAGTATCTACTGGATAGTAGCCATCAACACTGAAATTGAATAATTATTCTTTTTTTTTTAAAAAAAAAAGATTTATTTATTTATTATGTATACAGAAGAGGGCACCAGATCCCATTACAGATGGTTGTGAGCCACCATGTGGTTGCTGGGAATTGAACTCAGGACCTCTGGAAGAGCAGTCGGTGCTCTTAACCTCTGAGCCATCTCTCCAGCCCCATGAATAATTATTCTTAAGACAGGAAGAATGAGTGTTTTTTGGAAAGCTTGCAAGTTGAATGCTCTATTCCCTAGTCAAAAGTAGCTGGATAAAATTATCCCGGGGGATATTAACTCATAAATAAGTTTTCCAATACAACACTTGGAGACTTAGCCAATTACCACTTACATTTTTTTCAAATAATGCATTGTTTTGAGTCTCATTCATAATTTTAGTGATCTTAAATGCTTTCCTTGGATTGGAAGTTGATGAAAGTGAAAGAATGTCTTATTCACAAGTTATTGACATACTAGCATATGACTTCCAGAAATGTATCTATCTTCTCAGTGGCTATAGTTACATCCCTAAAGTCTTATGTAGCATCATGTTTGTCTCTTGCAATGTGTGCTCACAATGACTTTCATATTATACAAAGTAGTGCAATATAGTTCACATAAAAGAATATTAAGCTCTCTAAATTAATAGTTACATAACATTGGACAAGATATCCTTATTTCTTTGGGCTTTAGTTTTTCTGTTTATTAAAACATTGGGCTTAGCTTTATGAAATATATTCAAGAAAAAGGATGTTTTGTTTCTGTTTTTATTATTTGTTTTGTTTTATTTAAATTACATGGATAACAATCTTTGTACTTTAGGAACAGAGTTTAAACAATAAATTGTCTAGGGTAATTTATCCCATTCTATTAAGAAATAACGCTAAGTTTCATTTGTAAGTTAATTTATTTGTTGATTGTGTAATATGTTCTCTGGTGAGTGGTTTTGTTTACAGTATTTATCAAGTTTTCTGTTTTAGTGTATTAAAACATTCCAAATTTGAAAACTATTCAAACCAATGCTGTACTTTTCTGTGTGTTGCCTTATAAAATGTGTATTGCTAATATTGCTCATTTTTTCCTGTAATTCCTCTGAAGATAATTTTAAAATCTAAGCCATTTATTTCTTAATTTCTTAAACAATCTATATTTCATGTTTATTGACTCTCTTGACAGAGTCTGTTACTGGTACTATTCCTATCTTCCAGACAAGGAAACCAAGGAACTTGAAGTTTCTTCATTTCCCTATAGACATAATTAGTAGGTGTCAAAGTCACTGTTTGAGTTCAGGAGATTCCTCTTACCAATGCCCACCCCTAATCAATGTCTAGTCACCAAAACAATTTGGCATAACTTGGAGAAATTATATTTTTTCAACTTAAAACTTACATTAATTACTGTTGGAAGCACAGTTGAGTCTACTCATTTGTGTTAGACACATCAAATTTATTAACTATTTGCTTTAATCATGCTAAGCAATTAAACATACTAAATTAAATTGTCTTATCAAAACAGTAACAATGTTCTTCTTAAGAAATGTGTGGGATAAGATTATAACAACATATTTTTCAAAACAGTGTTTCTTAAAATGTACCCCATGAAACACAAAAACTATTAAAGAACATATTTAGTGTTCTAGGATCAAATATCTGGCTATTTCTATCTCTTAATCGAAATCTGTAATGTAAAAAACAAATTTTTTATTAATTAACTTTTAAAGTTTTTCAACAGACAAATCTAATCCCATACGCCAAAATTTGTTTCATTAGAAGACTTCTATTAGACAGTATCCTTATTCTTCTCATGCTGAACAATATATCTGGGGAAATGATAATCCACAAAATTCTACATCTCAGTGGGTGATACTTGGTCTGTGAGTTGTTTGACATGTTAAATTTCCCAGTTTAGTTCCTGCTTTCTGACCCATCTTATAACTAGTAGCTGTGGTGACAATAAGGAGCCTTGTGATACACATCCATAAGGTATCATTTGCTGATGGCTGTGCTCCAGCAGGTGTACAAACACACTAATTCTGTTCAAGCATAGTACACAAACCATTGCTTTAAGACAGCATATTGCACACTTGGAAATAGACAAAGAGACATTCATAGAAAAACATGTTGAGAATGAAAGAACAGTGAAAATATGTCTGATATTCAATGAACTGAAATGAAGCATATACTGCTGTTCCAAACAAACAAAAAGTTGTCACTACTCAAAAGCATGACAATGTTTTCTGGAAAATAATGATCAGGCAAGGACTTGGGCAAACAAGAATTTCAATAAATACATGTTCGGTGTAAGAATGGAAGAAATAAAATGCTATGAACCTCATATACACTACTGCCTGACTAGTCATAAAGTCTAGAAATAATGATTCTGTCTTTATATTTACTCAGTTTGGGACAATCTATTAATTTTTCAGTAATACCTATTTGTGGAGTTTCTATCATTGTCAACAATAGCATCTTATTACTGAAAGACATTTATAAATAAAGCCTGATAGAAAACTTTAGATTCTTGGTTTTAAATATATTCCCTTTGTCAAATATTTTCATAAAACCCCATATATCTGTCACACATATATGTTTTTCACATTCAAAAAATTGAGCTAATAATTCATAGGACTGGAATTCTTCTTGGAAACCAATCTCTGATTTAAAGGAAGTTAGTTATTATTTATTTAAATGCCTCTTTCCCTAGATATTATACTACAGGTAATAGTATCCCTGCTATTTCCTATTCCTGTCTCCTTTTGTTCTACCCCACTCACTCTTTGCTAATCCTTTCCCTCTCACAATACCATTATCCCCTTTTATTTTACTTTTGTTTTTATTGAGAAATTTTTTACATTTTACATACCAACCACAGATCTCCTTCTCTTCCCTCCTCCCACTCCCCCCCACCCGACACACAATTCTCCCCCACCCCAGCTGCCAGTCCCTCCTCCACAAAGTTAAAGCTTCCCATGGGGAGTCAGCAAAATCTGGTACATTCAGTTGAGGCAGGTCCAAGCTCCTCCCCCACTCTGCCTGCATCAAGGCTGTGCAAGGTGTCCCACCATAGGTAATGGCCTTAAAGGAAATAAGTATGGTGGTTTCTCAGAAAACTGGGAATCAGTCTATCTCAAGACCCAATGATACCACTCTTGGTCATATACTCAAGGAATACTCAATCATACCACAAGGACATTGCTCAACTATTTCATTGCAACATTATTTGTAATAGCCAGAACCTGGGAACAACCTAGATGCCCATCCACAACTGAAGAATGGCTGAAGAAAATATGGCACATATATATAATAGAGTACTACTCAGCAGTAAAAAAAACAATGACATCATGAATTTGCAGGCAAATAGATGGAACTGGAAAATACCATCCTGAGTGAGGTAACCCAGACTCAAAAAGTCAGACATGGTATGTACTTATTCATAAGTTATAATGTTCCTATTTGCTGCTTTTATACCCTAGAATATTACTTCTACCTCTTCCCTTTACTTTCTCAGTTACTTTTACTTGTTCCTCAAAGGCCAGTTAATTTATTGGTTCAAACTAGTACACTGTTACAATCTTAGAGCTAGTTTTCTCTGAACTTCGTTAGTATGCTGTTTTACAGATTGAAATTATTGTGGCATAAGCATTAGTAGCTTCCTGCTTTGTTTGTTTCCTGAAGAGCTTTCATGATCTTGAAAGCTGTAGATGATGCATGGGTTCTATTTATGATACTACCCCTCCCTCACTTTGGACTAGATAGACATGAATTATATCAAGAAATGAAATAATCTGCCTAAACACTCAGCATAGATGAAAGCTCTGAAGCAGTATCTTTTCTTTCCACGAATCTGACTTTGGTATTACCCAGGCAAAGAATGTCAATACAAAAATGTCCTAAGAAATTCACGTCTTGGGTGGACTATGAGGGCATATAATTCTCCCCACCCCCCGACACAAATTCTAGAATATTTTGCATCAAAATATTATTTATGTTACCACTAGTAAATAGGATTTTGATCTAACTCCAACCAATTTCTTATGTATAAAACCTCTTACTGAGCCCAAATCTCAGCTCTTTCCCACTATCTTTGGAAGCATTCTTATTGTTTTGCACAGGTACTCTTAATATGAGCTGGTGGTAACCAGTAGTTTCAGATTGCTATGCCAATGATTATTTGAATTTTAATGAATTAAACATCACTTTTCTTGTTTTAAAATGTTCATCGAGTAAGATTTTTACTTTTTCACACTGCAGCATGCTAAAACCATAAAGGTGTTAAAAATTCCTAGTATAAATTAAACCCTTAATTTTTAAATTTGTAAGCAAATTCCAGTTTTTGGTTATATGTATATGTATATGTGACCAAATGGTGAGATATATGTGTATATAGATATATATATACATATACACATATATCTCACCATTTTTTTTGTTGGCAAGAACTCCAATAATGGCCAAAAATTAATAGTAGAGAGATGAAATTTAGTAAATGTCCACTGTTTGTCAGTTGGCTTTGTTCTGAACACAAGTTATCCTCTTTTGCTTGTTTTTTAAGGCTTCCGCTTATTTAAAGTAATCTTGTAAATCACTTCACAGTCTTTTCCAGTAGTACTTCCAATTGGGGTTAAATGGTTAATATGCATTTAAAATGTAATCAAGCCCAACACTGATTCATTATCTGGCTCAGTGGTTCTTTGGTTGCTTCAATCATTACCCAGCAGAAAGCATCATCGCAAATCCAGGCTTGTTTGTCAAAAGAACAAACCACTAAACAAAGGGAAACCCACATCAGCGGGGTTGCTTTAAACCAGGATTACTCCCTCATTATGCACCTACTTTTAGAAAGCAACCACCAGAAAGCACCATTGTTTGCTGTGTGGACTTGGGGGAGGCTTTGCCCGAGGAGGTGGGAATTGGAGTTGGGCTGTGGGGAAGGGAAGGGGGCAGAAAGGGGGGCAGGAAGGGGGAGAACAAGGGAATCTGTGGATGTTATGTAGAACTGAATGGTATTGTAAAATAAAATAAAAGGAAAAAAAGAGCTACATTTCAATATTCCTATTATCACTTTTAAGACTATTCTTCAATGTCTTCCTGTCTAGACTGATTTTGGGGGGAACTGGAGGAATAGGGGTTGTCATGGAAGCCTTCTGTGTCTGTCTTTCTCAACTGAGTCTTTAGTCATCCATACTAATGCAGAGAAGCTACTTTGACCTTGAGGGTAAGAGAGAACATGCATCATGGACTCCGATGTGGTCTCTGGTGCTAGTACTGACCACAGACAATCGAATCTTCACTTCCAAGTTTGAATGTGGCAGCTCACGCTTGACTTTTCCTCCTGTATACTTTTTCTCTACAGACTGTTATGGAGACTTTGACCTAAATCTGGTGTCTTAGTTCCACCTAGTCTATGTGACCTGTACAGGTTCTCAGTTTAGCCATATACTGGAGAAGGAAATCACACGTATATAAGTGACATGACAGAGAAAGGAGATGTGGTATTATGGTACTACATTTTCTCTTCATTTCTCAATCTGCATCCTAATAGGTAAAAATTATTCAAACTTTTACACCTTCATATATAATATGATATTCATAATAATTAAAAGAAAACAGTTGAAATGGATGCCTCAATTTTGCATCCCATTTGTTTGCCCCTGCCAAGGTCTCCAACCAGTTACAAACAAAGGACCCAAAGAGCTTTGTTGTTAAGGCATCTTCCAAAGAGACGGATTGTTCTAATGTGGTAACCCCAGACTCTGGTAGGAAATGAACACTCTCAAAGTGTTTATGTTCCTTCTTCTGTATCAAATATAGAGACTGATTCTCATTGATTCCTTTTCCCATGGCATTTATATTAAGACTGTTTACATGTATTCTCTTGACATATTTCTATGATATAACTTTAGAGTTTGAGCAGAATTTTCTTACAGGCCCAAATATTAAACTCATTTAGAAATGAAAATATAATACAAATAAATATTAGTACAATGTAACACATCCTAACACTCTATAAAATTTTCTTTTTTGACTGTCATAACATTGTATCTAAAAGAGTCAATATATTTCATATTCTATTTCCATCTATTTATCAACCAAATTACTATATGTGGTTCACTCAGTCATAGTTTATAAATCAGGAATCAGAATCCCTATATAATGTATAACTTCTAGAATTTCGAGCAGAAAACATAACAGTAATTTGATTGGGGTTTATAGAGCTCTAAGTATTACTAAAGCCCCGAAGGCATTGTTAAAATGTGGAATATTTGTGTTCAAGTTCAACATCTGTATGCGTGCCCAGTTTTTTATTCAGTGTTCTTAAAAATGTGATGCACAAAGTTTTCAAATAAAACCACTTATGAATTCATCTGAAATTGCTAAATGTCTCACAAAACAAGATTGGAAAATCATTAATATGCTGAGTATATTCACTTTTTGCCTTTAAGGAATTCAGTCTATATTTAAAGGCTGAATAATTTATTATAGCTTTGCTGTTTGGAACCAGAAAGTTAAAAAATAAATCAGATCCATAAGCTGCTTTTAGTTAGCTGTGGCAATATCCAGGAATGGAGTGAGCTTTTCACAATTAAGTATTCCCTGAATGGCAGATAAGAGGACTGATCTAGTGTTGAATGAACAAAATTTTCATTTATGTGAACACTAAGTTTTGAATAAATAGTTTGCAAATGCATATGTGTTCCTTGAATAGTTTTCTGTAAGTTAGATAAATGACAAGTCTTTCACTTCTAAGAACATATTATAAAATTTTCTCAATTAAATGATATTTAGAAACCTGAGACCAAACAAAATCTATACTGTTTTGCCTAAACCTTCCCCTGCAAAAAGAACTCACTGGATGTACATGTGTAATCTTAGTGTAATTTAAGGGATAACACTGTGCACAGGAAGGCAAACAAAGCATGGTAAAGATCAAAAAATATCTTTGCTTTCATTTACAGAATGGCCTAGCTTCCAATCATACTGATGCTATCAAAGGTTTATTTCTTATTGATGCCAAGAGTACTGTGGGTAAAGTTACTTCTTGGAGTAACTGTGCCCCTTGTAGGCATGTACTATTTACTCTCATGCCGGCCATATAGTCAGCCAGCTATTCCCTGTATAATGTGTTTTCTCAAGTCATTCTAAGAAGGATAGAGAAATTTGAGGTTCCTTATAACTAGATTTAAAAATATAGTGAAAAATAAACTTCTTAACTATCTATAGTTAGAATACAGATATTATAATAGCATGAGCACTTAGAATATCACTGTTCTCAACTAAAACAAAAAAATGTCTGACATTTTCTATTGAACTTCTTTTTTTTAAAAAAAAAAAAAATCATTTTTAGGTATTGTAGTGTCAGCTTATAGCATACCCTAATCTGCTATGGGATGTTCTGTATGCTGTGAATATGTGTTGCTCTGATTGGTTGATAAATAAAATGCTGACTGGCCAGTAGCCAGGCAGGAAGTATAGGCAGAATAAGCAGGCGAGGAGAATTCTGGGAAGAGGAAGGCTGAGTCACGACATACAAGCCTGCCTGCCTTCCAGGGAGCAACATATAATGGCACACAGGTAAAGCCACGGAAAATGTGGTGACATATAGATTAGTAGAAATGGGCTGAGTTTAAGTGTAAGAGCTCGTCAGCGGTAGGCCTGAGCTAATGGCTGAGTAGTTTTAATTAATATAAGCCTCTGTGTGTTTACTTGGGTCTGAGAGCCTGTGGACCAGGCCAAATACAGGAAAATCTTCAGCTACAAATGGCATCAAAAACGTGGGGCAAGAGTTTCCACCTAAAACTTGAGAAAGCTTTTTAAAAAATAAATAAATAAAATCTAGTTGTGTCTCTCAGGCCAGCTGCAGCCTGCTGCCAGCTTGAGCTACTCTATGGCAGGTTTGTGGCATGCAGGCTTGACACAGAGCTGTCTCCAAACCACACAGTACTCAACTTAGCTTTTTTTAAGTACCAAAAAAAAGGAAGGAAAGGATTTTGGGCTACACATGGCTGGATGGAAGCATAGACCCACTGCTTTCCAGAGTCAGCAGAGAGCATGGTTTCCCCAGAGTGGCAGTAAAAATAATTCTGCTCTGCTGTGAAGCTGAGGTGGGCAGAGTCAGCTACTTTTTGTACTAGCCACACAATTTAACAATTTAAAAATCTCACCTGGTCAGAGAAAGATTATAGATTCACAATAAAACAGATTCAGATGAGATAAACCCTAAACAGTTTACAGTGTGTGTATACATGTACATAGGCTTAGAAGAGAGAGGAAAAGGAATATAGATAGTTATATAAAGAAGTAGAAGTTCTTAAATAAATAAAGTCTTTAAAGAGAAAGTAAAAGTAATATGAAAAATAAGCCATGTAAAGATGGATATTACATAGAGAATCTGGATTGTATTGTCTTTGGGGTTTTTAAGTGCAGACAGACAATTGATTGTAAAGGCCGCTCAGTTAAACCAATATGCATATTTTAAAGTTACCTTGACTTCAAAATTTGGATCTAAGGATATATTGCTTTGGAAAGGAGGCCCTGTTTTTGTTTCCACAGGAAGCAAGATGGTATGAATTTGTTCCAGATTAAGATACATCAGGTTTAACCAGCCAAAACCCCCTGAAAAATCTGTCCAGTGACACCATAGCCCAGATCTTTCACATCCAAAATCAACTTCAAGGCAACTGGCTCAGAAAATACAGCCTCGCAGACTACTCCAGTGAAGACTTGACCATAATCCTGTCTAAACTGTGCTTTTATTGCCTTCCTGTTCTGCTTTCTCATTGGATTTAAGCCCAGCCACATGACTTCCTCATCACTGCCTGTCTATACAGACCTCCTGTTCTCTATGGTTGGTACTGGGATTAAAGATGTGTGTCACCACAATTGGCTGTGTCCTTGACCACACAGAGACTCTACCTACCATGTTATAGGATTAAGGTGTGTGCTACCACCAACTGACTTCTGTTTTATGGCTCACTATGACCTCTGATCTACAGGCAAACTTTTTTATTAACATACAAATAAAATATCACATTTCAGCACAAATAAAGTATCACCACAGGAACCCGGAGGCAGGAGCTGATACAGAGGCCATGGAGGAGTGTTGCTTACTGCCTTGCTTCTCATGGCTTGCTCAGCCTGCTTTCTTAAAAAAAACTCAGGGGCACCAGCCTAGGAGTAGCACCACTCACATTTTCAGTTATTAAGAAAATGTCCAAAATGCTTGCCTACAGCCTGATCTTACTAAGACATTTTCTCAATTGATATTCATTCCTTTCAGATGACTAAAGCTTTTGTAAAGTTGACCTTAAACCTAGTCAACAAACTTCCTAAAAGTTTCATCTCTTCCTTGAAAAATGCCACCAACTTGGGACCAAGTACTAAAATACATGAGCTTATGTGAGATGTTTCTTCTTCGAACCACAACATATTGAGCCTGTTCTCCATTGGCTCATGATCATCTCATTATATATTAATTATATTTTATATATTGTATCATACTTAGGCAGAGGGCCCATATCTCTGTAATCTCCCAAATCTTGGACTCTCTAGTACATCCCATGTCTCATATGTTCTGCACAGCCTCACATAATGTCTTCTTGGGCCTTCTACCAGAGTCTCTGTCCCTGTCTCATTTCTCTCTGACCTATTTTCTTCTCTGAAATCATCCAGAAAGTATTCATATCCCCTTCAGTCTTGGATCTTTCATATTTCCAAAATGAGTACTATATGGATGGTAATTTCACCTTCAGCTCTCTGCTTCCATTTGCCCTGATTCTCCTGTACCACAGTTGCAGCTGCCTCTGTATCTGAACTTGGTGATAACCTTTGCTAGGCAGTTGCTTTCCTAGGGCAGGAAACATCTCAGGATTTCTTGATTCTCCAGTTGGAGGCTAAGCTATGTCTTGCCTTTTCCTCACAAGGCCTTTCCTCTTTCTCTACTGTGGATCCAGAAGTTTCTCTTCCTTGGCACTAATCTCTTTAACAATTTCAGGCCCATTGTAAGCACATGAGTGCAACCTTAAACTTCCCAGTACGTTCTTCCTCTCCAAATTCCATAGACATTATCTACTTATGTGGTGGTATTCTAATTGTACTGAAATGTGATTTTCATTGTATGTTAATAAATAAAGTTACCCGGGGGTCAGAGCTATTAGAGCCATAGCAAGAGTGTGGCGGTGGTGGCACACGCCTTTAATCCCATAGATCTCTGGGTGTTCAGGGATACAACCAGCATTGGAGACATATGCCTTTCAGACCTGAGGGGCTGTACATACAGACAGTGACGAGGCAATCACGTGTTTGGGTTTACAACTAATGAGAAGGCAGAACAAAATACTATAAAAAGACGGACAGACAGGATATAGCTCTCTTTCGGGAAGCTGGGACACCGCAGGAGGAAGGGTGAGATTTTAGCTCTGAGCTCTGACCTCTCGGCTTTCTATTTTACATTGGTTCTGTGTTTCTTATTTAATAAGACTGTTGGTTACATCTACATCTATGCACTATTTTTTCTGTTTGTTTTGGTATACTTATATAATAGTAATGAGAAATAACCATGGATCAAATCTGAACTCACGCTGTTTTGAAATTTTGTCCACCAAAGAAATTACTTCTTTATTTTTACATCAGTCTCACTTACGTTCTCAGGACACAGGCAGAATGCAGCCAAATTTTTGCCAAAATATTACGAATGGCCCCTGTTTATTTCTGATAGTATTTTTGTTCTCCTCTGAAACAAGCATGCAAGGCTCTACTGTCCATACTTTTCTTAGCATTTGTATTTTCTAAACTCTAAGTACAACAGCCCATTTCCAATATTCAGTAAGTTTTCCACCCCAACCTTCTAAACTTGCCCACAAAATGGTCCGAAGACAGAAACCACATGATACTCTTATTAAAATAAGTTTCCCCTCGTGGTACCAATTTCTATATGAATTAAATTTCTTTTATTTATTTATTTATTGTTTGTTTGTTTGTTTGTTTGTTTTTCTGTGATACCTTGACAAAAAGCAAACTAGATTAGAAACAATTTGTTGTTGTTGTTTACATTTCAAGAGGAATAAAATCCATGAAAGTGGGTAAGGCATGACTGCAGACATGTCAAACCTGCTTATATTTACACACAGAGAGCGAAGGAAGTGAGGTAAGTCTGTAAACCCTCAAATTCTTCCACCAGAGATACACATCCTCTGCTAAGGTTCCATCATCAGAAGGTTTTATGATATCTCAAAACAGGGACAGCAACTGGAGATCAAGTGTTCAAATAAATGAGCCTGGAGGACATTTCTCACCTGGGATTTACGGATTGACAACTCAGGAAGAACATAGCTGATATAAATCACCCTCTATTTCATGCAACTGATGTTGGAGCTAGAAAGTTAATCACCAATGAAGTTGTCATCCAGAATTCCTACCAGCCATTTTTTTACAGTGTAGCAGTTTCAGAGAATAGGATATCTCACCTAGCAGTGAAAGTGCTCATCAACTGGATGGAAGTTGCAGGACTGTTTAAGTTTTGGTCGATTAAGGCACATGCTAGAGCATTTATGTTAGTATAAGCTGATTGCTTCGAGGAAAATTTCACCAAAAATCAGGGGAAAGAAATGCACCTCTCTCCATGCATGGGTGAGTATCTAAAAAATTGCAGCCATGCTTAAACTTATTTCTGTACTGAAGGACAAACAAGGGTATTGGATCACAAAACATAGTCCAAAAGGTCAGAGACTATAAGGAGAATACCATAGACATTATTATCCATACTCTTTTGATGGCTGCCCTGAAAACCTTTGGCAATTGCTACCAAGTATTGCCATACCCCTTTCCATTGTACCACTCCTTCTTCTGTGGTGACTGTATCAGATACTTTTTATAAGAGTTTTTGAGACAAACATTTTTAATCTTGGCCTTGGGCAATGTATTTAAACTCTCCTGAGATTTTATATTCTCATCTTCTAAAAGAAGAAAAAGAAATCTCTCTAAATGTGTTGTCATCGAAAATAGTGTAAGCATATAAGATTTAGCACTGTACTAGATGAATAATACACCTAAAATAAGAGTGAATAACCTTGTTGAATATGTATTCAGATTTGTCTTGGTAGTGGCAGCCCACAAAATGGACATAGGCTTGGAAAAAAGTACAAGATAATGTCTTTTGGAGGACAGAGATAGCACATATTTCCTTGAGGGGAGAATAAGGAATATTATTTAATGGCTTCTATTTCCTGTGATGAATTAAAATTTCCTGGAAAAGCTTTAAAAATACATATTCATAAACTGCAATATATACTTACTACTTTTACATCTCTTATTGAGATATCCATAATTCTGTATTTTTAATTAATTCCTTAGCTGAGTCTAATACAGTCAGGCTGGCTGGCAGCAGTCAGAGGATAAGTATAAAATATATTACATTATGTTGTAAAAACTCATCTGGGCTCCAGTTATACATGTATGTTTTAATCCAGGAATTGTCATTGTAAGCAACGTAATTGGATAGCAAAGAGTTAGATGGCCTTCAGCAGCAAGTTAAAAATTATAAATGATAACTGTTGTCATCATTTGAGTTTGGTTTTAGTTAACAAGAAAAACCATCTAAAATGGCTTTTGTTTATATGTGATCAACATCTTGGCAAATAGCCTCTGCAAATTTAGTATTAAATTATTCATATAGAGGAACTTAAAATTGTTAAGTCATATTTGGCAATTGGGTAGTTTAAAACATGTTTATAAAAACCATTCAGTGATGAACTTAATAGATATTGTTGACAGTGTAGTTACCATTATTTCATTCTTCTCTCAGGCTGCCAAAGGTCCAGCCCTTACTGTCTTTGAGAATAATGCCACTTCTCAAAAGTACTTGAATTACAGAATATATATTCAATTGGGAGCTCTTTGAGGAGCCCCATTTTTTTCCTGTAAAATTCTTACAATACTAAAAAATGTGCTCCCAGTCTACTAAATGAACAAAACAAGAGAGACTGAAAGAAAGAGAACACATGAGAAAGAAAGAAGAGGAAGAGAGAAACAATAAGTCTCAATAAAGCACACCAAAACACTTTATAGCCTTGGCCATAAATTGGAAAGAGCCTTCACCTTTTCTGCTTTCTTATCTAGACAACACTATGAGTCTCAGAAGTGTGTCTGTGTTGAAGTTAAAAGAGTTTTATTTCAGAAGATTAGTAAATTAACACAATGGGACTTTTCCAAGAACTATACACACCTGAAGATCCTGCCCATCTAATTTACATCTTTTATAATTTTCTTCCAAACAGTAAATAGTTATTTTGACATATTAAGGAATATGATTTTAAAACTTTAGAAACTAATGACATTATGTCTATTTAAAATAAGCTTAAAAAAAGACATTTCTGCATCCTACACTATCCATTCAGTCTCTAAGGAGGCTTTAAGCACTGTGTTCATGTAATCCAGTTATTTGAAACACTATCAATGGTAAGTTGTCCTTTCAACCATAAAAATGTAGAAATTTACTATTAGAAACAACTGCAGCCAGATAAAATGGAAATGCATACCATAGACTTTTAGATGGCATTTGCTCACAAAAAAATTCAGAAAAAGTGATATGTCCTGAGCATTTGTTTCACCCCCAGTAGTCATATGATTAAACACAATCCCCAAGATAATAATCATACAAGATGGAGCCCACCAAAGAATGCAGATGATAAGGGTGGAACCCAAATAACTAAGATTGCTACTTTATGAAAGATGCTTCACTAAAATATCTCATCCTTGCCACCATATAAGGAAACAGTGGTAGGCTGCCATGTCCTTGGTATTTGCTAGCATTCTGATCATGGGAACCCAGTCTCTAGAACAGCATACACACACACACACACACACACACACACACACACACACACACACACACACACACACATGCACACGCACATGCACACATACATACATACACACAGAGAAAGAAAGACAGACACAGACAGAGAGGGAGACAGAGAAAGAGAGACACAGAGAAAGACTGTTTTAGAATATTTACCTGTTGTTGTTATAATCACCATAATGGACAAAGACAATTATTTTACATTATGAAGATATATAAATAATCTTAGTCTGAAGGTTTTGATAAGGGAGTCATTTAAAGTAACATTTCTTTCCATAAACCTAAAAATGGAAAAAAAAATCCATAGATTTTAAGCAAGCAGCTGTATTTACTAAAGTCATTTCTACAGAAATTTGGAAGATCATAAAGTCTGCTTTCCAGAAGGGAAAAGGGAAATAGTGAAATATGAATGGTTAAATAGGGTGGAATAAGAAGACAGGTTAGATGAAGGAATGTAAGGAAGGATAAATAACTCTATAAACCTTTTAAAAGCTGTGTGGAAGCCTAATGCTATAGAAATTTCTTAACTATATTAAATTCCATATATAATGAGTTAAAGTATGACTATTAGGGTGTTTGGCCATCCCATCACCAGAGTAGGTCAGTTTGGGCTGTCTCTCGACCATTGCCAGCAGTCTTTGTGGATTTCTGTGGGCCTCTCTAGCACTTTATTTTTTCCTCTTCTCATGTGGTCTTCATTTACCATAGTCTCCTATTCCTTGTTCTCCCTCTCTGTTCTTGATCCAGCTGGGTATAGTCGTACCAGAAACCCCATCCAATGACTGAGGGATCTGGATGCAGAGATCCATAGCTAGGCCCCAGGTGGAGCTCCAGGAGCCAAATTAGCAAGAAAGAGGAGGGTTTATAGGAACAAAAATTGTTGAAACCAAGGTTGGATAAAGCACAGGGACAAATAGCCAAACGAATGGAAACACATGAGCTATGAACCAAAGGCTGAGGGCCCCCAACTGGACCAGGCCCTCTGAATAGGTGAAAGAGTTGATTGGCTTGATCTGTTTGGGAGGCATCTAGGCAGTTGAACCGGGTCCTGTGCTCATTGCATGAGTTGGCTGTTGGAAACCTTGGGCTTATGCAGGGACTCTTGGCTCATTCTGGAAGGAGAGGACTGGACCTGCCTGGACTGATTCTACCATGTCCATCTCAGTCCTCGGGGGAGGCTTTGCCCTGGAGGAGGTGGGAATGGGGGGTGGGCTGGAGGGAAGGGGAGAGGGCAGGGGGGAGAACAAGGTAATCCGTGGCTGATATGTAGAACTGAATGGTATTGTAAAATAAAATAAAAGGGAAAAAAAGAGTTAAAATGGAGTTACTATAAAAAAAAAGGGGGTGGGGGTGTGGAGAGACTAATCCCTTTCCTAGATAGCATAATCCATAAAAAAAAGTGTTCAATGCCAGGTATAGGTTAGCTCTTTGAATTATTCTTCAACAGGATCCCATAGATGTCCCTTCAAACATTACAGGCTCTTGTCTCTAATAACCTCTCTAGAGTTGATGCTAAGACCCTGTTGCTGAAAATTTTACATGCATGACCACAGAATGTGCAGAAATCAAATTGTCTCCAACCTGGAAGCTTCATATTGGCTAGCTTTCGTTGTGGAAGATTCTTTGTACACAGCTTGGGGGGAAAAAGTCATCAGCAGTCTTACTCGTGGGGAGCCTATGAATTATAGTAACAATTGGCTTGGCAACAATATGCTTACTTGTTGCTGGAGGGCTTCTCTCCAGGTTCCACCAAGACCCACAGTCCCACAATCCACTCAGACGCTTTTATTACTTATAAACTGTATGGCCGTGGCAGGCTTCTTGCTAACTGTTCTTATATCTTAAATTAACTGATTTCTATAAATCTATACTTTGCCATGTCGCTTGTGGCTTACTGGCGTCTTTACATGTTGCTTGTCCTGGCGGTGGCTGCAGTGTCTTTCCCTCCTTCTTCCTGTTTCCCCAATTCTCCTCTCTCTTTGCCCCGCCTATACTTTCTGTCTGGTCACTGGCCATCAGTGTTTTATTTATATAGAGTGATATCCACAGCACTTACTGGTACAAATCTTATGGGAATAGTTAAACATTTTTGACTGTATTTAAGGTCTGCTCCCAAAAATGGAACACATGATTGTTGTCATTAACTCAGACAAAATCTTGTGGCTGTCTAGATTATAGGCCCTAAGTGAATAGATTTTGTTTGTATGTTTGTTTGTTTTTAGTTTCACAGATATTGTAATAAACTTCCCCCTAAGTTCTTATCTTTATATGCATAGATTAGTGTAACACTCCTCTCAATCTTCAACAGAAAATATTGTTTTTGCAGTAGATAATATTTTGTACCAAGGTCTACAATTGATCACTTTTCATGGAGTAAGAAAATGTGGCATTCTTAACTCTAAATGGGATATCTATATGATACTCCCTCCCCAATAATCAGTGATCAGCATGGAAAAGAGAGCAGAAAGTATTCTAAAGGCCAGAGTTAGTAGCAAGACAAAGTTTTCCAGACAAGATAGGGTTATTTCACAAGTTAGCTGACAGGGCCTAAACCTTATGCAAAAGACCTGTGCAAGACCATCCTAGAAAAGTCCTAGCATGGATTGTGGAAGAATTCATGAAGCTAAGGAACTACTGAAAACTGATTGCTGTTGAGCAAAGAAAGTCAGTTTTCTTCTGGATGCAGTTCTTAGGAAGATATTCATGCTCCAGTAATTTATACCCCATACACATACATACAGTCAGCACTAAGTGCATGCAGTGTTTTTCTTTCTTTATTTTTTGTTTGTTTTTAATACCACACAAACTTGGGAGGAAAAAGTGGTGGGAATTAAGAGAAGAATTGGAAGAGAGGGAGTGGTGGTGGATTTGATTAAAACACATTTTATGCATGTTTGAGTTTCTCAAACAATAAAAAATATATAAATGTGTGAAAATAATAGCTGTACAAAGAAATAAACAAAACATTCATTAAATATCATAGGATTATATTCAGAACAAAAATACTACTATAAAGTAAAAGAAAATTTACAATAATTTACAACCAAGTTATTTTAAAATTAGTGAATGTCAAGATAGTGAATAGAAAGATAATCATGCCTTCTAATAAACAACCAGTTAAATAACATGCTTTAAAGGAGGTATTTAATACCATATATTAACAAGAACAGACACTAAGGTAGTGATTATTAGTCTATGAATCCAGACATTCAAGTAAATGACTAGATATATATATATAAAAGCATGATTGGCATAGATGTTCAACCAGTTTTGGCATTACCCCTTCCAACTCCATTAACAGAAAATCAAAACAATGTCAAGTTATCACTTCATTCCGTTAAGCATTTCTATCCACAGAAGTCCTTTCAGGTTTCTTGCTTAATGATTTCCACTCTTATCAACATGTTGTTTCAGCAAATAAATTCTCAAATTGAACATTAATTGACAACATAGAACAAAGGAGAGTTTTGTCATTAACGTATTTTATGAGATGGTGAGATGGCTCAGTGAGAAAAACACAATATGGCAAGCCTGAAGACCTAAGTTTGACCCCCTCAGAACTCACATAGTAGAAGATCAGAATAAATTCTCACATAATATATATATACAAGCACACATGCAGACACACACAGACACATTAATAAATGTTTAAAAAGATTTGAGAATGTTACTGTATATTAATTCAGTTTAATTTTAATTTATTTATTTTAAAGTTTTTCTTTTATTACACTGATGTGCTCAATTTTGTAGATAGTTCTAAATTATTTTTGGACAGATGTGTATGTTAACTAGTATACCTCAATTAAGCTCTGGAAGTGTGGCAAGCAGCTGTTTCTGTTTTTGTAATTAAATCACTACCTTACAGATATTTCACTAGTACTTGCTTTATTAATAGGTTATTATTAAACTCCTTTACTAATCAGTTTGAGGAAATATTCTTCAAACTTATAATGTAGATAAAAGTATCTTAAAAAGAGTTATCTTTCTTTGTCTTATTAAATGAGTTTTAGTATTTCAACACAGTCATATTTATTTTCCTTGCTGTTGGAATCAAATTCTAAGCTTTATTCATAACGTTGGTTATCTGTTTATACCTACCATCGGTAACCTTGTGAAACACCTTCTGGATCATTCAGGTTTGTGACATGAGTATCTAAATGAACAACCTATTTCTGCAAGGTGGAAAACAGTGGTTCTTAACCTCCCTAATGCTTCCACCATTTAATACAGTTCCTCATGTTGTGATGCCTGCCAAATATAGATTATTTTCATTGCTATTTCATAACTGTAATTTTGGTACTGTTACAAATCATGATATAAATATCTGTTTTCCAATGGTCTTAGGTGACCCCTGTGAAAGGATCATTGGACCCCAGGTGGTTGCAAACCACATGTTGAGAATCTCTGGTCTAAAGCTTAAGATAAACATTCTGAAATGTCATTCAAAGTTCTCATCCTTTCCCTTTCTATGGAGGCATACAAAGGATTACAGAACAAAACCCTAAACTCTGTTTTCAAACATAAATGTAATTACACTTATGAGTGGGCTTTCTAAAAATGTTGTGCAACAAGTTTCCTTAATGTGTTAATGTTCCGTGATAAGAAAGTGAGACTTACTCAAAATTTTAGAGAAGTTCCTTGCAATATTTCTAAATTTTCAATATCTTTATTATAATATTTAATACTTCATTAGACAAGTATTTTTATGAATAACATTTTATTAACTACTTGAGAGCTTCATGAATGTATTTTGATCATATTCAATCCTTTCCCAAAGCTCCCCTCATATCTACATTCCTTACTTACTTCCCTTCTCCCAACTTGAGGTTTGGTTCTATTTGCACTGAATTCAGTTTGTGTTTCCTAATGACTCTTGGGTGCAGGTCCTGCTCAGGTCTAAGGTTGACCTAACAAGTGGCACATTATTAAGGAAAATTGACCCTCCCTCTCCCTGAGTAGTTATCAACTGCAGTTAGCTCCTCAGCTAGTAGTATGAATGCATGCTCCCCTGACTCCACTGTGAAAAGAATTAGAAAAATTGTTAAGAGCGAGAGGTGGTGCATAACTTAAGAGGAATTCAGCTTTTAAATGTTTCTTAATAATAAGTTTAATTATTAAAATACTAATCATCTTAAAAATGAAAACATTAATATTAGAAAAAATTTCCATCTGAAATTTAGAGATGCAAGATGTTCTCATCCTTCAAAGTTTATTCAAATATATTGGAAGAAAATCCTTAAGTCATTTTTTAAAGCATATTTGTCTTTATTTTATCCATATGAATACTTTGCCTCCTTGAATATATGTGCACCATGTGTGTGCCTTGGGTCAGAAGAAAGCATCAGATCCCTAGAAAGTAGAGCTATAGATGGTTGTGTTCCACCATGTTTGTCCTGGAACCTGAACCTATATCTTCTGGGAGAGAAACAAGTGCTCTTAAACACTGAAACAGCTCTTCAAACTTCCTTAAGTAATATCCTGTATTCTTAAAAGGAAGTTGTACTGTGCTTTCATAGATTGTTGATTCAATGTGTTTATTACAATAGTAATTGCTTAAAACAAATATTATCTGGGTTTATATCTTTTTCTGTCATGTGTAAAATCCTGACATTTAAAGTATTAATAATCCAATTCTACAGGGAGTGTTAAATTTCATTTGCAACAAAAATTTACAGGTGATTTTTTTTTAAATCATACTTGACTCTTTCAAATGGTGAGGGATTATATGAACTCTTTATTAAAATTTTAATATGTAGCACTCAATAAATATTCAGACTTTTATTAGTAGGAAAGAGAAAGTCCAATACAAATAAGTTGTATTCTCTTTTCTTGATTCATATTAAATATATGTAAGTTTATCATAGATCACTTTATTTAAATTTTTCCCTCACTGTAAAATTATCAAATTAGTTCATATTTGAAAAATATTAGATATTTTATTTTTAGTCTGATCAAATGTTATTGTCTCTATGATGTTTTATATGTTGGCTCACTTTATGTTCCATTTATGGTATTATTCAAGACTAAATATTTTATTGCACTAAAAATTAGCATAAAGTTGTGTGCATGTGCACTCGTGTGTTTTTAAAGCAAGAAAAACCATTACATTGTATAGTACTGATTTATTACCAGAAGGTGTTTTGCATAACAGACTGAAACTTACTCATTCTTTTTATAAAATAACCTTCTATGCAAAAATCATATTCCTGCACACACGACTAACATTTCCTGAGACCCATTAAGCAAAAAGACATTAAGATTTGAATCGAGTTCTCCCAAATGGATGCAATTTGCAAATACAGAGAAACCAGAAGACATTCTTAACAGAAGGGAAAGCATTCACTAATGGGTTTAAAGACAGTACCAAGCACATTATGTGAGGTCACAGTTATCTGGGGCTTAAGGGGGAGTGAAGAGGGGACCCCTTGTCTCTCATGGAATTTCAGAGGAATGTTAAATGCTAGTGCTGTAGGGAAGTTATGGAGCCAGATAACTGGGAACTTGAAAAGCTTTCTTACTGAATTCTTCATTTTCATTTTCATTTGAGATGTTGTTATTACTTAAAGATGAGGCAACTCTTAGGATGAGAATTCTTAAAATATTAAGGTTGCAGACTTGATAAGTAGAAACTAATCACCTCAAAATGTTGCTTTAGGGGAAGTAAAACATTTAAGGTACCGGTGTGGTTTTAAGAAGAAAAACGAAGTCAAGAAGCAGAATGATAGAATCTTTGACAGAATGTGGTACAGGGGGAAAAAAAATTAAAACAAAACGCAAATTGGTGAGAAGTGTTTTATTAGAGTCACTTTAAAAAATTCAGTCTATTTTCTTATGACATTTAGATATCCTTCAAACTTGAGGACATGGTGTGTGTGTGTGTGTGTGTGTGTGTGTGTGTGTGTGTGTGTGTGTGTGTGCAAAGGACAACAAAAGAAAAACACAGTTTCCACAATACAGGCAATGCATCCTATGCACTGATTTCATCAAGACTGACAGATATACTTTGCTCTCAATCTTTGTGATCAACAAAGACATTCAGAAATGTTTGCCTCCCAGGTCTAGGTCAGAGTTCATACTTCGACATGACTGTTCAACACCTACCTTCTTCTTCTATAACTGAAAGGAATTCCATTAAGGCCTTGGGTCAGGAGAGAAAGATGAGCTATCAACTGTGCATGGGAGGCTTTTGACAGCTTTTCCATTTGTATATGCATTTCAATCAATTTTAAATCAAAGAGACAATAAAGTAAATCTCTTCCAGCTTTCAATTTGCCTCTCAGTGATGGGTGCCCTGTCTGATGTTTACAGTGCGCACTCTCATAATAATGGATGATTTAGCACCTTGTTTGTCTCAATATATTTTTCTAAGGCTTTCAGCAATTTCATTGCCTTTTTTTAAAGATAACAATTAGAGTAGAATGAAATGCCCAAAAAGTAGTTTAAGTCTAAGAAAAAGCAAATGTAATCTGTCAAGAAAACTGAGAAACTGAGTTTTTTTTTTTCCTATTTTGCTTCTTTCTATAATCTTCATTTATTTTTAGGTTTTCTGTAACCACACTACGGGAATCATGTGGGCCAGCATATATCCCACTAATGGCGTTATTCCCCCTTATCTGTAAAAATTCATGAAATGGCACCATTTCATCAAATAAAACCACCATAATGGATTTCCCCAAGTGGATTTCTCTTGGGTTTATGTATTTCAAGAATCTAATTTTACTGCAATTTTATAACATTAGTTAAAAGAGTCCCTGAATTCTCTTCTCTTTCTTAAGTATTTTGTTTACCTTTTACTTGCATTGGCATTGACAGATACCTTAATACAATAATTGTCATTAAATGTTGTAGCTGAGCCGGGTAGTTATTGGTGAAATTATTAAGGCCACTCCACTTTAAAAGGGAGGTTTATTTTGTGGGGTAACTTACAAGTGAAGAGATAGTTTTCAGGGTCTGGGAAAGGTGTGGCACAGTCCAGTGGTGTTCCTTGGAGCACTCTGCTCAGTCTACCTCCAGTGTCCACAGTCTAGGAACCAAAAGGGCCAGCACATCCGGATCTCGGGGCTTCAGGGTCTTCCCTTGGCCCTGCCTTGTAGGCATGACAGTTCCGATACCGAAGCCTCAATGGGGGTTGGAACTTCCAGATCAAATCTGGAATGGCTACCCACTACAGGCAGTGGTGGTGCATGCCTTTAATCCCAGCACTCAGGAGGCAGAGGCAGGAGGATCTTTGTTAGTTCCAGGCCAGTCTGGTCTACTGAGTGAGATCCAGGAAAGGCACAAAGCTACACAGAGAAACCCTGTCTCAAAAAACTAAAAAAAGAAAAAGAAAAAGAAAAAGAAAAAACAAAAAAAAAGAAAAAGAAAGAAAAGGAAAAGAAAAAAAAAGAAGAAAGAAAGAAAAAGAAAAAAGTTGTAGCTGTTAAGATTTCTCTGGTCCTGCCCAGCCCAGCAGTCCCTCAGTCACTTATAAAATAATCATTCAGAGATTTAATATTGATTACCAATTGCATGGCCTGTGGCAGGCTTCTTGCTGTTATAACTTAACCCATTTCTGTTCATCTATAAGTTGTCACATGGCAGTGGCATTACTGGTCGGCTGGTGTCTTCTTGCACCTTCAGCAGTGGCTATCATCTCCCCAGACTCCTTTTCTTCTCCCCATATATCTTCTTGAATTTCCTGCCTGCCTCTAAGCTGCCTTGCCATAGGCCAATGCAGCTTTATATATCAACCCATCAAAGCAACACATATTCACAGGAATACATCCCAGAGCATTGTTTTAGTGAATATAGTCTCTGAAATATAAAGTATAACAGTTTTGATGTATTTTGCAAGTAGAAAAAAATAATTATGTTTTTCAACAATAATATATCAAGGGCTGGAGAGACGGCTCAACTATAAAAAAGTACTTACTAATTCCCGAGGTGACCTAAGTTCACATCTCAGAGCCCACATCAGATAACACACACCCACCTGTTCCTCTAGATCTAGGGGTTCTGACACCCTCTTCTCACTTCCTAGTGGACCTACACCTATGTGGCATACACATAGTTATGTGCAAAGACACATAAATAAAACTAATAAATTTTTTTTAAAATATATGAAAGTAGTATCCACAAATAAGAGAAGATGCTACTTTCATCTTTATGAGTCTTGGTTACCTCATGGAGTACATTTTCTAGTCCTATCCATTTTCTTGTCGATTTTTTAATTTTATGCCCCTTAAAGTGGAAAAAAATTAATTATATTGCATGTATGTACCACATTTCTATCATCCTAGAGTAATCAATCTTGAACTTCCCAGGAAGCCTCCTCCCTTAGGACTATTTCTCATAGTCTAAAGGAGCTATGCAAGCTAGTAAGAGAAACTCCATTAAAAGTCCTACCAAGCTGTGGAGTCATGGAACCACCTCAATGACTATCATGACAAGATAAATTCAAGTGACAGTTTTATCTTGAGGATAACCAAAAACCATGTAATTGGACATTGGCCCTATGTTGAAAGAGGGAAAACGCCAGGCGGTGGTGGCACATGCCTTTAATCCCAGCACTAGGGGGGCAGAGCCAGGTGGATCTCTGTGAGTGTGAGGCCAGCCTGGTCTACAGAGTGAGTTCCAGGAAAGACGCAAAAGCTACACAGAGCAATCCTGTCTCAAAAAAAAACAAAAACCAAAAAAACAAAAAACAAAAAGAAGAAGAAGAAGAAAGAAAGAAAGAAAGAAAGAAAGAAAGAAAGAAAGAAAGAAAGAAAGAAAGAAAGAAAGAGGGGAAACATGTCTGTTATTAGAAACCTAGCCAATTTCTTATGATTGGTGAGAACATGGATCCTTCAAGAGAATTAACTATTGATATTTTCATAAACTAGTATATAGTTTCTAACTGAATTCTAAATACTTAGGTTTATATCTACATATAAGTATAAGCCTTGTAGCATATGGAAGCCATTATATAAATCCACAATTGATCAAATGCAGACAACAATTTTCCATGGGTTCTCTGTACTTCATTGATATATCTACAACACAGTCCCTACAAGCAAGGTTCAGGGAACATTATAGAGGGGTAGGAAAATTCCAAGAATCCTAAAGACCAGGACACCCATTATGAGATAACGGGGTTCCTACACCAATGAAATCTTAATAATATGGTTTCATAAATAAGATCTGCAGAATAACAATATCAATTGACATTACAGCATGGTTGAAGAAAACCTCACAAGGATTCTCCAATAGATAAAGAGCTACAAGCAAATTATTTCTATTAAGATAGAAACTGCTTAACATGTATACCAATGAGCAGCAACAAAACACTCAAACATATTTATCTATCTATCTATATAATTAAATATATATAATAAGTGTTTTTACATATATATTTATTTATTTATCCACAATTAAAAAAGTGTTAATGAATTTGGGAAGGAGCCAGGGGGACTGGGGTTAGAGATGGTAAAACTGAGTTTAAATGATGTAAAAACTGTACTAGTAAAGGAAATGAGAAAACATTGTAAAAAATTATATGTGATCATAACATATTTTGTTTTCTTGGTAAATTAAGAGTTTTATTAGTCATTTCAAAATCTTCTCTTCTGTGAATATACATGGTATCACAGCAACCAAAAATAATGAGAAATAAATAGCCATTAATTAATATTCAATTCTTCCAATTTTAACTCATAAATCACTCTCAAACTTTGGGAAAATTATTATGACAAACAATCATGTGGTTATGTTTTTCATAGTAGAGGTTATTTTAGAGATGGACCACTTTTAAATCAAAGTACTACTTTCTTGGTCAGTTTTCATGACTCACTTTCTAATCAGAAGTGATAGAATACTTACTTCATATCTATGAGCAAGAAAATAATCCACAGCTTCTCAAATGTTTACCAGATCTCAAATTGATGCAGTGATAACCCTCTCTATACAGCCAACAATATCACAAGTTGTGTCTTATCCTGTCTGTACACAACTTCTGTTCATGTGGTAGATATTGGACATATAATTTTCTAGGTTATCAGTTCTTGAAGAAAGTAGACTTAATGCTTCTGTTCCTGCTATCATGGGGACTCACACACTTATCAAAGACAAAACTGTTGGTATAGCTTGTAAACTAGGGCCTTCATGAAGAAAATATTCAATGAAATATTACCATAGAGATAGACTTATCATCATACATTATACTTAAGCAGATCCATGAATTCCTAACAGTATAGTTTATGGAAATACACTTTGATACACATTGTTATATTCATGATTCTAAATTTGTGGGATTTTCCCATACATAGTTGTCCTTTAACTACTATTCTTGCTAAAGAGTTACCATTTAACCTATGGTGATATTTTGTTTGTGCTGAAATGTGATTTTCTTTGTATGTTAATAAGTAAAAGTGCCTGGGGATTAGAGCTATTTACAAGCCATTTAGCAAAAATCTGGCACTGACACACGCTTAATCCCAATCACATGACAGGCAGATCTCCATGTGTTCAAGGACACCACCAGCATGGAGACACATGCCTTTAATCTCAATACCAACCATAGAGACCTGGAGGTCTATAAAGACAGGCAGTGACGAGGAAACCATGTGGTTGGGTTTACAACCAATGAGAAGGCAGAACAGAAAGCCAATAAAAAGACAGACACACAAGAAGTAGGTCTCTTTCTGAGAGGAAGGATGACAGCGAGGGGTAAGAAGGCGGTTTTGGTCTTAGCTCTTGGCTGCTGCTCTGACCTCTTGGGGCTTTTAACTTTGCATTTGGCTGCATGTTTCTTATTTAATAAAACTGTTCAGAATTACATCTATATTAATCTATGACTGATTCAGATGAACTGACAGAGAATGGTCAAATATCTTAATTTTTTGTTGAACTTGAGCATTCTCATTAACTGTTTTTGGTAAATATATATTAAAATGTCACTAGTCTCTCTCTCTCTCTCTCTCTCTCTCTCTCTCTCTCTCTCTCTCTGTGTGTGTGTGTGTGTGTGTGTGTGTGTGTGTGTGTGTGTGTGTGTGCTCTCCTGTGGAGATCAGAGCATGACTTTTAGGAGTTCACTTTCTCCTTTGTAAAATAGATTCTTGACCATTTGACCTATATTGTTGATGTCGCTAGCCTATTGTAAAGAGGCTGTTTTTTTTTTTTTCCTAAAACTACTTAAAATTTATATGTTAGTAGAATCTAAGTTGTACACTGATACCTTACTCAGAGACAAACCAAGACACAGAAATTAATATGAGGAAATAGATTGAATAAAGACCAGCTAGAGGAAAACAGAAGATACTTTTCTGTCCAAATCTATGTCCTTACAAGAATCCAAATTGCCAGGTCTTACATGGGATATACTGACTGAAATATTGATTGAAATAAGCCAACATATGTTGGCTCTGTGTGTGTGTGTGTGTGTGTGTGTGTGTGTGTGTGTGTGTGTGTGTGTGTTTTAATACACAGGAGGTGGTGAAGAGCAAATGAAAACCTCACATTTCATCTTTAGGAAGATGATTTACCTGATTTGATATCCACCCTATTTTACCTATTTTATTATTATCTTAATTTATAGTTAAATTAATAATAAAGGCAAGTATGTTGATAAGAAGTTAGAGATTGTATGGTTTCTGTATCTCTAAATGAGAACACAGATGTTTACAATGTTTTTGTAATTTTTCTAAAACTCAATTTATAATGAAATCCTGCAGTCATCTGCCTGAGTTTGAAGATATTTTAATTCTGCCTCTCATTCCATTTCATTTTAATTTTAATTTATCTTTGCAGATCAGTTTGCCAGATCATCACTTCACTATCTTTTAATCCTCTTTTGGATTGTCTCTGATATATTTATTCTGTTTTGTTACTTACACAGTGAAAGCTAAATGCAGTTTGTGAATATGACCATTTTTCAGTGTCCTGTGCTATTGAAAAGTACAGAGTTTTGAAACTAAATTGATACTGCTATTCAGTTCAGAGGCAGCTAAACTTCTGTGATGGCTAAGATGATCCATCTCTGTGCAATTTGTAATCAATATGTAATTTTGGTTAAGTACAATGAGACATTTGCATGAAAGCCCCAAATAAGACACAGCTTAGCCTGGGAGCTGGGATTTGCAGGCAGTTTATGCTAACTCCTTCCATCAGGAAATACTAAAAGGGGCCTTTCCCCTTCACTGCAGAAACTAAACTACAAGAAATCTAACTGACGGTTTTACTTTTAAACAACAGCACTCAAAATATCACTCATGATTAAACATTATTATGATGATTGCCACTTCCAATTTATGACTGTGTTTTCACTGCTCTGAATAGTTCTGCAGAGATGATATACATAGATTTAATTCTAGAAAAATTTTTAATATACATTACATATGCAAATTACATGACAAATGCTTTTCTTACATACATAAGAGTTCTAGCTATATATATACTATATATTATATATGATATCTAAAGCCTCATTTTCCCATTTTTAAAATGGAGATAGTAAACAAAAATAAACAATCAACAAATTGTCATAGCATAGGTTAAAAATATAAATCTGAAAATATTCAAATGATAGTGGTAACATCATGAATTTGAATCTCATAGTGGATACAATATAAGGAAATGTTATAAATAAAATATCTGATTCATGATCCTTTAAGATAGTGATGTTAGTAGCTAGAGGCATTTATGCATCAATTGAAATGGGAAAATACTCTTACATCAACATTGAGAATCTTCTTTATCCTCTTTAGAGTAAATTATTTACTTCAATATGAGTTATAAGTGCCAGAAACAGCCAGAAAACTTTCTTAAGACACATAGCTGCAATACATGTGTCTGATAAATTTTAATTTTAGACCCCCTTAGTTAATGTACATTTGTATATGTATGTATATGCACATATTTTAAAATATGAGGATAAAGTTTATCATTAACTTATTCCAATTTCTGCACATCTGATCATTTCTTAAGAATGGGTGTGCTTTTGCTGTCACTGTTGGGAATTTCTGCATTCATTTGCAACATTAATTGGCAATTTTTTATATATCAGTTGTTATTTTAACAAATTATACTCTGACTTTCACTTGAATTTTTTCAGTGAGAAGGTCTCATTATTTGCATACTAGTGTCATTGCTACTATTCACTTACAATTTGTTTAAGAAGCAAATTCAGAGGAAGCATTTATTTCCCTACTGTATTATTGAAGTTGATGAATGTCTTACAATGGTTGAGTGACTCCACTACGGCACTAATAAACTGTGTGCAAAATGAAAGAAGAATCACTTAGATTTAAATGAGACTATATCTGGATATATCTACCAATATGAATGAGTCAGAACTAGAAAGATATAAGTAAGATATTTTCCTTTACTAAAGTACAAACATACATAGCTCAATATGTTAATTCTTCTTATACAAAAGTGCAGTTCCCAGGCCATTCTTTTCCTCTACCATATTGTCTGCTATATCCAGTACCCTGTGCTATTTCCTGTCACCACACTATTCAAATTCCTAAGTCATTCACAGGAGACTCAAGAAAGCCTCAAAATATTAGCAAGTGTCGAGTGTTGTGACTTTGAAATGACTGTCCAGGAAAGACTTAAAACCACCAAAAGGAAGACATGGGTTGATTTTTTATGTTACTTGAATTAACCAATAAAATTGTTTCCTTCTCAAACCTTAGAAACGTCTTTATAATATTGAAGCCCAGGATTTAACAATCAGTCTGTGTGTATGAAGTGATTCTGTTCTTTTGGTGTTTAGCCCAAGCACACAACTGAGGCCACCAAATTGCTTTCTTATAATTACAATATTTTTATGCTTGCCTTAATCTTTACTTCTTGGCAATATCCACTAGACAGCTACATTAAAGCAGAATCCTATTCTCCTCTGGGCCATATACCTTCATTGTCTGTAGTAGCATTTGCTGCTGTTGCTGTTTGTGACTGTTGGGTGTGTAAATAAAGTCTGTACAATGATCATCTAGATGTAAGTGGAGGTTGACGAATGAGGGCATTGTATGTTTAGGCCACAGTGAAATGCATGGTTAGAAACACGTTGGAGGGAAAAACACTGACTGTGTAATTATGGAAATTTTAATTAAATGACCACTAATCTATGGTCACAAACAGAACATAGGTGACAGTGTAAGTGGATGGTGTCTGGATCAGATGCTAAGATAATGAACATAAAACACAGTATTTTTAGAAAAATGTTGTTACAAACGTCCTGGATATTGAAAATTTAGTTTTGTTGAAGACGGAAAAAGTATCACTACATTTTAATGTGTTCGATACTATTAAAGATAATGTACTGAATCTAAATAAAATTGTAAGGATTTATCCACAATCCTTACTCATTGATAAATTAGGAATCATGCACTACATACTGAAGACATTTATGTTCTGCAGAGAAAAATTATACATTAGTTGAGAAGTGAGAGGATTAATTGTTGACATTCTTATGCTTCCATTCTGCAGATGGATAGAGCATCAGGATTTTTCTAGAAAGCCTTAAAACATAATTTGGAGGTCAAACTTGTGAATTAATAGCAACATAAAATGCATCATCCTAAACTGAAAATTCTAAAAACCATGTATGATCATGTTTGTTTCCTTTGACAATAAACGACAGAACTCTTTCCTTATTTATGAGTTTGCTGCCAATAGGTATATGGAAAAGTTCCACTATTTAATTTACCCTTTCTATTTATGTTTATATTTTGGTGATAGAAAAATGCAGCCGGGCAGTGGTGGCGCATGCCTTTAATCCCAGCACTCGGGAGGCAGAGCCAGGTGGATCTCTGTGAGTTCGAGGCCAGCCTGGACTACCAAGTGAGTCCCAGGAGAGGCACAAAGCTACACAGAGAAACCCTGTCTCAAAAATCCAAAAAAGAAAAAAGAAAAAAGAAAAATGCATAGGCCCATGCTTAAAGCTCTTACTGAAATCTAAATGTTTAAGAAAATAGGAGTCGAATACAGATAAAGTGTTTAAAATTTGCTAAAATGGTCAGAGCTATAGAAATATAGTATGGCCAGTGAGTACCCTAAAGGAAGTGGTTCAGTCTATGAAGTATCCCTTTAGTCTGATATTTCAGACTAAATAGTCTCTGTCTCCAAAGTATAGGGCTGTTAGTCTTACTGATTGCTATGTCCTTCTTGGTTTATGTTTGTTCCTCTGGTGTGTTCTTCAAGCATGTTACTCTTAGAAGAGTGCCATCAAAGCCTGACAAAAAAAAAAGGACTCAACAATAAATATAACTGATGGAGAAAATAATAAACATCTATCAAAGAGTTCTTTCTATGTTGATATTGCTCATATACTATTCTCTTTTTATTGAGGCCAGAGGAAGTCTATACTATTAGACTAGAACTGACAATGTGCAGGCAATGGTTTCCTCAATATCTTTTTTGTTTAATTTTGTTTTGTTTTATGAGACGGGTTTCTCTGTGTAGCGAGCGTTGGCACCTTTCCTGGAACTCACTCTGTAACCCAGGCTGGCCTTGAGTTCTCCTCGTTCTTAAATGTGTGGGGCATACATGAGCTACAAAGATGGTGCTGAGAGGAAGTTAGCCCAAGTTGTTTATACAGAGATTAGATACAAATGGTGCTGAAGGAAGTTAGCTCAAGTTGTTTATCTGAGAGTTATCCAGTTGTGTACCTGAGATAAGATACAAAGATCAGGAGATGATGCCAGGGCGAAAACAACTCACAAATAAGGAAGTGGGTATAGGGTAACCTTTACAATGATGGGTTGTTTCCTTCCACTCCCACCTAGGGTTCTGAGGATTTTGCTATAAAAGAGGCTTACTGCCTTACAATAAATGAGTTCTTGCTTGACTGGACTCCCCACTGCTTCTGATTGTCTCCCTGCAAGAGGAAGGCTGGGAAACCGAGGAAAGGAGAGGCACACTTACCTTTCCTTGGTTCCCAGCCACCTCTTCACAGGTGACCTAAGTTCCCAGTGGGGCAAGATGATACCAAGGGCAGTTTCTTCTATGGACATTCAGAAATGTCCTTTATGGAAAATAAATCATATGATGAGAATATACACATGCTTTGCATATTTTTCAGTTTTAGACAAATTAAAAATTAGGGCTTTGGCTTATAGATAAGAATACATGGTAAAACAGTCTTGTATGTGTTAGATAAGTTGAAAGTTTTCATTCTAGACTGAAAATGATTGGGGATTTCTGACAATGTTATAATCTACATATTTGTTTTTATTTATCATGTATAATTATTATTTATACATAAGCAAATTTATATATTTTAATATATTTATTATAACTATATAGGTATATTTTAATATATTTATTTGTGTATATAACTATTCATATATAGAAAGATACATATTTCAGGAGACTGGCAGGATCCTATCTCTGAAGATATAGATGCATTAGACTGAGATTGATATAAGCATTTCTGCAGATGTTTTATCTCTTCTCACCTAGCTTCTTTTCCATCCTGGAGTTCTATTTTACACCTCTTATTATGTTCTCTTTCCAAATAGAGAGTACCAGCCAACCAATTGATATAATCCTGCCAACTGGTTTACCTCCAAGTGAAAATGGATTAATTGCCATTCCAGTTGAAACCAGTCCTTGGAGAGATTAGTTAATGAGAATAATATGCCAGAGTTGAATCTAAGTCAAAATAAAACAAAATCCCACAAGCTCCCAATAACAAATTCTCAATCATTTGATATAATGAATTAGAATCTATGGACTCTTGAGTTATTTTAGACATGAGTTTATTTAGGACTCTGTCATTTTGACTGCAAGAACGTTACCAGATAAAGGAAAAACAAATTAAGGCAGTAAACTCTATACAACCAAAGGATTTTCAAAGAAGTTTTTCCAGAGGTATGAAAATAGTAGAGACTTCATATTCTGGACATGGACATGCTCAGTGGGCCTCATAATTTAAGCAAGGAAAAAGTGTTTGTTTAGATACACTTCATAGGACTTGTTATCTTCATTTTGTAGATATGAGGTGGTATTCCTCATTCACTCCCTTGCTCCTAAGAACCAATAAAATAAAACCTTAGAGGAAAGTTTATTTCCCCCCTTTATTTTTATATATAATAAAATCTCTGATATGATGTAGAATAGTTAATAGCTTGACATATATTAACTAATATGTTCATATTTTACTATATCAATGACTGGGAAATTAGGACATAAAGTAACAGGAATTCTTATTTGTCTCCTCAAAGCTATTTCTTCATATACCTGTCCTGAAATACATATTCAAAATTCTTTTATAAATATTTAGGAAAATATGCTTTTATAAATTATACTCCAAACAGTAACATATCTGAGAATATCTCTTTCTGAAGTAGTGTGTAAACATTATTGTGTTCTGGGACTAAGGCCAATCTGGCTATTGTTAGCAAGAAAGCCATAGGCAGAAATCCTTTGAGTCCTTATTCCAGGCTAGATGTGAAAAATTAATTATATAACTATATTTTATCCTCTGGGGAGGATCTACTCTCTTTCAGACAAAGACAAAATGCTGAGTCAAGAATCCAATACTCTTACTGATTCTCTGGTTTCACTAACCTAATTTCTCTCCTAGGAGTATACTGTGTACATTGTACCTCTCTTCACTTAACTATTTACCCTCTCTGGATTGGTCCTCTTCTGTAACATTGCCATGGGGCAACATCGTGTAGTTAGTCGATGATCTTAAATGCCATCTTTGAATTTAATTTTCCTCATAAGGTAACATTTCTGCAAAGTTAACTTGATGTTTTATTAATCATTAAACAAATATATGCTCTGTGATTACTATGTAATATCATTTCACATTTCACCCATAGTTATAGATGAATTAAAACAGAGCAATGCTATTTCCAGCAATGCAATTAAAACTTTAATGTGTAAAATTATCAAGAAACAGGTAAGTTTAGAGATGTTTGATGTATGTGAAAATTATTAATAACTCTTATTGCAATGCTAGGATATAGAGCAATTAAGAATGCTCACTTAACTAAATAGAGCTCAAAATAATCAGCTACTCTATTTAAACTCAAACTTGGAGTTTAAAGAGCTTAGAAAGGAGTGTCGTAAGCCCAAAGCACACAATGTACAAAGGGATGACATCACTGAGGAAGGGAATGAGTAGAGATTAAGTGACAGGAGGGCATTCTGACAAATGCAAGACAAGATGAGGAGTTTAAATTATAACCAACCTTAAGGAAAAAGGTAATTTTTTTTCAAAAATTTGATTTAATTCATGTTTCCAAATATTTCCCCTTGGAAGAGGCTATGGTTGGTGAGTGACAAGTGATGCAGTAGCTGTAATTAATCTTGAGTTTGTTTCAGTGACACATGCTTTGTACACATTCAGTGATATCATGTATTCAAAGATTTTCTCACTCAAGCAATGAAGCTGTTAAAAAGAGGTCTTCCAGTGGTGAATCGTCAATGACTTGAGACCCCCTTTATCTTATCACTTGGCTCTACATTTCCATGGAAGGGTAACAAAAACTAATAAATCTAGCAGGCAAGTTATATGAAATGTGCACACTTCTGTGTTCCAGAACACCGCCATGCTATCAGGCTGCCTTCAACAGCACTAGGGCATGTAAGAGAGCGGTTAATGGTTCCAGAGTAACAAAGAAACACAGAAAAGTAGAACACAAATCAAAGACATGTTTAAGGAAGATCTGCAATTCATGAAGTGTGTGGAAAAGAAATTTGTCATGGGAGTGCTATGCATGAAATAGGGTTGTTGAAGGTAGTATAGAACAATGAATTTAGATTCCTACAGAAGTGATGATCACCAATACCAAGGAGACAAAATTAAGCTGTATGTATGTGTGTATGTGTGTGTGTGTGTGTGTGTGTGTGCGCGCGCACACACGCGCATTTGTTGACTTTTTTTAATTTAAGAAAAAAAATCATAAGAATCCTAAATAATCATTTTGTCTCCTTTTGCTTGTACTGTGAAATGAGCTTGTAAAAATAATTTCACCCTTTTTTAAATTTTAACTGTGCTGAATTTTGATTTGTCAGTTAGAAAAATGTTTACTCCTATTATCTCTTTTGAATCTTCTGTTTACTTTATGATCTTGATGGTTTTCCATTTCCTTCATTTTATGCTCCTAATTTGATGTTGGAGTATCCAACTACTTTAAGACTTCCTTGAGGCCGGGCGTTGGTGGCGCACGCCTTTAATCCCAGCACTCGGGAGGCAGAGCCAGGCGGATCTCTGTGAGTTCGAGGCCAGCCTGGGCTACCAAGTGAGCTCCAAGAAAGGCGCAAAGCTGCACAGAGAAACCCTGTCTCGAAAAAAAAAAAAAAAAAAAAAAAAAAGACTTCCTTGAAACTTGCTTTTCCTTTTCTATTTTTTCTTTTCTTTCCCCCTTCCTGCCTTTTTCTCTCTCTTCCCATTCCTTTCTTTTGACTTTTCTTTTTATGCTTCACCTCTTCCTTTTTATTTCTATTTCTGCTTCTCTCTCTGCCTTCTTTTTTCCTTTTCTCTATATTTAATGATTGCCTATTGTAGGCTGATGACATAGTACAAGAAACCCCAGACTGAGTTCCTGGAGATGTCCATTCTATATTCATGCCCTCAAAGGTTCTCTAGGTGGGTATGTTGGTACACATCTTTAATCACAACACTTGGGAAACAGAGGCAAAGAGATTTCTATGAGTTTGAGGCCATTCTAATGTACATAGCAAGATCTAGGACAGTCAGTTCTATGTAATAGAGAAAGCAGGTTTCCAAAACAAACAAACAAAAATTTATAATCTAGTGATCGAGTGTAAAAAAGAGTAAGAAGAAAAGCATATTTTCTCTTCTTATGATTGGATACCATTGGAAAGGAATGAAAGTGTGACAAGAACAAAACTATGCCATTGCTTTCATGAAGACATATGCTTAAAGGGCTAGAGGGATGGCTCAGCAGCTAAGAATACTTGTTCTTGCAGAGGATACAACTTTAGTAGCTTGCATCTACATATAAGCCAACAACTGTCTCTGTAACTCCTTATCGCAGGTTTGGTTTTAGAGAGCTTCTCTGAGTGCTCAGGTATTTGACTCTCCACGATGGGATTGCGCTGCTTATGATGTACACAATATGATCACCTACACGATTTAGTGCTGTCTTCAGAGTCGCATATACTTAGCGTGTTAATACGCTACTCACATACACATATAGAGACAACTGGATAGGAAAATGTTAAGAGTATCGTCAATAACCATCTCTACATTATAATCACTATGCTCTTACACATATGCTTATCTAGATCTGGCCACTAATGAACTTTCAAAGCATTCATGTGCAAAAGTACATGCTTAGTTTGTTTACGAATGTTTTATATTAAGCGGTGAATTGTAGTTCCTGTTCATAAAACAGCTTGTTGATGAATCAACTTCGATTTCCTTTACTTTTCCTTATCAAAAGAAACATGGAAGGGGACTTGTAAGATACTGAGTAGTAGGGCACTGTACCTTGTATGAAGTCTTTCTCTACAGTAACACTATATGTATGAAACTTCTTGAGGATATTGCTATACATTGTGAGAAGCTGATTCAGCTTAGCGCGAGATAGGGCTCTAATCTTCATAAGCCTATGCCTGTGTCCTTCAAATTACGAGGGTGATTCACCATAATACAACCCGATGATATAATTCAAACATACTGCTGTAATAAGGGTAAGATGTATGCTAAGTAGCACTATGAGGAGATAGTTCAGAGCTACTTCTGTGTGCGGACACTATCGCGATACACAAAACAGATCACGCTCATTGAAGACCACACACGAGCACAACATAGTAACGCAACTCATGAAGTGCAATCACTAAGTGTTATGTTGATAGGTTGAGTGTGTCCAGAGGACAAGAGGAGGTCCTTACATACGGACCTCTTGCAGTCACCACAAAACTGCTCCTAGCAATAATAGTTGCGCAGTATGAGAGCTAGTTATAAGACGATTGTGGATTATACCGAGATAAAAGGACGAATAATAAATAGTTTGTTCAACACTGACTGCTTGTCCATAATGCATGAGCTCCTCTCATTTGTAGTTGAACTCATAACATGTCTAGGGTTTTGTAATTTACTTAGTGATATTTCCGCTGGGGTGTACTTGTGAAACTTACAAGCCGTCACAGACATTTACGTTAGTCTCACATAAACTATACTAGGGAAGGATCACACAGTGCTGTAACGCCTCAACTTTGCAATGGTATGACCAGCGATAACTCTGCAGAGGAAAACAGATTTGGCATTATGAAGTTCTATTTTCTATCCTGTTTCGCAGTCAGAAGTGATGCTTTGAGCTACATGATATAATGGCAGGTCCAAATAGCCAGTACTTGCAATATATACGACAGAATCTCTAGTAATATCTTGTGGAACTGTGTGCGGAGGGTCAGAGCCATCTCACATTCATGCATCACTTTCCATTTAATTATGGTATTTATTGTATGTCGTAGCTGGAATAGGTCTTGATTATTTATATGGTTACTTGTTTCTTACATAGAAAATTCTAATTGGAATTGGGGTGTAAGAATTCAAGTTTCAAAACTAGGATTAATGTCTGAAAAGAGTGTCTCATAAGAACCAGCAAACAAGTATCTACTGATATTTCTCTGAAATTGTCATCATATGCCAATAGTTTTTAACATAATAAAGTTTATATACAAAATAGAGAGACGCGCAGATTAGAACCTTTATTTAGTCAGTTTATCGGATATAATCATGCTAGTTATTCTAGTTTAGCACTGATACTATTAACTCTTGTTTGAGATGATCCTTTTCCATGTTATTCTCATCATCTTATTTCGATTTCTTATGATGTCCTCATATTGTTTAAGAACTGGAGAGCACTCAATGATTTGCAGTTGTTTTCTTTAGAACTTGGCTATTTAGATACTGAATGAGCCTAGTCTTAATTTACCAGATGTTTATCTAATGTTGTTAGTCCGCCAATGTCTTGTCGTAGTTAGTTAGACTGTTGGAGGTAGAAACAGTGATTTGCCGAGCGCACACAGCAGACTAAGAGGGAATAACCTTTTGAAGAAATGAATCTATGGAAGGTCCTTCATGATAATTGAGGGAGCATGTAGGGTGAGTAAACACAATGTGTATATGGCTCCAATGAATAGAGCTGCACAATAGGATTCTGGCTCTATTAGTTAATAATAATTTTATGTGTATTTAATTACGTCAAAAATCTAGACAAGGTGGCCAATCCTAGAATATATAGATGGGTTTGTGTAAGCACACACATGAACATGGGGAATACGTCGAGTGAAATTGTAAAACTTCAGGACCACGCTCTCCGGAAGAAGAAGTTCGGGATTTACTCCACTTTCACTCACAGCACTCTTGTAGACTGACCATACATCTTCTTCATCCGTACAAGTGAATAAGTCGAGTTTTTTTTTTATAGTATATTTCAGATTTGGAGTTTTGTGTATCATTTAAGTTATCTCTCTGCAAAACACAAGGCCGCAGACCAGATGTCTATTGGTTGGAAGTATTCTAATATAGAGTATATCATAAATAGTAACGTACAGAATGACGCAATTGATACTGTTTCAGACAACTATACACACGCCTCATTTCAGTAATAGCGTGCACTCATGGGTAGTATAGCGTCTCATGCATAATTGGACACTTCTCTATGTCTTACAACCTGACTATTGGGTTATATCATTCTTTGCTAATTAGAAGCCGGTCTGTAGAGGTTTTAATTATTCTTAGCTATTGAGCAAATTCAATTCTTGCGAGCAATGACAATCTAAGATATCAATGTGAGATTTTTTTACCGATATTGTAGCAAGTAGTGGCGCTCTGGCAGGCAGTGAAGGCAGCGTGATGTGGATTTATGTTCTTGTCATAGATCGTTGAAATCATCCTCTTCCACTGTGTGTTGGAATTAAGCTAGTGTTAAGATTATAGTTGACCAAAATATGTTCAAGTGCAATGAGATGTCTCTTACTACAAGAAAGGGAGGCACATCGAAAATAGCTGTACTCATCGTCCCAGCAGGTCCATATATGATATGAGGTAATGGGGAAGGATGAACATAGTGATATTCCTTCTGTGTGTATCGCTGTGCATATGACATATGAAGATATGTTGGTAGGGTTACAAACCAGGTGAAGAGATATATGGGGAATATCTGTATTTCGCCCAGTGAGAGGGCTCGAGAGAAAGATTGACTAGCTTAAGTGGATAGCGAGATGTCATACAGACTGTACGGGGCTAGGAAGCAAGCTCTTATGATTTCTTCTGCATGCTAGAGATTTTTATTTCCTGCACTGCTTTGTAGTGCACTCTATATAGTCATTAGTAACAGTAACAGCATTGCTTGGATTACAAATAGAATCCTGGGTTTGATCTTTGTGCTGTGTTGTATAATGATGCTTTGTATTTTTTTTGATATGTTTCTTCGATAGATTTTTATTAGCTGCCAATATTTCTTTTTTTTTTAGCTCAGTCATCTTTATTTATACACATCAAAACAAGGCATGCTTTTCCCATAATTAACTCAACATGTTTCTCATCCTCCATTAACCCCCAGCAAAAAGCCAAAATGATGTCGAAATGTGTTTTTTCCTCACTTTAACATCAAACATCTTTAAACCCAGAAACAGTACAGTTATTGCAAATTTTTGCTGGCATTGGCCAAATCTTCGAGTTGGTAACATCCTGTTCTTTACAAAAACTAAAAGGTAATTGAAACATTAGGCACACATTTTCAAGAACAACAATATTCTTCAACACACAACTCATTTACAGAAAAATAGGGGTGATCTGCTCCGATCCTGTCAGCCTGCTGATATCAGAAGCAGCTCCCCAGGCTGCTTTCAGACAGCTCGCTTCGCCCAGACGAAGAAAACCATGAGACAGCACAGCTCCCATAAAGAATTTAGGGAAAATATTGAGAATATAATTGGTTATCAGGAATGATACACATCTTTCCATTGCAAGATGAAAAAATGACACCTAAATCCAACCAAGAGAATCTCAATAGGCAATGAGAAGAAGATAGAAGGAGGAATTGCAGGCCGTGCGTGGTCGCAAGTCGTTACTTGCCAGTATCCCTGAACGGTCCCAGCTGGTCCTTAGCTGAAGTAAGAGTGTCCCTGTGGGCTTTTAACGCTCATCTGGACGGCTGTTTGGACGCTGTGAGGTCCACTACTGGTCCAAAAAGAATCTCGCGCAAGGTGTGGAAGGTGGAAGCTGCAGGATTCTCTATAGGTGGCGTAAAGAGGGGCGGGTTGCGTTGTGAGGGCGAGGGCTCCCAAACAATGGCTTGTTGCTTTAGCAGTTTTGTCTAAACTATGTCTTTCTTGTGTTAGTTCAGAGTAGCATGTTTGGGAGGCTCGGCTCGCGCCGTTAACAGGTCTGATTAGCAGCAGCGAGCAAACTGTGAACCATGCTGGAGAGGTGTGACGGGAGATGAGAATTTGAGAGATGTGATATGAGTTGATAGAGTCGGCACGTTATGTCGTGGGTACTTCGTCAGGTATAGAGCGAGATATAGGAGGAAAACTGACGTTTGGTGAGAGAGTGGCCGGTAGACGCTATACCCGATAGCATCATTGGGAGACGTAGGTGCGATTGATCTACGCTCATCAACAGAGGTACGCAGGGGGGGCGATACGAGCTGTGGTGTGTGTCGTGGAGATGTTGATGAATACTCGGTGCGTTTGACAATTGCAGTATTGATGGAGGCATACGGTGGCCGGACTAGACGCAGCTGACTGTAGGCTGGGTGTCTGATGCTAGGGTTGAGGATCGGTGTTCATGGCAGGCTCTAATACGCGGGATCCAGATCGATGTCGATTGAAGAGGACGTCTGCCGAGAGTTGTGATATGTCTAGTTGATAGATCAGGGCAGTATGCGTGCTGCGTTCGTGGATCTCAGGAAAGGTCCAGAATAGGTCAGTTCGATTAATATTGGAGTTGTGTATGGCACGAGGTGATTGGTCGTAGATGACGAGTGTTGGGAGATGCTGAGTAGGCAATCGTGGAGGTAGGGAACGATGATGTGTGTGAGTGGCGGAAAGGCGTTGACGGATGATACGATTACGCGCGGGGTGATGAGAGAAATAACTATTGGCGAGAGATGTCTGTGATTGTCACTCCACTCACGCTTTAGGCTCTTTGACTCTGAAATGAGGGTGAGGCTGTTGGGTATTGAGTCTGGGGATCTTGCGTATGAGTAATGGTGTCGCAGTTAGGTTTGAGAACAGGGGAGGATTCGACATATGGAACTCGGTAGGATACTTTAGGTGTATGGCAGCAGAAGAGTATGAGGCGGTAGATGATGAAGTATTCCCGTCGATAGGAGCCTGAATCTAAGGGGCATTGCGTCGTTATCAGTCCCTGTAGGGATGAAATGGCTTAGAAGGGAGTTAAATAAACTGGGTTTTGAGTGATAGTGTTGTTGTCATGCTTGTAAGAGAGCGAAGAGTTCAGCCTGTAAAAAAGGTGGGGCGCTACCTGGAATAGGAGATTATGCGTGGTCAAGAAAGTCGTAGGTAGCGGGCATGAAACGAGCACCAATGTCGTGAGTTCTGAACGAGGCCTGAGCGGCGCTATGCTGTGGGCGTGTATACGCATGAGAGATAGGTATCTCGCGCGCGCCTAGTGTGGGACGGTGCAGTGGCTGTCTGTCGGGGCATTGATTCTTAAATATTCATGGAGAGAGGCGAGTGTGTTGGCTTTGCTAGATTGAGGTGAGCTACTTACGCATGAGATGGAGAGCCGAGCGGATCTAGGGGAGCGACAGTGAGGTCCGAGGAGTTGTGACTGGAAAATGTGTGTGAGGTTTGGCATTCTAGCTTATGAGGGTGAGAAGGTCGTGGTAATGTAGAGAAGAATTAGCGGTGGAGCCAGATTTATGAATGATGATAGTCGCTAGAAAGGGCCATCAGCGGACATGAAGCTATAGAGAGTTTGCTAATTTCTTTCTTTATAAAATCAAAGGAAATAAAATTATTCTTTTAATCAAAAGGATAGTTGGGTATAAAAATGGATTTCTTAGAGCAGTGGATTTATAATCAGTTTATTATAGACAGATGCGAAGTTAGAATGTAGTGATCAAGATAAGTTAAGGTACGATGATGAGAGTTGCAGTGATGCTGACGAAGAGGAGCTGCGAGAGCTCTGTTATCGAATTAAACAGTGAATCCAGTAATAGCAGTCGTCTATTGGAGCCACTGATACGTGCCGTAATAATTCGAATTTCGCGTCGGTGAGATGTGTCTGGACACTTGATGAAGCTGGGGAAACTATAGGCAAGGTCGTTAAGGCGTAATGGCTTAATTTGAAAATATATGCTATATATACATAAACAAATGAGAGATGAGCGGGGCAAGAGCGACCGTGTTACGTGCTCACCTAGCACGCGTATAGGTTCAGGATCTCTCTCACATTTATGAGATGATAGCCGTATAGGTAGTCTGTAACGCCTGCGTATAGATCACTTGTCATGTGAGCAAGTCAGGTGGAGTTCCACGATGGGTGGGGAATACTCGCATGGATTGAAACTGGGAGATGCCGGGCTGATGGAAGCGTAGGCTGTAGCTATGCAACAGTGCCTGAGTTGTAGATACTGAGAGTAGGGGGTGAGCGAGGGAGCATAGAAGGACGAGATGATGGTATGTATGGTAATGGAGGGTCGCCTGACCATGAGTGTGTGAAGTCTATTGGTGAGTAAGATCTGCACGTGCACAAGGTAGAAGGTCCATTGCACTCAAGGAAGGAGAGAGGATAGTTTGGCTGGCTTCCTGATTGGTTTCATTCAGTTGTAGTGTTATTATGACAGTGTAGTGGAAACGCTTTACATGACACCTAAGGTCTGTCTCAAGGCTTGATTGTAAAATCAGTATCGAGGAGGCTGAGAGATACGTGGGGCTTGGTAGGGTAAAATTACGTAAGCGTGGCGGGAGGTGTTTGAACGAAGGTCATTGGTGAGATTCGATCAGGCGGATAGTGTTGGCAGATATAGATGGAAGTTTCGCTGTCAGTCGCCAGGATAGTGTCGATATATATAAGAGCACGAGGGATAGTATCGTAATTCGCTGAGACGCTACGATATCGGCGCGCTTGGTGAGGAGGAATGAGTGCTGAGCATGCCCTTGGCATGACGACTCCTGGTATTCGCGGTAGTCGGCGTGAGCTGGGAGTAATTGAGGGATGGAGAGTAGATGAGAGCGCTTGACTTGAAATGATCGTACGTGTCTAGGATGACCCGATGTTACTGATCGGATAGGCGCGAAGACATATTCCAGTATAGTGATTATTTGGTTCTAGGAACACAGGGGAAGTGGTGTGCTCAGTCGGCACACAGGAGGAGAGTGGCGATAATAATTTAACAAGCGACCGCATTTGCGGAGAGAAGCCGCAGCGTGTTTCAATAGTCGGAAATGACTGATAAATTGCTGCGATATAACTGGAGGAATACGAGCACAAGAGAGTGTCGAGTAGAGATGTAATCAGCGAGACTATAAGAGCCGGCGGCTTATTTGGTGGAAACGAAATTAAGCCTAGAGCATATATACAAGTGAATTAAACTGACAGAAATTGTTGTCAGCGCAGAGGTGTAAGTATTCGATGAAGAAATAGTAACGACATGTCAGGGGAGTTCAACATTTGATCATTACATGTAGCACGAATTTCTGAAGGTCTTTTAATAAAAACTCAGAGCCAGAATATTGGGGTAAATGCTGAAAGATCAGAGAGACAAAGGAACAAGCCACAGCCACCACCTCTTACCTCACCGACTCCTCAGCCTGAAAAACCTCTAGTTCCTGTCAATCATGCCTTATATACCTTTCTTGCCCAGCCATAACTTCCTGGGATTAAAGGAGTGTGTGCTTCCCAAGCAAAGGCATGAGATCTCAAGTGCTAGGAGTAAAGGTATAAGATACCCAAGTATGGGATTAAAGGTGTGTGCCACCACTGCCTGGCTCTGTTTCTCTCCTAGACTGAGTCAATCTCATGTAGTCCAGGGTGGCTTTGAATTCACAGAGATCCAAAGGGTCTCTGCCTCCAGAATGCTAGGATTAAAGGTGTGTGCCACTATTGCCTGGCTTCTGTGTTTAATCTAGTGGCTAACTCTGTCCTCTGACCTTCAAGCAAGCTTTATTAGGGCACACAGTATATCACACAATTACACATGTCATAAAGCATCACATAAACCATTTATATTTGTGAATATGTGTCTATTAAGTATTTCCAAAAATTTCATTCAAAGAAAGAATAAATCATTTAAATCTTTCTGGCAGGCATTATGATTTCATTAGTATTTAGAACAATGCTTTAAAGTAGTTGTTAGTCCTGTGTTATATGCATTGAAATTAATTAAAAGCTGGTGAAATAACATGCAAAATCAAAATAATATCTTGTTCTATAGAAAGAATTTAAAACTATTACTCTAGGGTGTATTTAAACTTGTTAATGTAGTTATAGGAGATATTTGACTCTTTAGATAAGCTGTTAGAAACTTTCCACCTTTCAAGTTTTGTTTATGGAAGGTGATCATGTTAATATCACAGATATATACTGTATTATTAAAGAAATATTAAATGAAGTATCTTCTGTTTTGGAAACCTTTAAGGATAAATGACATTTTCATTCTAATTATAAAAATGTTTTAATTATGTTAATTTAAAAACTATTTGAATAACAGAAGAAAAATTGTTCAATCAGTATTTTAAAATTACTGTGAAACCTTCAGTGTATCTGATGTCCACATTTTCCTTGTTTCCAAGAAGACACAATGCAAACAGTGCATTTTAACTTTGTAGTACATTTGCTTTGTATACTCTTATAAATGGTTAATATCATCTTATATATACCTGATAACCCAATTAAAAAACAATGCTTACAATTTCATGTAACAATAATATGTTGGTTCTTCTGAAACAAAGAAAGAAAAATAATGAGAACATAAATCCCTAGAGACACAGGGACTTTTTCTGTGTGTATTGCTATTAGGAGCCTCACACAGTTTAGATAAACACTGCTCCCTATGTGTTTATGCCAGATACGGCTATAGCATTAGCTCTCAAGAACTAATATTCCATTCTCAATAATAACACTTCAAATTAACATAAAGGATTAAAACATGTTTAGTATTGGATCACTAGTTACTGTGCTCTTCCCTGACACTCTTAACATTCCTCAGTTATCTGTATTTCTTTGTACATGGCTGATACCTCCTGAGCTTCCTCCATACACATTAGAATGGCCATTCATTGGTGGAGAACTTTTCAGTTCATGTTTAGGAAGTCACATTATTGAGACTTCATAGGTGTAGCTTCTGACATTAATTAGGAGACACTATCTCACAGCAAAAAAAAAAAAAAATTCACCAACTTGCACCATAATATGAGAGCTTTTCACAATAAATACATTGAAGTCAGATTACTGATTCAAAACATATGCATATGTAATTCTGTTATTCATTTTAAACATTTTATTTTCATACACTATGTTAGTTTGTACTCTGACATAGAAAATATTGGGTAAAAAATGGGTTTTGATAGTTATTTTGAATCCTATACTTTCACCTAAAATGTATATGTATATATTTCTTCTGAAACACAAAACAAGCTTTTATATCATCATTTCTGTTTTTTTATTTACAGGCATCCATCTACATCCTTTAGTATATATTCTCCTTCCCATTAATTTACTTACTCTTTTACTTACTTTTTCACTTTCAAAATTCATGTAATATGTAAAGCCATATTAATAAATATCATATCAAAGCAAACATAAGATTTTGATGAAAATACTTTTATGTATATAAGTATAATATAAATTAAATAATCTTCAAACTCAATATAATAATGACATGTGAATATCAAATAAATTTGGATACAATAGATTTGGTGTTTTCCTTTTGAGCATGATTAATTATTCAGCATCATTTGGGCTCAGATTGGTTGATTATAATCTTTCCTTTTTTTATAATGAATGGTTGAATGTAACAGAATTTTAGTGAGTCTATGTATATTTCTAAAATAAAATAATAGTCTATGCAATAGTTCTAAACCTTGTTTATTTTTGGAAACCCTGTAATTTCATTTTTTTAAGTCAAATTCAGGGACATTTTGTAGACTGTGCACTATGAAATGATTTTAGGATCTGTGACAGATTCTCTCTTGTCATTTGATGGATTAGAGGGTAAAGCACATTCCACATAAGTATGACAACCTGTGTTTGGATTCCAAGAATCCCTGCAAATGTCTGGCAGGTGTAGCAGCTTGTCTGTAATCTAAGACCTTAGGAAGCAGAGAGAGGGTATTCCATGGGCAACCTGGCATGCTAGACTAGTCCAACTTGTGGGGTCAGCAAGAGAACTCATCCAGGCAAACAAAGTGGAGAGTAATGGAAGAAAACAACTGACATCAACATCTGGGGTCCACATGCACATAGACACTAATACGTGCACTGGCACACAGGTGAATCCACTCACATGGAAATATGAAAACATGTGCCTGTCACATCTACTAAAAGAAAAACAAGTGCTTACATGAAAACGCCATCTAATTTCCCTAAGCTTTGGAAGTCTATCATTTCAACCCAGACCCTAGTATTTCTTATATTATTTAGCCTTTTAAAATTCAATACATATATATGCATATAATTAAGAACAAATCTAAGAGTGTTATGTGCAATAGGTGCATTTATTATTCATATTATTCATAATATGTTTCATAAAGTAAAAATTATGCCCTGAAATACTAATAAAATAAACTCCGAGATTTCCTTATATTGTAATAAACACCTTCTTAATTTTTACTCACAAAAATCACACCTATATCTGTGTATCTGTGTGTGAATGTTGTGTTGTTTTGTGTGCATGAGTGTGTGTGTGTGTGTGTGTGTGTGTGTGTGTGTGTGTTTGTGTTATCTTTCAAAATTCTGTCGATTTCATCATGATTCTGTAAAGGGCTGCATTATTTTATAAATTGTGTCCCTATATTTTTTTAATATTTATAGTACATATATTCCATATTAACAGTAATTTGAAAATATCTTTCAATTTTATGATTAATATTTCCCTAATGAATTAAAATACACGTGGTTTAGAATACATAAGAAATTTGAATACATTGAAGTTAAAAATATCATTTTGAGAGAAATGACAGCTCATAATATTTAAACTTTCAAAGGTTAGGGATTTAGCTCAGTGGTAGAGCACATGCCTAGCAAGCACAAGGCCCTGGGTTTGGTCCTTAGCTCCAGAAAAAAAAAATTAAACTTTCTACTATCACGAATATAACACTCAGAATTTATTCTCAGTTTTCAAGAATGTTTAACATAATTCTTCATAAATACTTCATCATTAAGTAGTTTGTTAACTGGTTTCCAATAATAGTCTGACCATTTGGGGGCTTTCTTGAAAAAAAAAGTTGGAAAGCAGAAAAATATTTATTATTTCATTTTCAGCTACATACTTTATTAAATTATCACATTATAAGAATGTAAGAATAATTTACCTATAACTTTTAAATTATTACACTAAAAATTCCTTTTAATGCTTATATTGCATTTCCCTACTTAGATTTCATTCATGCAGTTCCTAGGCCCTGATAACTGGTAAAGGTGCTGGCCACATGCTTGACTTATTTTTACTTATGATATAGTCTATGCAGAGATGATAAAGGCATTCTAGACAACCTGAAATTTGTTGTGTGCTTAATAGGAGCTCGATATTGGGCTAAGTGCTAATTCACTGATATTAAATCTTCCTGGCATTTCTGGAACAATGTTAATTGCATTCTATTTTAATATCTGGCTGAGTCACATACTTATTTTATTTAGGATTATTTTCATGCATATGGTGAGTATGAAGTTAGAGATTTTATTCTTTCTCAAAAGTCATTCAAAATTTAGAAAATATTTCATTATCTAGTCACCTTAATTATCTTTCATACACAATTCCCACAGCCTTAATATTCTATGCTTCATGCTGATTTTCTTTTTGTAACACAGTTTGTTTTCAGACTTGACTTAAATAATATTTGACTGAGGCAATGTGTCCAACAATAGAATCCAATGTGGCAGGCAGACCTAGGGGATGTTAACATGGAGACCATTTGGCTGGTTGAGAAGAATCACTATGGAAGCTGAAGCATGTTAGATTTGGACAGCTTGTCCCTGAACACTAGTAGTACTTCAGTGAGCCATTAGCTATTGTTTTGTCCATGACACAAAAAATGCTCCCAAGAGCAGGGGTGGCTGAAGGCTAAACAAAGGGAATATAAATGCTACCATTGTTATTACTGAGGAGCGATATTGCAGTGGCTGTCCATCAAATACACCAGGACAAAATCAACCATACTGCTTCTCTGACATTTCTCAAGACAGAAGTCAATTCTATGGACACTGGTGTCATCTCCGTCATAGCTGATGTTGGCAAAATAAAAGCCATCTTCAGCATTAACTACAACATCACTTCCTGTATTTGTGATTCCCATGTATTAAAGCAATGCCAACCAGATATAACATTATTTTGTTCAACAATTGTATTTGTCTACCCCTCCACCAGCCTCTTTAATTCAAGAGTTGTCATTCTTGTCATAGTCTACATTTATATGTTTTCCAATATGTAAAAATATACTTTGAGGAGACCTGGTAGTAAATAGAATAATGAGCTTGGATAGAGGTATAGTACAGTCTTTGTGTACTTGATACTGTAAAATGTTTGAGAAGCTAGAAAATTTCTTAAACATCCTTACATTTCTGTCATGCTTTTCTGTCTCTACAATCTGTGCCATGAAAAAAAAAAATGGTTTAAATAAACTTCTGGATCTTTCCTTGAATTTGAATTTCTTCTTTATCAACAAATAGACTGTTAATTAATGTCAAAGGGAAGTAGTGAAAATTATCTGGTACTTTGTAACTGTGAGTATCTTAAATTCTTTTTAAGACTAGAGACTAGAGGTGTAGATTAGTGGTAGACTACATGTTGATCATGCACAAGGCTCTGAATGGGCTGAACATCCAATAATAAATAAGAATTAAATACTGTGTGCATCTGCATGAGTACATACATATTCACACACAGGGAGAATAGAATTTAAAATACTCATGCTGCTTAGAATTAAAGAGAAATGATTATTCAAAATAACCTGTTAGAGCATTACTCTATTTTTGTGACATTTAGAAGTCAAAATGCCTACTGAGACTAATTTAAAGAAGATTGAATGTAATGAACATAGGTTTCCCTTGGGCATTATTATATAAAGACATCTGTAGAGAAGGGTCATAAATAACACAAAGAAATTTAGGTTTTTTTTTTCTGAATTTTAAAAAATCTAAAATATATTCTCCTGAGTAATACAAGGTCCAGAGCTGTTATAGTTATCTGTTTTAATGATTGGGGTGTCTAAGAATGAACTGGGTTATGGATTAAACTGTGGTTCTTTTTTTAATTTTATAATTTGATTTAATTTTACATATCAGCCATGGATTCCCCTGTCCTCCCTCCTTCCACCCCCTGCCTTCCTCCCAGCCCACCCCCATTTCCATCTCTCCAGGGCAAGGACTTCCCTGGGGATTCAGCTTAGCCTGGTAGATTCAGTCCAGGCAGGTCCAGTCCCCTCCTCCCAGGCTGAGCAAAGTGTCCCTGCATAGGCCCCAGGTTCCAAACAGCCAACTCATGCACTAAGGACAGGTCGTGGTCCTGCTGCCTGGGTGCCTCCCAAACAGTTTAAGTTAATCAACTGTCTCACTTACCCAGAGGGCCTGATCCAGTTGGGGGCTCCTCAGCTATTGGTTCATAGTTTATGTGTTTCCATTAGTTTGGCTATTTGTCCCTGTGCTTTTTCCAATCTTGGTCTCAAAAATTCTTGCTCATACAATCCTTCCTCTTTCTCGCGGATTGGATTCCTGGAGCTCCACCCAGGGTCTGGCCATGGATCTCTGCATCTGTATTTATTCTTGTCTATTGCAGGAGATATCTTCTCTGATGGTGGCTGAGCAATGTATCTATGAATATAGCAGAATATGATTAGAAGTAATTTCGTTGCTGAATTCCTTTAGTATAACAGTAGTATTTGGTTTTTCTCCTAGGTTACTGACCAATCTAGTCTCAGGTTCATGGCCACTTGAGCAGTGTCAGGGAAGGATTCCAGTATTACACTAGTGCATCCTGCATGTAGGTCACCATTGTAGATAGAAAGACTTGTAGCTGGATTGGTGTTTACCTTTGTGCTTTAGTAGCATGCAGAGTACCTCCTCATACGAAGAACACTAGTCAATATAAGTAAAGGTTCTACATAGGCACCAACTCAACTTTTCCATGTTCAATGAATTGTTGAGGTATAGTCTTTAGCAATATCACCTTATCTTCAGTTTCTGGAAAACAAGCAATAGCCACAGCAATAGGCTTGGTTGTTTGGGGAAATTCCACAGGGCCATTTTGCCCAAATCAATGAGATGTAAGCAATTCCCAGAACTGGAGTCTTCATTTGGTGACATGTTATTTGACTCATCCTCGTATATGTATATATTTTAAGAAAATTCTGCTGTATTAGGTTTCCATATAACCCCTAAAAGGGCCATTAGTTTAAATGCCCTACTCTGTATTCCCTTCCTCACTCTTTTTTCCTCTTCTTCACCATTTTAGTATCTTATACCAGTTCCTCCGATCATCCATTCATGGCTGTTTATTCTCTTTCAGCTTCCTAGGGTTATACAATCCTCCCCACTAGTCCCTTAATCTAGACCAAATTCTGTGGTTGTATGGACTATAGCCTACTTATCAAAGACTTAAAAGCTAATATCTATCTATAAAAAAATACATAACATATTTGTATTTTTGGAACTGGGTTTCCTGGGGTACTTAGGATGATTATTTCTAGTTCTATCAATTTGCCTGTGAACTTCATGTTTTCTTTTTTCTTTTAACAGCTGTGTAATATTTCATTGTGTAAATGTACCAAATTTCTTTATACATTCATCTGTTAAAGATCCATGCATTTTAAAATTTCTGCTTATTATGAATAATAATAAATGATAAACATGTATGAGCAAATGTTTCTTTAGTAGGCTGTAGAGTCCTTTGAGTATATGCCCAAGAGTGGTAAAGCTGGCTCAAATATTGGTACATTTCCAGCTTCCTGAGGAACCACCACATTGATTCCATAATAGCTGTACAAGTTTGCATTCACACCAGCAATGGATGAGTAGTGTTTCTGCTACATCCCTGTCAGAATGAGTTGTCACTTGCTTTATTGATTTTGACCATTTAAATGGTATAAGATGGAATTTCACAGTCATTTTTACTTTTATTTCCTTGATGCCTAAAGAGGTTGAACATTTCTCTAAGTACCTCTCAGCCATGTGGGTTTCCTGTTAATAATGTAACACTTTGTACAGACCTGCACATCATTTTTAATTGGTTTGCTTGTTTTATTGATGTCTAGTTTATTAATTCTTTGTATGTTTTAGATATTAGTATCCTTTTAGGATAGGTAATTGGTAAAATTTTTCTCCAGTCCCATGGGCTACCACTTTGTCCAAATTAGAGTGTTCTTGCCACACAAAAGCATTTCAGTGCCATGGGGTCCTGTTATTAATTGTTCTTAGTGCCTGTGCTATAAGTGTTCTCTTCAGAAAGCTGTTTACTATGCCAGAGAATTCAATGTATTCCTCATTCTCTTCTATTATATTTAATGTATCTGCTCTTATGTTGAGGTCTGTTTTGATAATTTGGAGTTGAGTTTTCTTCAGGTTGATACCTACAGTTTTGATTGCTCCTTCTACACACAACCATCCAGTTTGAGCAAAACAATTTGTGGAAGATGCTGTCATTTTTCCAGTGTCCATATTTGGATTCTCTATCAAAACATAAGTGTCAAACATAGATGTTTTAACTTATTTTTATTTCTTTAATTTGATTCATTGTTCAATGAGTCTGTTTTTATGCCAATACTATGTTCCATGTTGTTTTTATTACTATAGTTATATAGTACAATTTGTGATGGTTGATACTTCCAACAGGTTTTTTGTTTATTTTTTTATTCAGGTTGATTTAGCTCTCCTGGTTTTGTTTACTTGTTTGTTTGTTTTTTGTGTATGTATGTGTGTGTTTTCAATATGAAGCTGAAAATTATCTTTTAAAATTCTGTGAAGTTGTGTTGGATTTTGATGGTGTTGAATTGAATCTAAAGATTGCTTTTGGTAGGACGGCCAATTTTAGTATATTAATTTTCCAGATCCATGAGAATTGGAGATCTTTCCAACTTCTGATTCCTTTCATAATCCATTTCTTCAGTTTCTTCCACTTGCTTTGTTGGAGTTACCTCCAAGTCATTTTATATTTTTTGTAGTCTACTCTGAAAGATGATGTTTCCTAATTTATTTCTCAGTTCTGAGTATCTATCTTATAATGCTCTCTTTAGTGTACATTTTAATATTCCTTACTCTATAATGCTCAGGTACAAAGAAATGAAAATATACTAAGTGATGATATACATAAGTATATTAATAAGAAAGAACAGCATTCAAGAGTAGATTTTCAAAAGACGGCTTCATTGAAGCAAAGGGAAAGGCTAAAAATTCATCTGTCAAAAATATATAGTGTCATTTTCTAAATAGTTAGCCAATTTGTCTTGGGATTTCTGAAATATGATACATATTAAACATAAGTTGGAATTTTTGAATATCCAATAAACTTTGAATACCTTCTTCTCATTAATAACAAAGCTTATTTGCTCAGCTTCAAATATATCCAACTCATACTATAGAATTATAGACTTTTCATTTTCTTGGTCAAAGATAATACTTAACTGACAGTGTTGTTATCAAAGTGTGACTGTGGCTCTTAAAGCAGAATCCTCTCAAACTTCTCTACTGACTCAAATATTATTCAAGGCAGGGTTTTTTTTTCATTAGAGTCATGCATAATGAAACAATATGGAAAATCCAAACATATAAATTGTTTTCCCCCGTGGCCTGTTCTTGTACTCCAGTATTAAATAAACCATTTGTTCCAATTCAATTCAACTGAGTTGGAGTCTCTTTTATTTCATCAAACTTGATTTTCTCAAAAAATATTTCTAGGGACTAGGTAAATAGCTTATTCAATAAAGTTCTGGCTGTTCAATCACTGGGACCTCTGTTTGATCCATAAACCCCAGGTAAAACAGCCTGTGTTCTTACAGTTTTATAATCCCTGTGCTGGGGAGATAATGGTAGGTGACCTAGAGCTTTCTGATCAAGCCAGTCTAATCCAATACTATACAAGCTACAGATAAGTGAAGGCACCTGGCTCAAAGAACAAGATAGCACCAGAAAATGAAAACAAGTTTGACCTCTGACCTGAACATGTGTACACATATATTTGTGCATATACCATGTACCTCTGCATCCCTACACACAAATGCATATACACACAGACACCCTACATACTAATTCATGTATACACACACAAACACACACACACACACACAGTCACAAAAATATTTCTATAGAACTGTAAAGGAAGTGAAAGTCTCTTGGTTTTAAGTTTTTTATTAAATGTCTAGGATTGGGAGGACATATTGAATTCCAATTTCACAGAATTTGAGAAGCTGTGCCAGAATGGATGTGATTTAAACAAAGGTTTCAAGAAATAATAGAAGCAACAAACAAAGATGTCTTAAAAAGAAACAAGAAAGATTAATATAAAGCCCTAATTCTTAGAAAGCTGGGGTGTTCAGATGTGAAATTATAAAGATAGCTAATAGAGAACAGAGAGGGTTTAAGAGAACATCCTTGAAACTCAGCTTTTTATGGGCTGCACAGCAGAATTAGATGCCTTCAAGAGAGGAATAATCAAATTAAATGTTTGCAATTGATAAAAATTATGCTAGAGACAAAATAATATCCCAGTATTGAAAGTGTGCAACAAGGAGATACATTAAAAGTGTACACAGTGGTTTAGGCCGGAAGACTAGCACTTTACAGTTTACTTTAGTTTGCATCCTGCAACTCAGAGCTGTATTTGTTTCTAAATATTCATCCATGCTGTGATTCTGTTTTCCTAAAGCTATCACAGTCTTTCAATGCTCTTCTTTCCACTCCTATAGTGCTATATTGATACATACTTACATATCAGGCACTCTATAAATACTTGCAATTATATCACTTAAATTGTTCCTTCTTCAAATATGGCAGAATGGCAGCCTGTGCTATTTCTAGTATACAAATATTATTATATGATTCTTTAATTATATTTCAGAACATTGTGTGAATTTCAGGTTCAACTATTGGATGGATTGAGCTCACTCAACTTTTTATGCTGAAGCTATGATCAGTAATATAATAATAATATATATTAATAATATAAATATTCTTTGTAAAAGGAGCTTTTGAGAGAAAAATAAGTTTAATTAGAAGTCCTCTGGGTAGTATAGGCATAATGAGGTGAATATTCTTATAAGAAAATGATACTATTATAGTACCCCCTTTTTTTCCAATAGGTTATTGAAGGCTATTCAAGAACGTATCTCTCTGGAAATTAGAGGCCCTCATCAAGATCCAATAATACAAAAGCCCTGTTTTAGATTTCACAGTTTGTCTGATACTTTGAGAAATGTATGTTTTTTAGACTGCACAGCATCTAGGAATTTATCATCTGTTTTAAATAAAAAGCAATGGTGCGTATTCTCATGATTCTATTAATGCTCTTTGAGCAAAACCACACAGCTTTTGAACTGCTAATTGCTCCAGCCATGTGGTTTATATTTTTCCTAGAGGTAGAATTTGTTAAGAAATTCTTTCATTATACATTCTTATGTTGGACCACAAACTCAGTATTTAATAAAAATTATGGACACTTTCCCTTGAAGCATCCATAGTCATTCACTCACAGATACTTTTCTTCCTATTGATACCTAGGAATGAAATTTTTCATACAATTTCAGGAAATTTGTAGACAATGTAGACTTTACCTGGTTAAGAACAAGCCTTAGCAAATTGTTCCTCTTACCATCTTTTTTTTTTTTTTTTTTTTTTGATTTTTTTCATACAAGAGCCGACTTTATTCATTGCCTGAGACAATTTATACTCTGTGGGTTAAGAAAGGTTACATGAGTGAAGTTCTCATGAGTTAAAGTTGTATACAATGATAGAACAAGGCACATGGGACAAAAACATGTTTTTCCATTCAGGTATATAAAGGATAGGTCAAACATTTAATTGAGCAGCACCACCAAGCAATAATGAGCAACTATATGTCAAATCACATCTTTCTGCACAAAAACACATTGTAAGAACAATTTCTGGATTTGAAGAAACTGAGATCACAAGACTTTTGTTTCATTTTCTTGGAGTGTTAACATAAGTATTCAGAATTCTCCTCAAATGACTCCTTTCCAAGACCAGATCTGATGATAAATATAATTAATTTTATTTTATTTTAGAAAAAGAATATAGCATATACATGAAGAAAGTTCTTTTAAAAATATGGAGTTACACACACACGCACACAAACACATTTTCATATCTGGTGCCCTAGGAAGCCAGAAGAATGCATCCCATCTCCAGGAAAAGGCTTTATTAGCAATTCTGAGCCATCTGATGTGGATGATTGGAACCAAATTGGGTACCTAACAGCAGCTTTACAACTTAGTCGAATTCTCACCATGGTAATATCCATCATTTTGGAGATGCCGGTACCACGAGGTATCCTCCAAGACCATCAGCAGTGGTAAAGTAGAACCAGTAGGAGCCTAGAAGTTATGTGTACTGCAGAGCGCAGAGCCAGAAAGTGACCCAAGTCCTTTGGAGAAGCCCTGAAGATTCTTCGTGGATCCAGTCACTAGAGGTTGAGTTAATTTATACATTCAGACTTTGTTTTTTGCTTTTTTCATGTTTTGACTGCCTTGCTTCTTCCTCTTGCATAGAGACAGTATTTAATTTAATTTTGATTTTTCCATGAGCCATATTTGAAAGGCTTTGAATTTTTAAAAGAGATTTTAGAATTTTAGTGAGATTGCATATTTTTAAAGAAAAACTTTCATTTGTATGAATTTGTAAATATTGTTTGACTTTTATTAAAGCTGTTTATGTTTTTAATGCAGTATCTTGTGAATGAATAAGAAAACAAAGGTTGGGGCTTAATAGTGCCATGTTTGTGTGTCAAGTTGAAAAGTGATCAATTGCACTGGCTACTTCTATGTCAACTTCACCAACAAGCTAGTTATGAAAGAAAGAAAACTCAATTGAGAAAACTCCATATGATCTGGCTCTAAGGCATTTTCTTAATTAATGATTGATTGGGGAGTTGTCCTACGTTCTATAAAAAAGAAGGCTGAGCAAGCCATGGGAGATAATCCAGTTAAGAAGCTACACTGCATGGCCTCTGCATCACCACGAAGTTCCTTCCCCATTTAGGTTTCTGTCCTGACATCATCCTTCAGTGATAAATAGCAATATGGAAGTTTAGGACAAATAAACCCTTTCCTCCCCACTATGCTTTTGGCCATGGTGTTTCATTGCCGAAATTCTAAGACATCTTGTCTTGTCTCAAAAATCCAAAATTAGGATTGTGGACAAATGGCCCAGCAATTAAACACACTGGCTATTTTTTTCCAGAGGACACAGTTTCATTTCCCAGCACCAACAGGGAAGCTCACAACTGTCTGCATGTCCTCTTCCAGCGTCCTCTTCCAGGGAACACAACACCCACACACAGACTTAGATCCAAACAAAACACCTATGAATATAAAGTAAAAATAAATTATTTTTAAAAGAATATATCATATTATGGAACTTTCCCTAACATAACCTGGACTCATCTCTACACAACTAAATCTTTTGTTGTCTTCATTTACATTAAGAGAACTGCGTTTACAATTACAATAAGAAGCAATGGTCAGAGTCTATTCACAGAGGAATAGAAAGGATTCAATCCTTCAGTGATCATATAGAAAATTTCATCACCTCGCAGTGATAGAAGACAGAAACAATAATGGCACAACTTCATCTTCTACAATATAATAACATAGTGGCATGTTGAAAATTTGCCTCTTACCATCATTGAGCTTGTCTATGGTAGAGATTTTTTTCCAGTTGATCTAGTACTTAGACTTCTTCTATCCTTCAGATATGTCAAGAATTACCCCTACATACTGTACAATGTATTTGTTTTTAAATTTTATGTCTATTTTATACACTATTGATTACTCTCAGCCACTAATGTGGAGCAGACATTTTGAATTTTAAATCTGCTTTACAATAGAGGGAACAAAGGCTCACTATATTTTTGCATAGGCCATGGAATTCTTTCCTTTCAGTGTTAGTTACAGAATTAAAACAAGAATCTGCTACCACTTCCCAAGAAAAGAGAAAAATAAATTGATTTTTTAAATATCACAGGCTGGGGAAAGCTCAGTAACAATGTTTGGCTTGTATATGTAAGGCCTTTATTCCTTATTTCAATTTTCAACAGAAAATAAACAAAAAGCAAGTAAAGAAATAGATATCAGTATTTTTATGACTTCATGAAGTTTAGTACTATTAGCAGAAGATCGATTTCACGCAGTGATACAGATCCGTGAAAGAAGCACCTACCCTGAGGAAGGATCATGGTCAGAAATAATTTTTCTGTCAGGTTTGGTGGCTCATGCTTTTAATCCCAGCATTCTGGAAGCAGAGGCAGGATGATTTCTGTAAGTGCAAGATCAGCCTGTTCTACATAGAGAGGACCAGGCTAGACAATGCTACAAAGGGAAACCCTGTCTCAGAATAAAAGAAAAAAGAAGGGAAAAAGTGGAATTTGGTATTGTTTATTTTCTTTTATATTTGAACACCACAATAAGAGATTATGTATAGATATAAATATATGCCCATAACTGTGTTCACAACTTATATATTATTCATTAATTTATATATAGAATGCAAACTTTATTTTAGAAATATATATAAATATATAAACATATTAAATAAATTATGAGAATATAGGTAAAACTCAGAAGTGTTTGAATATTAAATTGACATTATCATTATAGAATTTTGACTGGAACTCAAAGTAAATGGCATAAAGAATAAACTAATACTGATTATAATATTTTCAACAGTTGCAGAGTTACTATAAACAGTATATTATTAACTGCTGTAACATAACAAATTGCCATGAATCTTAGGGACCTAAAATGAGAGGTATGCCATAACCAAGCTCAGAGTCTTTACCTGATATCAAGATTTAGAACTTCTCTAGTTATTTCACCAAAACTCTGTCACTCCCTGACTGCTCATTTCAGTTCTTGATCATATAGGTCACTATCAAAACAAACAAAAGGGTAAAAGATATGATGAATTGTGGAAGCCACAGTCTTTTGTTATGTTAATATCACAATGACATCCCATCACTTCTGCAGTGGAAATAATTGCTATAAGTTAGTCACAGAGCTAAGAAGATAGCCATCAGAGTAATTTGCAAGCTTGAGGACTTGATCTTGATCCTCAGAACCCATGTAAAAGAAGGAGACATGATGGATCCACTTACATTCCTGAAGTGGCAGAGCCTGGTGGATCTACAGGGTTCTCTGACCGGCTAGATTTGCCAAGTTGGTAAGTTGTAAGCTAGTGAGGGACACTATCTCACTACAGACAAGCAATGTCTGAGCAAACACAATGACATTCAAGCATATATCTACACATACACACGCATCACATTGCTCAAATACTCTCTCTCTCTCTCTCTCTCTCTCTCTCTCTCTCTCTCTCTCACACACACACACACACACACACACACACACACACACACACATACTCAGAGAGAAAGAGGAAATAAGAGAGAGAGATAATAAAGAGATTTATGCCAGTTTCATTTCATACACAAGAATATGAGATTCCAAACATGTATTTATTGGATATAATTTTAGAGGCTGCCTACAATGATTGGCATGTACCACCAAGCTTAGTCTTGAATATATTCATGATTCCAATTTTTCCTAAAGCAGAAACTGTATATTGGGTATTTGTATTTTGGCATGTTACATGTTACAAGAAAAACAGGCAATAATGGCTGCCACTAGAAAAAAGTGAACTAGCTCCGTGAATGGATAAATCAATAGTTATAATAGAGAAAACATATTTATCTTTTAACACGATAGATCTTCCTCAAAATGGTTGTGGTTTCTTGGATGTTTTGGGTTCAATTACTCAATGATCCTTGAGTTGGAAGAAAGTTAGATTATAAGGTGTTGAGTGACTGAGAAATATGCTTCTAACTTACCCATTTGTGGATCATAACTCTTCATCATGTGCAAGGGAAGACTTCCCCGTAGACCAAAAGGTGTTCCATAGAGCTGAGTAGTTATAATCAATGTAAAAAAGATGTGGCTGTTTATTTCTTTTAAAAGAACAAATAATTACAGCAAGTATCTTTATGCTATGATAAATGTAGAAATAAAAAGAAGTCATTACAGAAAAAGTATAAGTGTAAAAAATGTTTTCAATCAACATATGTACATATGTTTGCAATGTGGTAATCTAGCTCTTTAAATAACAGGGTATAATCTATTTATCTATCTTTTGAGTTAGAGCAGATGTTTATCTAATAAAACTGAGAGAAAGCATGAGTTTCTGTGTAGTCCTGGGATTTAAGTGGCCTTACATCTTCCATATGAATAAATCTGTGTTAGTCTGCTGTATAGAAAGAGTCACCACAACCTGGCCATTCCATCCTGAATATGAGATAAGTTTTTTTTAACCAGATATTTAATCTCCATAATTTCAGTGCTTTTATCAAATACCTGAAAGAGTATGAACAGAACAATAGAAATCAAAAATATTCAAGACTCAGAAAACCTCAAACCAAAACAAACAAAAAGAAATATAGCAAAAGCAGATATTTATACCCAACCTATAGACACATGTGTTATATAATGTAGTTTAAAGCCATTCAGTTTTCTAGTGGCTTATAGTCAATAAAGGCTAACTCTACATACATGAAGCTAAAAAATTGTCTTACCATGGCTTACCACAGTCCTGTCTCCTCGTTCTTTGAAAAGATTTTTTCTTTTATATTCCAAGGTATGTACATATAATATTAATTACTACTATTGATACTGTTTTATACAAAACACAATTGCAAGTGTCTCCTTTGAATGAGACTACTATTAGTTTCTCTATCCTAGAGTCAAGGAATATTGGGACATTACTCACAGCTTGTTATTTATGCTGATAGGTAGAAGAATATGACAGTATCTTCCAAAGTCTTAGTTGCAGAGTCATTAACCATCTTCTTATTCATTTCACATTCCCCACCAGCTATTCCTTTTTTTATTTACAAGCTCTTGAAATTATATAAAGACTAGGAAAAATATGCTCAGGGGAGTTGCCATGGTTACACATATTTTCACCTTTACCACACTCTGTCCTAAGTGATGCAGTACTTTCAAAATCAACTAATGATTCTTAAAAAAAAGAAATCTACTCTTCTCTCTTGCCCACAGACATTGTGATTTCAATGGCACAGTGTTTAGCAGAATGCTGGGATCTTTAAGTTAAATTACAAGATTCTAATATGTGGCCATGCTTGCATGCCACTGCTTTTACCTTACTCTCATCATCTCTACCCTTCAGTGTATCAACAGCCAAGTAGACAAGGGAGATCTTGCTTGTATGTATTTCATGCTTCTTATGAGGTAGCTCATATGTACTTTTTTTTATTAGTTAGCCACTTCATGTGAAGGCTCTTGGGTATTGAGGTCTCTGTAGCAGTAATGAAAGCAGCTATCTACAGCGCAACAAAGTAGTGTCTACAAAACATCCTGTGGGACTACTAACGTGCTACATTCCTGTCCAGATATGAAAATGAATTATCTCAGTCACCTGAACTTAACCCAGATCTCATAATTATGACTACCAAAAATCCTGAGATATGTCTTATTTTTCTATTTAAGTGATCTTACAGTTTTACTCATTTGTTTTTCATGGATATTTTCCATCCAGTGTATAATCTGTTCCAAAGCCCCTAGATGACAACAAGCATTTCACAATAGTTATTCCTCATTATTTGAGGATTTGTAATTCACACAGTTCAATTAGCTAAGTTAAATGAAGAACTTTCTTATTTTACTTAGTTTTATTTCTGAAAAAAAATTTTGTCTCCTTTTCTTTAGTTGAAGGTGTTTTTTTTTTTCTTTTGAAATTTCTAATGGCAAAAATGCTAAGTACCATCAGTAAAATGACGTTCAATAGCTGTGTGGATGAATATCATCCCCTAAGTATTTTGATGTATCACATGTCCCAGAATATCTGTAAGCTAAAGGGTAAGTCTGGTATCCAATGTCTATCATTCAATTAATAAAATAGCAATTTATCCAAACAAAAAACAGTGTGATTACACACTCCACTGAAAAGTTTAACGTTTTGTCCCCTCTTGATTTTTGAAATTTAAGTTAGCTTGTATTAAGTTGTTTCTAATGTGACAAAGTGAAAGACTTGGGCAAATTGTTTTATTGTAAAAAATACTAAGAAGAAAATAAGGTGTGATACAGCTGTTAGTCAAAGAGTTGTACAATCTACTGGAATATTCCATTATTTCCTTTGGCCCATTTTTTTTTTTTATTATAAAATTATGTTATTTTTAAATGTTTAAATTGAAGTAGGATTGTATCACCTACCCTCTTTTCTTTTCTTTGCCTTCCTGCCACCCTCCCAAAAATGCCTCAAATGTCTCCACCAACTCTCAAGTAGATAACTTGTTTTTGTTTTGGATTATTGTTCTACTTTTAAAAAGCTTGTTTATCTGAAGTATACAAACAAACAAACAAACAAAGGTAACCAATTGTAAGGCTAGAAGATTTTCAGCCCTTTATTTTTCTTTCTTGATTTCCACATTTTCTGAGCAGAAAATGGTTTTGTTCCTTTAATTTGAAATTGTCTTCATATTGTTTAGCTGCTTGGTTCTTATTGTGAGATTCTGCTCTCTTCTGTAAATATGAAGACTCTTTCTCTCTGGCTTCCCAGTGTTTCCTTAGCAACATGCCCAATCCCTATTCTCAGTGGCCTACAACACTTAATTACTGAGCAGGGAATGTTATTTAGACCCTCATGATATTTGCTCTTCTAGGCCTGGATTATAGTTTTGCCACAAGAGTAAGGCCTTTACATAATTGATTAATTTTATAGATGTGAAGATCTGGAAATCTGGAAAGGATCTCTAATCAACCAGGTGAATCTAGTCAAATCTTATGTGTTTTTAACACCAGAGAACTGTTCCTGGAATCAGGTAAGGCCTGTGACAGAAGGTGCTGAGAGGTCTGTTCGCTAACCGATGGCAAGGGAGTAAAAGGGATAGCCCCAGAGGCACAAAGAAAGGAACTTTGTGGAGAGCATTGTTCAACTGAAAAGCAGAGTCATGCGGAGCCTCATGTAGGAATCCAACACCCTATTTTCGGTTTCATGAGTCCCTAAGCAGAAATAATAGTCAAGTTAATCTGAACATCTGACAACAGAACTGTCAGGAAATGAATGTGTATTGTTTTAACTGTATTGGAAGTGATTGTGATAACTTATTAGTATACCAGTGTACAATGGTAATAAACTATTTCAAAAAATTGACTGTCCTACCCTTAAGAACTTAGAACACTTAGTAATATTTTTGATGTGATCTATATCAATATAATGCTACTACTAATGATTTCTTCAGGAGTTTCTTTTATTCTTCTCTTTCATTGTTCAATTTATAGTTATTGAGTCAGAGCCCCATCTATCTAAGCCATTAACTTGACTTCTGTCACATGAATTTCTGCTATAATTTTCCTTTATTTGAGACATTTAGCTTATCAAAGAAAATTGACATGCATCACAGTGTTGATAGATGAACACCAATATAGAAGAGGAAACTCAAGTCCTTGGAATCAGAGTTTTAACTAATAGCTTTGTAACACAAGTGTTTTGATAATTAGAAAATAGGCACGCAGATACAGATATTTTGCTCTTCTTTCCCTTCAAACATAATATAAAATTTTAATTAGTGTGAAAGTGTCTCTAAAAATTATATTTTAGTATGAAGTAGGCATAAAGCATATGCCATTAAACCATCACACACCAAGTTTCACTTAATGGAATTCCATGTAATTTATTCCATATTAATACTGGATAATTAAATTATACATAAAATTTTGGACTCAGAATTGTCTACACAAATATAGTCATAAAAATTAAATTTGTATTTGTTTTAAAGAAACACAAGTAATTTACATACTTTGAGAATTAAGCTATGAAATTTGTGATTATGTGTTACACACAAAATGGCCACTTAAGTCTCATTTTAGCTTTTGTTTAGTTATAGGAAATTAAGTACATCTAATACATGCTTCTATGGTTGATTAGAAAAGATACATCAATTCCATGTATTGAAATACTCACAATCATACATTCACTTAACATACAGCTAGCTGTATTGATTGAGGATATTTCTAGGGAATATTTTTGGGTAGTCACTTATTGTTGGTAAAGTTTAAACCAACAAGAACAAAACATCATGGAGTAGACAGTAGAGTGTTAGGTATTACATGTTTACTTCATAGGAGAAAGGATGGTTAAATATCTGGTGTGAGTTCTCTCTATGGAGAAATGTATTTTCTTATAGATTACTGTATCAAGTAACTGTCAGTTCATAACATATAGAAAATCCCAAAGAAGAATGGCTATTGTCTCCTAGATCATTCTGGACCCTGTCAAATTGACAAGTTTAACCATTACAGGTAGTAAGTATATGGACTGGAAGACAATCTAAACAATAAAAACCAATGGAAAAAATTAGATGACCATGTGCAAAAGAATGAAATTGGACCCTCTCTCAAAAATTATGAAAAGCAATAAAAATGGATTAAAAACTTCAATATGAGTCACAGAAATACCAGGAGAAAATGTAAAGTAAATATTTTGGACCTTTGGAGTGGGCAAAGATTTCTTAATTTAATAGAATGGAAACTAATGGAAAAAAATAAAGAAATGGAATTAAATCAAACTAACAGCTGCTGCACAACAAACACATATTTTCATTTATGAAGGAACTGCCTACATAATAGAAGATATGATGTATAGGCAAGAAGTCTATAAATAAAATTTTAAAAACTCAAAAACTTAGCCAAGCAGTGGTGGCACAAGCTTTTAAACCCAGCAACTGGGAAGCAGAGGTGGGTGGATCTCAGTGAGTTCAAGGCCAGCCTGGTCCACAGAGCGTGATCCACGCCAGCCAGGACTATTACAAAGAGAAACACTGTATCAAAAAACAAAAACAAACAAACAAATCTGAAAAACTTGGGAATAGAGAAGCAGCTCAGTGGTGAACAGTGGTTAACAGCACTGGCTGAGTCCAGAGGCAGGGTTTTATTCCCACACAGTGACTCACTATGTCCATCAGTAATTCCACTCCCAGAGAATCTTGTGCACTCTTTTCTAGCTCCCATAGGCACCAGACATACACGTGGTATAAACATATATGCAGGCAAAATATTCACACACATAAAATAAGTAATCACACAGTAAGGTTACTGAAGACATGAACCTGTTATACATTTTATAACACAACAAACCACCGTTGTTAGATGAGGTAGAAGTTTACTTCTTTTTAAGCATTAGGAAAAGTAAAGTATGTATATATTAAAATATGACAAATTATCCATTAGTTTGTCAAAATAGGAAAATTATAAATAAATTCTACTTACTTTTCTTAAGTGACTCTAATTTTTAAAGATGCAAATGACAAGAATATACTGTCTTTTATATCTCTGGTATTTTTATATTTTGTGACTCATATTTAAGTTTTTTATCTATTTTGATTGTTTTTCATAATTTATGAGAGAAGGTCCAATTTCATTCTTTTGTACATGGTCATCTAATTTTTCCATTGTTTTTACTGATTAGAGTATCTTCCAGTCCATAAACTTACTCCCTGTGGATGGTTAAAGTTGTCAGCTTGACAGGGCCCAGAATGATGGAGGAGACAATAGTCATTTCTCCTTGGGATTTTCTATATGTTAGTCTCTATGTATAGCTGTGAGGAATTAACTAGATTAGATTAATGATGAAGAGAGATCTTATCTGTGGGTTGCCCTATAAGATAAGTTGAGTAAAAAGAAGTAAGCTGACAGTGAGCATTCATCTTATCTCCCTAAATGAGGATGCTTTGTGATCAGCAGTTTCCTGTTACATTCCTTGCCATAAAGGATTGTTGCATCTCAAACTGTGAACTTAAATGAGTCCTTCCTATCTTAAAAGCTTTCTCATCAGCTATTTTGACTCAACAATCAGAAGAAAAAAAAAAAACTAACATAGCAACTATTCTGAGAAGCAGCAGTAGATATGGAGACTCATATGTAAGCTTTCTATTCTGTAACATTAGAAAATATGTCTCCGCAAAGTCCAAAATCCTGGTACTTTTATTCCTACAATTTTAACATGCATTCTGAGTCTGATATGATAATTCTTGTTTACTTTTAGGCAAGACAGCTTTGATCATTAGAACTTTTTGGAAATTCCATTTAAATTGGGGTTGTTTTTCTCTAACTCAAGAATTTCTTAGAGATTTTGTTTAATCTATCAATTGCTCGGGATATTTTAACAGTATTAGATCTTCTAATTCATAACCATGTTTATCTCTTCATCTTCATGTCCTATTCAATTTCTTACATCAGTTTTTCTTTCATAATTTTTACTCTAGAAGTGCTCCACTCTTTGATTACATTTGTTATTAAGTGCATTTTTCATAGTTACTGTGGATTTTTTTTACTTCAACTTAAGATAATTTGCCATTAGCATACAAAATTCTACTTATTTTTTCATCTAACAACATTGCTGAATTTGTTCATTGTCAAAAGCATGTGATCATTTTTTTAGGGATTTATACATAGTAAAAGTACTTGCTAAAAATTATAGAGAAAATTTCACGTTCTTATTTCAATACAACATCAACAATTGAAGAATTATAAAAGGTCTTTTAAATCTTAATTTATGTTATTACTAAGTTTACTCATTCAGTACTTCTTAATCACAAATGGGTATTGTACTTTATCAAGTATCTTTATTGAGTCTTTTTTTCCTTTATTATCTTCACTTAATATTTCACAAGAATAATTGAAAGGCAAATCTCAACTGGGCATGATGAGTAACTAAGTGACATTTTTCTTTTATCTTCTTTTCTTTTTTGTTTTTTGCTTTTAGAGACAGGATTTCTCTGTGTAGCCATGAGTCTCCTAGAAGGTGCTCTGTCTCTCACCTCTAACTCAAGGGCTCTACCTGTCTCTGCCTCCCTAGTGCTAGGATTAAAAGTGTGTACCACCACTACCAAGCAGTTATTGACATTTTAAGGTATTGTTGGACGCATTTTTCTGTCAGTTGAGGATTTCTGCAACTATGTCCATTGATGAAACCAGCCAGTAGTTATCTTTATCTGTCATTGCCTTATCTAATTTTATATGCAGAAAACTATCTTCTGACAAATTGTATTTGGAGTAATTTCTTCCTTTCTAAAATCACAATAAATTAAAGAAAATAAATATTAATTTCTTAAATGTTGGTTAGAATTCAAAAGTGAAGCTGTCTGGACCTATGGTTTTCTTTGATTATAGGCTTTTATTATTGATTCAAACTATGATTCATAACCTATATGTTTAATTTTTTTATTCATAGTTTGATAAGGTATGTGTGTTTAGAAATATTTTCTCTATTTAATTTAGATTATCAGATTTGTTTCTATATGTTTATCATGATGATGTTTTGTAACCCTCTGATGTCAATCCAACTATTTTCATCTCCAATTTTACATAGGTGAATCTGCTATCTTGCATAGTTAGTTTAGCTTAGGTTTTTCTGTTTATGAGTAGTTCAGAAAATTGGATTCTTATAAATTTCTAGCTTTATCATATATTCAGAAATGATACTCAAAATCTTTTGATGAGACTAATTGAAGCTTAATTTATGCTGGTTCATATGATCTGAAGATCCATATGTACTATGCATTTTATATGTGGAGTATAATCTCTGCATAAGAGTCATTTTTTTCCTATGCTGAAGTGGAATTCTAGTGCTTTTAGACTGATGCATTATTAAGAAATTTAAATACTGATGAAGAACTAGTATCTACAGCAATTGTTTATTTTTCTTTCCCTTCTTTTAAGCCTGTTGATATGTTCCAAATATAGTTAGATATTTTAACATTTGATGCATATATATTTGGAATTATTTCATCTTGCTCAATAGAACTCTAAGCCATAAAATGCTGAGTATTCTTATTTCTTTTTTTTTTTACTAAAAACATATTTTATCTGATATAAATTTGGCTATGATTTTTTCTCTTTCTTTTTCCCTTATCATATGTTTCTCTAATTTCTCATTTTAATTGATTTCTCTCCTAAAGATAAAGTGAACTTCTTATAAGTAACATACAGTTGCACCATTTTAAAATTTTTATTTTGCTGCTGTCTGCATTTTATTGGAGAATATATTCTGTTTACTCTGAAAGGAATAATAATTCCTAGTAAAGGGTTTGCTATGCACATTATAAGCAAACCTTCTTTGTGTCTTTCTTCTTTCCTTCTCTTTTTGTCTTTTTTGTTCCTCCTTTAATTTCCCTTACAGTTAGACAATGTAACAACAAATAAAGAGAAGTATTGGTCCATTTTTTCAATGGACATCGTCATAGAAATTCCCACCAACATGTTGGAAAATGTATCCAACAAAACATTAAAAATGTCACTCTCCACGACTAAGTAAGAGAATTCTCACAAAAATCCAATAATGTGATATACTAAGTGAAGAAATAAGGATAAAAATGTGATAAGTTCACAAGATTCAACAAAGGAATTCAACACTCGTGTATAATAAAAAAGTACTGAACAAATTGAGCTAGAGATATGGTAAATCTATATTTCTACAAGAACTGACATTGAATAGGAAACTCATAAAAGCTTCTTCTCTATACTTTTCAGCAAGGATTTTTACTGTGTATAAAACCCTTAAAGAAATTCCCATAATTTTTACCATATTTCTTTTGAGGTTATGTGGCCTATTCTAACATTATGTTTTATATCTTGTCATTTTTTTTATTTGATTGTAGATTTGTGCATTGTTTTTGCTGGATATTTATAGTTTTTCTTTTTATTAAAATAAACTGTTTTGAAATGGTAGTAACTTAACATGATCATAAAGCTAGGAATAGTAAGGGATATAAAATATACTAATTTTTAATATTTCCTCTCTAAATTTGCCTGTATTGCCTATTAACTTATTAACATAGCCATTATTATTTTTATTTTTCCAGTCTCCCTACAGTATACATAAATTTAAACATTTATGATGCTCATGATTTTCAGATTAAATAAATCTTCTTATCATGTAGAACTGAATATTTCTGATTGCCATATATTCCCTCAGCTTTGGTTGCTCTGTGAATATCTTTCTCTATCCATGTCTAGTGAGTAGTTTTTCTAGGTACTATAATCTTAGTTTGTAACTTTTTTTAATTAAATTTTCTCTTCATTACTATGACAACCTTATTTCAGTCTCATGGCATTAAGGTCTCTGAAGAGAAATATGCTTTCAAAGATTTGGGACATCCTTACATGTCATTTGTCTCTTTTTTCTCTTCTTTCCTTGGGAATCTTGTCTCTCTCCATGAGCTTCTTGTCAGTTTCTGGTGTGGTTTCCTGAAAGTTTTGATGCTTCTAGTATGGAACATTATCAGAAAATTGAGCAAGCATCTATTTATTCCAGTTTTAGTAATTTAACTGCGGCCATCAGGACAAAAGTTCCAAACAGACTGATGTCTCTCTAAGTCTGTAGTAAATTATTTTATTTCAGCACTACATGGTTCACAGGCTCATTTACCAGGTGTGTTGTTTAACATTGACATATTTTTAGCACAAGAAGACTTGTTCCAAATTTGTAGTTCATGTATTCTTCAAAATGTCCCATGATAGTACCAAGGGAAAAAAAAAAAGAACATCTCATATTCACAAACCTCTTTCCATGTCACAATAAACCTTGATGCCTATTCTAAAGTCAGCATTTTCTAGACAGGTATTTCTGTATCTGCCAGTCTCTAGGCAGAATTGCAATGGATAGATAAAATTCTAACTTCTATGTTATGCCTCTGGCCATTAATTCCACAAAGCCATATCACAGTCTGACCTCACAGCCCACCCAGACCAGGATAGCACTGGGGAAATATCAAGACCTACACTGCTACAGTATGTTGTTTGTTGATGTGCATCATGACCTCAGTTGGTACTTACTACAAGCTAAGAGACTCTGAGTGGTGTGCAACCTTGTGCTGCTGGTGCTATTCCATCAGTACTGTGCACGGTGATATCTGTTGACACCTCCTGTTAGTGTCTGCCCAGTGTTGGGTTCAACTGACTGTTACTCTATTTCAGAACAGAGTCCTGCATCTGTTGCCTTTTAATGTCCCAGTGCATAGGATATTGCCCTGTGACCTGCTGCACTACGGAAATAGTGAAAGTAGTCTCTTGGCTACCTAGGATGACACCTGAGTTGCATAATCACAAGAATGTTTATTGTATTTTTAAGGGACAAACCTATCTTACAATTGATAATGATACAGATTGTTAGTATACCTCATTCATGGCAGGTTTCTTTCTGGTCATTGGAAGATCTAAATTTCTACCTGACTGTTCTGATATAGTAGTAGCTGTGAAACTCATGATTGGAGAATATGTACTAGACCTAAATTTAACTCACACCTGGATCTCACACCTGAGAACTGGATGAATTTCAATGTGCAGTGTGTCTCAGTCCCAGTCTAAAGGTTGCAGTGAAGTAAGCCAAAATGGTCTATTAAGCACACAAGTCTGATGCCAGTGCAAGGCTACAGACATGGGAGCTCTGGTCTTTCTGTGGGCTCTTGCCTCTATCTGTTGATTGTCCTCACTCTGATAATTATACAACTGCTTTCTAAGTCAAAGGCCAATGCTATCTTTTGTGTCTTCTCTTCCATAGTTTAAGCTTTACCTTCATGCTCTTTTCTACCATAAGAGAAACTTGGTGAAAGCAATCTCTTTCATTAAGGGAAATCTCTTTGATATCTTATGAACAGTTATTGGAGCATAAAATAAGGCTATCAAGCCTGGGAATGTTGAACTTTAGGGTTACCTTCACACTTAGTATCACCATGTCAGTTCTGGTGCTTTCTAGATTCTAAGGAGTTTACTTAATTTCTTTTCTTTCTTCATGTGGAAGATATTGAAGATTGTAGAGGAATGACATGGGCAGCTCTTTGTTTCCTGCCTCGTTTGTCACATTTTTGTTACCTTAAGAGCAATTGCTACAGTTTCTCTAATGATTTCCTTGTCTCATCTAAAAGTGGCTTATTGAGTGTCTAAATGTTCAAATATGTGTGAATGTTTGGAGGCAATTATTGCAGGATCAATTCAGACACCATCCTGTTCCCCATCTGAAACTAGTGGTTGTATGTGTGAGGCATGGTGGCATGCACATGCGTGTGATGAGGTGCACAGAGACCATCAGGTGTCATGTTCCTTCAATTTCTGCATCAGTCCTTTGAGATTGGGACTTTCTGTGAACTAGGAGCAGGGATGGCAGGGAGCCATCCTCAAGAATCCTGTCTCTGCTCTCCACCGTTAGGAAGTTTCAGGCACCCATGGACACTTCTTAATGTAGGTAATGAGTATTTGAATTCAGGTTTTCATGCTAGTACAAGAGATATTTGCTGAACCATATCTCTAGATCCATAATGTAGAATTTTAAACATTAATATAAAGTCAGCTTACTTTCCAGTGCTGGTTAACATTTTCCACATGAGGAAAGTTGCTGTTATTTGCCAGTATGATTTTCATTCATTTATACATTCTTTGCTATCCTCAGATTTCAAGTTCTTCCAATGGTTTTCTGTTTAAAACAACAGAGCCATCAGCAGCAGCCATGATTATCAAAGTAAAGTCCCTTTAATGGTTGGATTTATTAGAAATGCTTTATACATACAACACAATTACAATTTTATGACCCACTCAATAATATTTTAGAAAATATTGACAATGTCATCTAACTTATTTGACTATATAGCTAAAAGTTACTGTGATGATTAAATTTCCTCTTGCTTGCACACAGGTAAAATTCTAAATGACACACAAGACATGCCATTATGAATAATGCTGATATGAAGATAGTTGAGCATTTGTCCTTGTGGTAAGTTTTAGCATTCCTTAGGTATATGCCCAAGAGTGGTATAACTGGGTTTTGAGGAAGACTTATTCCCAATTTTCTGAGAAACCACCATACTGATTTCCAGAGTGGCTGTACAAGTTTGCATTCCCACCAACATGGAGGAGTGTTCCCCTTGCTCCACATCATCTCCAACATAAGCTGTCTTTAATGTTTTTGGGAATCCAGTTGATGAGAGAGAGGAGAGATTCTGCAGGCGAGGAATGTCAAGATCATGATGGGAGGATGTGCAGAGATGACCGGCCATACTAGTGGAAGACCATGAACTGTGGACTAGTGGCTGTGGAGCCCCCATGGGACTGGACTTGGTCCTCTGGACACAGAAGACAGTTGTATGGCTCAAACTGTTTGGGGGGCACCCAGGCAGGGAGATCAGGATCTGTCCCTGGACTATGGGATGAGGGTGGGAGAAAGGAGGAGGGGGGAATCTGTGGATAGTATGTGGAATGAGTAGAAAATTTCTTAATACAGGAAAATGAAAAAAAAAGAAAAGAAACCATTAACATAAAAACAAAACAAAAAGAAAACAAACAAAAGACATGCCAATCTGCTTTGAAGTATTTTAAAGACATGAGTCTGAAAAAATTGAAATGTATTTGTTTTTTCTTGATCAGTGGTCATAAAAATCTTTTTTCCTATATCCCACTCAAATCCCCACCATTACATTTTCCCCCTCATATTCTAGAAGTCAAAACAAACAAAATACAATAAGCCACTGTTTAAAGATTTTATTCAAATGTTTGAATGAGTTCTTGCTTTTTGTTTTCTTTTCTGAAAGTAATTCTGTATTTCTAAATTCTACTAATATTTTATGTTTGTTCTACAGAAGTTAACAAAGAAGTATCAGCACAAAATGCATATAACCAAGAATTGAGTTTGTGTCCATAATATATCCCATTCTAGGCATTAAGTCAAATCATTTTATTGTAGTACTTTAGAGTCTAAAAGGAGATTTTTATTCAAATGAGCTCACATAGATATAGCCAACTAAATACCGAATGTTTCCAGTTTCATTTTATGTACTTTGTAATTTTTGGTTAGAAAAGGATAGTGAAGAATATAGTAACAGTCAATAGCTCAGTTGAGAAAATGATTAGAGCTTAAGGAATTAATTGAAGAATTCATCTAATTGAACCACATACTTACATAAGGACTTAGTCTTGAAGGATAAAAAATAATCATTTATTGTATTCTGTGCAAAAGCCTGTGTGCCTGTGTGTGCATTTTTAATGTATTGTGTGGTGATATTTTGTTTGAGCTGAAATGTGATATTTTATTTGTGTGTTAATAAATAAAGTTTACCTGGATATCAGAGGTCATAGTGAGTCAGGAACAGAAGTCAGGCAGTGGTAGCCTATGCCCTTAATCTGATCACATGGCAAGCAGAGTCCCTGTGTGGTCAAGGACACAGCCAAGGGTGGTGACACAAGCCTTTAATCCCAGTACCAACCATAGAGACCTGGAGGTCTTTATAGAAAGTCAGTGATGAGGAAGTCATGTGACTGGACTTAGAACCAATGAGAAGGCAGAGCAGGAAAGCAATAAAAGTGCAGGTTAGGCAGGAAGAAACTCTCTCGTGTGGGGAGCTACAGCTTTGTGGTAAGCTAAAGGGTCGTTAGTGGCTCTTTGCTAATTCTCTCATCTCTTTGGCTACTACCCCTGTTTTTGGCTCTGTGTTTCTTATTTACTAAGACTGTTTAGAATTTCATCTACATTGTTGTTGTACACTTGGAAGTAGAAAGAGAATATTAAGTGGCTTACTGGTTAATTTTGGGAGTACAATTTTCATATTCCAATGTTTTTTATTTGTTTTAATTTTCATTTCTTACAACTGATGAATAAGTCTTTACTCCCTTTGAATTTTTTTTTTAAATTCATAAGAGAACCAGATTAATTATTTTTTATTTTTTATCTTTTTTTTTACATGGGAATCTTTTAGCCAATTTATTTTACACATAATTAACAATTATTGTAATTTCTTGCAATCATAATGGTATCAAATAATACTAAATGAAAATATCAGTACCATAGGCATGCCAAATGTCTAGTAAAACTTATTGTTGTGGAAACCTACCTTGTAGATGATGGTGTACTAGCTTCAGCTGTGATAGCCTGTCATCCATGTGTTCTAGAATGCTGCAAAGAGGCAAGTTATAGCTTGTCACCCTGGCCTTCAGTTAGTTTCCTGAGAGACTTTGTAGAGAGTTCTCTCTGGTTCCCAGACGTAGTACTGGAATACTTTCCCTCCTATAAAATTCTGTTGGCTAAATTAAATGGCTGAAAGGTATTTAAGGAATTGCTCAACATCCTTAGTGATCAGGGAAATGCAAATCAAAATAACTCTGAGATACCATCTTACACTGTTAGAATGGCTAAGATCAAAAACACTGAAGACAGCTTTTGTTGGAGAGGATGTGGCGCAAGGGGAACACTCCTCTTCAGATTCTTAAATCTGCATTAACTTTAGTCCATAATTTAGCCAAGAGAACCAGATTAATTTTAACAGTTTATGTCTTGATTATTTTTGAACTTGTCAAGTTTATCTAGTCCCTGATACATGTGAAACAGTGATATTATTTCCTATATCACTGATAGGGCAGTAATTTGTAGATGTATCAAAAGATTTCCTGAAATTAAGATGCATATTACTAACTCTTTTCTAGCTGTTGTTAATATGTTAGTATCATAAGACATCATTGTGTATTACTTTTTTCTCCAAAGTCAACAAAATGTTATCACTGGTAACAGGCATCACTGGAAAACCTTTACAGATTCCATTCTTCTATCCTAAACTCTATATTGGTGATTTAGTGGTAACAGACTCAGATTGTCCCATTTAAAGTCCTGCATAAATGTGATGCTATTGATCTGAAAGGACACACTGAGAACTATTGCTTTAAGCCAGTAGCATCAACTCAGCTAAACAGTTGTTGTACCAGAAAATTTCATTTATCATGTAACTTGGAATTCTATAATGTACAGGGCATGTGAGTCTTTCTGAGTTTTTGTAGAAAAAAAAAATCTTCCTGAATAGGATCTTGTCTAAAAAGGGTCTTGTAGCCAGTCAATAAACTTATTTACTTGGAAACACATGAAGAAAGATTAAGCTCTAACAAATGAATTACCACATTTCCAAGTTTCATGGCTCCTATGTTGACAACTTATTTGCTAACTCTTAGTAATTCAATCTAAAATATTCATGAGATCCAGACCTTTCCAGGGAGAAATAGTGATTATTATTCACAGGCATCTTACAATGAATAATATTCTGTAGAAACCAATTATATAATAAATCAAAGACTGTTGGCCATTTATTCAAGGGCATAGATTCTGTGTCTGTTGAAATATCTTACCTAATTATCATTTTTCTCAGTGAGGCATCTAATAAGAACTGGAGTGCATAATTGAGGATTGAGATTTGTCAAGGATTTGAAGAACTGATTTCCTTCAATGTGATTAAAGTTAAAATGCTTATTTAAAAATAAAAAAAATCTGTCTTTCCAAACTTACAAAATTCATGGATGGATGAATACCTATAAAAAGCATTCAGAGGTCTTAGGCAAGAACTACAGTGAGTTCCAGGCCACCCAGGACCATGTAGTGATTATCAGGCCATCTTAAGCTATGTAGTAAGACCTTTTCTTAGAGGAAAGTATAGAATTCAGAAATATTGTGTGATAAGATAAATGTATGGATTTGTCTATATGTTGTTATACTTTATGGAAGGAACAAGTGAATAAAAATATTTTCCATTACTGGTAGCAATGTGCACCTATACTCCTATGATAATACTAATCATCCCTGTTCATCACAACTCCCAATGATTTGCTTCTTCTAGTTTCTGAAGAAACAGACTTTCTATCCTGGATCTTTTTCTCATGATATCCTGTTCTTAGCAGAGATTTAATAATTGCCTATTAAACTTCTAACCAGAAACTTCATTAAAATTGAATGAATGAACCTTAAAAGATGGGATTTTAATTTTCATCTCTATCAGTTAATTCAAACTATGACAATATGGTGATACCATAAAACCAAATAACCTATATCAAAAATCACTCATGTTCTTTCCTACTCTGCCCATGCTGATATCATTCAAATTCTCTCGCTGTAATTTTCTTCATGTAAATTTACAGTAGAAATACTTTGGTTAAATAAAACCTTACAACTGTGCAAGCTGGATGAGTTTAGGTCATATGACAGATTTAGAAAGCATTAATTATTCTTTTCTAATTGTTGAGGATTAACATCTAGGTAGCTGAGTGGAGACATAGGGTGCTGACAGAGAGAAAGTCTCTGAAATAATCTCTCAGTGGGGACTATCTGACACGTTGCACAACAATTGCATCACTAGTCATAATCACATCACCCAGATCATTTTAATGATGCCAAACTTTAGGTCAGGGACATGGAGCAGCACACAGCATGTCTCTGCAAATTGCTGTCTTCTTAATCAAAAGAAATTATAACTCCTTAGAGACTTTTATCTCTGGAATTAAATGTACTGCTGAAGATTTTATGCCTCTGGAATACTACAAGGAAATATTCTTTACATCTTATTGACAAGTTGGCCAAAAATAAGTCAGATTTACGAGGAGCTATGATTACTTCCCAGAAAACAATGTCACCTCCTCCATGTGTATCCTCTTTAAGCCATTTCCTTTAAGCTCCATCTGGTCAAAAGCTTCATAAAAGTCTAAAATAACTTCATTAGATATTTGTTTCTTTCTCTGATCACATATTTTACTAAGCCATCCCCCTGCTTGTGCATCTGAAGTCACAGTGCACTTTGTTTTTCCTTAACATACACACTGTAGTCTCCCATTCAGACATTAGTTATGGTGATGCCTTCTTTCTGCAGTCCTCCTTAATTCATGTGTGGCTGGCACACTCTTGTCTTTGACACTCAGTTCAGAAGGCATCTCTTCTCTGGTTTATGTATCTAGCATCTGTACTTTCCTACTTATTTTTGATGTATCATTATTATTATTTCATCTACTCATGCACAGCACATCTCCCAAAAACTTAGCTGATGAAACAAACATGCTTCCATTATTGCCCACACATCTGTGGGTTTCATGAGTAGTTCTTCTCATTTACATGAAGCAGACCCATTTGGTTTTGGCTAGGTTCTATCCTGTCTCTTTTGGTATTTTGGCTAATGTAATCTCTTTTGCCTGTGAGGACAAACCATCACTTGCTGTTTAGCTAGGTTTTGCATGGGCAATTCTGCTGTCTGGATCATATGTTTCTGATTACCCAGCAAGGTAGCTGAAGCCACTTCCAAAACAGCTTGTGGAAGTCCATGAATGCATTTAAAACTAAGCATTTTGGTGCCTTTAAAACTGTCATTTCTGCCACATTGTCATAGGAAAACAAATGCCAAAGACAGCTAAGAAGCAAGAGGTCAGAAAATAAACCATTCCTAAAGATGGAGGAAATTGCAGAAGCTAAATATAAGGGGTTGTGACACAGGCATTATGAATAATTCTGAGTAAATAATTCTTATAATATTCACCACTCCTGAATCTATAGCTTTTGTATTTCTGTTATCTATTTGAGGAAAAGAAGCAGATTTAGATTTTATAATCTATGCATCCTTGGGTTCTTACATGTTGTTTGTTAGGTACTTAAGTAAATTTTTGGCATAATAGATGAAATAGCTCCCTAATATTATGTTTCTAATTCTGTCTTGGTATCTAATATTTAGATCAATAAATAAAAAAACCACTAATCCCTATTTTCAAAAAGAAAAAAAGATGAGGAATAAAAGAAAAAGACAAGCCAAAACCAATTGACTGCATAATAGCACCTTACAGAAAGTGACTAGAAATGGACGTATAACCGGATTCTTAGTACTCTCTTAAGCTGATAATCTTTTGCTCTGTTCCATCATTTTTTATGTCACAGAGTGAACTTCATGTCTGATATGTTACATATTAATCATATCCATTGATATTAATTTTCTTTATGAATTTGAGGGAATTTTATTCATCATGGAAATAATATCTGTTGTGTCTTTTACACTGTTTCCAGGAAGATGTAACTGGCCACCACTTTGAATGCAGGCAGCAGTGTCCCTTGGGCTGAGCACCAGCATTCATCTTTCTCTGCTTGACTACAAATGCAGTGTAGTCAGGCACTTCACACCCCAGTCCCCATGCCTTATCTGCCACCATGGACTGTACCTGCACAGAGAAAGTTCAGTAAACCAAAAAAATCCTTCCTCTCTTTCCTTGCATCTTGGCAGGCATTTTGTCAGAGCAATAAGAAAATAGTTAATATGCTGAATTTTTATGCAAATTGAAATAGATAGAAAACTCAGTGAATGAAGAATTCTTTAGTTAAGGAACAACCATGTAAAATACAGATATGTCAACCAGAAAATTCTAAAGCTTCAAAGCTTTTTTTCTGCTAAGGTATCAGTTTCTAATCTAACCCATCAATACAAGAAAGTTAGGCATTTTGGTTGTTATTTTATATCATTGTAAACAAGCAAGTAGCAATATTTTATTTAAGAGCCAACTGAGCCTAAAGCATTTTTCTCTGTGAATTACAGATTTCATTTCTTCCTCAGAACAAATACATTATTATGCCAATTTTAAAGATTAAAACTAAGAGAAGCTAAGTAATTTTCCAAGGACTTTTCATTTCTAACTCCAATGTCTCCTTTATGAAAATCAAGTTCTAGAAATTATCAAATTAAACATAAGACAGTAAATTATATAAACCCATCTATTCTAATATTATGAAAATATTAGTTGAATTATCCAGAAAGGTTAGTGATAGAGATAAAGAGTATGTCATATGGTATACAGAATGAAATGAATTAGGAGAGTGTGGCTAAATTAAAAGGATCAGGATAACACAGAATCAGTGATGTAATTTACTAAAACATCAACTACTCTTACTATAGGTTATTAGAAACTTCACTTTAAATTAAATGCCAATGATTAATACTGCCTGTCACTGGGGTGATCAGAATGAGGTAAACAAAGAATGTGGGAGCTTATTAGCTACTTTTGTATCACAGTCTAAGAAACTGAGAGTAGGGATAGCTTATGTTGTAATTGATAATATGGGGCAGTGGAAAAGAATGAAAAAGACCCATAATAGAGTAATAGGGTATTGGCAGCAGTTCCATCAAGTTCAATGTGTGCACAAATTGCATTAGATCCTAAAAAAAAAAAAATCAGACTGCTCATTCAGTACAGTTTATTTAGGTTAAAAAAATACTTCATTTCTAAGAAGTTCATGTGACAGAGTTCTGCTGATCCAGGAACTGCACATAGTCACCAAGGGCTTAATTGTCAGAAAGCATTTCAGTATTTCAGTATTGTCAGGAGATAGCTAAAAACAAAAACAAAACAAAAACAAAAAAAAACCAAAACAAAACAAAAACAGATTTTAAAATGTTCATTCTTGAAAGACACACACACACACACACACACACATACACACACCCTCATGTTCTGAGGATTCAATCTATCTTGGTGGTGGGGGCATAGTGGTAGGAACATTGTATCTATGCTTAGAAAACAAAGAGAGCTGGGCGTTGCTGGCACAAGCCTTTAATCCCAGCACTCAGGAGGCAAAGGCATGTGGATATCTGAGTTCCAGGCCAGCCTGGGCTACAGAGTGAGTTCCAGGAGAGGCGCAAAGCTACACAGAAAAACTCTGTCTCCAAAAACCAAAAAAAGAAAAAAAAAAAAAAAGAGGATGAATACTGGGGCTTAGCTCACTTTATCTTTTTTTATTCATTAGGATATCACCCTGTGGGATGGTGATATCAAATATCTGGGTGAGTCTTTCTCAATAAGTTAACTCTTTTAGAAAACACTGTCAGAGGTTTATCTTGTGGGTAATCTTAAATCTAGCTATGTTGCATATCAATATTAACAATCATAGCATTTATTTACATGTATATTTCATATCAAATTATATGACAAGACATGTAATAGATTGAGGAAAATAATTTAATTATTATTGATAATATTCTATACAACTAAAATTGATAATTTAAATAAGAATATGGCTGAGGTCTGAAAAATATGTAGGCTAAATTGTTAACTGGCATTACTTATGGTAGCAAATATTTAATGAGGTCTTGAATTTAAACACAAAACATCTTTGTTACTGGATATGCAATTCTGAAGTTTAAAATTTGATGTAAATGAGAAGACATGTATGTGTGTGTGTGTATGTGCTTGTGCGTGTGTGTGTGTGTGTGTGTGTTATATTGTACACATGTATGTGAAGTTTTATGTAAGTAGTTTTCTGACGGAACACCACAATTGTGGCACACAGGAAATAGAATATAAGGGCAATTTTTACAGAAACTTCTGTCATTTTTACTAGTTAACAGAATCTAAAGGTACATATATGTTGAATGTTTTCATTTGTGAGCAGGTGTACATGTATACACATGTGTGCAGAGGCTAACCATGCATGTCACTTTTCATCAAGCCTTTATATAGTTTTCTGAGACAGGAAAGCTCATTGACGTATACGTTTCTTTCATCGTTGTAGATCTAGAAGTAGTAAGTGGAGTTGAGAGTAATAGGGAAGAATTAAAGGTAGCTCATGGGAAGGTATCATATAGAGAAAGCGTGGGGATGAGTTATACTCTTTTTTTCTCTTTTATGATTTATTTTTTATTTTACAATTTAATTTAATTTTACATATCAGCCACTGATTATTTGTTCTCCCCCCTTCCTTTCCACCCAGCCACCCTCCCATCTTCTCTAAGGCAAAGCCTCCCCCAAGGATTGAGATCAACCTGGTAGATTCAGTCCAGGCAGGTCCAGTCCCCTCCTCCCAGGCTGAGCCAAGTGTCCCTAATAGGCCCCAGGTCCCAAACAGCCAACTCATGCACTGAGGACAGGACCCAGTCCCACTGCCTGGATGCCTCCCAAACAGATCAAGCTATCAACTGTTTCACCTATTCAGAGGGCCTGATCCAGTTGGGGGCCCCTCAGCCTTTGGTTCATAGTTCGTGTGTTTCCATTAGTTTGGCTATTTGTCCCTGTGCTTTATCCATCCTTGGTCTCAACAATTCTCACTCATACAAACCCTCCTCTTTCTCGCCAATTGGACTCCTGGAGTTCCACCTGGGGCCTGGCAGTGGATCTCTGCATCCGATCCCCTCAGTCATTGGATGGGGTTTCTAGCACGACATTTAGGGTGTTTGGCCATCCTATCACCAGAGTAGGTCAGTGAGTGACCACAAGAGTATAACTCAGCCTACAGAATGAGTTATACTCTTGTGGTCCTGCCACAGCCTGGTTTAGATTCCAAGGCAGGGAAAGGGTAAATTCTAAGAAATAATTGTCCAACCACCAGATGAGTTTCACTCAAGTGGCCGGCCCCAAATAGCTCCAGTCATCATTATTTATACATCAAAAACATGAATGTTTTGTAGACTAAATTCTAAATGGTCTTATTAAATTAGATACACAGAGCCAAATATAGAGTTAAAAGCCCAAGAGATCAGAGCAAGAGCCACAACTACCTTTAGCTTACCAATTGCTGCCATCTTTCCCCTGAGAGAGAGAGAGCTTCTTCCTGTGTATCTTGTGTTTTATTGCTTTCCTGTCCCGCCTTCTCATTGGCTCTTAGCACAGTCACATCATTTCTTTCTCACTGCCTGTCTATACAGACCTCCTGGTCTCTATGGTTGCTACTGGGATTAAAGACTCAAGGGTCACCACGCTTGGCTGTGTCCTTGAACACAGGGACTCTGCCTGCCATGTGATCATATTAAAGGCATGGGCTACCACCATCTGACTTCTATTCCTGGCTTACTAATGACCTCTGATCTCCAGGCAAACTTTATTTATTAACATACAAATAAAATCACATTTCAGCACAATTAAAATATCACCACAATATTTTTCCATACTAATAAACAAGTTTTCCCATCCTCCAATGTTAACCTCTGGCAAAAACAAATATGTCAAATATGTTGTTTTTCCCAACTTTTATATCCAAACCCAAAACAACACTTACTATTTTGCTAGGTTGGCCAAATATCAAGCTAGGTACACACTGTCTTTATAAACCTAAAAAGTGATTGACATAAGCACGTTTTTTTACGAGCAATAATCTCATTCAAATCATACTTAGAGAAATAGGGTGATCTGCCTCCAATCCTGTTATTTCTGAATCAGAACAGCTCCTGTGGTCTAAAGTGACAGCTGCCATCCCCATGGGAGAAACCTGAGAAGCATTAGTTTCCAAAGAATTTTAGGGAAAAATACTTGAGGAAAAAGTGAGGTTTCCAGGAATGATCACATCTGTCCAAAGCATGATTGACAAAATTAAACCAAGAGAACCATCAATATTATGAGAGAGAAGAGAGCATGTAAGCCTGCATGGTTGCAGCGGTATTCTGTACTGTCCCTAAGTCCACTGTCCCTTGCTGAATGAGACTGTCCCAATGTGCTTTGCCTCATATGGGGACCCGTTGGACAAGTACTCATATACTTGTCTGAAACTAGGCCATACAGTTCCCAACAGTATACATAATCAAAAGAACATCTTTAAACTCTGCCTGAAGCAAATATTGTTATAACTTCTTTTCAGTACTTATTTATTGAAAGACCTGGGACACATTTTCTACTTCTAAACAAAGCATGTACTTACACAAAATTTTGTGATCGAAGAATTAATTTAGAATTAATTAGTGGAATATTTAAGCCCAAGAATCCCTTATAGCCATAAAGAGGCTATGAATGGAACTTATTATTACTTGCCCATCATTTTATATGGAGTTTTGAAGACACAATCATACTCTAGTTAACCTAGAAAATTGTGTTTTCAAGACTCATGAAAAATAGAAATCACTGAAAGCTAAAAACAAGGATACAAAATTCAGGTATGACTTATGGGGTGGGTGTAGCAATAATAGTTAAAATAAAGAATTATCTATTGTCATCATAAAAACAAGCTTTCCTGGATAACTACCCTCTACTTGGCGGATTGCTAAAGCCTTCCTTAGAAAGTACTCTTTGGGGCAGAGCAATTTCAGAGTGAATTGTATCTGATACTATCTGGTCAGGAACAAATGGTGATTCACTATAAGTATTGTAGGGGATCAGAGTTCTCCCAAAAAGATGTGCAGCCAAATGTACATTGATAACTATGAGCACAGTTGTCCATATTGTTACTTCTGATTTTGAGGTGACATTTGCTTAAATCTACAGCATTTACTAATTGTCCCATATTTTCAAATGTGCATCTCAACCTTACCACTCTTAATCTAACTGGCTTGGTATGCATGCAGAAGTATATATGACCCAAAACAAATAGTTACAGTCATCTACATCCAGGGGTAAGAAATTCATGGGGAAAAAATAAGTTCTCTCAGGTAAATTCTGCCTACATTAACAGAACTATTATTTTCCTTTCATAACTCTTATAAATAAAAAATCATCCAAAATATATTGCTGAATTTTCTGAAATGAATTTCAAAATTTGAAGTTGTAGGAAATTCTAGAAGACATGAATTAGAGTGGTGAGTGATTAGTTGCAATACGAAAAGGAGAAGTGTTTACAGGTAAATCTTTTATGCTGCAAGATATTGAAGCTACTGTGATTGTTCCTGGCTCCACAAACTCTGCCTTGACTTGTTTTGGATTCCTTGAAATTTTCTCCAAAAACATTAATACCAAGCCTAGATGAAGACTGTGTTACCTTTTCTGCCTTCATTGGTATGATTTTATTTTCTATTCTTAAATTACCTAGATCTTCTGAAGCAATGCTGAAAAAACAGTGAAGAGAACTCACATCCTTTCCCTATATCTGATCTCACAAAGAGTCAAAAATTGAGTTTTTTTACATGAAGTATGATATTAACCTTCAGATTATCTGTTGGTAGATTCCTATTTTAAGAAAATTCCTTAAGAGAATGAACACAGGTATACAGGTATGCGACAGAGTTTCATTGTCTAATGCTAGATTTAGGTAATACATTTTTTCTTAGCTTTTTTATGTACACATTAATTGATTTTTATTTCACCCTCTTTTTTTCTTTTGTCTTTCTGAAGTAGGTGCTTGTCATGTAACTTTGAGACCTTATAGTCACTAAGTATGCCAGGCAATGTGTATTGGGATTGTAGGTATGAGCCCATCACAATCAGCTGGTTCAATTTGAAACAATGGTACATACCTGAAAAACTCCACTTGTTTGTTTTTCATATACATATATATTTTGGTAGAACTTGATATTTTGGAGATATATTGCATGTCATGAAAAACATATGTCTGGTTTATTTTTATGTGTTTGTCTGGTTTGGATACTAAGGTGATGCTGGCCTCATATAAACACTTAGAAATCATTTAGTTTACTTAATAAATATAAGCCAGTACAGATTACCTTGGAATGGTAAAAGTTTATTTCAGAGATCGGGTCCATGATATGCAAGTTTTTAAGTTTCTGTAAATTTAGTGTTCCTTTTTGATCTTGTTTGGGATTCAGGGGCAGGTAGTAATTTTTTTCCTTTTCATTCCTAACACTAGGCATGAATTTCTTTTATACAAGCTTTTTGTCCAAATTAACTTGGTTTGGGACTTACTGCTTTTTTTTTTCCACAAAAAAATACACATTTTATATTTTGCTGTTTTTCTCTATAATTTTATCTTTTTCAGTTTTTTGTTCATCCAGTCTGTCATGAAAATGTGCAGGACTTGCATGTCCTTTGAGAATGACTTCTTTTAGATTACATGATTCTCACACCTGCTGTTTGAGACAAGGTTGTTCTACATAGTCTAGTCTGGAAGAAACTTACTATCATCCTGCTTCACCTTCTTCAGTGCTAGAGTTAGAGGACTGAGCTACCACACCCAGCATTTCATTCCCAAATCATTCTTCATAATTTTAATTATTTTGAGATTTGCTTCATCTAGAACTAGCATAACAAAGCCTACTTTGGTTAACTAGTACATCTCCCAACCGTTTGCCTTCTAATGTGTATGTGCGTTAATATTTAAACTGTGCTTATTATAAAATATATTGATTCTTTGTTTTGATTTATTCTGAAAACTTTGTTTTTTACTGTGGAATTTAGGCTATTTGTACTCAAATTGACTATTGATATATTTATATTAATTTCATCACTATTTTTTCTGGTTTGTACCTGTTGTCATTCTTTATTTTATGTGTATTTATTTTCTACAGTTTTTTTTTTTTTGCATTCCAGTTCTGCTTTTCTAACACTTTAAATTGTTGCCTTGGATTTACTATTTGCATTTACAGCTCACCCATGTTTGCTTTCAAAATAATGATACACCACAACACAGGTAGTTGAAGAATCACATAACATTTAGGGAAAGAAAATTTGTCCCTCCTGTGCCCTGTATCATTAATAGCATTCATTTCATCAGTGTGTAATGGTATATGTATACAGTATATGTAATAAATATAAATATACAAAGGAATGCTTATCAAACATTGTCCAGGAGCACCCACTACAGCCAAGGATATTACTTTAATACTAATTCCTCTCAACACTCCACACATTTTCTTGCACTGTCTTTGTGTTTGTTATGTTCCATGTTAAATTAAGATTCCTTCCTTCTTCCCATTGGTAAGTTTTTCTTCCTAAACCCCTGAACTTCTTTCAGCAAATTGTGTTATATGTATCAGTGGAGTTTGCAAACGGTTCATCTCAGGGCATCATGTTGTGTGACACTTATTGTACTTGGTGCTTTCTAGGTTTCTGGATCTGTAGGTTGAGATCTCAAATTAATGGGGCGAGAATCTCAGTCTTTTTTTTTAATTTTATATATTTCCTTTTTGAATTTTCTTTCCTAGTTACCTATATTTTCATCTTATCGTTTATAATGGCTGCAAAGTCCTTAGTCTCTCTCTCTCTCTCTCTCTCTCTCTCTCTCTCTCTCTCTCTCTCTCTCTCTCTCTCTCTTTTTCTCATCTCTATCTCTTCCTCCTTTGCTCCTTCCTTCCTCCCCTTTTCATTTCTCTCTCTCTTCTCTGTTTCTATCTTCCTCCTCTCTTCCCGCTCTTGCATGCTCCCGTGTGTGTGCTTTGTGCCTTGTGTGAGTGCATGAGGCAGCTTGTGCACATATAAGTGGACATGGCAAGAATCAGAATAATTGGACTAAAAGAACACCATATCCCTGAAGGATCATCTCCCATGAAACCACTTGTGTGCCCCTAAATGTTCCCAATCTTCTAAAGATTCCATGATCTCTCCAACAGTGTCATTAAGTGGGGGCTCAATATTCAAACACCTGAATCATGGGAAACCTTTTTTACAATTGAGTGATAACAGTTGAGTTCCACATTCCATCAGTTCTGAAGTAGACTGCTGAGCACAAAATCATCAAGTCAAATTATTCCATTCAACATAAAGTAAGCATCAATATATCTAAGCCCCACACTCCATATGGCCCCTTACTACTTGCATGCATTTGGCGCTTACACAGAGCCTTTGCTTTCAGGGAGATTTCATTTAATAATAGGAGAGACAATAATAATAATGAGAAAAAAAACCTGGACGTATTTGCTGCATTTGGTTGACACATTCTAAATTAGACCTTATTTAAGTATTGAAGATGAATAAGGCTGAGAATTGCTTTACAACAAGTAATTTCATTATTCAGTTCAGTGTTGCTTCTCACCATTCTATGCTGTGTCACACAGATGTAACATCAGTTCAATATTCAGAGTCTGGATTATTACCTGTGATATTCCAATCTTGTAAATTATTTGAAATTTTTAAATGTTTGTATGCATAATGACTCATTATTTGTGTTGTATATTTCCGTGGGTTTTGACTAATGTATGTTGTCACATAGCTAGCAATATACTTTTATATAGTATAGTTTAACTGTCCTAAAATACCCTTATGTTTCTTCTAGAAAGCTCTCAAAAATTTCTAACTGCCCCTTAAGTACTCCAAAGTTTTTCTTTACTGAAGACTGTCATATAATCTCTATAGAAAGTGAATTTAAAGGCCTCATGTTACACTTCAATAATCTTTGTTTAGTGTCCTGATATGTAACAGGCTGTTATCTCAAGGCTGGAAGTCTCAAGAAGCAAATTCCTTGAGCCTCAGTATCACATAAAAACTACTGACCTACATGTAATGTATGCATGCATGTACTACTCTCAGGACTCTGGCTGTTCAAGGGAGAAGCAGTTCATTGTATTTATAGTATTTCATTGTTGATTTAGAGATTTTTGGTTCCAAATTATAATTTTATTGTTTTCCTGTTTTTTTTTTCTTTACTAGATATGTGGCCTTGAGCAAGTTGTTTGAATTCTGTTTTATATTTTTACTAGAAAATGGAAGTATAAATGGTGTGTGCTGTGGATGTCTCTAAATGTGTTGCTCTGATTGATTGATAAATAAAACACTGATTGGCCAGTAGCCAGACAGGAAGTATAGTATAAGCGGGACAAACAGAGAGGAGGATTCTGGAAAGAGAAAAGCTGAGGCAGGAGACACAGCCAGCTGCTGCCATGAGAAGCAAGATGTAAAGTACTGATAAGCCACGAGCCACATGGCAACTTATAGATTAATAAAAATGGGTTAATTTAAGGTATAATAACTAGATAACAAAAAGCCTGAGCCATTAGGACAAACAGTTTAAATAATATAAGCGTCTGTGTGTTTATTCAGGTCTAAATGGCTAAGGGCCCAGGTGGGACTGGAGATAACTCTAGCTACAGGTGTATCCTTCACAGAATCCCTTCACATATTAAATAAACTGATTCATAAAATGCAGCACTTACCATATGCCTGCCTCAATACAAAAATAAAGGTATTTGTACTTACATTATTGCCTTCCATTTAAAATTAAAGGAGCTAATTTTGAATTATATTATTCATCTTCAAACAATGTTATTCCAGAGTTTAAATATGTATTGCCTTTCCTCTTTTCTTTTCTGTTGAGAAAGAAAATTATGGAAAAAATAATTTAGTCACTTTTGGCACCAAGGAGGCTGATACTTAATATATGTATATGTATCAAAGGGAAAATTATTTGTACTGAATTTATCTCAGATCATCTTTTCCACAAATTGTTGGAATTGCTGGACTGTATCATTCCTTCCTTTGGTTTCCACTCATCCTCCAAAAAACTCATTGAAGATTATGGTTCCTTTTCATCCTAATCATATATTTTTATTAAAAGTAAATTTTGTATTTTATGTATACCAGAATTGGTTTGACACTTTCAGAGACAAATATCACCTTAAGGAGTCTCAATTATAAATCAAATCTGTAGAAAAGGAAATGATAACACAACGAAGTCAACAGATTACCTCTTTTAAATGGATCTGCATTTAACAAAATTGATCTATTATGAATTTCATTGGGAAAAAGAGACTCCATGTCAATCTTACCTTGAGTTTGCTAATACTGAATGTAATTAATGCTATTTAGAATAGGATATTTCTTCCAAGCTTGAAGCTGAATATGTGTCTAGAATATTAGTAAAACCCCTTCATCCTTGTTTAGCTTCTCATAATTTCAGCTCTACATTTGGGTGATTTGTTGAAGTTATCATTAAGTTAGGTGGAATGACCTGTGATGTTTTAAAGGTACTTAAAATTTTAAAGAAGTAAACTCTTATTTTCCTTGAGATCCTTACATAACAGCCAATTGTACAAATAAGTATATGTGGTATAAATTAATGTGTACTTATTCAAATATAAGACAGAGTACTTTAAAATAATCAAATAGCACATTTTCTAGTAAAAAAAAATCATCATGTATTCACAATGATCAGTACTAATGTTAGACCCAAGTCCAAGCCAATTGTTCAAAATACCAACATAGATGAAATGGTCCAAAGGTATCAAAATTTAGTTTCAGTTTACTGTCCTTCCAACTTCAGATAATACATCATTACTGCTGTAATTGCTGCTATCTGATTTTGGATGCTGTGATTCCACTTTCCTTTTAATTTAGAAGTTCAGTGTTTTCCCTGAAGCTGTTCCCTAAAATAATTCAACAATGTAACTAAATACAAACTCTACTGGTAAAATAGCTTGAGACAAGCATAGGACAAAGTGGAGAAAATAACCTGAGATTTGCTGACAATCTGCCAGGTAGTTCTCAGCAATCTGTACAATTTATTTGGACCCAAAACTTTCTCTATTTGTTTGCTTGTTTTCCTCTTCTAGATGAAGTTATGGATCATACTTAGGAGACATCTTGTAAAGAAAGAAATGAGGGAACAATTGATAGGTATACCAGGTGATAAGAAATAGGCATGTAGTTAACTGCCTTACAATCTTCATTAACCAGCTTGTCTCCTGTGATGGCTCATTGTAGATAGTATACTCTTTGAGAGATGTTAATAGTATTTAATCACATTGATAACATTTTAAAGAAATAACACACATTATGGAGAACAGTTTTTCAGCTCTATACTGATACAGGAGGAGAGAGGAATGAATAGTCAACAAGTCATTGAAATTCTTAAAGCTCACTTATCTGTACTAACTAAGGAATTGTTTAACTTAAAACTCTGTTTATGGATCTGGGGAATGAAGTCTGGCATTTCTAAACAATTTCTGAACAAGGGACACTGACAGACCAAGTATCTCCACCGTAGTCAGAAAAAGAAGCATTCATGTCTTAAAAAGTGAGATTTTTCCTCGTTGTTAGTCTTTCTTGCATTCCATACTAATAGAGGTAATGTCTTCTTCTGGGCAAACATGTCACAGTCTCCTACAAATTCCTTCAAGGGCTTTCATGCTTGTCAACTCTACAACAGATGCAAAAAAGGAAAGGAACCCCATAATGTCCTCTCTATATCAATCACCATTCAATGGAACATGATTACTGAGGTACCAAGTGGAATTTCAAGCACTTGTTGGTTCTTGCATATTTATCAGAGAAAGGTTTAGAAGTATAGCCAGACAGTTAACTGTCTACACTGATGATTAGACATTATTTGCATTTTTAAATTAATATGGATTAAGTGACTTTATTATTTCTTCCCTCCCTCCCTCTCTCCCTCCCTCTCTCCCTCCCTCCCTTTTTCTCCTCTCCTCTCTTCTCCTCTCCTCTCCTCTCCTCTCCTCTCCTCTCCTCTCCTCTCCTCTCCTCTCTCCTCTCTCTCTTCTCTCTTCTCTCTCTTCTCTCTTCTTCTTCTTCTTCTCTCTTCTCTCTCTCTCTCTCTCTCTCTCTCTCTCTCTTTCTCAGAGTAAACTAAGTATTAAAAATTTTCACAAGAAATTAAGATTGCAGGTCAGGGATTTAATCTATCTTAATATGAAGCATTTAATATCGTCATACCTTTTTGTATTCTACCTGAATACAAGTATGTCTTGGTAACTTAAACAGAGCATTAATATGGGAAGAAAAGAATATAATTCAGGTGAAATTCTAGGACTGTCTTTTTTGATCATGGATACTTAGTTTTTAAAAGCTGAATCATTTACTAAAATAATAGGATCAAAGTACTTTATATTAGCTCATGAAAATAAAAAGTGGTTTTGGTACAGTTGTTATTATTATTGAATTATAATCCCATTATCATCTTTAGATTCTTGAGTATTATATGACATTGACCTTCTTACAAACATGATAAAAACTAAAGGTAGCAATCAGATACTTCCTATACCATGAAGTCATTACTAGGCTCTAACATCATTGTCTTAAGGAAAAGTAAAATTTATGACACAAGACACTCTACTTATTATAAACATTACACAATGGTGTCCTAGTCCATGTCAGATATGCAGCATCACCTTTAGATATTTTCGCACTAATACATTAAATTCAACTAGACTGATAATTATTGAATATCATCCATGTGTAATCTTCTGGGTTGAACTCTGTGAGGAAATTTGAGATGTGTAATTTATACTTCCTACGGGAGCTCATTATTTTGTAGTGGATAGCAGGAAAAAATATCAAGCACCAAAAGACAAAGTTCTTAGACAATAAAAATCTCTGAAAAGCTCTGGTGGTTTGTGAAATTTTATTTGCCAATAAATTTTAGCATCTACTTTAGTCAGTTCTATGATGGGGGTTACAGAGTTATAAATTCTATTTTATACATTAAATAATAATAAACAATATTCTTGGTCAATTGAACTTCTTGAGGCTATAACAAATAGCTAAAGAAACAACTTAAGGGATGATTGTTCATTTTTGCTCAGGATTACATAATTTTTGGTCCATGATTGGATGGAACAATCACTTTTGGACTTGTGGCAAGACAGAATGTTTTGGATGAAGTCATGGCTGAGGCAAGCTGCCTTATTTCATGGTAGCCAGGAAGAGAAGACACCAGGCCAGGATGGAGTGCTGATGTCTTATCCTTCTTTCTCCTAGGTCAAAGATATCTTTATTTCTACATCCTTTTAACATTTCCTAATTTTATTTGTTGGCTCCTCTTTGTGTTGCTTTCTTTTCTTTTTTAAATTTATTCATTTATTTTTAAATAAATTTTAAATTTATTTATTTATTTTTATCATGCAATACATCCCAACCACACTTTCCCTCCACTCCAATCCTCCTAGTTCTTCCTACCTCCCTTCTCTACGAGAGCCACCCCCTGTACTCAGGCTTTTCTTTGGGCCACTGTCTCACAAATAATGACACAGAATTCAACACATTTCTATTCATCTACATGGCGCCATGTGGCTCATGGCTTTTATCTCTCATCCTGCATGTCTTGTTTCCTCTGCATTCCACAACTCCCTTCTTCTTCCCAGTGTCCTCTCTGCCCTGAAAATCCTGCCTAGCTATTGTACATTCATCTTTTTATTAAAACAATCAAAGTGACACATATTCAAAGTATACAAACATATTATTCCACAACAATTCACTACCCCCTCATCTCCACACAGAAAAGAGCAGGCTTCCTTCTCATAACATGAGCCTCAAATTAAACCAATCATTACTTGGCCTCTCCCACAAGTTCTGCTCCTCCATGGCCCCAGCACAACTTACAGTAGTCAAAGGTTTTGTGAATGGGTTAGGGTTCCAGTCCCACCATGGAAAATTGCCTTGTTAAGAAGATAGCCTATAGAGGCCTCCATATCCTCATTAGTATGAGTCCTCACTAGGTATACTTCATAGAATCCTGGGAATTTCTGCTGTACTTTATTTTTAAATCTCCTATGCCTCTTTCAGTCCAGTCAAGTTCCCAAACAAGATTGCATATACTTCTAGGTTTTATAAATAAGGAAATTCAAAATCGGACAGGAGATATTAAGAAATTATATGTCTAATAAACTTTCTATCCATCCAGGTCAGATCCACTTTCTTGTAGAGTAATGAATGAAGTTCATGAGAAATGCCAGTTTGATAAATTGAACTATTGTTTTTTAGCCAGTCATTGAAAAAAATCATAAAATAGCTGACTATGTCATTCTGTACATACCAGGAAAGAAAATGAAGAGCAATGGTAGCATCTCTCCCAAGGGTCTGTCTTTCTTTTCTTTTTTATTCCTTTCTCTTTCCCTCCCTCCCTCCTTCCTTTTTTCCTTTCCTTCCATGCATCCTTCCTTCCTTCCTTCCTTCCTTCCTTCCTTCCTTCCTTCCTTCCTTCCTTCCTTCCTACAGTTCTGTTATAAAGGCAATATTGGGGTTGAAAGAAGTGATATTGATACAAGCATAAGGACTAGAGTTAGATCTACCAAATTCATATAAAATCATATACTGTACCTGTAGTGTGTCTGTAATTTCAATGAACCTAAAGAGAGATTAGAGATAGAAGCAAGAGAATCTCCAGAATCTCATAGGCCAACTAATTTGGGATATAGAGAAGAAAAACAACAAAGATAACCTTGTCTCAAACAAGGTGGAAGATAAGGACTGGTACCAACATTTACCTGCTGAGGTCCTTATGATCATCAGAGGCACTACATTAACACACAGAAATGCACACACACACACACACACACACACACACACACACACACACAATTGAGAGTTGTCACATATTTAAACATGGAAGCAAGAAAATAATTAATGGTTGAAATTTTCTGTTTCCAAAATACGTGCTTTATTTCTTCTAGCAAACTCTTTATAGATAAATTTAAAATTAAAGTATAAATAGATCTACCCACTAACCTTTTCAGTGCACCTGTACTAATTCACTCTCAAATTCATGGACTCTTTTTCTTAATTGCTATTGTTACATATATTTATAGATATTTAAACATATATTTGCAGCCTGCTGAGTCTGTTTAGTGTTACTTGGAGTTGGGATCATCCTAGGAGATGACTAACATCTGTCTTTCAGAAATCCTTAGGTACCTGTAGATCTTGGTCTAGAGATGGAGATCTATTGTGGAATAATCTTTTTGTATACCATGAGGATGTTTCTCTACCAAGGTACCTTCTGATTGGTTTAATAAAGAGCTGAATGGCCAATAACTATGCAAGGAAGGATAGGTGGAACTTCCCCGAGGGGAAGAGAGAAGAACTGGGGGGAAGAGTCTGAGAAATGGGCATTCACCAGCAAGATGTGGAGGAAGTTGAACATACACTATGAAGGAGAGATAATGAGCCACATGGCACAATGTAGATTTATACAAACAGGTTAATTTAAGTTATAAGAAGTAGCTGGGAGGAAACCTAAGATAAGGCTAAGCTTTTATACTTAGTAAGAAATATCCATGTCATTATTCAGGAGCTGGCATCTAAAAAAAGTCCAGTTACATATGGAACCCAACATGAAGGGATATATATGCATATATATAGGACATATGAGTAGCTGGCCCACTACTCCATGGCAGAATAGATAAAAATAACTGACAGTATTCAGCCCAGCAACTTCCCAGAGCAGAACAGGTAAAGGCTGTTCTTGGCTGGTGCTAGTATATGGTTCTGTTCTCAGAAACCGTGAGGGCAGCAGAGCCAAGACCCATGTGCTGAGCAGAGCTGTAGAAAGATCCTGCAGATGCAAAGAAGGCCTTTGTAACATTTTTGCAATGTTTTTTCAGAGACAAGGTGTGCAGGAACCTCAGTCTCTCAGGTAGTCCCAGTGCTTGTAGCACACTGATGTGTGTGGCTCCTTTAAAAGGCACTACTGTGCAGCCAAGCACTTGAATGAGTCCCTTAAATAGTATGGAAGCTTGGAATGTGGCATCTGGACCAGCTGCATTTGCACAGAAAGCCATGCCCTGACCTACAAAACCTCTGAACAGATACAATATGCTTGAAAATTTGCTTAGGTGCTGAAGAAAGAAAAGAAAATGAGAATAGATAGTCATAGAAAAAATAGTTTGAAAATAATAAAGTATTTAAAGAGAGAATAAAGTGATATAAAAAGAATAAGCTATGTAAGGGTGGGAAATATAACACATAACATCTGGATTCTCTATATTGCTTTATGAATTTTAAATTTTAAATGCTAAATAGCAAAAACAACAGCTACTGAGAGATGTCAGCTTGTAGAAAAAACTGGCAAATTAAATCAGCCTGTATATTTTAAGAGTGTCTTAACTTCAGAGTGGATGTCAAGAAATGTGTTGCATTGTGGGAAAGATCATGCCTTTGTTTCCACAGGAAACAGAAACCCATGGATTCCTTCAAAATTGATAAAGATTAGTTTTTGAGGTAGACCTCCTGAAAAGTCTTGACTGCAGACATGAAGGAAGAAACCAAGAAAAACTACAAGACAGGTGACATATGTGCTAATTTCTCTACATGGAACAGCTCTGAGGCTGGGTGAGACATTATAAATACTCTTAGCTATAGAGTCCTCCTGACTTATTACATGCCATCCTTTCATACGGCATGAACAGTCATTTATATGAAGTCCAAATGGACTTATAAAGTTGACATATGTCTTTTATTCTGCTCAAACATAGAGAACCATCTTTAACTGACTTGTGCCCACTGCATATCCCATATAATGCAGATACGTATGCTACCTTTAAAAGTTTGTGTTTTCAGAACAAAAGGACCAGACGCCAATAAAGACAAGTATCCCAGGTGATCCACTCTCTCTGAATGCCCCTGTTGTTGTTTCCTCAAAAACTTTCATCCAGAACAACATCAAAGCAGCTAGCTAAGATAATCCAGGCCTATAGACTACTCTAACCAAGGCTTCAGTAAAGTCCTGCACTTACCCATCACACAGAGATTAGACAACAAATGATACACATAGCTCTCTCAGGACTTAACCATTACCCAGTTTTCTCATGGTCTCCTAAATGTGTTATAATCTCCAGACAGAAGGAAATAATTTTAACTGGCATCCACATTCCCAAAAGGGGATGGGTAGTTTTTCATCACTCAATTGGTTATGGGTACTTGATTTTGTCTACAGGGGATAGTTGCAAGTTTTTGTTTGTTTGTTTGATCATGGACAGGGGAAAAGCACTAAGCAAAGGATGTTAGATTCAGTGTTCTCTTTCTGAAAAGAGAAAAAGAGATATAGGAATGATATTATAAAATAATAGATTATTGAATCTACATTTAAACCAAAAAATCAACTACTAGCCTCAAATAGTTTACATTGGTATGGATTTTTGTATTTGATACAAATTTAATGTTATTTTTGTTATAACATACTGTACATATGCTTCTACTCTTGTTTAAGCTATTTTACCTATGCAGGTCACTTAAAATGTAATGTAATATTCTATTCCTTGAAATCTATTATTACAAACTATTTAGGATAATTAAGAAATGCAGGTTAGTCATTTATAACAATTGAACTGGTAGCCATGTTAGGTATGTTTTCAAGGATAAACAGATATATTTTAGATATATGTCTGGTCTCCAAACACTTCTGAGATCTATAGAATATGGCATTTAAAATGTTTTAATAAAGTAAGGATTTTCATAACAATGAAATGAGATACATATGCTCCTGGCAGCACCAATTTACTTCAGAGAAGATGATGGGCATCAAAGAACGTTGTTGTGGAGTTTGCTTTGTATTTGGCAAAGATAGCTACTGGGTAGGAAACTGTCCTTGCTTTAATGGCTGACAATATGCTGTACAAATTGGACAAGGAGAACACAGAAGAAGTGTACTATCAAACTTTTCAAAGACAAGGTAGGCCAGTTCTTCAAAATTCCTGCTTCACAGAAAAATCTGTCAGATATTCTATGCCTGTAAGTAGCAAATGAATACTTCAACAATGCTGAGGAAACTTGGGTGACTGTCCTGGTGGACAGCTGTCTCTTTCACTTATATAATTTTATAAGTTCATTTTTCTTCACTTCTTGATTATTTAGATAATATTTTATCTTTCTCAGATTTCTGATTGGGGTGAATGAAATTCTTACTTGATAACTGTTCTTAATGTATGTAGTTTTCCTGTGTTAGAGTTAAAAAACCATTCCTTTTTATATAGACAAAATGAGGTGGGGTTGTGGGATAATATTTTTGTACACTGTGAAGATGTGTCTCTGTCAACGCACCTTCTGATTGGTTTAATAAAGAGCTGAATGGCAATAGTTAGGTAGGAGAGGATAGGGTAGGCTTCTGGAGAGAGAGAGAAACTTGAAGGGAGAATCTGAGAGGTGGGAATAATCCAGTGAGACATAGAGGAAATTGGATCTACTGTTCTAAAGAGAGGTAATGAACCACATGGCAGAAAAAAGATTAATTAATATAAATGGGTTAATTTAAGTTTTAAGAGCTAGTTTGGAACAAGCCTAAGCTAAGGTCAAGTTTTCATACTTAATAAGCTGTCTCTATGTCATTATTTAGGAGCTGGCATTACAAAGAAAATCTGACTACAAGGGTCCTGTGTGATTTCCCCCTTCCATATTAGCAGCTCTACTGGAACTGTCATTGCTTAGGTCCTGTTTAGGCAGACATATTGTTGAGGTACCATGGTGTAACTTTCATGTTATTTCTAGGAGATACAATCTCAATGTAGACACAGTAATCTAATTTGACTAGTCCACTGTCTTTTACATTCATTCTGCCTCCTTTCCCATAATATTACTTGAGCTTTAGGATCAATGGTTGTGTTAGAGATGTACCCATTGGGATGTAATATCCTATGATCAGTTAATCTCTTCATTATGACCAATGTGATTTTCTGTAATGGTCCACATCTACTGCAAGGAGAACCTTCTCTGATGTAGGATGAGAACTACTCTTAATTTGGGTATGAGAATAATTTTCAAAGGGCAGTTAGAAATTTGTTCTAGTAATGTGGTAGTAGTAGGTTCTGCTCTACAATCCATGACTTCACTACCTCTGAATTGGTTAGGTACCCTGTATCATACATTAGTTCCCTCCTGTTAAGTAGATCTGAAGTCCAAGGAGGTAACTCTGTTTACTGCCATTGAATGCAGATATTAAACTTTTAGAGGCATCTTGTCATTCTGGCAGTTGTTTTGTTGCATAGATATCACAGCTGGGCAGAACTATTGACCTTTCCTTCCATTGGAAGTTTGTATAGTACCATCTTGTACTATGAAAGTTAGACTACAGGCAGGAGGCTTCTCAGTTTAGATCCACCTGGAACCTTCCGAGTCACCAATCTGAAATATGTGGTATTACCAGCAGTTGAGAATTACCTTCAACTTTTGAGTGGTAACCAAGGGCAACACAATAGTTTATATAGTTTTGAAAGATAGTTATTATATAAAGCAAGACATAATTAATTTTCTATGATTTTTTAATTAAAAATAATTTTTTCACACAATATATTCTGAATATGGTTTCGCCTCCCTGAACTCCTCCCAGACACTGCCCCATTCAACATCCACTCAAATCCATTCTCTTTATTTCTCTTTCATAAGAACACAAGCAAGCATCTAAAATAATAATGATGATGATGATGATGATGATGATGATGATGATAATGCAGACAAACTGGAATAGGGCTTTATACAATATTATGTTATAATTTCTGATAATATAACTAATTCCAAATGAGGTGAAATATAGTAGGTAGCTGTTCTATCCATTACCTTGAAGCACTGCCCCTAGTGAGGTAGCAGGTAACTGTTACACCTGCCTATGACATTAAAGAACCTGCCCCTGGGGTGTAGCCTCTCAGGACCCTTAAGACCTGGGATGCACATACACGGCTCTCTTTACTTCCGCGTGGCATCAGATGCTGAGATCTTGGACCAGGCAAATCAGTGTGGGACATAGATCAGCTTTCCCAGACCCTATAATAAATCTCCCATGGTAGTGAGTTAAACCCCAAATAAATTCCGTTGCTCATTAAGTAGACTCCATGGATTTCTCACATTAATGAAATGTGCAAATAAAAAGAGTACTCAGTTTCCTAATCACATCATCATTGATTTGATGTGTTGATTAACTTATGCAATTAAGTCAATACTGAGAGCCATAATACCTAAGGCCAAATTAACAATGAAAATAAGTACACAGCACAGGAAGTTGAAAAAGTAATTTCTTTCATATTATATAAAAATATCCACAAGATAGGAAATAGGCACATATCCAGATTTGGTATAAGTTTGAGAATTTATAAAACTGTATGAATTAATTCCTTAATTAACATTATTATTCTTAGTGGTAAATATGTGTATGGTACAACATACATCTTTTAGTATATATGCTCTTAGTCAGGGCATCTTTCATCATGAGGAGATTCCAATATTTGGCATATTTCAATATTGGTCTGTCAGTTAAAATTTGGAGACAGTGGCAGAATTCCAAATAATGAGCATCAAGCTGTGTTTTACAGACTTGAAATTGTGAATCACTCTTTAAAAAAAATTAAAGTAAAAACTACTTTCCCTGTGTGGTAAAGATATGACTTCAATGAAATCTTAAAAATTGGAAATTTACCCAACACAAACTCGATACTATCACAAAGACACTTGTTGAACCATGTTCACTGATGCTCTAGTCATAACAGCAAGAAATTGGAAACAACCTAGACTTCTCCCAGCAGAAGAATGGGTAAAGAAAATAAGGTACATTTACACAATGGAGCATTATTCATTCATTAAAAAATACATCATGAAATTTTCAGGTAAATTCCTGAGTGAGGTATCCCAGACTCAGAAAACTAAAGATGGTGTATATTCACATAGATGTGGATATTAGCTGCTAGTAAATGATAACTAAACTATAGCCCATAGAACCACAGAGGGTGGATCTAGTGTAAGGAACTAGAGGGTATAGATAGAACTCACTAGGAAAGGGAAATTGAGCTTACAGTTATAGAACAATGAAGGACCTGGAAAGGGAAGATCAAGTTGGGAGGTGGAGGAAAGAGGGTATTGAGGGAGGAAAACTGAAGATATGGCTAAAATTAAGGAACATTTGAGTGGTTGTAAGGAAACATAATACAATAGAACCTTCCTAAAATATAGACATGTTGTTGGGAACCTCAAAGTGAGCTCAAGAATCCCCCAAACCAATTGTAGACAAATTTCTAAATGGTCTTTTTTTTTTTTTTTTAAGATTTATTTATTTATTATCTATACACAGTGTTCTGCTTGCTTGCATGTACCTGAACACCAGAAGAGGGCACCAGACCTCATTACAGATGGTTGTGAGCCACCATGTGGTTGCTGGGAGTTGAACTCATGACCTCTGGAAGAACAGCCAGTGCTCTTAACCTCTGAGCCACCTCTCCAGCCCATCTAAATGGTCTTATAAAATAAAATACACAGAGCCAAATATAGGGGTGAAAGCCTTAGTGATCAGTGAAATGGTGATAGTCACCAACCTTACCTCTCCAGCTCTGTAGCTACCAAAAGTGAGTTACTTCCTGTCTTATCCACACTTTTTTTGACTTGCTGTTCTGCCGTCTCATTGGCTCTTAACCCAGCTACCTTACTTCCTTGTCACTGCCTGTCTGTACAGACCTCCAGGTCTCTATGGTTGGTACTAGGATTAAAGGTGTGTGTCACCATATTTGACTGTTCCCTAGTATGTCCTTGAACACACAGAGACCCTACCTGCCAAGAGATCAGATTAAGGGCGTGTGCTACCACTTTTGTGTTTAAGGCTTGTTATGTATAATCTGACCTCCAGGCAACTTTTATTTATTAACATACAAATAAAATATCACCACATTTTAGCACAAATAATATTATCACTACAATCAATTCTCAGCACAATGATTATTTGCCCCAGAGGGACAGAAGGCAGAAATAAGATACAAAGACAGCAAATAGAGGAAGGGTGAGACGCATGAGAGAGCGAGGGAAAAAGTAGACAAGGGGCAAGGCAGAGGGAAAAGGTATTTGTCCCAGGTGACAAAGGACTGCCTCTAGATACAGAGGAGATAGACATGGCCTACAGGAAAATGGTAGTTTAGAAATCTAAAAGGGAAACACTTTTAGATGTTTAATTTAAACATTAGGATGAGGTGTGTAATTTTAATTGAGCATGTTAATTAAATGATAAAAGGTAGCTTTTGATTTCTGGACTTGAATACTTTGATAGGTGGACCTTAGTAGTCAGTCTCAGGGGGGAAGATGTGGTCCAATAAGGGAGTAGACCTTTGTGGCTAGCTTTAGAGATGTAATCAAGTGGCTTTTAACAGAGGGAATGAGGGAGAAGGACAAGGCCTGCCAGAGCCATGTTTTTCATTCTGTCTGGCTAGAGTCCCTTCACATATATGAATGTGATCTGAATAAACTCACCAAATTATAGAGGAGACAAAATCTGAACTGACCATTTTTTGGTCACCAAATCAAGCTTCCAGTACTGGGATTGTGTTGCATCTAATTGAGTAGTTAAGCAAAGAGGTCTCATAGGAATACCCAAACAAATCATAGTATTTTAAAGACAACAGGCTGCTCTCCACAAATGGACAAAAAGGCTCCATTGCTGAAGAAAGCATCTCCACAACTCATGAAACATAGAAAAATACAGCTGGTACCTGTATAGAGAGAGATTTCATACCTATGTTATAGCATCTTTGAAACATAAAGGTACTCTGCCCACTACCAAAAGAGAAATGTAAACACCAGGCCAGTCACAAACCCTTTGATCTACAATAGTGTCCTGCCTATAAGATATACTAAGGCAATGGTGGAGAAAAAAAAAACAAAACAAACCAACCAACCAACCAACAAACAAAACATGTAGTAGTAACCAACCAGTATTTAATTTGACGTATGGCCCATTCCATGAGATGGAACCTATATTTTGCACTACTTGGATGACCAAGAACCAGAGTCTAGGTAGTCTAGGATACGTAAAACCAAATAATAATGCTCCAAACAATGTAAAAAATGAGTCCTAACGATATTCTGCTGTACTCAGAACAGTGCCTTCCTGAGACATCATCAGCTATCTTCCTGCAGTAGATGGGGAAAAAATACAAAGACCCACAGCCATCTCATGTAAATAGTGAGAGACCTTGGAAAATGCAGCCCTAAATGAGATGTCTCCATCAAATCCCTTCCCTCAGAGCTTCAAGGATGTGAAGGCAGAAATAGTGTAAGAGTCAGAGGGAATGGGCAACGTGAAGAAAACAAAGGCCTTTAAATTAACGTGAGCAAAGTCCATATGAACTCACAAAGACTTAAACAGCACACACAAGTCCCTTGCAAGTTTGCATCTAGTCATCTGGATATATATGTTATGGCTTGTAGTTTAGTGTTTGTATGGGATTTCAGGGTATGCGAATGAGTGGGTCTCTGATTCTTTTGACTTTCAGGGATTGTTTTCCCTATCTTTGTTTGTCTTGAGCAACTCTGATGTGACAGCTTTTGTTTTATTGTATTTTAATTTTATCTCATAGAAGTCTGTTCTCTTTTGTTTTGTTTTGTTTTTTGTTTGTTTGTCTGTTTGGATGGTTGTTTGTTTGTTTATTTTTTTTTTGTTTTGAGAGTGAGCTTCTCTGCATAGCCCTAGATGTACTGGAACTTTGTAGACCAAGAAGACCTCAAATTCAGAGATTCACCTGCGTCTTCCTCCTGAGTGCATGTGCCCCTACAACCTTGGCCTGTTTTTGTTTTTGTTTTTGTTTTTTTTTTGAGAGACAGACAATGAGTAGATCTGGATGGGAAGGAGTGGGAGTAACTTGAAGAGTAGAGGGAAGAGAAACTCTAATCTGGATATATTATGCTAGAAAGAATCTTTTTTAATAAAGGAAGAAAAGCAAAATAAAATGGGAAAGAGAAAAAATTATATTAATTCAAAAATAATACACAGCAAATATTTGTTATCCCTATTAAAATATTTATTGAATGTTAGATATATATCAGATTAAAATGCAATCTGTCAATTCAGAAAAAAACTACAACCTTTGATACAATGTGGAAAATATTTTTCTAACCTAAAATTAGTACTAACGTTTCATGGAACGAAACAGTTTTAGTAAAGCACATTGATAATAAAGTGTAATGGTACTAAGTACATGCTGTTGTAGACTTGCAAAAGCCAGTAATAGTAGAAAAAGCTAAAATGATCAATAGTGACAACAAATAGAGTCCTGAGGTGGGGAAGATGAGGGAACAAAAGTCAACCAATGAGGACGAAGGCCAAGAAGCACAATGGGGAACTTTTAGTTAAACATTCACATAGAGCTATAGGACTTTCTAAGGTGGATTGTAAGTCATTGCTGTTCAGACCTCCATATGGTCAACATTCAGAAAAACCCAGATACTCATAAACAAATAGTGAGAGGAAAGGAAAGGGAAAGGCGGGTTTCCCTATCTGAGTCCATATAACATAATACAGAGACAGCCTTTCCCTTTCCTAACATTACCTAACTCACCAGAGGCTTTGAATCTATCACTTCAGGGACAGAAAACAGTAGATGACCTTATTTAAAAGTTCAATATATATATTTTCTGAACTAACAAATGAATGACATCATAGCCATGGCTGGTGTGAGTAAGGAAGTCCTTTGAGGTCTGTGAACATCTTGGCAGGGTTGGTCGTAATGCTGTAAAGATGTGAAATGAGGTTGCAAGCAATCTTATTACAATCAAATCCTTACCTAAAACCCCTGTCAACATGTGTTTTCCAGCTTCATGAATATTATATTAATATTTAAGACTAGATAAATTAAAGTTTAAAAAATAAACACTACTTTGAATCTTCTTATTTGCCCCCTTAAAAAATATGTAAGGACAAATGTGAACTGTTTCTTTTAGTCATACTTACCAGAAAATAGTGGTATGAACAAGTGCATATGGGATGCCCTTCTGAAGAATATGGAATATGTTTCATGAAATTATAATTATTGTAAACAGTAAGTTATATTCATTACAAAACAGTTACACATTTTGGAACTCTTCCAGCATTTTCCCTTTTTTTTTGTTTTTATTTCTGCTTTTGTTATCTCTCCTCACACTCCCTTCTCTACCCTACCCCCTTCCCCATAACTGTTTAACCCATCCTGTTTGTTATTCACTTTTCCCACTTCAGATTTAGTACAACACCTTCCTTGAAAAAAACCACCATTCATACTTACTAAATGTGGTGGTATTGTACTGTAATTGTACTGAAATTCGATTTTGATTGTATGTTAATAAATAAAGTTCCCTGGGGTCAGAGCTATTAGAGCATAGCAAGAGCCGGTGGTGGTAGGATTTGCTGAAGGAGGCAGAGACAGGAGGATCACGAGCTCAAAAGACTATGAAAAGACTTACACACAGGAAATAGGTCTCTTTCAGGAAGCTAGGAGCTCGCAGGAGGAAGGGTAAGATTTTAGCTCTGAGCTCTGACCTCTCGGCTTTCTCTTTTACATTGGTTCTGTGTTTCTTATTTAATAAGACGGTTGGTTACATCTACAACTAACTTTCTGATTTCCATGGGCATTCCCACTTAGACATTCTCATTTAAATATTCAAGGCTAGAATACACCTATGAAACTGAGTATGTGGTGTTTGTCATACTTCACTCTAATGACTGTGTCTAGCATCATTTATTTACCTGAGAATTTCATAATCTTTTTTTTTTTTTTTTTTTTTTTACTTACTGTAAAGTCCATTGTGTATATGCATTATATTTCCATTATCTACTCATCAGTTGATAGATATTTAGGTTATTTCAATTTCCTGGATATTGTGAATACAGCAAAAGTGAACATAGATGAAAAAACACCTCAGGGATAGAATACATACAGTCCTCTAGAGATATGACCAGGAGTGGTATTGCTAGACCATATGTGAGATCTATCTCTAGCATTTTTAGACTATTCACCCTAATTTCCATAGTGTCTGCACCAGTTTCCAACTTCAGCCTGTACTTATTCCATTATTTCAGCAATATTCTTAAATATGTGGCCATAGTCAATTGATGTTTAAATTTTTCTTAATAGTGTTTTTTGTTTGTTTGTTTGTTTGTTTGTTTTTTGTTTTTTTTCCTGGATCTCACTCTGTAGCCCAGGCTGGCCTCAAACTCATAGAGATCTGCCTGTCTCTGCCTCCCAAGTGCTGGGATTAAAGGTGTGCGCCACCGCCACCTGGTGTAAATTCATCTTAATCTTAATAGTGTTTTAACTGGCTGTTTCCGTGTTGGTGTGTGTCATGCACTGGACCAATAATAATACAAAAATCTACATGAACTTTTATGAGTTTTTTTTTCGAGACAGGTTTCTCTGTGTAGCTTTGCACCTTTCCTGGAACTCACTTGGTAGGCCAGGCTGGCCTCGAACTCACAGAGATCCGCCTGGCTCTGTCTCCCGAGTGCAGGGATTAAAGGCGTGCGCCATCAGTGCCCGGCAGCTTTTATGAGTTTTAAAACTGTTAAGCATATAAAAAAAACTCAAAATAGGAAAGCTCCATTGGATTTACATTGCATTTATTTGTACGATATCATATATATGCAATTATTTATATTACATATATATGTGTGCCTAACTTTATTTGCATTTTAAATGTTATAATAGATTACATAAACTATTCTCACAAAATATGTTATTTAATTTTCATATAAATTGCTATTAATAATATATTAAAAATTGGTGATTTCAACCTTTGTGAAGCTGATTTTCAATGTTTAATGTTTAAAGTATATAACAAAAATGTAAGCCGGGCGTTGGTGGCACACGCCTTTAATCCCAGCACTCAGGACACAGAGCCAGGCGGATCTCTGTGAGTTCGAGGCCAGCCTGGGCTACCAAGTGAGCTCCAGGAAAGACTCAAAGCTACACAGAGAAACCCTGCCTCGAAAAAACAAACAAACAAAAAAATGTAATAATTTTAAATTTATTTGATGCAGTCAAGTGTTTGCACTTCCCTTTGTGGAGGTATAGTAAAATTTAAGACTATTTGAGGTATAAAAATTGAACATCAATCAATCTTTTTGACAACAGGTAAGGGAACTTTTAAATTCATTTAATTTTTTTAGACCTGCTGTAATTACTACTTTTGAGCATTGATATTGTTTTGCTCCTCTAATAATGTTATTGGCGGAAAATTTAATCAAATTGCTTAGAGTTTTCAGTCAGCATTCTCATTATGTCAATTTTAAAATGTCATTCATCAACGTTTACCTTTAAGAAAGATTTATAATATTTCAAACAAATCTTTTTTCCAAAAAATACCATAATTGTTTGGCATGATTGATGTTCTGGTCATTGAATAGCCAATGAGGGCTTCTGGATTTTTTCAAAATTATGTCATGCATCTACCTTATCACCTATTTTTTATTTATCTTCATTGAACTTTAAAATATTTAATGAAGATTAAAGTGTATACTTTTAGTCTTAACTAAATCAAATTAAATATTTGAACAAAATTATCTGATAGCCATATCAAAGTCATTGTAAATAACTCACAAAATAACTCACATGTATTGAGTTCGGGTAGAAGTATATATAAACCTAACTGTAGGTATATAAATTGTTATTTAAAAAATTAATACATTTTTTTGGTACTTGAGAGGCAGAGCCAGGCAGATCTCTGTGAGTTCAAGGCCAGCCTGGTCTAAAGAGCGAGATCCAGGGCAGGCTCCAAAACTACACAAAGAAACCCTGTCTCTAAAAACAAATCAAAACAACAAATAAATAAACAAATAAACAAATAAATATCTAAAATAAAAATTAATACATTTTTCAGGCATACATATGAGGATGGTATGAACTTTAGAAACCATGAAAGAACTTCATGAAACCATGAAAAGGGGGGAAAGGTAAATTTTCAGCTATGGTAGAAAATTTTACTTAACTTTAAATGCCCTGTGGCATTTCTATGGTCTCTATAGCCATTAACACTATGGTGTATTACTTTGTCCATGTTTCAACATCAACCATGAACAGCACTTTGAGGGGTAGAAAAATGAATGACATAGTTTCTATGGATAATTCACAGTTATTCTGCAAAGTATTGCTCTATATTCAGATTCAAGCAGTTTTCAGCCTAATTAAGAGCTGGACACTTCTTACTTTGGAAAGTTTCAACCAGACTAGGGATCTCTATTATTCTCAAGTCCAACATATTTAATATTCTTCACAATTGTAATATTAAGGCAGCTTCAACCTAATATCCCATAATTATTCCACTTGGTCCTCACAGTAATTATTTAAGTTGCCCAAAGTATGAATTAATGTTTAACTTGAATAAAATGGGTTTAGAGTATTAAGTGATTTGTCTGTAACAACATGACTATAAAGTGATGAAACTTCAATTATACTTGTAGAAAATTAATGTGAAGAATAATAAATACATTTATTGAAGTTCATTGTATTTGTGCTATGGCTAATTAAGTTGGTAGGGAAAGGGGGAAATGATGAAGACATTTGACATTTATTCTTTAATGTTGAAAGCTCAGTAGTATTTCTATGAACAATATATGTGAGATATGTATCAAATATCAGGGATCCAGTATAAGCAAATCCACTCTAAGAGAAAAGGAAGAGTACAATGATAAGTCTATCTTTATGCTCAGAAATATTAAATTATTAACTTTTATGCTATAAGCTAGAAATACTATAGAGAGCTTTCGATGCTGAGGTAAGAGTTTAACATATTATGTGAAAAAATCTGTTTATAAGAACAGACACAAAACCTTTAATTTAAATGTTCGGTTACCTCAATGTATGTTCTTCCTTTTGACACCATATTAGTCCCAGTTCTTATGATAAAATAAGAAAGGCAACTGTAATAGAGATTCTCACATTTGAGAGGTCTTTACAATTGCTTATTAAGTGGCCTATGTTCACTTATTAGTCTGCAAATGTTACATATAATTTTTGTTTTGTTCTTACTTCTCAAAGATCACCAGAATGTTTCTTTGAAATAGAGTCAAGATAAGTGAGAACAAATTATTATTAATATAAAAGCAAATTAATATTTTTTAAAATCAATGAAAATTCATTTCCTAAATATTAAATGCTAGTAAAATATATTACCCCCACCACAGTCTTATACCTTGACTGAGATCTTGAAATATAGAATAAAATCATCTTCAATTAAAAAGCTAAATCAAAACACTGAAACACTTATCGAGAGATTGAACTAGAACCTCCTCACTGCTGGAATGCAACTGTAAACCATTGAAATAATATGTGCTTTCTTAGAAAATTGTGAATCAATCTCCCCCAAGATTCAATTAAAAATAAAATTCCAGAAGTTGCCTAGGTCCTTACTAATCTGATGAGAAATTTATAACTATAATTTTACAAATTCTTAAAATTCAGATTATATTTTCTTCTTAGTGTTGCTTTAAAATACAATTGGGTAAGGTGTTATTTTGATACATACACATATGTTATATAATATTGAAATTAGTTTAGATATATCTGGTTCAGGCATAAATCATTCTTTCTTCAAACAACAATAAAAACACATAAAAGAAAGATATAGAAAATGTAAAATACCATAAAAATGACAAATATTTGAATTATGGGCATAGAGATGAAAATTCCAAGCCAATGCCATGAACCAGATTTTCAACAAGATCAGAGAAGAAAACCTTCCAAAACAAAGAAAACACACCCACACATATACAAGAGTCCCACAATGGAGACAAAAATCTTCATCAGCAATCTGAGGAAGGATCAACAACCAGAGAACTCAAAAACAAAGAATCAGAGATCAGACAAAAGAAAACAAACTAAACAAAACAAATGACTTTCACAAAAAGACCTGAAACTATCTCAAAAAAAGAAAAAAAAACCTGACTATGAACTATTTCAAAATATATTCATCTTCCCTAGCAATAGGAAAGATGCAAACATAAACAACTCTGAGAGTTCATCTTATTTCATTTAGCATGAAAAAGAACAACAAATGCTAGAGGGTGTGGGGAAATGGAACTCTTACTCCCTGTTTATGGGATTGAATCCTGGTGTAGCCAATAAGAAAAATCAGTGTAGAGTGTTTTCAAAGAGCTAAAAATTATGTATATCGCCCTTGGCATATGCCCAAAGGACGGGACATCCTACACCACAGTTATTTGTGCAGTTTATTGTTGCTTTATTCACAATAACTCAAGAATGGAAACAACCTGAGAGTCCTTCAGCTGATAAAAGGTTAATGAAAATAGCCTACATATGCATTCTTGAATACTTCAGCTATAAAGTAAAACAAAATAATGAAAATTTTTAGGTAATTGAATGGAATTAGAAAAGATCACACTGAGTAAAGGTATCTGGAGCAAAAAGACAAATGCTGCATACTCTCTGTCATCAGAGGGTCCTGACTCCAGATCTTCATATGTGGGTGCATATACTGGATGGATTGCAGAACCTGGAAAGTAAAAATGATCATTTCCAGGGTATAGATGTTGAGATAAAATGGAGAAAGGATTATAAAGGTACATGTTATCTAATTGGGGAAATGAAAAGGGGGGGTGGCTCCAATGTGGCAGAAAGGAGAGATAAATACAGTAAAAGGAGGGAGGAACGTAAAATAGCAGTAAGGATGTCTGAAAAAAGTCATAAGAAATCATAGTATAAGGTAGCTAAGAAAGACTATAATTCATGAAAGTCTGTCTAGTAGTATACATATAGAGTTTCAATGAAATTTTCTCATTTGGGCTGACAATAATCCCTCAAAAAGCCCATTTCTCCCCCTGAAAAAATCTAACTAAAAAATCCCAACACCTGTCATGAGAATCCCTACTTTGAGTTGTTGGCCAGGGTTGTCAAAATGACTGCCAGAATATTATCAGATATTACTATTGTCCTTGGGTGTTCTCTTTGTGGTGAATGGCACATCCCTATTACTGAAGACACCACACACTTCAGAGATTGAGCCCAAAGGCCCCTTTAACTGGAACTGATTTGAATGTGTTTTACCTGAATATGATACTAGAGGTACCACACAGACTTCCAAAGGAGAAAAGCAATCATCAGTTTTACTGAGCTATGATGACTCTACCACAAAAATGATCACCATGGCACAAGAAATATAAGAGTGCATTAGTGGCACACACACCTTGATGGTGACCAGCAGCTCTGTCATTGGACTATGACTCACTCAACAAAAGGGAAATCATGCCTGCTACTGAAACTTAGCCAACCCAAGGCTAGTGCAATCAAGTATCTTAAAGAAAACCTACAAAAACATGTTGATAAATGAACATAACCCCTAACTACACTATAAAAACTTGTTCTTATACCAACAAAAAAGTCTAGTTTTCAGATACTGTCAAATAAAATTTTCTTTACAACAGAAAGAGAACATTGTAGAAATCGAAAACCAATTAATGCAGAATTATGGAATCCAGTCCCAAGGGATCCAACGACAAAACAACTCCTGCATTAAAGGCTCAGGAATAATTGCAGAAGAGGGGTGGGAAGTTTGTAAAAGCCAGAGGATAAACGAGTTTGCTGTGAGACTATGTCTCCTAATAATGTCAGAAGCTACATGCAGAAAGTCACACCATGAGCCCAAAGAAGAGCTAAACAAAGACATCAACATTAGGAATGCCTAAGTGGATTGAGAAAATTCTAGAAGGCCTCAAACCTATGCAAAGAACCACAGGCAATTAAAGAATGTTGAGAGTGGGATAAAAAGTAATTTTACTTTGCAGAGCTTGCATTTGCTTTATGGAACTGTTGATATTTAAATTACACTTCCTGGCATTGTTTCTCCATCTGTTGTTTAAATATTCTTTTACAAAATCTAAAATAATACGTCTTAAAATATTTTGTGACAGAAGAAAAATAATGACTATTTCTCAATTAAAATCATGTTAATTCAATATGTATGCGTGATCGTGTTCTCCAATCTCATGAGGGTGATTATTGTTGAAGTTTCCACTCTAATGTATAGATATTACATTCTAAGGGATGGCTGTTTTCTTGGGTGTGACGTACAGTTATGTCATGTTGGGTAACAATCAGAAAACATTGTTCAATCCAAGGTATTGAATTGTACAAGATGTGTCACATTTGTCTCCTCTTCTCAACACAAAAGCATTGAAAACGGAAATGTGCCTGCAGCATGTAGTATTCATGAAGCGGGTTGGGACTGGTGGAGAACTAACTGTCCCTCCAGGGTCACAGCTGAGGAGTGGCCTACAAGTCTGTGGGCCGAGCCGAGGCATGGAGTCGTAAAAAAATAATTTAAATGGAAGAGACAAAGCACGTTCCTGTTCTTAATTCTGTGTCCTTTTGAAAAAAAATATGGCTTTATAACATTTTAATGACTTCTCAATTCAAATGAGAATATTGACATATAATCCTACATTACCAGACACCCATCATCATTATGTTATTATTCATGTGTACAAAATTGAAGTCATGGCAAAAGAAAGAAGTAGCTGAGTATCTTTTGCAGGGGTAATTTCAAAAGTTCCATGCTGATCCTTAGATATTTTGTGTGTCCATGCTATTTACACATTTACAGAACCAATACTATAATTAAAACACTAAAAAATGTGTGCCACCACTGTCTAGTCTCTATGTCTAATCTTGTGGCTGGCTCTGTCCTCTGATCCCCAAATAAGTTTCATTTGTTAGAACACAAAATATCACCATACTTATTGAAATATTGTCTACATGTGTCTGTTATGTTTATACTACAGACATTTTTATTTTCATTTTCATTAAGAATATGATACATTTCACTTTACAGTATACTCAAATAATAAATATGTAGCATAAATAATAACACAAATAAATACAAATGGTAGAAATCAAAATTGTTGACATTGCTCTGCACTTGGACACATTTTCCCCTGCAAATGTCAAGAAGCAAGAGACCGCAAAAGTAATCAGCTACATCACAGAGAAGAACACTACAATTATATGTTACCAGTGCTTTCAATTCACTAAAATGTCCAATACCATTGACACTCACATAGTTAAACTCCTAATATTACTGGGACAAATGCAAACTAGTAACCTATGTGTGACAAAACAAAACACTTGCAATTTGATTGGAGAGAAAGACCTCATTTCCTCTGTGATGTATGTTTGCTGAGAGCTTGGTAGAAAGTGTTTGTAACAGTGAAGTAACATGAGATTTGTACATAAATCAGGTTTTTAATTTTTCCCGTAGAATAGTGAATAGTTATTCTATTCAACAGAATAATAGTTAACTGTTTTTAAGTTTTACTTTATACTTTTAAGAAATCAGCATTAAACCATTTGCACTGCAAGAACACAGAAGTTGAGCCTGAATCTCCTCCATGGTAGTTCCTCACACAGGGTTTTCAGTGATGTGCTTTGGTCATCTCTTCTTGGCTCTACACTGAGTTTTCTCTACTTCTTGAAGGACACTAATGGGAATGAATCCACAAAGCCCACTGTGTGGATTGCCACCAATACATAGTAATGATAATTTCCTTAATTTTTTTCTTTCAAACTTACAATATATATCCATTGTCAATAGAATGTATGAAAAAAAGAGAAAATTGTTTGATCATTCTCTGCTTAAAAAAATATAATACACTTATGCAGATGTAAACAAGATAATGCTTCATCAATGAAATAGATAGGTGTCCTCTTTGTGGGCAATGTGATCTAATATGCAAAGGATATGTATGTATATGTGGATACATATATGTTTGTATGACTATATATATATATATATATATATATATATATATATATATATATATACATGCCTGTGGAAACAAATGTTTTTGCACCTCAATTATATAACCATGAACAAAGCTAACTCTGTATACAATTTCATCTACTATCACTTCGTCACTCTTCCTCCTTCACTATGCTGATCTGAATTTTGTGAATTCTTTTTAGTGCAAGAGACACTCTTTTCCATGGTAACATGAGACGACAATGGATTTGTAAGAAAAAATATCTAAATTGTCAAAAATAGACAATCATTATAAATATTCAGACTGCCTCAAGAAAGTTCTGATAAGCAACTGCTAGTATCTTACTTTGAGTATGAAATGCTATTTCTTTTAAGAAATCAGGTTATATGTGAATTCCTCTCTCTGTATCAGCTAATATCACAAGTATTATGTTGCAAATGCATATAAGCTGATGTTTGCACTTTCAATAGTAGAATGTGTGTCTCTCTGTTAAATAAGGGACACCTACCTCCAGGCATAGTTTATACAACTAAGGAAATTTCTATTCATAACCATAGAAAATTCCCTTTTTCAAAAAGAATGAAAATCAATCAAGATACTCAGTAGCAATATATTCTGTGATTATTCTGTACCAACCAGTAGCATAGGCACTGAAATGAAAAATTAAATAAAACAAGCTTTGTTAGATGCTCATCTGATTCTACCTGTTACATAGAGGACCAAGCCAAGCACACAGCGTATTCTTTGCCAGTTTCCAGGAACTATGGAAACACAGTCATCTAGGATATTCTGAGTGTCTGCTCTTACCTATATAATATGTTGCCATTATGTCAAGAGCAGAGTGGACAAAGAAACATGATCTCTTTGTCTTTTCCCCACCTTCCTGGAATTCTTTGGCTCCTCCTCATTCTTAGTACTTTAAGATTATGCTGAGAGGTCCACTTAGCCCTCTGTTGCTGACTTTTTCCTTCTATTTACTGGAATACTTGAAAAGGCTTCTCTTTTTCCTTCTATTTTCCTAGAAATGACAACTCTCTGTATCCCACATAGCTTATTTTTGTTCCTACTTCAGGATGTACATACAGCCCAGAGAACAGCTCAAGGACCATGGCTGAATTTGCTTTAGTTTTATATAGATTTATCTTCTGTCTACTGAAGGCGTTGCCCTAGCTGCTGCTTATTACAAAATATCTTATTTTTTCTCTTGATCTGCATCATCACTCTGCTTGCTTTAAGAGTTGACCTCAATACTTTTGCATTCATATTAAAGTATTTATGGTACAATTAAGGCTTTTAGTCTATTTTGACAGGTATATGGAGAAGTTTTACTTGAACAAGTATAAAACCTTTTGAAAAATCGCTTATCACACACTAACCCCAAAGAAATTTTCACCATAGTATTACTTTGGGCTTTAAGAAAAAATGTTTGTTTTAGAAACTAGATTACACACCTCAGTTCTTTAAAAATTTTTATTAATTTTAAAAGCAATCTATTTACATTGTAATATACTTTTGGCCAAGATAGAACTAACAGTTTCCAAAGAAAGCTAACAGTAGGTTTTTCTTTATTTCATGTAATGAGTACAGAATAGTCCAGTTCTGAATCAGGAGATCATAGCTACATAGTTGAATTTAATGACTATCTTAAAGAGCTAGCTAATAAATGTGCACTGAATTTGAGTTTGTGGTTCTCAGATCTTGTAACAGGCACTGAGTATGACTGTTGTTTATTCTGGAAGAAAGTGCTAATCTTCACTATAATATACAATATCTATGCCTGCTATTATTACTAGGTAGAAATACTAAATTTGGCCAATAAATAGTTGTGGACTATATATAAATACCTGGAAAGCACAGTCTGGAAAAAACAGCAAACAATTATCCTAATTCACTGGAAAGGCATTGAGAAATATAAGACCAAGAGAATCTACTCTGATATATTATTATTTTTCTTATCTCTCATACAATACATCCCAATGGCAGCTTCCCATCTTCTAGTCCTCTCAATTCTCCCATGCACACCTCCCTTCTTCCACAGGGATAAGCTAGTTTTAAAGTATTTATCTATATGCAAAATAAGATTTTACCTATATTTCTTGTATTATGTTAGCTTATTTTTTTGTTCTTTATGGATATGTAGTATATTATCTCACAAAACATATTGCTGTCTTTTACAATCAATATTTAAGAAATCCACTTTTTAAAGATTCAGTTGTGCAGTTGTTAAAATATTGGCATGCTCAAAAACAGCAAAACCATAGTCGCCTCTCATATGAACTGTAGTTAGCTATAATCCTAAATATTTTCTTGATATTAACGATACTTAATCCATACATCCCCTTTCTATTCATATGATGTTTCTTTATTAAAGTGAGGTATAGCATTTGACATGTGTACTGTTATTTTTAAATTGTACGTCCAATTTTCTGATCACTACTCTTATTGTTAATAGGAAGAGGAAAAGGTTTCTTTACAGATTCAATAATGGTAGTTACTCAAGAGATAAGCAGTTTACTGTTTGGATGGCAAGGCATACTTAAAATTATCCATTTCCTCTTGCTGAAAAAAAAAGTTATAACTATACAGACAGAAGAAAAATGTACAAAAGCTTTTTATTGTGTGTATTCATCATCCATTTGATAGAAATAAACACTTGACTGGGAAAATATCTTCTTTTTTAAACTCTGTGGGGAACTAAACTAAATCTAAAATGCCATTGTGAACACCAAACACATTCCACTTACATGTTTACAGCATTATTTATTAATAAAAATGTACCATTAAACAAAGTTCAATTTGGATTGGCAAATGCTGAGTGTATTTTAAAATGAAGGAATTTTTGGGATTTCACTATTAGAATAATAAATTATTTCACTTCATAAGCATTGGTTCAAATATTTTATGTAAATAATTCATTTTATTAAATTTAGTCTAAATGATGGTTTATCAATATTTAAGTCATTATGCACTTACTTCCTTTATTCTAGTATTAGTAAATTGACAGGAAAACATTGAGAACCAGTTTTTTGTTTTTCACAATATTTGAAATAAATAAACATCTATTCTTATTTTGATATCTACTTAACACAAGACTGAAGATGATGATGTTGTTGATGAAGGTCATGAACTTTGGCTTGCAAGAATGGTTGAGCAGTTTCAAACACTGCAAGCAAAACTAGTAATCTTGGTTTCTCCATATTCATATAAAAAGACAGGTGCAGTAGCATGCATCTGTAAACCCAGCACCCCTACTCTGAGCTAGGAGAAAGAGAGAGAGATGCTCGCAAAACAGCTAGACTGAAGTACGCAACACAACAGAAATTTTAGGAACCTTGCATAAGGCAAGAACCTACTTCTTGAAAGCTGTCCTAGGACGTTTTTACAATTGTTGTGGCATTCTCTCATCAGCACACACACACACACACAACACAAATAATAATAATATTAATATTAATAATAATTAATAAATTCCAATCAAAATAAATTTTCTCTGTGTCTGTATTTAAGACATAAAAAGAGTATATTCACACTGCCTTCAGAAACCAGTGATAACAGTATGAGACAATGTGATCTTTTACTGTCTCATGATATATATCAGTTTGCCAAGGCCATGAAAAGGCCAGATGTAGGTAAACACTATTCCATTGTGTCTATGAGGGTGTTTTGGAGTGAAATTTACATTTAAATAGACAAGGTGAGTAGATCTGATTGTACTTTCTAACAGAAGGGGGCCTCATCCAATCAGCTGAAAACTTGAAATAGAATGAAAAACAATTGGTATTTTCCTGTCTCTGTTCTCACCTTGAAGCATTAGCTATGCCTGGATTTTGAGCCTACTATTATTTTGAGAACTACATCCTTCTTTGCTGATATGGAGATCAAGATTGCCCACTAGATGTAAAGACAGTGGATTTGTCAGCTGGTGTGGTTACAAAACACAGACCCTCAACAATAAATTTACATATCTACTTTTATTAGTTCTAGTTTTCTAGAAATAATTTTTTATTAAAAGTTCATTTATGAATTGCAAATAGATATGTTAATTGACTAATTTATTAAAAGTTCATTTATATTGCTAGATGACTTATTATTTCTATAGCTTTCTACCTGATTTACTCTGTTTTCTTTTATTTTTTATTAAGAAACTTTTTATTCATTTTACTTACCACCCACAGATTCCCACCTCATACCTCCTCCTGCTCCCCCCAAGCCTTCTACCCCAGGCTATCCTCCAGCCTATCCCCCCATCCCCTCTTCTGAAAAGCTAAGGCCTCCCATAGGGAGTCAACAAAGACTGGTACATTCAGTTGAGGCAGGTCCAAGACCCTCAGACTGAATCAAAGCTGTACAAGGTGTCCCACCATAGGCAACGGACTCCAAAAAGTCAGCTTCATTTATCAGGGATAGATCTATTCCCACTGCCAGGGGCCCCTTAAACAGACCAAGCTACACAACTGTCTCACTTATGCAGAGGGCTTAGTCCAGTCCCATGCAGGCCCCACAGCTGTTGGTCCAAAGTTCTTGAGTTTCCACTAGTTTGGTTTGGTTGTATCTGTAAGTTTCCCCATCATGATCTTGATTCTCCTTGCTCATAGAATCCCTCTTCCCTCTCTTCACCCTGACTTCTGGAGCTCAGCCTGGTGCTTGGCTGTGGATCTCTGCATCTGTTTCCATCAGTTACAAGATGAAGGCTCTATGGTGACAGGGTATTCTGTGGTGGTATTGTGTTCCCCAAAATATTGTGTACTCTAATAAATTTATCTGGGGTCAGAGAACAAACAGCCACTAGATACAAAGGCTAGAAAATGGTGGCACTCACACCTTTAATCCTAGCATTCCAGAGATAGAAATCCCTCTGGATCTCTGTGAGTTCAAGGCCACATTGGAAATAGCCAAGCATGGTGACACACGCCTTTAATCCCAGAAAGCCAGCCTTTAATCCCAGGGAGTGGTGGTAGAAAGCAGGACGATATATAAGGCATGAGGACCAGAAACTATAAGTTTTTGACTGGTTAAACATGTGGCTGGTTAAGCATTCAGGCTTTTGAGCAGTAATTCAGCTGAGACCCATTCCGGATGAGGACTCAGAGGCCCCCAGTCTGAGGAGACAAGACCAGATGAGGATCCGGTGAGGTGAGATAGCTGTGGCTTGTTCTGTCTCTCTGATCTACCAGCATGGACCCCAATAACTCGCCTCGGGTTTGATTTTATTAATAAGAACTTTTAAGATTCCTGCTACAGTATTCTCCAATCTGAACACTGGAGTAGGCCAGCTCAGGCACTCTCTCCACTATTGCTAGCAGTCTAAGCTGGGGTCATCCTTGCGGATTCCTGGGAACTTCCCTAGCACAGGTTTCTCCCGATCCCCACGATGTCTCCTTCTATCAAGATATCTCTTTCATTGCTCTCTCACTCTGTCCCCGTTCCAGTTTGACCATCCCATTCCCTTATGTTCTCATCCCAGATCCTCTACGCTCTATTGCGCCCCATCATCCCCAGTTTACTCAGGAAATCTCATCTATATCCCCTTCCCAGGGTGATTCATGAGTCCCTCTTAGGGTCCTGCTTGTTACCTAGCTTCTTTAAAGCTGTGGGTTGTAGTATGGTTATCCTGTGGGTTGTAGACTGGTTATCCAATCTGTTTTCTCAATTGTATAAGTCTTCCAAAGCAGACTATAAGACTTATAGGGAGCGCATGATACAAGCTATCATGTAAAAGATTATAAAATCAATAGATTATAATATTTTCTATAAATCTCCAAATGAGTTTCAGTTTCTTCTGTCACAAACACTGACACCATTTTCAAGCCTCCCCTGGTATAATGTTTAGCCATGTGGTTGCAATTTGAATCCAGAACTCATAGAAATAATCCATTTACTATCACACCAATCTCATGCAATGTTCCCACCTGCTTCTAAAGATGTTTTTTGTAATCAGATTAAGCTATAAAATATTCCACTAAGGAAGCAATTTCTTCAAAAGGTTAAAATCTCAGTCAAAGTGACACCTTGAATGGATACATGGAATAGCAGAGTTTATAGAATCCTGCATTTTTTGCTTTTATGATAATATTCATCTTGGATATTACATGAATAACAAATATATTTTACTTATGTTTTGATCTTTCATATATTTGCTGTTATTTTAGTTGCAACACCACACTAAGAACTTGATTATGAGTATATTAAAACTTTTCTTACTAGCATGAGAATTGAGAACTTTTATGTAAAGTTATTTTTCAGTGACTAACTTTCATATTTCAATAGACAATAAAAATTGAAAGGTTTATAAAAATTGATCTAGCTGTCATTTAATGCATACTAGGTTTTGTGCTAACTAGTGTGTAAGAGTATCTGGTTTGGAAGGTAATTTTTTTTTTGAATACTAAGAGCAAATCTGTTTAAATATGTTTTAACTGTTTCTACAATTTATTGCTACAGTAACTAAATTCTTATTGTTCAGTCAGTAAAAGAAGACACACAGAGCTTGGAAGTGATACAAATATCAGGAACTCATGCTATGGTTATTGAAAGAGAATAATATAGCTATTTATAGAGTGTCATTATATATGTAAAAGTATGACATTTTACATGTAATATAGATGTAGTTACAGAATAGCACAAAAGAGAGATAAGACTCCTCTTACCACAAATTAATAGACATATGCATTATTGATAAATATAGATGATAGACAGATATGTGTTAGATGACAGACCTCAGCATGGTCTCCAGTGGCAGTATAGACCACAGACACCAACATGGTTCCCGGTGGAAGTCTGACCAGTGAACAAGAGCCTGGTTTCAGGAGCCAACATAGACTACAGATATCCACATGATTTTTGGTGGTAACACAAGCCAAGGACATCAATACATTACATTCCGAAGGCAACAGAAAGACAATAGACCTAGACATGACCCTCAGCTGCAGCACAGATCATGAACATCAGCCTGGCTCTTTGCTGCAGCTGTGGTTATGGACATCATCATAGCCCTAAGCAGCAGCATGGGCCACAATTTGCATCTATAGTCATGAGAGAAATTGGTCTGTAATTCTCTTGCTTTGTGTGGTTTTAGTATCATGGTGATTTTGTCTTCATAAAATGAATTTGGTAAGGTTTCTTATGCTTCTATTTTGTGTAATAATTTTAGGAGATATGATATTAGCTCTTTGAAATTCTGGTAGAATTCTGCACTAAAACCTTCTGGCTTTTGGCTTCTTTTGGTTGCGAGACTTTTAATGACTGTTTCTATTTTCTTAGGGGTTATAGGTCTATTTTGACTATATGACTAGTTTACCTAATCTTGATTTAACTTTGATAAGTTTTGTCTCCTAAGAAAATTACTCACTTCTTTTAAATTTTGCAATGTGTGGAGTATAAGTTTTTAATGTATGACCTAATGATTCTTAGGATTTCCTCAGTGTCTATTGTTATTTCTCTATTTTTTTCTGATTTTGTTAATTTGGACATTTTCTCTGTCTTTTTGTTAGTTTGGACAAGGGTTTGTCTATCTTTTTGATTTTTCTCAATTAACCAATTCTCTGTTTTATTGATTCTTTGTATTGTTCTCTTTGTTTCTATTTTATTTATTTAAATCCTTAGTTGATTTCCTACCAAGTACTCCATTTGGATGTGCTTGCTTCTTTTTATTTTAGAGCTTTCAGGTGTGCTGTTAAGTTGATGCTGTGAGAGCTCTCCAATTTCTTTATGTAGGCACTTAGTGCTACAATTTACCCAACTCATTCCATAAAATAAACCAAAGGTCTGTTGTAATTTCAGTAAAAGTATTAATTTTTCAGTGTCATAGTAATTAAATTGCTGATTATGCATTGTGGATATAACACTCCATATTTAGTCTATTTATATACCTGTTACTGCACACACGAATTTATAGTCTTCTTAAAATAAAACTCTCATGCACACGCCCAGCTGTATTAAAAGTATTGCTCTGGGCCTTTTGAAAGTAAAGCATAGGTAATGTGAATGGCCTAATAGGAAAAATACATACCATCTGCATTTTTCTGTATGATTTTGGACTTATATATCAGCTTTGTAAGAAACAAGGGGAAGTTTGCTGTGGGATAATGTTTTTGTACACTGGTTTAAGAAACACTGATTGGCCAGTAGCCAGGAAGGAATTATAGGTAGGTTGAGCAGATGAGGAGAATTCTGGGAAGAAGAAGTTTGAGTCAGCAGTTGCCAGACAGACACAGAGGAAGCAAGATGTGACGGCAGAACTGAGAAAAAGGTACCCAGCCACGTGACTAAACATAAATAAGAAGAGCTTGAACTAATGGCCATACAATTTTTAAATAAAATAAGCCTCTGTGTGTTTACTTGGGTCCGAGAAGCTGTGGATTGGTGGGTGAGAGAGATTTGTCCTGACTGAGGGCCAGGCAGGACACAGGAAAACTTCAGTTACAAAAGTTTCTTTATATTTCCACTCCCTTGTAGTACAGAGAATCTGTGGGATTGATCTTATGACCTACTTAGGTATCATGTATGGGTCTACAAAAAGAAATATTTTTTATCTTGTATTCTATTTCAATACGAGCTTCTTTTAGGCCTGTGTTAGTGATTTTAACCATGAATCCCAATAATAAGTCTGTAAGATTTATCTAGTAAAACAGATAAAGAATACCTTAAAATCCTCTAAATCTTGTTACATTCCAATTTTTATGTAGCCAAAATTTTAATGGCTATGGTCTTCAGTGTATACTGAAAGGAATGAATGAAGTAATGGTCTCCCTTTTCTCAAATCTCCTGTCAAGGTAAAAAGTTTACAATCAATGTGAAAAGATGTCACTACCAAGGAAACAGACAGAGAAGAGTCACCTGTCTTTCATCTTTCTGAATAAACAGGTAGATTCATTACCTAAATTTACTGATTTTAAAATGTCAAGATCTTGGGGTCAAGTTATATGCCAGAGGACAGGACATGCTGGCTTTCATCTGTTTTAAAAGACACTAAGTAACTCAGTAGACAGACAGAGAGGATAACATGCTGTCACTGGAAGTTAGCATTTTGTGCATATCAGGAAAAATTTTGGAAGCTTGCAGTCTAATGCTTCACAAAGCTGATATATGTTTATTTCAGGAAAAGCTAAAAGTGGCATCAGGGATTTAGAATGACTGGGGAGGTCAGACAGTTGTCAGTTTCTACACCTTGAGCAACAAAGATGTTAACTTAAGACTCAGAATCAGATTTGTTATGGCATATGAGTAATTAGCACTCAGCTAGAGGGCAAGTGAGTAGAGAAAAGATGGCAATTAAAATCAGCCTTGTGGTACCAACCTTAGTAGTTTGCTCATGGAAAGAGGATTTGAAAAATGTTTTTCTTTGTATTATAGTTACTATCATTGTATCTAATAACTATCATCTAATGAATACCAACCCCACCCAAGCTGTTAAATGTCATGTTAGTATAAAGAACCACAAGAGTCAGAGATTATTTTTATATTTTTTTCAATATAGGAAATGAAAATCAAGAGAGTTTGATGATATTCTGAAGATTTCAGAACCACTGTCATACAGAGGCAGAGTCTGGGATGTTCCTGTCAGTATAGTTTCTCTACTTTTTCTTCTGGGTCCTTCAGAAACAACAACAACAAAAACAAACAAAAAAAGGAATTTGGTACCTTAAACAAACCCCAGTAGACAATTTCGAATTTGTCTTGGCTACATCAACATTTTAAAAATGTTTATCAACCCCTTAGTGTTCTATCTTCCCCAAAGCTCAGGTGCTGAAGACACAGTCCTTAATGGAGAGGAAGAGAGGCTCATGATGTGACTTCAACAGTGGCTTAATCCAGTGGTGGATTTGTAGTCTAATAGGCAATCTGAACAATGTTGGTGGAAACTGTATCAGATGGAGATTTTGGTGACAGTGGTTATTGCGGATGTGTCCTTGAAGGGCATACTATTTTCTTGGCTAATTCCTCTCTGACTTTCTGTCAAGAAGCCAAAATACTTTGAATGTCTTTGCTGCCATATGCTCCCCTTTGTGATGTACCTTGTTAGAGACCTACAAAGAAAATGGAACTAGCTAAACACAGAAACAGCTGAAACCATGAGCCGCAGCTGGTCTTTCCTCCTTGTGTTGCTGGAGAGCTTTTCTCCATGTTTCACCAAGCCCCTCAGTCCCACAATCCAAGTATAAAATAATCACTCAGACGCTTATATCACTTATAAAATGTATGGCCGTGGCAGGCTTCTTGCTAACTGTTCTTATTTCTTTTTTTTTTGGGGGGGGGGTTTCGAGACAAGGTTTCTCTTGTGTAGCTTTGTGCCTTTCCTGGAACTCACTTGGTAGCCCAGGCTGACCTCGAACTCACGGAGATCCGCCTGGCTCTGCCTCCCGAGTGCTGGGATTAAAGGCGCGCGCCACTACCGCCAGGCTGTTCTTATATCTTAAATTAACCCATTTCTATAAGTCTATACCTTGCCACATGGCTGATGGCTTACCGGCGTCTTTACATGCTGCTTGTCCTGGAGGTGGCTGCAGTGTCTCTCCCTCCTTCTTCCTGTTTCCCCAATTCTTCTCTCTCTTTGTCCCGCCTATACTTCCTGTCTGGTCACTGGCCTTCAGTGTTTTATTTATATAGAGCGATATCCACAGCATCCTTGCAAGCTGTTTATTCCAGAAATTTTGTCAAAATTCCTATGTTAGCAAATTTACTGAGAGGACTGGTGATTGATTTCAATAACAGAGATATGGTGTCATAGCTTCCTCAGTAGATCCTCTGTGGCAAAGAGCTCTTTACAAGCTATTGCTGGATCCTCCTGTTAGGTCATTTCTGAGAAAACGAAGCAAAACATTTGAAATAAATAAGAGGGGAGGAATCACTGAATTATGATTGGGAAGGCTTTGCTCAACCAGGCATTCATGGAGTATGAACTTAACCTACTATAACTGTACAGTGGGAGACTTTCAAACACGCTCTACAGTGTTTCAGAGAGGAAATGCTTGCTCCAAACTATCTAAATATATTTGAATAAATCTGTCTCTTTTTAAACAACTTCTTCAGGTAAGTGATTTTAAATTTTAATGATCTAAATCAAATCATCTAGATTCATAATTTTGCATTTTGTATTTCATACTTTCTCCCATTTAAAAAAAAGAATGTGTTCATGAACTTCAGACAAAAGTTCTGATTTGTCTGGGGAGAGTAAGCCAGGCAAACCTCTGTCAGTTCAAGGCCAGCCTGGTCTAAAGTGAGTTCCAGGACAAGCCCCAAAGCTACACAGAGAAACCCTGTCTCAAAAAACAAAACAAAACAAAACAAAAATGTTCTGGTTTACCGCTTAAATTGGTAAGATGTTCCATTCTATCACTTTTATTGAAAAAAAAAATCTCTTCTCTAGCGTCAAGCTTTTGTTCCTTTTTTTTCAGAAATGTATTGAACACTTTATCATTGATCTACTTACTGGCTTTCCATTCTCTCCTTCAGTTCTGTGTGTCTACCACCTACAGTGTTGATTCCTGTGACTACGTCGTATGTCTTAGCATTGAGAAAAAAATGATTCTCAATATTTTATACTCAAAAATTCATTTGTGTACTAATGAATCACAATTCCTATCCATAAAGACTTTGTGAAAAAAAAGTCTACAGTTCAAAAGGTATTTGCTAAGATTTGATAAGAATTATATTAAACTAAGGTTTATTGTTTGGGTGATAATCCTAAATGTGTTATATCTTAAAATAAAAAAGCCAATTTATTTTAAGAGTTTTAGGTCTTCTTTGACTTCCTCAAGAAATATTTCATATTTTTTCATGTAGTTTTTAAGAATCTTTGTTTACAAGTTACATAAAGTCAATGTTAATTTCCAATAGATTATGAATTCTTCATCACTTGCCTTTGCTCCTGATACTATATCTGCTGTCATACCCACTGAACCATGCATGACCTTCAATTCTCTGGCCATATGCTAAGGATGGAGGTATAACATAACTTAGTTAAATATTAGTTCACTAGTCTTATGGAGCTCAAAGTGCATCATAAAAGCTCTATTTGATCACAGCAGACAAACCTAAAATCATGGTTAATGACGCATCACACATTAAAGAAGGGGCAACCATTGTCCATAAAGAGAGAGGGCATAGAAACAACAGATATTCAGACAACATGAGATAAAAAAAAAAACTAATTTGACTGTTGCAGGAATCAGGAAAACAATACCACGTTGTACAACTACTTCTTGGAATAACATTATAGTATGTACCCATATTTTTTTTATCCATTCATCTGTTCTCTCTGTCTCTCTCACTCTAACTTTGATCTTGATTTTGATCTCTTTAGGTTATTCACTCTTCCTCTCTTTCTCCATAGAGAACTTTAGCAACTTCTATTCCCTTTGTTTAAACATTACTCATTGAGACATGAGTCTGCCTTTGTTCTTTAGTACACAGTAAAATAATATCTGACTCCAATTATAACGATTTTTGTGATATTCTCTAATTCTTTAATTCATCTGTCTTTTCCCTGACTTCTTTCTTGAATTATATTCTAACACTGAAATACAAAGAGAGGGTGATTATAATTACAGGGAAAATATTATTTTGTGCCTATAAATTAAATATTTTTCTCCAATAGTATTTATATATATATATATATAATGCTGACAATTAGCAAGGTAGTTAATTGTGGGCCACATTTTGTTCTTTTATATTTCTTACTATAAAATAATGTGGTTTTCAATTACTTGCCAAGGAAAGATTTTAAAGCACACATATTGAATTCATCATTATTATACTATCCTGACTATCATAAAATTATTGTCTAACAAATTTTGAGGATTGTTTTTGTACAATGTGCATTTCAGTTTAATTCAGAACACAGAGCATTTTGCAGCGAGAAATCAAACTCTGCAGTCATGTTGATCCAAGTAGGGATGTCAGTCTTTTCCATATGTTGGAAAAACAGTAAATATATAAAAATGCATATGCTTCAAAAATTTAGACATTTTCATTGCCTACTAAAAACATTTATAAATTATGTTAGCATTTCATGCAATGTATTTTTATCAGATTCACCACTACTTTCCCTCTTTACTCCTTTCCCCTTTTTGTCTCCCAACTACATGTCCGCTTAAAATTTCATTTATTTATTATTTATGTATATAAGTGTTTTATTTCCATAAATGTGTGTGTGTGTGTGTGTGTGTGTGTGTGTGTGCGTGCGCGCGCGCACGCATCTTACATGCATACTTGGCATTTATGGAGGCCATAAGTAGATATTATATCCCCTGGAACAAAAGGATATCATATGGCCAACAAATTATTTTGACATATCCTGGGGATGTTCAGAATTTAATCTAGGTTTCTGTAAGTCCGATCTTAATCCAATCTTAAAAACTAGGCTACCTTTCCAGCCCAAACTTAATTAAAATCATTTAATAACACAGCAACTTTAATTTGCGTTCACCATATATTTCTGGAATAAAGGAAACCTACATAACTTTCTAAGAAAATGCAAATTAGGCAATTATTTCAACCACAAAATCATACACCTAAATGGTTGAATATAGTTAAGCAAAATTGACAGGCTAATATAAGATCTATCTTGTACATTTATTTAACACTGCCATTGAATATCTTTGTTTTTTTGTTTGTTTTAAGAAAGTTGGATCAAGATTGTTTTAAGTTTATATATATATATATATATATTATATATATATATATATAAACTTAAATATATATTTGTTGTTGGAGGGCTTCTCTCCAGGTTCCCCAAGCCCCGCAGTCCCACAATCCACGTATAAAATAATCACTCAGACGCTTATATCACTTATAAACTGTATGGCCGTGGCAGGCTTCTTGATAACTGTTCTTATATCTTAAATTAACCCATTTCTATAAATCTATACCTTGCCACGTGGCTGGTGGCTTACCAGAGTCTTTACATGCTGCTTGTCCTGGCGGTGGCTGCAGTGTCTCTCCCTCCTTCTTCCTGTTTCCCCAATTCTCCTCTCTCTTTGTCCCGCCTATACTTCCTGCCTGGTCACTGGCCATCAGTGTTTTATTTATATAGAGTGATATCCACAGCATATATATATTGAGCTACTTATATTTAACACTTCTGTGCTATTTTACCCTGCAACAGAATACATTTTTAGTGGCTTAACACAGCACTATCTTTACAATCTTCTTGTTTCCATAGTCAGAGGTGTATAACCAGCTTAACAGGGAAAACTGTTGTTGCACAAATCTATGATCTCATGTGTAATTGGAATGTTCAGGGCATGTTTTTAGGACACAGTCTCTTCCAGTTGCAACAGTGAGACATTCAGCCTTTTGAGGTGCCCCTTCACATCTTGCCACGGGGTCCTCACTATAACAATACAGTTTACTTCCCACAGGCAGCAAGAGTGCACAATTATGATCTAGGTTATGCCCACACAGAATAACCTCTGCTTTGATTAAGTCACTATTAACTGAGCTCAGTCTCCATTAATACATTGCAAAATCCCTTCCTTTGTAATATAAAATAATATAACTTAATCCTATCTCTGCCCTCACAAAGGAGGAAAGGACTGAGATGATAGTGTGAGTTATTGCAAAACATTGTAGAAATATGCACACCAAATATCATAATGCTTAATGTGTTGATTTTTTTTTGTTTTGTTTTGTTTTTTGTTTTTTCGATACAGGGTTTTTCCTTGTAGTTTTGGTGTCTTTCTTGGATCTTGCTCTGTAGACCAGGCTGGCCTCAAACTCATAGAGATCCACCTGGCTCTGCCTCCCTAGTGTTGGCATGTCCCACCACTGCCCAGCAATGTATTGATTCTTAAAATTGAGCTAACAACATTTTCAACTTAATACTGTTCTTATAACATTTTAATGAAAACAAGAATCAGAGTTGCATACCTGGTATCAAAAATAGATACTGCTTATATAACAATGACTATAATTAACATAATTAATAGTATAGTTATTGATAAAGAAGCTTTCAAAATGTATATAAACTAGCATTCTGAAATGTTGAGTGCTGTCCTGAGTTGAAGCGAAATTTTAGATAATTTTTATTCTCTAATTATTTCTATTATAATATTAGTGTTAGTGCCATTTCACATTTTATGCAATAATTACTGGCATTTGCATAGCACTTCTTATGTGTCAGGGCACTATTACAAATTACACTCATAAGTTACCTCATTTAACTCTCACACAATTCTGTAAATTAAATATTGTTAATACCCTTTATCATGACTGAAGAAACTAAGATGAAAGAGACTGAATGACATGCTCAACGTCAACTGGGTTTTAAGTGCCTCAGCGAGAAGAGTCATTTAAGCAGACTGGGTTGTGTAGTACTGTGTGGTGATATTTTATTTGTGCTGAAATGTAGTGATATTTTATTTCTACTTTAATAAATAATGTTTGCCTGGAGATCAGAGCAAAAGGCCAGCCATTTTAAGTAAACAAAGAAGTCAGACAAGGGTAGCACAAGCCTTTAATCCTATCACTTGGCAGGCAGAGATCTGTCTGGATCTCTGTGAGTTCAAGTCCACACTGGAAACAGAGCCAGGTGTGGTGGCACATGCCTTAAATTCCAACACTAGTAACCCATGGCAGTTTGGAGGTCTGTACAGACAGACAGGAAGTGACAGAGCTGGGCAGGAAGAGGAAGTGATGTAGCTGCACAGAGAGAGCAAATCAGATAGCAGAACAGCAAGGCATAAAGGTGTGGGTAGACAGGAAGTAGCTCACCTTTGGAAGCTGCGGAGTTGATGAGGTGAGGCTAGCTTGTGGCTGTTCCTAAATCTCTGATCTCTCTCAGGCTTTAACCTCTATAATGGCTCCATGTTTTTTATTTAATTTAGAAATTCATCTACAGTACTGTGTTTTTTTTTCTGAATATGAATTATTATTTGAGTAATAAGGAAAAGAGTCAAAGTTGTTTTGTTTAAATAAAAGGTAAAGCCAGAGTAAAATGGGGGCAGATATAGTTTATTAAAAATTGTAGAGAAAAAGCTCAGTTTGGAGTTTCCTGAATTTTCTTCCACGTCCTCTTTCTACTCCCTGTCCTCCTTCATCACTCTCTTCCATAAAGGTTTTGTTTTGTTTTGTTTGTTTGTTTCTTTCTTTTAGAGGAGTGTCAACTCTTGAGTCACTGTAGTGGACTGAACTTTCTCTGCAGATTGAATGTAGTGCAGATGTGAAGAAAGGGAAGGCTGTGGGAGACAATCTGAACTTCCCCACAGCTAAGAGCTGGAGGACAAAACTGACTTATCCTGTAAGTACCTTATTTGCCTTCAAGATCAGTCTTTTTCTATCTTTTTTTTTTTAAATATCATTTTGAATAGAACTCTCAAATAGATGTGTTTTGGAAAAACAAAAAGAAAATCCAATACTCAAAGCTGTTCTCATTGGTAAATAGTTCCCACTCAATCAGAATCACTAGTCATGCAAGAGCTTCAATAAGCAGCAGCAGCTGTCTGTCTCTGAGTGGGTTTCAGGATTTGGCCTTGGCATCACCTCGTGGAACACTGTAGGCTCCTGCAAAGACGAAGGACCACCTGCCATTCTTGCTGTGCCTGTCTGCTGTGTTCTGCTACAGAGCAACTTTGTCATGTCCCAAAGTTCCAACCCTGGCCTTGAGGAATCTGCTTGAAAACAGCTGCTCAGCATTTGGTTATCCTTAGTCACTACTCTGAGAAAAAGCTCTGTTTCCCCCCCTCTTCCCCCCCTCCCCGCAATTACACATCTTTTTTCAACTGCTTCCTGTATTGCTTGTTTTCTGACCTTTCTTTTACCCATTGCAAGTACACATATTAAAATGAAAATACCACGGTCAAGTGCCGCATTCTCATTCTGGCACAGCTAACAAGCATGCTCTGACTCAGATTGCTTTTCAAGTTGGGGATCTGTGGGGTTTTGAGGTGAGTGGAATCAGAGAAAGGGACAAAAGGAAGCAGAAAAGAAATAGATGTTGGTTTATCTTTTTGTTGTTATCCTTTTGCCTTCTCTTTTTAATCATTCTGTTTTCACTAAGGCAGCAACGAATGCCTATTAACTCATTCATTTGTTCACTCATTTCTCAGTTACTTAGTGCCCAGAACAGTGGAGCCATTACGAAGGGCAAATAATTGAAAATAATTTTAAAAGCACCAGAGTAACTACAATCATCATTGATGCTCTGTGACATTTAAATTTAGTGTAAAAACTGGCAATTTTTTTTTAACGTTCTTCAACTTTTTGGATGATTTATCACATGCTAGGTGCTATGATAACAGCTGAACAATTCAGAAACAGTCCCCATTATCAAGGAAATTATGATTTGAGAGGCTAGATCACCTTTTAAAGCTTTACTTAGTAAGTTCAGTTTGAGTTTAGATCTTAGCTTCCTGGCCCTTCATTATAGTGATTTCTATTTAAGGCTATATTCATCTGCAAACATGCTGATCTCATCTTCTTCTCTGCAAATAGCTCTATGCATTAGAAGCTCAAACTTCTCTTACTAATTATTCCTTTCCACCAAAACCTATGCTAAAAGGGCAGGAAGGGTTCAAATTAAGGCGTGGTTCTTGATAGTATGGAATGTGCAACATCAATAACTAAATCATGCTTTTTGTTTAAAATAGGGCATCTCTAGAAACAGATGAATTTGATATCCTTTGAAAATACATTCAGAAAATTCATGCCAGTCGTGAGAGATTTAAAGTATAGACAAGAAAAGCAAGTCTCAGCCTCTGTACCTCCACAAGAACAGGTTTTACAAGTGGAAAAAAATTCTTATGCAGCTTCAAGACTATAGTTAAGAGGTGACATGAACACAGGTGAATTTTATTCAGCTACAAAAAAAATGAAATGTCATTTTCAAGAACACAAGTGAAACTTGAATATATTATATTAAATGAAATAAGTCAGATTTAAAAGACAATATGTTTAATATCATAAGGTGAACCTAGATTTAAATGTGTGTTTGGGGAGATGTGGGAGTGTATATATGTGTGTCAGAAACTAGAAAGTAGGCTATGAAAAGTAAGGAAGATATTCTAAGGTAAGAGGAGAAGGACAAGAGGTTATAATCTGTTACAGGTGACATGAAAGTAAAGAAGGAATAGATTATGGCATCAGAGTTGGAGATAACAGTACTACAGTAAGCAAATTAGAACCAAGTATTAATGATAATACATGAATAAAATGCTATAATGTGATTTATTACTTTGATTCTAGTTTAAAAATTAATAAGTAAAATAAATTTTGTAGTATGTGCCCTCGATGAAATAAAAGCAATGTTGTTCTATCTGTATTGGATAATCCCCAAAAGTAGCACAGCCCACTGCCTGGACAAGTCACCTGAACCTCCTATTTTCCCTAGCTCACAAGCAAGCCTCAGTGAACAAGATGGAGAAGGTATAGATTTCAACCTTCTCTACTGGAGAAATAGAAGGGAGTGAGCATGCCACTTGTGTCTTGATATTTCTATATGCCGTCAAAGGAACAGGCTGTGCATTCCTGTATGTAGACTGCTGATGCAGTCATCATGGACTGGGCAGCCCGGGAAAGATAGTAGGGGAAAGAGTAGAGGTTTTGCTGTATCTTGAACATATATCTTTAGCTGTGATTGTGAGAAGGTTTTAGACTTCGGTAAAACCAGAAATTGCTTATAATTAGGAATCTATATGCAGAAATTCAGAGAAGACACATAAAAAAGACTATAGGTTCTTGTAATCTATAGCCATACTAAACGCTTAAAGATCAAATGACTGAAACTTTTGCCAAAATAATTCAACAGAAGACTTAAGGGATAAATAAAACAAAACAAAAAACAAACAAACAAAATGTGGAATCAACAGTTTTATCTAGATAAAAGGAGACAGGGAAATTTAAAAAAAAAAACTGAAAAAATCTGATATCTGGCTCATTTAAAATAATAATTGTTTATGGAGAACTGGAAGAAAAGAAGAATAGAAGAGTAAGGAAATCTCATTCTAGGAAACAATGAGTGAAATTTCATAAATCTCAGAATGTAAAGGGGACATTCAAAGTAATGGAGTCCAAAAGACCAAATACTAAGAACAGAGTCAGTAGAAAGACATACAATAAAATTGCCAAAAGTCAAACACAAGGATAGAATGTTGAATGCACTAAGACAAAAAGAACCATGACCCATAAGACTAGTAATGTGTTTTGAGTAATGTGTTATCCAGAATGGAGTGGGTTGATATAGTCAATGTGCTGAAAATTCAATGTAAATGAAAAATAAAATGTCAACCAGTAATACTATATTCAGGTCCACTGTTCACAAACTGTTAAAGATGAAGTAACCTTAAGACAAATGAAAGTGGGGATAGCTCATCACCACCAGGTTATTCTGTAAGGCATGCTGCTTGGTCTTTGAGTTGAAACAAAAGGTTATTAAGTCACATAATAAATAGTATAAAAGGGAATGAAGCATTTGGTACATAACAAATAAAGCAGTTGTATTTCTAAAAGTTAGCAATGAACTGACCGAAAAATAAAATCAAAGAAACAGTTCCATTTCCTCCAGTGTCAAAAACAATGTCCCAAGTGGGAAAAAGATTAATAAAAGAGATGAGAGATTTGCAAACTAAAATATGAAAAACATTGATGAAGACAGGAAACAGTGAAAAGATGCTGCATTGTCACAGATGTTAGGAAATATTAAAATATCCACATTGTCTAAAACACTCTATAGACTCAATGTCTCCCATGAAAATTAAAAAGGCATGATCTACAGAAGCAAAAGAAAACCCCTCTGAAACTCATAAATACAGTACTAGAGATAAAACAATGATATTTCTCCATTTCAGATTATATAAGAAGGCTATAATGATTTAAAACATTATAGGATAACATGAAAAAGCACATAACAAAATAGAGAAGCTAAAAATAAACCCATAGTTGTGTGTTTAAATGATCTTCCACAATAGTAGCATGAATACACAACCATAAGTTTAGTCAACAAATGTTGCTGTAAAGCAGGAAGTCAGGGCAAACTTAATGCTTGTAGCACTTTTGTAGGAATTTTAAGTATTACATATGATGGATCATTAGTCATCATTAAAAAAAAATAATCCTGGGACAACAAGATGTTTCAGTGGATAGGGATGCAACCAAGCCTGACAACTAGAGCTTTATCCAATTCTTATGAAGTAGCTTCTGTCTTTCATGTGCAAGCATTGACATTTACCCAACCACTTTCAGATAGATAAATAAATATAATTTAATATTTTTCTTTAAAAATTTTAAATCTTTCTCTCTATATACACAGGGATAAATCAATGGTGCATTGTGATCAATGAAATAACAGTTATGCAGGTAAAGCATTGAACATCTATTAACAATTATTTAAAAAAAATATATAAACCTATAAAGACAGCAGAGTAGGTGGGGGTCAGGAGAAATGTAACTTTCTGTCCAGTGAGTGTGAAGTGCCCATGATTGAGTTCTGTGTGTTCTAGATGTCGTCTTTAAACCATCTGGACTGTAATTAACCATTGTGCACATTTGCCTGGCATGTGACTGCAAAGCCACTTTGAAGTTTCAAGATGGCCATTAAATTTGTGTCCATTTCTTCTTTTTCACATCAGCATAAAAGGACTGAGCTGACTAAAGATTTTCCAAAGCTCTTACCCCAAGTTGATTAAGGTCTCTATTTTATATTTTTACTATATTTTCATGAGTACAAAGGAAATGTACAGTTGAGCTCCAACAGAGTTCACATAACTCTACTCCCCTATGTAACAGACTGTTGAGAAGAAATGGCTATCTGTATGTCTATGTCAGTGACTCACAAAAATATTATCCATAATAAATTTGTCCAGGTGGAACACCTTTTAAAAATATATGTCAATATTCAATGAATTATTAAAGTCATATGTGAAAATCTTTAGAAACATATAATGGTTTCCAAATATAATTATTTTCACAAAGGAACCTGTTGCTTTGCCTCAGTCTTTCCTTAGGATGAATTGAAAGAGTTTATGGGGAAGTATGAAACGGAAAAAAAAAAGCTGGTAGCTCATCCCTGGAGAGTGCTACATTTTCTCTTCATATCGCATAAGTGAGTTTGTTTTGTGAGGCAAAGAAACCAAGCAAGCATTGCTATAGTACAAAGATGAATACATATCCTATGCTTTCTCATAATTTAGTTGAAACAGCTTGTCAAATAATACCTGACAGATGCTAGCTTAGAGAACTCAGGACTTCTGACTCCCAGTTTATTTTGCTTTCTTCTAAATTTCATTAGAATTAGCCATGTCCCTAAGCTTTCAAATTTTCATTTTTGCTAGCTTTCTTTCTATGTTACTAATTGATTTTTTTATTTACTCAATAAAGCAGAAGCCATACATAATGAGCAGTAGCTATGAATGTAACAGGAATCAGTGCTGCCAAAAAACAAAAAAAACTTATGCTGATTTCATCCAAAGTTCACATGCTTCTGCATTTCAAATTATTTTTTATTAATAAACTCTGTGAGCACAGTAAAGTTAAATTAGGTTTACTTTGTCTCTTGGCTTGAAATTTTTTAATGTAAGAGCAATTTTACACAATTGTTTAGACAATTATAGTCTTGTGATTCTTCCAGTTCAGACACTTAGATAAATGAACTGGTTTATAATTTCCATTTACATGAAACAGAGTTAAGTATAGTGCAACTTAATAAGGGACAGAGACTTCAGTACTCGAGAACAGAACTAGGGCAAGGCGATTCACCAGAATGTGCATCAATAAACTCTACTTTGGTCTAAAAGCACACGTCACAAAAAATGGTATTGACTCCCAGATACATCATGTTTCCCTTGTGTTATCTGATCTAACATAACCCAGAAATTCCAAATCATGGTTCTGCCCCTACTAAATCTTCTGCAGTCTGTGACTTTGTGTATTCTAAGGATGGCCTCTTAGTCTTGAAGTTCTTTTTATATTGCCAAGTCAGCTTCTACAATGTGTTCTTTGTTTTCACAAAGGAAATGCATTCTCTTTCATTCAGGCTCATGGTTTACAACTTTTCCTGAATAAGCTCGATCTAATCTAAAATGAAAGACATCAAGCTGAATCAAGTGGTACATGATTTTCAACTGGGGTAATTGAAAATAGTTTGCCATGATTAAATGTTATTTAAATACACTAGGACCAAAAATAGTCCCCAGAGAATAAGCTTACTTCCTCCTGATGACTTACCTGATTCAATAGGTCTGGAATGTGATTCTCCATCTCAAACATTGATTTTCCATGTTGAGCCTACTCTCATTTTATATTTCATTTGTCATTCCACCAAACTTCCCTAACTGCAAGGAGTATAGTAGCCATCATATTCTGAGCTGAGAAGCTGTAGAATCTTCTTATTTGAAGGGAAACAAAAGTTGTTTGACTACATGGGGCTCTTACAGGGACCTAATATAGGAAGTCCAGGCCATGTTTCTGCAATCCCCTGGTGCTCTAATTCTGATGTCTTTCTACCAAATGAGGTATTTGATTCTCGTGCCAATCAGGGAAGTAGAATCCCTGCATGGGTCATCAGTTAGAGAAAGTGAACATGGCAATGTCAGCCCTGAGTGACATAGAAGATCCTACTATGTATTCAGTATCAACTTGACAGAGTATAGAAACACCTGAAAAAACAAATAAAATTAAGAAAAGGCAAGTCCATAGTGAGTAATTATCTTTAACATACTAATCTATAGACATGCCTATGAGGAACTGTTTTGACTGTCAGTTGATGGAGAGGGCTCATCTCACTGTAGCTGATAACAATCCTGGGCAGATGGCCCTGGGTGTATAAGAAACTAGCTGAGCATGAACCTAAGTGAGCTAGAGAGTGAGCCAACCATCAGCATTCTGTCATAGTTTCTGCATTGTGTTCCCAATGACATTCTTGCCCTGATTTCCTCTACCATGATGATAACTTCCTGGAAATGTAAGCCTATGAGACCAACCCCCTCATTAGTTTCATGTGCTCAGAACATTTTATCACAACAACATAAACAAGTGCAAGAAAACAGAAGAAGATGGTTTGGTCTATCAGGGTGGTGCCAAAGGAATGTAAGGACAGATTAACAACTCCATAAGCAAAAGCTAAGAGCACATCATACCTCACACCCCTAAACATGGGCAGACCTCAAATTAATTGGAGCTGATGAGAAATAGAGATATTATAAGCCAAATGAGGGGCTAGTGGCTTCATGGGATCAGAGGGGCTTGGCTTAGCACTACCAAGAGTTCCTTAATAATATGAACAATAATTCAGAGACAGCTAGAGTGATCTAAGAGTTTCTTATGCTTCTTTCTGATGATCTCACTCTTCTGGTAGAGGGTGGGGCTTAGTCAGCCAGGTAGGTGAGACCGCTGAGTACTAGAGAACTTGGGTTGAGCTAGCAGTCCATTGTTTCTCCACCAATATACAAAAAGTGTTGGCTATGGTAGACTTTGGCTCAGACTACATTTTAGTTCATGGGAATCCTGATAGATTTCTCAGGTCAGCATTGTATATAGATGGCTATGGTGGCAATATGATCAATCTTAAACAAGTGACTGTGACTTTAGGGATGGCCTGTTTATATTACTCCTACTGCCAACCACACAAGGTATATAATCCTGAAGCATTGAGTTTCTTCTAATGGTGAAGATTTTTCAAGAGCATGAAGTTTTCTAGAACAAAGCATGAATGAATATATGTAAAATCATTTCTACATTTCTCATGTGAGTTACTTTATAGAAAGAACAGAGACTTCCTATGAGTATCGAGAGCTCAATTTAGAATTTTGATGAAGCTTAATGAAATTATCCAAGATTCAAATTTAAAGGAATGAAATGTCAGTGTTTATTTATTGCCTCTTTACAAAATAATAACCTTAGTGATTTTAAATATTTTTAATAATTATGTTTCCTGAAACATAAGTGAAAGTTGTATTTAGATGACAAGAGAGTAATAGCTGAGAGTGTTTCTGGGGTGGAACTGCTCTTTCTCTCCTCCTTTGATTTAAGTTAACTCTTGTGGTCAGATAATAGTCACATAAACCCTAATCATGGTCATCTGGTTGTGTGGAAATCAAGGGTTTTATTCATTATGGCATATTTTCCTTTAAATTTATCTCTGATGCCTGAATGCCACCAACAGAATGCCATGGTGTTATCATTTGGTTGGGATTTTAGGGGACTGATGGAGTATCCATTGTTTTATGGAGTATGCGGAAGAGTAACTAAAGGCAAATCCCTTTGTGCTGGACAGGAACTAATGGCATGCCACTTCAGGAAGAGAGAAACAAGACAAGATACTGTAATGAAGCTATTAGTCTTCAGTCTTCATTTCTGACTCCTTGTCTGAAAACACTTTTCTGTCCAATTCCTTAAATCATTAAGCAAAAGAGAATTAATTAAAATTATGTATGTAGGTCTCTCATATATATATCATAAGGACTAAATTTTATGACTTAAATAGTATAAATTTAATAAGATAACTTTATAAAGCATGAATTAATTTTGGAACCATGCCACAATAATACAATTGAATGACCAAAGAGATAAATTTAAAGTGGAATTTAAAAAATTGAAAAAATGTTTTAATAATTTAATAATTTTAATAATTTTTTTCAGTAATAAAAAGCCCAAGAATGCTGAAAAATAGTCCACATATTTTTTATTATGTGGAGATGAATAGTGCATTTTAAAGGTCAAAGAAAATCTGTAATAACCATGATGTCTGAACAGCACCATTCAATCTAGCATTTAGAGACAACTTCTTTATTAAACCACAAATCCTTTAATTATTGTTATATCTATGAGTGGGACTACGTGAAAGGAGATGCTTTGAATTTATTAGCCATTAATAAATTCTTAGTATGACTAAAAGGTGAATCATACTACTGTAAATACACAAATATGTGTTTATCAAAAGACTTGCACATTCTAATAAGCATATGTAATCATGGTATCAAGTTTTTCTGGTTAACTATATAAATGTGTACTTTTATATGATGCTAAAATATCAAATATTGAACTTTTCTCTCTAAAATAAATTTATGTCTCTGAGTAGTGATGAAAGAATACATTATTTTTAAAGTAATCTGAGTTTTTTCACTACATTTTACATTTTCCAGTTTGAAATTGTGTTTGGCATTAGGAAGATATTGTCCTAAGAATGTAGCCTACTTGTTTTCTTTGTATAACATGAGTAGTACTATGTCTTAGACAAAATTTATTTTGCTGTGATGAAACATCTGGAACAAAGTAACTTGGAGAGAAACAGGTTTATTGGTCCACATCCGTGTTCATCACTGAAAGAAGTAAAGGCAGGAAATCCAAACAGGGTGGGAACTTGGAGGAAGGAGTTGATATAGAGGCCATGAAAGATAGTTTCTTACTGGCTTGCTCCCCATGACTTCCTCAGTCTGCTTTCTTATAGAACGAAGGACCATCAGCCTCTGAGATAATCCCACCCATAATAGGCTGGCCCCTCCCCCATCAATCACTAATTAATAAAATCCTCTACAGACTTACCTACAGCCCAATCTTATGGAACCATTTTCTCAGTTGAGCTTTTCTTCTTTCTGATGACTCTAGAGTGTGTAAAGTTGACATAAAAGTAGCCAGAAGATACTGTAATTACAGTTATAAGAAGACAGTATATTAACATGGTCTAGTGAGGAGAACAAGCTGATTTTTGAGTTATGTGCTATAGCAAAAAGAACTATTTTATACTAATTCCTACAGCTGATAATGGAAAAATTGAAGACTGTAAGGAGAACCATAATTTTGAAGAGATGGTAGAGATAGTACCTAAATTGAGGAATATCATGGAGAAATATGACAGCTTGAGTATTTTTGAAGGGAAACTAATACTTATGACACCCTGAAAATAACAACAAAAATAAATCAGTGAATAATGCTAGAGGATTTTCATTAAGAATAACATGGATAGGCACCAAAAGTACACAGAGAAACCCTGTCTCAAAAAACAAACACAAAAACAAAAACAAAAAAACCACAAGTTACTAAAAATCTACAAAACATATCAAATTCATGAAGACTACACTTTACTTGTCAACTATGATGTTTGTTATCTTGCCCTAACAATATTGTTAAAACTCAGATTCCTTTACTGATTATGGTGATATTTTATTTGTTCTAAAATGTTATTTGTATGTTAATAAATAAAGTTGCCCAGGGGTCAGCGCTATTAGCAAGCCATAGGAAAGCTGGGCTGGGCGGTGGTGGTGCATGCTTTTAATGCCAGCACTTGGTAGGCAGAGCTAGGTAGATCTCAATGTGTTCAAGGATACAACCAGCATTGGAGATACACCCCTTTAATCTCAATACCAACCATAGAAGACCTGGACGTCTGTACAGACAGGCAGTGACTAGGAGGTCATGTGGTTGGGTTTACAACCAATGTGAAGGCAGAACAGAAAGTCTTCATAAAGACAGACATACAGGAAGTAGGTCTCTTTCGAGAGGTAGGACCACGGCGAGAGTAAGGTTTTTTATTTCTTAGCTCTGACCTCTTGACTTTCTCTGACCTCTTGACTTTCTTCTTTGCCTTGGTTCTGTGTTTCTTATTTAATAGGATGGTTGGTTACATCTACAGCTGATTACTTACAATTTCAATTTAATTTGAAAGAAGACATTTATTTTCATTGAAGTTATATTTATCTTTCATGTACTTTTGCTCAGAAAGTCTTAACATATAATAACATGAATGATCTAAATATTTCTGACAATATACAACACTCTTATTATCTTGAATATGGTGATTATAAAAGAATTATATAATATTAAAATTTTCAGTATCATAAGGAATATGTGTCTTTCTAATGACTGTCCAAATTCTTAATTACTTCAAAAGAAATACTTAAAGGGCTGAGATACTTGTGTTCCCAACATATTCAGAAAATTGTGATTCAGGAAAATATTGACATTCAATCTTCCTGTATGACTGATAGATATTTAGCCCTATTCTCAGCAAACAATTGTGTCCAAGCAGGATCTTTACAGTTACATCAATGTTCATGGATGAAGTCAGTTTTCATCTTCTTCCCATTAATTCTCTTAGATAATCAGGAAACTTGAGGCTGTTGTGATGCTTCTATGATAGGTATCCTTTTTAACTCCTCCACTCAGAATATGTGATGAGTCATAAAGATTGAAATTGAGCCGGGAGGTAGTGGCACACGCCTTTAATCCCAGCACTCGGGAGGCAGAGCCAGGCACATCTCTATAAGTTCAAGGCCAGTCTGGTCTACAGAGTGAGATCCAGGAAAGGCACAAAGCTACACAGAGAAATCCTGTCTCAAAAAACCAAAAAAAAAAAAAAAAAAAGATTGAAATTGATTATTAGAGCAAATGGTGTTTAAAAGGTACTCAGCTTCTGACAGCAGCTGGAATGCATAGAAAGATAGATGTATGTTTGAATGAATGCATGCATGCGTGGATGCATAAATACCTGGATGCATGGCTAGATAGATTATAGACATACTGAGAGGCAAAGAAAGGGAGACAGAGATAGAAAAAAAAAATGATGGTATATGTGGAGCTAGAGAAGAGAGAGACATACACAGAGATGAATGGATGGATTACACAGAGAGAGACAGAGAGAGGGATACAGAGAGATACAGACACATGATAGAAGCATAGGTAATGGAAAGAAAGTAGGGGGATGGAAAAATGAAACAAGCAGGGTCTCCCATATACCCTTTAAGTGCATGTTCCTGTGTCTTCCTTCCAACAGTGAGACCTCAGATCCTAAACATTGAACAACGTGTGTGTGTGTGTGTGTGTGTGTGTGTGTGTGTGTGTGAGAGAGAGAGAGAGAGAGAGAGAGACAGACAGACAGACAGACAGACAGACAGACAGACTAGTGCCCAATCTTCTCAAATAGCTGTACACATGTATATGTTCACTATACAAACAAATATGTGAAGAGGAAATTCAACCATCTGGGCAAACAATATAAAATTTTCAAGAGAAAAATGAAGGAAAGGAAAAAAGAGTAACAGAAACCTATGATACTGTTGTTAATATCTATCAGAGAACCTAAACCTATGTGTGAATGAAAAGATTTAATGGAAATCCACTTCATATCAGCTTCAAGACTTTAGTGAAAGGCATGAGAGAGCTCTTGAATTACTTCTTTTCCCTGATTTCTTTTTTCCTAATTTCTTTAGTTTTGTTAATATAAACCTAAAAGGACATAAATAAAGCAAAAACAGTAAGTCTTTTTTTATTTTCAATACAAAAAAATAGATGAAATTACCATAGAAAGAGTAAAGTATAAGTTTCTACAAATAAAATTTGACAATGCATGTCAGTAGTGGGACTTTAATATCCCACTCCCCCCAAAAAAACATTTGTTTTGATATCTATTTTAGTCAGGGTTTCACAGTGGCAAGTAGTTTTGTTTTTTTGTAGATGTTGCACTCACAAATAAGTGACTTAGGAAAATATTAAGAACAAACTGTCAATAATTTCTGTTCCTTTTGAATGTCAATATTTCTCTTTTTAATAAAAATATTTCTGTACTGAACACAGATATTTTTCAAGTAACACAAAATTGTTCGTATTTTTGATTCTTTATCATATTGTTTGAATTTTAAGACGATTAAATGGCTTGGTTTATCTTTCATTTTTATTGTAATCAAAAGTAGAGAATTGAACATTTGTAGGGATTCTAGTTTCATTGAAAAGTAGATTCATTTAATCTAAGAAACTTAGGTTTCTGTAAAAATCTTGGCTCAAATATCAGTTGATGAATAAATTTTGCTACATCAATTACTATCACCAGTAATAAAATTATTAAACTTTTGGCTTAATAATAACTTGCTATGACTACTCTCCAACTATTTTCCTTACTAATGTCCAGTCATCCTGGCAATAAACATTTGTTCAATATTTCATGCTTGTTGTTTTCTGAAAATACTATGTAAAAGTCAGAAATAGCCGTATTTTAGCATGCTTTAGCTTATAGTAAAGTGCATAAACTTCCTTGCTGGTGTCAGTTGTTTATAAAAATAATATAATATAAGTGCATCTCCCCCTGTCACCAAGTACTCTTCTCTTTGCAAGAGATGGAAACCAATGCTGAAAACCAAAATTAGTCAAACTGCAGAGACCAATCAAATGTGGTGTAACCTGCCATAAGGGATGCATCTACCACAAAACCCCTGCACCTAATACATAGGGAAATTGTATCAGCCCAGAGAACAATGAAGTATATTATGAGATTGTGTCTCCTAAAATGACTGGGAAACTTCACTCATGATACTTCGACAATATGGCTGAATAAATAAGACTTCAACAAGTACATCACCAAAAGACATGTTAATGTAGAAGAAGCAAATCTCATGGAGCTTCAACCTAGACAAAGAAATACAAAAAATAATAACTTCTAAGAAAAGAAGAATTAGTCTTTCCCAGGAATGAGCCTTGAAGTGACTGTTTATTGCAGTGTTCTGCTCTGAAATAGTAGCATTTCTAAATGGAATCAGTGGGTTATCTTTATTGATTTATGAATTTATATATATATATATATATATATACATATATGTGTGTCTAATACCAAATATATATGTATATATATATATATATATCACAATAATAATTATAATCAAAAATGTCTTAAAGAAAGAGAAGACAAAAAATTTGAGGTGTTGACAGAAAATAGGAGGTGTTGGAGGGAGGAAAGGAGATAAATAACCTAATTATATTTAATTAATAATATATTGCATGTAATAAATAGCAAAACTGTCCAAAAGAAACAAAAATGAATTGCAAATAGTTATTTATATTTAAATTTTTCTATGCTGAGTTTTAAAGCAATTATAAAGAATATTTTTTTATGCCTAATCACAAGAAACTTGCATACTTTTTGGAAAATAAATAAATACTTATTTTCACTCTGAAAAATATGATTACCTTTATATAATTATTTAATTCTTAAATATGTTATCAAGAAATAATATATATATGTATATATACATATATATATATAAATTTTATAAGTCAGACCTATTATTTAAATAAATCAAAGTGAATCACACCATGTATGTTCCAGTGTTCCCCTTTTAAACATCCCGTACTGTATAGACAACTATAAACTCTTTTGTTTACAGTAGTTTATGTTAATAATTTCCATTCTATAGGATTGGTTGTAGCTAGATGTAGTTGCATGCCTTTAATTCCAGCATTTTGGAGGCAAAGGGACGTGCATGTCTGTGAGTTCGAGGACAGCCAAGACTAACAGTGAGACTCTGTTTAAATTAAAACAAAACCAAAAGAGATTGATTGAAATATTCATCAACAAACTAAAGTTGATGACATCACAAGTGATGTCTGACACTCTGGAGTGTGAGTGTGTTATACAGGTGCCTAGCTATAGGTGTGAACACTAACAGTTGAATGAAGCAATTGACTTTCAAAGCATGTCTGAACCATAAATTGGGAGATGGTGAGGTACCTCACTGAAAGAGCTGATTTTACATAATATGCACCAATGAACACATTAGTGCAATGTAGAATATTCCTTTACCCTGTGTAAAGATATGTGGCTGTGATTGGCTTAACCAAAAGCTAAATGAGCAATAAGTAGGTAGGAGTTATATGAGGGACTTCTGGACAGAGAGAGACCTGGGAAGAAGGCAGACTAGCAAGCCAGGTAGAGAAGAAGCAGTATGGGGAGTACAGGGTAAAGGTATCCAAGCCACATAAAAGAATGTAGATTAAAAGATATGGGTTAATTTAAGTTATATAAGAACTAGTTAGGAACAAACCTAAGCTAAGGCTAAGCTTTTGTAATTAATAATAAATGTCCATGTCATTTTTTTGTGAGCTGGTGGCCTATAGAAAAATCAGTCTGCAGTGCATTTCCCCCTTAAACTCATCTCTACTTATGAAATTGAAACTGCTTGTTAAATATTTCTATGAAGAATCTCTCTCTTAAGGGAGTATTAAATTGTAAAATGCATTAGGAACTGCTCGTCTTCCATTATTGTTGATAATAGAATGATAGGAATGACTGTATAGTTAGCTAAGATCAAATGGGAGATTAACAGCTTTGGATGGTTTTGTCTGGAGAGAAACTTTTCGCACAAATACAATAAGCATGATTTTGAGATTATTGTACTGAAAAAGATTGCTATACTATTAGGAGGATTAAAATTTTGCTGATGGAAGGGCTCCAGCAGGCCTGAGTAAGGCTTACAGGGCTCTGGCAGTCCTTGCCCTTCCCCGTTCCCTCTGCCATCCTAAACAATTAGATTACATTCCTAAAGCTAACCATCTTGGTCTATTCCCTTATTTGGCCACTTCCTACTCCCAAAGCTGACTACCAAGGTTTAGCTAACCAAAGCATGTAAGTCCAGCAATCGAAAGCCTTCTTTTTGTTGGGTGTTGGTGGAGCACACCTTTAATCCCAGCATTCAGGAGGCAGAGCCAGGTGGTTCTCTGTGAGTTCGAGGACAGCCTGGTCTACAGAGTAAGATCCAGGACAAGCAACAAAATTACACAGAGAAACCTTGTCTTGAAAAATAAAATAAAATAAAATAAAATAAAATAAAATAAAATAAAATAAAATAAAATAAAAAGGGCTCCTTTTGGCTACCCTAATTAATATGCCCAATTAAAATTAACCAGCTCATCCTAACACAGGTTTTCTCCCTTTCCCTTCATAAACTGCCATTTGATAATGGGCCTCTTGTTTCCCCTGTACCTAGAGGCAGTCCTTTATCCCTCTGGGACAAATATCCCTTCCTCCTGTCTCTTGTTCCTTTTCCCTTCTCCCTAGCCCTGTCTTTGTTTCTTATTCCCTGCCCTTTTGCTGCTTTCTACTGAGAACTTGGTCTTAGTGAATCCTGTGCATATTCTATACATTTCACTGATATTGGACTCTTGAAGAGTTGGGGGTGGCTAGATTACATAGCATTTAATGCATAATACATATATTCTTTGTATCTTTTTACCAGATCAGGAAATACATTTTTTGTTGTTGTGTTCCCAGTAGTTACAGGTTGATCTTTTCATACATCCTTTTGCTAAAGGCCTGCTGCTCCAAAAAGCTGAGGTGTGAGAATTACAGTGGAGGAAAAACCTCACAGAAAGATACTGTCCTCTAAGTCACGGTTCAATTAGAACTGTTCTGTTACTACATTTCCACAACATTTATCTTTTATGTAAAACTTCATAAGGAAATTTTGTGAACTGAGACGTGTGTATATACATATGCATGATTATGCACCTTTAAATTGCTTTCCAGAAGAAATTTCTAGCACATTTATGATGATGTACACAAGGAAGTAATGTATAGTTTCTGAAACATAAAACTTTTGCAAGTGGGATTAATATCAAGATTATGCTATACTAAATTAGAACTAAAAGTTTATAATTTTTTCTAAAAGTCCATTCCTTCAGAAAATGTGACACCCATGAGATGCAGAGAGCTAGCTTGGCAGTCCAGCTTCACATATACTGACCAGAACAGAACAGCTATTCTTAGAACAGTTTAGAATCAGTACCCAAAGTAAAGGTGGAGATATTATTTATGAGCTACATAAGAAGCAATTCTGAGCATTAATACTTTTTTTTTTAGATGTTAGAAATGTGTTTAGGGGCCACTTGCTTGCACAGTTGGCTCTTTCCTGTGTCATATACTACTACTATTTAATAAACCAAACAACAGAACTTTCCTGAGACTCTTGGTTTGGACTGAGGTCCTTCCTAAGCATCAATGGAGCACTCAGTGCTAACTACCATATAACCAAAGTGAAATTATAAGAAGATGACATTGGAAAACAGATTTCTTTCCTTAGAAACTAAGGATGACAGTCTACCTGAGCGATTTTCAAAGGGAAACCTCTTCTTCCTTCAAAGCATGGTAACTGGAAGAAACTTCCAGTGAACTGATCAAGTTTTGTTCTCTTTTGTTCCCATCTTACAAAGCCCAATAACCTGCCATTACTCAGCAAGAACTGCTCTCTTGTTTTAGGACATAGGCTGACCCTAAATGCACATTTCACACAAATCGGTTTTGGTCTATAAATGAACTTTATGTTGTATTAGGGTTTTTTTTTTTTTTTTTTTTTTGCTTTGTGTTTTTTGTTTGGATTTTTTGTTCATTTAACACCACACTCCTTGCCTTTTCAAAGGCTCGAAGAGGCTTTCTCAGATCCTACTTTCTAAAGTGACTTCCACTGCATTTCATCCCATCACCCAGGATATTATCAACCAAAAATTTATTACTAGCAATACTGCTTTGGTTGGCAGGTTGGTTTCAAGATTAGTTTGACTTCCTAATCATTGGGTCCCACCTTGTCCACACAATGTAGCTTTACATACTATCTTGTTTATCTCCTTTTTTTTTTTTTTTTCAGAGAACACAGCCCATGTAACACACTAGAAATATCTTGTAACTAAATGATTGGAAATCTTTTAATATATATTCAGCATTTTCATTTCATTTAACAAATGAAAATGCAGTGTTCACTAGGAAATAAAAGAAGTACAGCATATGAGTTAGCACCTCAGAAAGACATGCTCAAACCAAATGATATAGATATTTGTGTGTGTATATATATATATATATGTATATATGTATATATATATGTGTGTGTGTGTAAATATATATATATATATATTATATATTATATATATATAATGAATGGGAAGATAAAGACATAGAATGAAAATTTACTTTCACCACAAACATAATTTTGTCATCTTGTATGCAATAGTTAATCAGTGTTGACTATTTGATCAGATCTGAGGATTACGGTATATTATGCCTCATAGAATAATGGGGGATTCATTTCGTCAAGAGTTTATAGGGCATTTTATCCTCTTTGAGACCATTAGAACTTCTTAATGAGAGAAAACGTGATTCCTTTCACACCAATAATTTATTTTGGAGTGATTTATTGCATTTCACAGAAGTTTCAAACAATGCATCTATACTTTGTCTATTTGCCCCAAAAGGGACAATCTTAAAGTAAATTGGTGAATGAAATCTACCATTTTATTCCTCCTGCTGTCTCAGAAGGCCCAGACTTCTTATTGTTAACCTGCACTTTAAGTGGCCTTTACTGGAAATGCAAGCTTCTCCCTCAGAGGATTATCAGCATAAAAGTATTCAAGCCTCATTGTGTTTACCACTGCTGGAACTCATTTTGTTCTTGTCTATTTCTGACCTCAACTTCCTGCTGCTGCTTCACCAACTTATATGTTTTGCTCAGCAATGACTAAGGTTAATCTTTAAATGTCTTTCTTTTTAAAGAAACCACGAAATATCAATAACAAATAGAGTCTAAATAGGAATTATTTATTAAATCAGTTTTTAAATGCATATTTTTGTCTGAATTTTAGACACTAATAACCAAATATAAGAGAAATAATAGAGGCAGGTATATGTAAAAACAACAGAAAAAAAAACAGATAATGCACAATATATTCATGATTCACAAACATGATGAATATGGAGGAAGAAGAGCCTGTGAGAAAAAAAGAAAATCATGTGATTGAACTACAAACATTGAAGAAAGACAAAATAAATAAAAAATTCTTTAACTTTTTAATTCATTGACTTTGAGACAGAATTGTTTTTATCATTAATACTCTGTTAAATGTATTATCAATGTGTATGGAACTTTCTTAAAAGTTGTCACTTAAGACTTTCACAAGCACAACTTATAGAGTGTTACAAGAGTTATTTTAATGAAATGAGTAAGAAAATGGGGTGTTCTGATTTAAGGTACTTGCTCTTAATTTTAAATTTGGTCAAGCAGAGAGCATACTACTATTCACAGCATAAATTCTCCTCTGAATTCCATGAGAACTGAATTCTGTTGTGGGCATAGAGTGATATACTGTAAACTGAAGTGCAACCTACATTATCTGTCCATCTGTCTTTAGCAAGGTCCCTAAACACATCCTACTTTGTGTCCTATGGAGGAAAAACGTGGGCAAAGTCATCTCTACAATAGTGATCTAGCTGCCAGATTATCTGTTTAAACTTTTAAATAAGATAATGAATGGATGTAATAGGCAGAAAAAATATTTAGCATTAATACTATGTGGTTGTTCCTTATCATTGTGTCTAATATGCTATTACTTCTCCTACTTTGGTTTAGTACAGTTCCGAGAGTATGATTTGGTTGTTTTCTCAATGACATGAACCCTAAAACATGAGTGCAATGAGGGCAAGGTAGAAAGGTTTGATGCTGGGATCCACCTTTGCAGGTTGTCTTTCCTGAAAGGAGACCAAGGTGCCCATACAACCAGATGGACAAACAGAACTGGAGTCACCACAAATGAATCTATTAGTATCTAAAATATTACTAATATGAGCATTTTAAAAATGATTCAATATATATTTAATTTTTAAAAATATATTTGTTAATGATACTTTTTGATCTTTTTCAAAACAAAAGTAATTTAAATATTTACCCTCGACTTTGCTAAATGACTAGTCAGTGAGCAACACATTTTAAATTGGCTAAGCGGTTGCAGGAAGGTGAGGACAAAACAGACAGAAACACAATGATTTCCAGCACCTATAAGTACATAGTTGGGACTTTGACCCTGTAAACCACAAGTAGCTTTGAACTAGAGAAGTGGAGTTTCCAATGCAAATTTTGAGCCATTTTTTACTCTATGATATTGATCAAATAATTGTGTTTTTTTTTTCATTTCAAGTTTTTGTTCCTATAATATTGATTTGATTGATTAAATTATAGCAGTGACATAAAGAGTGAAAACCAAAATCTTTGCTATCTTTCATTTCAAAACGTTCCCCAAGCTTTTATAGGCTTAAACTTCACATTTCCATGACAACATGAAGCTAATATTTAAAACTCCTATGAAAGATTTCTCATAAAGATTACATAATTACTTTCTTCCTTTTTATGTGATCATGGATAGAAAGGAAATTAATTGTGACTAAGTGTAGTCAATTCTGAATTGTCCAAACATACTCTAATGGATTCATGTGAGACTTCTGAGTGCTTATGAGAAAACTCTAAGAAACCAAGAGTCTTGTGACATCAGTTTCTTCAACAACATGGAACTGTTTTTTGATTATGCTTTCATTTTCCTCCTAGGTGTAGCAAATAGGAGTGAGTTTGCTGCATATTATCTAATACAAATGGCTATTGCTACTTGTTTATATGCCTCTATTAAAAAAAAAAAAAAATGTGCTTTCAGTGTTTTTTGTTTGTTTTAGTTTTGTTTGTTTTTGCCACATGCAACTTGCCCACCACATGAGACTCACCTTTGTGCTTGTATACTTTACTCATGTGACTCCTTGTAACCCTCAGAGTATAAATTGTCTGATGCTCTAAACAAAGTTGGCTATTGCTTTATACTTCAGTCTTCTTCATTTACCACTTCTATCCTCTCAGGTCCCACCACCTCAAGAATGGTAAATGTAGAATATCTGATAAAATATATGAATATATCATGTAAATTGACCACAGAAGATACTACTATAACTATACCTTCTTCCTCTTTTTATAGACTAACCAGAGAAATGCTCTCTAGGAAGTTTGTGTCACAAAAATTCAGTTAGATCTGTCACCAGCAAGCCAGGGTTTTAGTTTCTATGGTTCAAGGAATGACAGCTTCCTGTATCTGAAGACATGATATTCCTGGAATCACTGAGATATTATCTTTGTATGACTCTTTCCACAGAGGAAAACAGAAGATAGAGTCAACATGAGAAGTCTAATATGTTGGTGATACAAGAGAGGAAACCAACTCTCAAAGAAGTTGACTTTTAGTCACACTATCTCTCTAGCAAATCAGGGAGAAATCTGAATCAGTTAAGGCTAGTGATCTTCAAAGTAGAGCTCTAGATCAGAAATTATATTACTGTTCAAAATTTTTCAATTGCCTCTAGAAACAAAGTTGAGATCTTGATTATTTAGTAATAAAGATCAGTCATTCTCAACCTTTCTAATGCTGTGACTTTAATAAAGTTCTTCATGTTGTAGCGAACCCCAATCATAAAAAACATATTTCAATGTTATTTCATAACTGTAATTTTGCCAGCATTATGAATCATACTGTAAATACCATATACCAGATATGTTTGGAGAACCCTATGAAATTGTCATTTAACCCTCTAGGAGTTCATGACCCACAGGTTGAGAACCACTAATCTAGATCATCTATACACTACATTAAGAAAGAAATTGAAAGAAAAATTTTTTTTTCAACAGGAAGCATTAACAGGGAAGAAGATCTATCACCTGAAATACTACAACTTCAATGTCAGAGGGTTCAGTGTTTTGTTCTTGGTTTAGAAGACCCCAAATCTCCACGACCATTGTGAGCCTCACACATTCCCCTTGCGTTGTCTTCCACACTGTGAATTTACAACTTTGTTTCACTTGTTTCTTCAGTGTCTTGTATTCTCCAGAAGTTAATCAGTGCTGTCCTTGTCTCTTGAGACTTGACTGTCTATCAACACACGAACTCCTTATAAATATTATGAAATAAAATACATTTTTTAGAAATAAGAAAAGACTGGTAAGATATACACATTACAGGACTTAACCTACAGTCACCATAATCTTAAGTAGATAGAATTTTCAATCATTAATCTTCAGAGGATTCGGAAACCTTTGTCTTTTGATCCTATGTGGGCAATTGATCCTATGCCACATAAGAAGCATCTGTAGTTCTGTTCATAAGGAGAACATAAGTATATTGTTGATGTTCTGATCATGTACCTTATAGGCAATTCACATGTCTCTGTGAAACTATGAGATTGTTTAGGCAGTGCTCTGCACATTTGGAAACTATCTATCATGGTAGGTGTAGCAGTTTCTATCACTGTTTTAACACAGTGTTATCATAACTTGAATTTCACATTTCTCTTCCATCTTACCCACCTTGGATTCTTTGCTTTTTTTTTATAGTATTAGAACTAAATTGCAGAAGACAGAATCATGTTTATACTCAAATTTGAAATTTAGTTCTGATTTTGATGGTGTGACTTCTCCAAAATAAAATCATTTTATCTTCTTTTATATTACTTCAGCATGATAGTCAACAGTCTCATGGATTTTAAAAAAGATCAAACTCAATTGTCACTGGAATATGTGTTGAATCTGAGATACCAGCTGATTCCACACACTAGTTTCATATACAACAGTACTTCATTAGAATTGCCCATTTGTAATCTGTTTGTTAAATGTTAAATTTTATTTATTTATTTATTTATTTATTTATTTATTTATTTATTTATTTATTTGCTGATTCTCTGGGATTTAAGACCTTCACTTGGGTTTTCTAAACTTGACTTTAGTTTAACAGACTGCAGACATAGTCATCTCTTGAAGGTTATAAGATTCCACCTAAAAGTTTAAACTATGGAAGACAGCCTGGTCAATCATAAATAAAGGAGGGGCTGCAAATTTCCAAAGCGGCATCCTGTAAAATGACATCTCTGCAGTAGAAGCAATCAAACATCTGTTATAAGTTATGTAATTGCTTCTGTTTTTTCTTGGCATATTTTCTCATCTCCAGTCTTAAGTGTGCATACCTCAGATGTGTTAGACAAATATTTATTACAAGATGCTGTTGATTCTAAGGTTTAAAAAAGGCTCTGTTCACTGACTTACATTGTCAGAATCAAGGATAAACTGTAAGAACAAGGCTTCGGAGACACAGGCAGCATTCATTATCGAATGCTTCTTCTCCCAACTTTCTAGATAGATGCCACAATGCTGGCTAGTGAAGTGCTAAATAAAGCTAACATCTTATACTTTAACATACCTAGGCCCTAACCCTTACACCAGTGAAGTTTCTCTAGCAAGGACCAATGCTTCCAGGCACTGCAGATTAGCAACAAATCAGAGAGTATCATGACAGTGTTAACTTGATGGATTGCAAAAATGTAAGCTTCCAGAGCTTGTACCCTGTTTTGGTCAACTCATTTCACTGAATCAAGTAATGTCAGATATTGTAAAAATTAAAGACTCATAAAAAAGTAAAGAAATACAAATACTTGTTCCCTTTCTTTATTTACTTATTTGTTATGTTTTTTTTCTTTACCAGGAAAAATTACATTTTTTTCTGCATTATGACTGGTTTTGAAAATTTAAAAAATCAACAACTTCCAATAAGAAAATGCTCAATTTCTTCACAGAGAATACACTTTATAAACAGCCTCAATTTCCTTTGTTTCCATGGCTCACACGAAATATTGCTTAAATCCACCCTAGAAAGTAGTTATAAGAAATTAAAGGAAAATACATATATGACCTTTATTGCATTTTCTATTTACCATGAAGTCCTGAAACTTATAGATAGCATAGACTTTGGAGACTTGGGATGGAAGATTTATGTCAGATCAGTGACCTAATATCTATTGAGAAGTGGTACTTTGATTGCTATTTACCAAGCCAGCCTCCCACAAAGAGACCTTGATGAGGGTGACTTGTCTCTCATTCAAAAATGTCCCAGTAAATCCTGCTGACAATAAATTTGTTGTGTCCTAGCTTTGGAGAGAGTTTGTAACAACAGACCTGGCATCTCCCTGTGAATAACCATACCTCTATTTGTAGTGTAAATATAATCTCACTATATATCACAGAATATGGAGTTTAGTTGTTTTTTTTTTTTTTCTGGACATGGTGTATCAATCACAATTTTTTTTTCAATTTTTAAAAGAGAGATTTATTTTTATTTTATGTGAATGGGTGATTTACTTGCATGCACATCTGTGCACCATGTGTGTGCATGGTGCCCTTGGAGGCCAGAAGAGGGGCCCTTGGAATTGGAGTTATAGGTGGTTGTGAGATACTATGTGGATATGGCAGGAACAATTTTAATCCATCAACGTGTCTAACACAGATCATGTGGTCAAATGCTGCATATGCACATGTGTACACACATTCACACATACATACATTGAGTCTCATCATGTCTGGGTGCATGGGCATACATATGGACTTTAATGCATTTTAATATATATTATATCTGTTACTGTGAACACAGCTCTGGAGGACTCTTACCTTCTTGGGCCTTGGTTCTCAGGAAACAGGGAAGGCAAGGGATCTGTGTTAGAGGATTAGTCTGTGACCATCAGGAAGCAGACAGGCATGGCATTGGAGCAGTAGCTGAGAGCTTTACATCCTATTCAGAGGGCCTGATCCAGTTGGGGGCCCCTCAGCCTTTGGTTCATAGGTATCAATCACATTTTTAAAAACACAGTTGACATTGTCCTGTTGAGATTTTCCTTGCCATTGAGTACCTGGACCAGCAGTTATAACTCTAAAAAGGTTTGCTTTATAGCAGAAAATGATTTTTTTTCTCAGTAATCTCTGTTTGAGTGAGGATGGTATTGAAGTGACTGATAGGAGTCCCAATTTTACAGTGTCAGTGTTCCTGTTTAGAGCTTCTCATAGGCAAACCTATATCTTCCAGAATATACATTCAGAGAGAAAGTCAGTGTCCCAATGCCAATTCATCCTCTCAGTCTATAGCTATACATGATCTTAATGTGATATCACCTGTCTTATATATTAGATTGTCAGTGCTGCTTTTTTCTTTTGTTTTTGTATTTTCTTAAGCATCCAGGCAAACCATTTCTACACTTAATTGCATTCTAGAAGGCTTATCTAAAGTGAAAAGAACACAAACACTGTAAAGAGTTTTATTACAAATTCTTATTTATATTCAAAACATTTCTATTTTTTTACTAAAATATTAATTGACACACATAATTAGAAATTCAAATTATTGATTGTGGTGGGATATTCCTTTTACACTTTGTGAAGCTGTGTCACTGTGATTGGTTTAATAAAGAGCTACATGGGTACTAGCTAGGCAGCAAGAGGCTAGGAGGGACTTCTGGGGACAGAAAGGACTCACACAGGAAGAAAGATGTATTCGCCAGCCAGATGCCAAGGAATCATGATGGGCAGTGTAGAGTAATGGCAAATGAGCCATGCATAAGAACATATATTTAAAGCTATGGATTCATTTATGCTATAAGAACTAGTTAGGAATAAACTTAAGCTAAGGTCAAGCTGTCATAATTAATAATACACCTCTGTGTCATTACTTGTGAACTGGCAGCCCAAAGAAAAATCTGTCTACAATTGATTTTTGTTGTTGTTGTTCTCAATTAGAAGTGACTGTCTCCTTAGCCATTTTCTAAATTAAAATTTAAAAGGTAACATTTAATTCATTTTACAAAGATACAACAATACATATTGGTGATAATGTCACTTGATTAAGCATGGCTATAACTGAATGTTTTACTGGCAATACTTGTCAAGGAGACATTCTTGCTAAGCATAGAAACTCTTTAAATAGACTCTTTCTGGAACAACTGTTATGGGTAATATTAGCTTGGTTTAAAATTCACATCCACATACACTATGAGTCTATTAATCACATTTTCTTCTTTTTATACACCTAAAATCATAAAACACTCTAAAACAGCCATTTACTTTATCTACTAAGTGTTGAATTTGCATTAACAATATAAACAGTCATTGTTTACAGAAATGGAAGCCCTTACAATGAAAATATCTCCAGGCTTATTGATTACAACTGGAATACTTAAGAAGATAGCTGTAGGGCAGAAAAATATAAATCTGAGTATAAGGAAAGTGCCTCTCACTAATTCATATTTTTCTAATTATTTTATCATCTATCACTGTTTAAGCAAATGGTCTTTTTGCTTCTGATTGAAAATAATCACTTTAGTGATTCTTCATAATTTTGAAGTTGAGAAATTTCCGAAGAATTAATATAGTTTATCTTTGATTTACACAGCACCACATGAAGCACTCTGTGGTGGGCTTTCACCTCTGGTGATATTTAGTCCATGTGCAGATAGATTGTCTATTAGCTTCTCTCTCCCTCAAAAATACAATTCCCTCTCAGAGCATGTCAACATGGCATAGTTGCCTCTTACAATATGGGAGTTGCACATATAGAATTTCACATCTTACCAGGTAATTACACTCTATGAAGTGGTGTTCCAAAGACACAAAGCAGAAGAGAACAGAGACTTGTGCTCATATGTGAATCATAATTTCAATTCAGCTTATTTCATGTGTCAAAACAGAGAAAGGCCTTACAGAGATTAGAGTATAAAAAATTATATGTCACCTCTCAAGGGCACAGATGAGAAAGATCTGGACTATTGTAGTTCTTCCACAATAACAGGTTTCCTGTTCAAGTACTAAGCACCCTATAGATTAGAGAATGTCTCATAAATTGTAGTAAAGCAATGCTTGAGGCCTTCTGCCTGGATTGCACATGCTAAAAGGCTATTAGTCACAAAGGTTCCAGAGCTCAAAATAAATATAATTAGGCCAACTCTATGTCAATACAAAGGCAATATACTGTTATAGTTACATATAAAGCAGCATGATCTACAGAAACTTCTAGCTAATGTTATTCTTATTTAAATGTTTCAGGATATTTATTTTCAGTGTAATGTAAGTATAGCCATGTTTACCATGAAGCCATTAGAAAATGCCAGTTTTTGCCTAATTATTAGTCATGTTAAGTAATTTCCAAAGTTTTTATTTATAGCTTGGGTAAAAACAGGACTATGGCTGGAAGTTACTCATAAAAAGTATTGCTACATTGATAAATATCACGTACAAAAGGTTACTAGGTTGCTAAATGAATACTTATGGAGCAATGGAGGAAGATATAATTGTTATTTTTTTCTTTAAAAATATATTGCTATTAGTTAAATTCAACTATGAGCCAAATACTGCATTGGATTTTTAGGTAATGATTAATGTCTTTGTTGAGGTTCAAATTTAGCATGTTAGACATGATAAAAATAGAAAATTAACATGCAAAATTCAATGTTGCAAGGAAAACACAGCATGACTACAATCAACAAAGAGGTTGAAATCTTCAAGGTGGCCTTTGTCTAATGAGACAACACTGAAATTGAGATATCGTACTTGAGCAAGGTAACATTTAAATTAATCACTATGTCAGAATGAAGAGCATAGACAACCTGTCTTAGCTGGGCTGAGTTATAGTATATAAAAGAGACAAATATGATTGACACTGGGCAAAGGATTCTGAAAAATGACAAACAAGGTTTAGGTTATAGTGAGAAACTTATTTTAATTTTTAATCAGGGTAAGAATACATTGTTCATGTTTATTAAAAAATATTTTACTTTACATGAAGAAAAACTTTGAAAAGGATAAGAAGGGGAACAAAGAGACACAATAGTGTGAAAGAAGATTGCAAACAATGAGGATTCACAACCTCAGCATGGTGACAAGATTCAGCTCTGTTAGAAAAGCAAGTTCCCTGAGTGTTGCAATCCAGCAAAATCTCTGGGGCCTCACCATTGGATTCAAGTTACAGGTCTGGGAGTCATAACAATGGAAAATAACTACAGACAAGGTTAGAAGGCTGTGGGAATCAAATTACCTCAAGACAACTTGACTGTTGGAGAAAAGTCATGCATGCAGGATTCCAGGAGATGTGGCACACATCACAAATTTAACAATGTACAATTATTTTATGAAATGACATCTAAGGAGGGAGACAAATACTAATAGTTAGAAAAAATGAATAAATTTCATTTACTGAGATAGTAAAAATAATGCAAGAATAAAACTTTAGGAGAAACTATCAAGAGTTCAAATTGTATATATGTCCCATGTGTCTAATAACAGTAAATGTCCATGTATTAGATGATATATAAATATAGGTGTAATTATAGTCAGTTATATAGCTTGCTGAGTAGAATACTTTGTGATAATTAAGAAGCTAGTCTCCAATTCCTACTTATTATGAGATGATTTTTAGGGTTTCCATTTTCTGTCTTTTGATCCTGTGTTTGTCATACATATAAAGTAAACCATATATATTTAATAAAGTAGGTTTTTATAATGCTATCAATATTTCACTAACATTTTAAAGGAAATACAACTTTAAATTTATCAATCTCTACTTTTAGTAATTATAACTTATTGTAAACTAAAAAATATACAATTTAATAAGTAAATATACAATAAATACTTGCTTTTTACTCAAGTGTTAAATAATTTTTTTCATTAAATATAATGTGTTAATTACAAAATATTTTGCAAGTAGTTTATGTCATTGGAAACTTCTATTTCCAAGCTCAGTTCTCATGAACAGTAGAACAAGATGATTTGGTTTATTTTTTTTTTAATTTCTTCTTCTTATTTGAGCATGCTAATCCATAATCTGGAGAGATGCATTAGAAAAAAACAAGACATATAAGTTGACATCATCATGTAAAATGATAAATTATGAATGTCCTCTATGTCACAGACATTTTAGTATTATTTTCTCATAGGGTAAATAGGTGGTTTCTTGTATGAGTGAGGGCAGAGATCTGGTTACAGAGTCCCACACACTATATATTTTCTTGGTGAAAAATATGCATGGTTGCTTTCTTCTCTCTTGTGATTCAATCCATATTCTCTGTTGTGAAGATGTTCTTTCTATGCCTAATACCATCTGCCTGTGACAGCATCTTTAGACATGCTTAAAACCTGTGCCATGAACTTTATTCATGAGAAATCTGCTTACTGGTGTATCACAACTGCTAAACTCTCTGCTTTAGTTCCTGACCTCCTGATTTCATGGATTTTCATTTCTTCTTAAACATTCAATTCCATCTTAACATATATCTTCATAAAGCACAGCAAATATACCCACACATCTTGATCACTCTAAAGATGACAATGATTAACATGGTTCCATAAACCCACTTTTATATTCCATATGCAACACCAGCACTATCCCTGACTGAAGTTTTTATACAAAAGAAAACTTTTCTTTACTGAATAATATAAAAATGTTGTTAGTAGCATAATAAAACATTTTCATTTTATTGATCCTGGTGGATTCCATTCTTATGAATAAATGGATTTTGGATTATGGATAAAATATGATAGCATCTACTGATAAAACAAAATGTCAAAATTGGCATGGAGGGTGTGAATCTATTATATATGTAGTATTTTTTGTTGGTACAACCAAATATATAGAATATATAGGTAAGGTAATCTATAAAAATAAAGTTCATTTGACTCATTAGGTTGGAGTTTTAGACGTTTAGATTCTAGGGGTCGCATCTGGTAGAGGTGTTCATGATGTAACATCAAACAGATGGAAGGTAAAGAGAGGTAACAGAAAATATATTAAACATGGCCCTAAGTTCCTTTATCATACTGATGATTTAATTTGTTAAGATTTGTTTTATTTTACCTATGACTGCTGTTTAGCATGTTGCCTAAGTACTATGTCATTGTGTGGTGGTATTATGTTCCCCAAAATATTGTACACTCTAATAAACTTACCTGGGGTCAGAGACAGAACAGCCACTAGATACAAAGGCTAGAAAATGGCACTCACACCTTTAATTCTAGCATTCCAATGGTAGAAATCCCTCTGGAGCTCTGTGAGTTCAAGGCCACATTGGAAACAGCAAGGCATGGTGACACATGCCTTTAATCCCAGAAAGCAAGCCTTTAATCCCAGGGAGTGATGGTAGAAAGCAGAAAGGTATATAAGGTATGAGAACCAGAAACTAGAAGCATTTAGCTGGTTAAGCATTTGGCTGGTTAAGCTTTCAGTCTTTGGAGCAGCACAGTTCAGCTGAGACCCATTTGGATGAGGACTCAGAAGCTTCCAGTCTGAGGAAACAGGACCAGCTGAGGAACTGGCAAGGTAAGGTAGCTGTGGCTTGTTCTGCTTCTCTCATCTTCCAGCATTATTAATAAGAACTTTAAGATTCCTGCTACATCATTGGGTTCTAACCCCAGACTCACTTTTTTATTATCATTGCATTTTAGATTATTCTTCCAGCACATCGTTTGAGGACACACTAAAAATATGATACTCCCATAATCATTGATGGCTAGGGAGCTAAGTAGAACAGTAGGATAGGACATAGAAGTTGATCTTTTAGTAAATAACTACAATTATCCATTTGTTTCCTTTGTAAGCAATAACACTGGCATGCATTTATGAGTTAATATATTTGGAAGAATATGAAGAATGAGTGATGTGGTGAAATTCAAGGCTCAAAATATTTTTGAGAGCAAAAAACAATAAATTTAACAAATGGTTTTTAATTGAATATTTACATCCAAGGATATGAATAAATAGAATAAATTTAGAGATGGGCATAATCAGAATTTCTAATTGGAAATGGGAAAGGGAGATCTTACATATTGTATATGTTAATCCCATCAATTATGAATTATTTAGTCATCTGATATAATGATAGGGAAATGTAACACATTCAAGAAGTATGGAAAAAAATTTGAAATTTCTGGAAAAAAATCATCTGTAAGATAACAAATAAGAGCTAAAAATTGAAACCTTCATTGGACATTTAATCATATCTATTACATTATGGGATTTTGAGGTGTGGTTAAAATATGCTTTTTAGAATAACGAGTCAAATTGGAAGCAAAGGCAGGAGTTTTGGGATAAAGAAATAATAAAATGGACATAAATTCTTTGAGAGCAAGGACAGGGAATTGTGGTGACAAAACTGAATATGGGCACTATGAGCACTCCAGGACTTAATGAATGTGGAATTTGTGTATGTGTTTGTTGTTTGTATATACATACATATATTGTGCCCAGAAGTTTTCTCCAGTCCTATAGAATCTTTCCCACCCATGTCCTGCCACTGCTTAGTCCCAAATAAACACACACAGACTTATATTACTTTTAAACACTGATCATGGCAGGTTTCATGCTAGCTTGCACTTATATCCTAAATTAACTAATTTCTATAAATCTATACTTTGCCACATGGCTTGTGGCTTACCAGTACCTTTACATCTTGCTTCTCCTGGCAGTGGCTAGCAGGTCTGCCTTGCCTCTCCTTTTTCTTCCTGTCTGTTTGGATTTCCTGCCTGCCTCTAAGCTGCCTTGCCATACACCAAATGACTTTATTTATCAACCAATCAGAGTAACACGTATTCATAGCATACAGAAAAATATTCACAGCCGTTCCCTTTTTCTTCTTAATAAAAAATGAAGGTTTTAACTTTAACATAGTAAAATTAGATATAATAGAAGAGTTATCAAGCAAGAATTACTATTACAATATCTAGTCTATATGCATTTGGCAAAATTAAAGAAAATATTTTATTATCTATGCTATATTTGTGAGTCTAAAATTTCATATCTAATTTATCTTTTATTATAACCAAAGAAAATTATAATTATAACTACATCAATATATGTGTGTTTATGTATGTACAGGTACATATGCAAATTTTTGCATATGTATGTAGATATAAAATGTTTATAGCAAGTGGTTTCCTTATATTTTTGAGAGAGTTTTCTACCAGATCTGTAGCTTGCTAATTTGAAAACAATGCTTCCAAGAAATCTTCCTCCTGTGTCTACTCTCCAGTCCTGGGAAGAGGTATAAGTTACCACTCTTTTTTTTGGTTTTTCGAGACAGGGTTTCTCTGTGTAGCTTTGTGCCTTTCCTGGAACTCACTTGGAAGCCCAGGCTCGCCTCGAACTCACAGAGATCCGCCTGCCTCTGCCTCCCGAGTGCTGGGATTAAAGGCGTGCGCCACCACTGCCCAGCTTAAGTTACCACTCTTGACTTACAAGTTTTGGAGAGAGATTTGGACTCAGTTCCTCCAACTATTAAAGCATGTACTTGCTGACTAAGCTAGCTAGCCAGCCCCTAAATAGAATCTAGTGATGCTAAATGACCAAAAGTACTCTTAGATGGTTGGAACTGTGTGTCAGTATGAGACAAAGAAAGAAGATAGCTCATTGATGGTTGATGAAAAATGGTGAACAAACAAAAACCATAGTACTTGTCTTATAACTCATGAAGGCATTTATAGCTACAGAAAGAATTCTTAACATTCATAGGAAAGTATTAATCAGGTTGACAAGTAAAAACATTCATCAAATCCAAAGATTATTCAAAGATATTAAGGCACACGAAAGACAGGGCATAGATAGTGAAGAAGCATACACTCTATGCTTGTAAACATTAAGCAAGAACATCTTTTAGAAGAATGTAAAAGGTGAGTTTTCTGACCTATAAACACTCAATAGGAAATACAAATGACTTGTGAATTTATTTGAAAAATATAGCCAGGGTGTTATTTGCTGGTAGAAAAACCCAAGCTCTCTGAAAGGAGCCTCATTTCAAAGTTATGATGGGAGTGCCTTGGGATAAGCTAAGACTGTGAATTCAGTTGATCTTTTTTTTTTGAATCAAGAGAGCATAGTGGAAGGATTGGAAAGAATGGAATGTTTGGTGAATTGTTCAGTCACATTACTGGTGGTACTGAGAAAAAATATTTGAGAGGCAGTGGACTAAAAGAAATGAATTCACCACAAATATTAGTGAACATGTCTGGGAGATGTACAGGTTTAAAAGCCTTTTAGAAGATATTGATTCAGTCTGTATTCTCTTAGAAACATGTGGCAGGGAGGATTTAGCTGTTTTTTTTTTTTTTTCAAGATTATACCTGTGAAGAATGAACAGAATAGCCAGAAGGAATGAAGTACAGTAAACATAAACTTAGTACATGTCTGGTACCTGTGAAGTACTTTTATCTGTCATGGTAGCTTGGTACTGCAATATCTGATGAGAGTGAAATAACAACCACTATAATGATAATGATGATAAAGAAATATTTGATTGCATTGCTAATTGACTGAAAAATTCAGGTTTGAGGAAGCTACCAGAGATGTTCCTGAGACCTCACATTTTCCCCTAGAATAAAGCATACCAAACAAACAAAACCTTATATAATATAGTCAATCACCTCTTAATCATAAACACAATAGTGATGGCTATATAATATAATAAAGCTATTTATACAAGCAGATCGATGACTCGGCAGTGAAGAGCACTGACTCTTCTTACAGAGGATCAAAAGTCTGCTCCCAGCATCCCATCTGTGCTACACACAAACTACCTGTAACTCTAGTTCCAGGATATTCAACGCATTCCTCTGGAATAATTTAGCACTCATACATATGTGCACAAAACCGCAGGACACTTATAGACATGATTAACAATTAAATGAATCTTAAAATAATATTTGGCATGATATTGTTGTGTTTGGATATCCCATCCAGCTTAAAAAAATGAAACAAAAGTCCTCAAAAGACTTAAAATATCAATGAAAGCCATGGGCAGATAGATGGGAAGGAGCTGAGAGAGTAAAGTTACTTTTTTCATTTTGAGATACAATAGAATCACAATCCAAAATTATCTAGTGTCTCTTATGATAAACCATCAACATTTTAAATACTTTGATCGCATTTTTACATTGTAAGTGCAGCATGGCAAGAACCAGGTGCAATGTTTCCATGACCAGAAAAAGCCTGGCATTGTTGCACTGGGATATGTATGTCTTAGTTTTAAAAATGTCATTGAGAACTGAAGAACTTTTATGGGCTGACAATTGGACAGGCTAGTGATTTTGAAAATTCTATATACACTTAGTTTATCAACAGAAGTTGACATTCCATTGTTGTTAGAACTTATTGAACATGTGCTTCCAAGTTTTCCACTGAATTTGAGAATACTAAGTACCTTCCTTTATCAGGAATGTTAAATTAAACATTTTTTAAAAACTTTTAACATTGCTTTCCTTTTATATTGATCATCTTTATAGCCAGTAAATAATTTCTTTTAAAGAAAAATAAAGATGTATGTAAGTACATTTGTACAGGTATGCACACCCACGAGTCCATATATACACAAACAAGCATGCATAAAGTTGTACATACACACATATAGTGGACAGATGGTCACATATTCACACACATGCAGACACATACACTTACATATTTACACAATACATAAAAGTACAAATACACAAACAAGACTCTCAAGGTATTTTTGTTCGGACTTGTTTTCTACATGCTGTAAATATCATCCATTGTATGAGTAAGCTTAAAAATACTTGTTTAGTACTAGAAGTAAAAAATATTATTGAGAAATAAATGCATTTAAGCTGAGAAAATTTGTAATGTAGGAGGGTAGAAATCAAGATGTAGCTTAAAACATTTAGATATCCTTTTTTGAGACCATCTTTAAAGTTGTGTACATCATCTCAGGACCCCTTTTTGGCAATTTTTGTTGTTGTTGTTTTAGTTTTTTGTTTGTTTGTTTTAATACAGCCAGATTATCTCTAATAATTCTGAATGGTTTATATAGAAACAACAATATTCTTTTAAAGCTATACAACAACCTCTATGTATTACATAGAGCCTGTTGAGTGCCTTATCATATTATAAAACTATTTAAGCTAATGAATCTACCTGTTGAGAGATCTGAGCCTATTAGGTTTTATCAGTTACCTTTTCTGGTATGCCAATTGGCACTACAGGTAGCCATTTTTGTCCCCTATGTCAGGGACAATCTTATATTTGTAACTTTTAGGAACATAGTCCTAATAATTGAAGAAACGGAGGAGGCTCAAGACCGGGGGTGGAGGGGGCGGTGAGGTCCCATCCTCAGGAATAGACAGGTGAGGAAACATAGGATGTAATTATCTGGAGTTAATTTTACCTATGAGAGGTGGATCCAAATCTTATGACTCCTTTGGTATTTTGATGGTTACATTTTTGTTTTTAGTTTACAAAAAGAGATAAAAAGTTTTAGATACACTAGCATTACCATTGTTTGTAATCTGTATTAAAATCCACATTGTAAAAAAAACAACTAAGAAGTATGTGGTAGTTTTAAAGAAAATTGCCCTCAAAAGAAATGGCACTATTAGGAAGTATGACTTTGTTGGAGTAGGTATGGCCTTGTTTGAGAAAGTGTGTCACTGTGAGTGTAGGCTTTGAGGTTTCATATATGCTCAAGCCAATCCCAGTGACTCAGTCTACTTCCTGTTGCCTGCAAGATGTAGAACTCTCAGGTACCTCTTTAGTATCATGTCTGCCTGTACTCCACCATTCTCCATCATGATGATAATGGACTGATCCTCTTAAAATGTATGCCACCACCTTAATTAAATGTTTTTCCGTATAAGAGTTAACTTGGTCTTGTTGTCTCTTCACACCAATAGAAACCCCAAGACAAGGTATCTGTAAGAAATCTCACTATAATAACAGAATAGAGTGGGGAGAAGTCTTAACCTGTTTTCATTTTTTATATACTTTATTTTCTTAGAGCTTTAAAACTTGTATAGACTTTAAAATGTTTTCTTTCAGTTGTTTAGCAGTGACATAGGTAGTTATTATTGAGAACAATTTTTTGCAAAGTGTTTTCCTTTAGTGAAAAGTTATATCTGAAATCTGTTTATCATTTAATATGAAGTTTGTTAGGAAGGCAAACCTATTTGTCTTTTCTTAAAAAGAGACCTAGTAGCACCATAGAAAGCAAAGCTTGATTTTTATGTAAGAAATGAAAAAACAAGTTGTCTGTAGCCTTTGGGGAAGGAACTGGTTGCCTGTTGGTGCTATGTTAACAAAGCTACAGTTAGTCATCTGTTGGTGCCATCAGAGATCAGAGAAGGATAAATTAAAACAGGAGATAAAATCCAAATGGCACATGCCTCAATCAGAATGAGAGACTAGTGCATTACCTAGATGATCATCCTAGGATCCTGTGGTGTCCCTGGCTTCATTTGGGGGCAGAGATCCCAGGGTAGAATCGGCTTTCAGCTATCAGGCCTATAAGATGAAAGGCTTTCCTGTGGAGGAAGGACATTGTAGACACACCTTATTTGTTTAAGCAAAGGGGAGCAATCAACTCTATAGTGTCCTCCTTATCCACAGTTTGGGCCAGGTCCTGGTTGCAGGTGAGACATTGAGGCAGACTTTCCCAATGGTTAGCATTACTACAATCTAGGTGGAGTCATCATTGTGCCCTATAATCCTATTGGAGATGTTGAAGTCACTGCTAAGTGCTGGGGATCTCTGTCAGTCATAGTAAGCCTTTATTATTATTATTATTATTATTATTATTATTATTATTATTAAACATTTTAAATGCCATATTCAGCAGATCTTTGACAAATTTGAGGACCATCATCTATTAAGTGTATCTGAGATAAACAAACTTTGCTTGTCTTTAATTACTTGCTTTAGATTTAAACTTGAAAACATTTACAGGAGGCTAAATAAGATTTATGTCTGTAATTAATTACATTAGTACTTAGTATGACTACAAGAATAGTTCTGAACATATTAAGGCATAATATCTAAGAGTTTATAACAAAAATAACAGTTTCTGAATTGAAGCTCTTTTAGTATCAAAATAAAACTTGTAAATCATGAATAGTCCACAGGGAGACTAGCAGCTTTACTTTCCTGGTCTTTACATAGAGCACCAATACAGAATATCAGAGTTTCTTAGATGACCTGGTTTATCAAAACAGCAAAAGCTTAACAAATTTAGTAAAGACAAAGAGGATAGCCGTTTATTCTTAAATCAATCTCTGTTAGCCTCAATAGACATAAGATAAGGAGAGATCCTTTGCCAGACTGTTTAGGTCATTGTCATGCTCCATCACAAGACAGGAATAACCCAGTCTCTGGTATATAGTGTTTGGTGCTCATGGCTGTGGCCCTATATTTTTTGCCTTTTGTTTGTTTATCAAAAATACATACTAATAAAGACATCATAATACAATATCTTATAAGTTTAAAATGTATTATAGTCCAGTGAATCCAAATATTTTTAAAAGTTGTTCCTTAAAAATATCCATTTTTTTCATTTAAATTTTCTGTAAAACTTTAAATATTCTCTTAAAGTTTAAAAAATCTCTCAACTTGTGCTCTTGCCTTACCAAAAAGTAAAGTAACTATTTACTTCAAGAGGCACAATCATAATCTGCCAAAGTAAAACCAAGTTGGAACAGTGTAACAATTCAGTGCACAATATCTGGAATTCCTCGGGGCCTTGAGTCACCTCTCTGGCCCCATCCCAGCCAGTTCCATAACCTCTTTATGTCTTTAAAACCAAAACTACCTGGGTGACTCTTAGGTTACAAAGTCTTGCTGCCAGCATGAAGTATGTCCTTGTACATGAATGCATGGAGGTGCAGCTTTTATACCTTATTAAGCAAGCACTGTTTTTAAACCCTATCTTTCATAAACCTTATTTTCAGGACAGGAATTATTATATAAAAAACTAACATAATTCAAAGTATCTTGGTCAAGCCACACCATGTGGTTACCTTATTTTTTTTTAAAGATTTATTTATTTATTATTTATACAGAAGAGGGTGCCAGATCTCATTACAGTTGGTTGTGAGCCACCATGTGGGTGCTGGGAATTGAACTCAGGACCTCTGGAAGAGCAGTCAGTGCTCTTAACCTCTGAGCCATCTCTCCAGCCCACCTTATTTATTTATTTTTTTAATTTAAATTTTCTTTTTCATTTTACACACCAACCCCCATTTCCCCTTTCTCTCCTTCCCCTGCTCTTCCCACACCTCCCTCCACCCCATCCCATGCCCTCCTCATAGGAACAGTTGTGTGCCTTGATGTGTTTCTAGGTCCCCTGGCAATGAGACCAGGACTTATTCCAGGTACATGGACTGACTTTTAGACCCCATTCCCTATGGTTCAGTGCCTTACTCAGCCATTATGAAGGGGGGAGGGGCATGGTCCTGTCCCAACTTAGTATTCCAGCATGTGGTTACCTTTAATCAAGATTGTGATGAAGTCACATGACATCCTTCTTTCCCAATGCTAGGAAAGATGGCTGCCAGTCTCATGATTGCCTAAAGATGGTGGCAGGTCACATGTTTATGTCCCAAAATGGAATCATGCCACATGGTTTTCTTTAGATTACCTATTTACAGATTTTTAACTCTGAATCCCATGTTACAAGTTTTAAGTTAACTTCTTTTTGTTATGGATATTACAATTTTTTTTAACTAATTTATTCATTTTATTTCCTGACTGCATTTACTTCCCCCCTCTCCTCTCCTATCCCCTCCTTCCCCTCTCCCACTGTGGGATGACTTATCTCTATCAGACTTGAGGCCTAGCTGACCCAAACCAGTAAAAAAGATACTTTCTGAGAGCCAACCTGGGTCTGCCTAAGGGCCCTAGCAACAGCAGCTGAGACATGATCTGGAGATGACCTGGACCAATGAGAGGCAGCCATGTCACACCAGCAGATGCATATTTATCAGACCTCCCCCAGGGCAGGGTCGAGGGGATAAAAGGCATGCCTCTTCCTAATAAACTGAGTATGTTGTTTTGACATTCTCTGAGTCTGTGTGGTTTGACTCTGTGCCTACTTTGCTCCCTCCCCTAAAGGGAACAACAGCACCGGACCCTGCCATATCTCCCTCCCCGCACATCCATTCCTCTTCTGTTTCTGTTCAGAAAGGGGCAGACTTCCCAAGGGTATCAAAAAGAATGACATATCAAGGTGCGGAAAGAAGAAATTGAGCTCAGGCTAAGGTTTGGCTAAGGGTCCCTGAATCTGTTTCCAACAATTACAGGATGAAGACTTCGTGACCACAATTGAAGTAGTCACCAATCTGATCACAGGAGAGGTGCAGTTCATATTACATATCCCTATTGTTAGGAGTCTTTGCTAGGGTCATCATAGATTCAAAGGAGTTTCCCTTCCATCAGGTTTCTACCTGACCTTGAAATGCCACCCCCACCACCAATCATCTCTTTCAGTACTCTCCCCCTCCATCCACCCAATCCCTCAAGTTCCCATGCCCACCAGCCCCCAGCCTACTCAGGAGATCTCTTTTGTTTTTCCTGATATTGCTAGGCAACATTGTTGTGATGGTGGAAAATGTCTTTAATCCCAGCACTTGGGAGACAGAGGTAGACAGACCTCAATGATTTGGAGGCCAGCCTGGTCTACAAAGCAAGTTCAAGGACATGGAGGACTGTTGCACAGATAAATATTGTCTCCAAAAACCAAACAAACAAAAGAAACTGATGTGACAGATTTTTAACCATACCTAATAAACTTACAAATATTGAGATACAGAAAGTTGATGTAATAATCAGGCAATGAAATGAAACCAATCATCCCTTTAGCTTCTCTGCTTTGCTCTTTTATCCTTGTCATAACTCTAGACCCTGTGCATAGAGACATTAGAAGAATGCATGAGTCTGAGAAAGGGAGAGACCTAACCCTATTTGAGAGCCAGTTTCTTAATAAGATAGAACAGTATAAGATGACTTTCGTATTACCCACACAGAACAGAATGTGTGAGGAGGAAGCTCAGACATTCAAAGAACACCAGTCAAAAATAAGGCAGTGACCACTATTCATTCATACATTCAACTGAGCCTGATACAATTCTGCCTCAGCTCTGTGTTTATAATAAATCTTACCTACACACCAGAAAACACAGATCTATCCATACACACAAACCAGACAAGACTTTCCCTCCCTTCTTCGTGTTGTAATTCTAAGGAAGAGCCACTCTGGTAGTTGGACATGATAGGGTTTGGTGCTGGAGCTGATTCTCCAACCTTTCAGAGGAGAGGAGCTACAACAGTGTGTCCTTAGCGGGGTAGCTCCAGCAGGGTCTTCCCTCAGGCTTCAGCGCAGGGCCTGAGGGGCTTTTCTTCTTAACTGCCCATCAAACCCCACGCCTGGCTGTGGGTGTTGCATTCTGTTACCTCCATGCACAGACTTGACACGTACTACCATCAATCCCCATACCCTAAAAAGCTCCACCATTTCCAGAGTGACCTTTGGAGCAGTGCTCCAGGTGATCAGTTTTGCCATTTGTCCATTTAGTTGCCCAGAGTCAGAAAGACAGAGACAGACATTAGATAAGACACAGAGCCAAAATGACAACAGAAAACACAAGACAATGACAACAATAATTGGAGTCATTCAGAGAAATCCTCCAGTCTGACTAAGAGAAATTCTCTTAATAAATGGGAGGCCCCCTTTTCTCCTCAATAGCCTCACCACACTCACAACCCAGATGCCAGGAACTCAGACAACTCTGAGTTCTCCTCCTCAGATACGAGAATGCCTGGCATCCCCCTTTCCAGAATCTCAGCTTGGCCCCCAGTGTCATAGGTCACCTTTACAGTTCCTGTGCTCGGTTGTGCAGCCTAAGTATGGGAACTCTGCTGATAAGCACCACGATGCTGAACCTCTCCTAGTTCTTTTCAGCCCCCAGTGTCACTGGGGCATTCCCAGAGTCCCAGGGCAGCTCGGGGTAAAAAGTGGTGGATCTGATTGAGTTCCAAATGAATCAGAAATAACCAGAGGGCTGTGGGACTTCTCTTTTTGTCCTGGACCAAGGATTGGTATGCCTCATTAGCCCCTTATGTCCCCAGATCAAGATCCCCCAGAGCCAGAATTCAGAAATCTCCATGGGTGTGTGTGTGCGGGGGATAAAAAGAAAAAAAAGTGCTTGCTGTTTTCCTTTTCAGTGCAGTCCTTCACCCCAGGAGTTAGCAGAGTGGAAAGCATGGTCCCAGAGTGAAGAGCCCTGCTTCAGCAGAATTTGGGTGGAGTGGATTTTCTTCTTGCTGTGAGTCTCCAAATGTTGATCCTGAGACTTTTGAAAACAAACAAATGAGAAAAAAAAAGTTCTATAATTTTGAGACAAATTTGAAGCCACCTTTAATTAAATACTGGCCAGGAAGATGGCCTTTAGCCAGGTTCACTCCTAGGTTCATAGGAAATAACCATGAGTCATGTTTTGCAGAGGATTAAAAAGGCAGAACAATCTGACCACCGCATTTCTCATCAGGTTCAGTCAGGGGCAAGCACATGTCCTGATGTATTTCCCGCCTACTATCTCTGGCCTACATCCGATCAAGCACATCCGGTGCAGTTGTATCAAATGAAATTTTTTTAGGGGAGTGAAAACATGAACAAGAGCTTCCAACATTTAACTTTGGTTCTCACAATATATGAGATCAATTTTATCTTACTTCAAGAAATCATAAGGTGAAATTATAGCCACAAGGTGATGACTTTTCACAATCCACCTATTCTGAACTCAACTGCTTTCAAAGATCAGTTGCAATGCTATTGTCCATTTGTATTTTCTGTAATAGTACTTGAAATACCTAGAACTTATTTCAGCAATTTGTCTCCTCCCTATTGAGTAATTAAATATTTTTTTCACTGTTTCTCTCACCAAGAGCTTTGCCTGCTAATACAGTGAAAAATATTCACCTTTCCTACGATGATTTGGTATTTGGGCTAAAAATATGTAACACATGTTTGTATGTGTACATGTGTTTACAGGCATTTATGATATTTTTCATTCAAAAAGTAATTTACAGTAGTCTTATTTTTGTGTTTGAGGCATGAAAAAATTCCCCTTCAAGGGGACTTATGACAGTTCAAAATGGACTGATGTCTAATTGGAATATATCATCTTTTAATGAGAATGGAAATACCTTCTGACACATCTATCACTTCATTTGTTAGATGTCAGATGGAGAAGGCAAGGAGTGTAATGCTAAATACCCTGCTGTGGTTACCATCCAGTGGAATTCTCAGAAACATTTTAAGAAGCCTCCTGGGTCTTGCTCATTTGCAAGGCCAACTTTTGTCCTATCGCAGAAGAAGATATTCTTTACTATGAAAAACGAAGCAACAGCTAGTATGGGAAGTCATAACCCTTTAAAGGGAATGGTGGAACTGTGCCAAGAGAATATTAAAAGATTAATCCTTAAAGGAATGCCATTTGCAGTCTTAGAAACAGCAGGATTTGTTAGATCCTAAGCTCCTGCAGGCTGGTCTTGCACTCAAGAAACTTCATAAAAAACTGAAAACACTTCCCCTGATGCCTTGTGAAGAAATCAAGGCCCAGCATGTGTGCACTCAAGGTCTAAGAGTCAGCTGCTCAATACGCCTCTATTAACCTGGCATTAGACAGGTTTAAGTCTATTTTCCACAATACAGAAATAATGAGGCTTGTCACATTCAGTAAAGTATATTTTGTGTGCTGTGGACAACTGAGTGTACTTTGATTAATACAGGCCAAATTATTTTTTTTCCATGAAATGTTAAGGAAAAAAAAATTTCAGAAGTTACAATTTTCTCTGAAAATCAGAAAATAAATTAGATATTTACATATTTTGTTTCTCGGAGACATGCTCATTTATTTTTATATATTAATTCATTTTTAATCCATGTAAGGAAGCTTCTATCACTGAGCACACTGTTGTTATATATTTCAGAACATGTATATATTTTTTATGTAAAAACAAATAATGTATAAAGGCCATAAACTTGAAAAAGAGAAAGGAGGGGTTCATGGAGAATTTAGAGACAAGAAAGGAAAGAGAGACTGATGTAATTATAATATAATTCTAAAAAAGACAGAAATAATAATAAAAAAACCTACAAAGAGTGTGGTGATATTTTATTTGTGCACCCCAATAAAGCTTATGTGAGGATCAGAGTACAAAGCCAGCCAATATATTAAACATAGATGTCAGGCAGTGGTAGCACATGCACTCAGTCTTAGCATTGTGGAGGCAGATTCATCCAGATCTCTGTGAGTTCAGGGCCACACTGGGAACAGAGCCAGGGCATGGTAGCACACGCCTTTAATCCTAGTAGTAGCTAACCACAGAGGTCTGGAAGTCTGTACAGAAAAACAGGAAGTGATAGAGCTGGGCAGAAAGAAGAAGTGATGTAGTTGGTGGAGAGAGGGAGTGAGATGGCAGGGCACAGAAAGGATATAGGCGTGAGTACACAGGAAGTAGTTCTCTCTGGAAGCTGAGGAGTTGTTAAGATGAGGTTGACTATGACTTGTCCTATTCCTCTGATCTCTAATTTTTCACCCCAATATCTGGCTCCAGGTTTTTTATTAATAAGACCGTTTATTGATTCATCTTATAAAAAAGGACTTTTTTTTTATAACATGTAGAAGGCATTTTTTAAAGATAATACATGGAAATATAAAAATTCAACTGATGGATGAAGTCTGCTGTTTCAACACATGTACATATCAAATGATAGTATAAACCTAAACATATCTATCTCCTCACACATTCATGTGACTTTATGCTAAAATGTTAACATTTGTTCTAGTTTATTAAACGTTCACATGTTATCACCACAAATAGTCAACCCTTCCTGCATTAACAAATTACACTTCTCACCACTTTATAATTAAACCTTAGTATCTATTGATAGGTATTTCTAGCAATGTTCTTAATTAAATATGTCAAAAGTAACTTAATTTAAAGTCTTTCTCATCAAGATAATTTTTCTTACAAAACAATAAGATGAAGATACCCCAATGAGTTTGGAGGTGGTGGCACACACCTTTAATCCCAGCACTCAGAAGGCAGAGGCAGGCAGATCTCTGTGAGTTCGAGGCCAGCCTGGGCTACAGAATGAGTTCCAGGAAAGGCGAAAAGCTACAAAGGGAAACCCTGTCTCAAACAAACAAACAAACAAAAAAGATACCCTATTGATAAACATAATTTGCCATGTGTGTGTCGTAACAACATTCCTATGTTGAAATCTTTACTCTTGGTCATTAATATCAGGTAGTGGACACTTAGGGAATGATGATTTGATCACAATTATTGCCCTATAGAAGCATTCATAATGAATCACGTGAGCTTACAAGATGGACATGGTCTTAATAATAAAAAACCAGAGCCAGACATGGAGAAAATGCTGAAAGATCAGTAAAGGAGCCAGCCAGTAAAGAGATCTCTTATCTCTACTGAATCCTCAGCCTGAAAGGGCTGAGCTCCTGTCTCCACCCTGCCTTAATACTTCTTCTTTAAGCCCAGACAGATCACTTCCAGTTTCCTCCTCCCAAATGCTGGGATTAAGGGTATGTGACACCACTGCCTGGCCTCTAGTGACTAGCGCCACCCTCTGATATCCAGTCAAGCTTTATTTTTGAGAGCAAAAAAAAAAAAAAAAAAAAAAATCACCACATGTGGTGCTTATAAGAAGTGGTCCCTCATCAAATATTAATCTACTAGAGTTTTATCATGGACCTTGAACCACCTGGTACATGGAAAAATAGATTTCTGTGGTTTATAAGTGAAACATTCAATGGTATCTCCTGATACCAGCTCAAAAGGATGACGATATCAGCTATAGAGACCAGATAACCAAAATAGAGGCAGCTCTGAAAACATGTTTATAGGGGCATAACTAGTGAGCAGAATGCTTCATTTATATTATCAAATAGTTAGGTTTAAGAGAAGGGAAGGCTTTCTATTTGACTACTAGAAAAGGAGTGGAGTCTTTCCATGAGGAAACTTAAAAAAATTTGTTAGTTTATGTTCATTGTTTTTAGTCTTTTCCAAAACCTATTTTTGCATATTTCTTTGCTTGGAAGTAGGATGTTGAAGGGACCAAGGAAATGTATTTTTAGGAAAACTAATTTTCTTTTCTCCAGGTATAGTAAGTACTAATCAGGACTGAATCTGACAAGAGCTGGAGTGATCGCTCAAAAGCTAAGAGCATTTGCTGTTCTTCCAGAGAACCTGGCAGCTACCCATATGAAGCTCACAGCTTTTTGTAACTCAAATCCCAGGGGATTCAGTACCCAGTTCTGCCATCCATGGGTATTAGCAGGTATGTGGTACATAGACATGCATGAAGCCAAAGCTCCACACTGATAAATGTAAAATACAAATAAATAAAACTTAAAAAAATTTACCCAAGCACTGTAAACCATGCTAGTATTTTACAATCTTCTATTAGTCTCATGACCTGTACTCAGCTGAGTATAAGTTTAGGATATTCTCTGACAGTTTTGTGACAAATGTGTTCTGTTTGAAAAAACAAATATGGTAACAGGGAATCTAAAAGCAGTATGGATTTTTTATAATATATTGAAAGGTACATAATGAGGAGGTTACCAGATGATGAAGACAGTATAGAGAAAAGATGGGAAAGAATAACAGAAAAGATGATGGGATATTAGGATCATAGTGTAACTCTGAAAGAAAGGATATATGAAATAAGTAATTTTTCAACTTAATGAATGTATGAACAATGAACTACCTAATTTGCATATATGAATGTGAGTTAAATATCATGATACTAGCAAACAAAACAATCTGTCACTGGACTTGCAGAAAGGATGGAAACAGGAAATTAAAAGCCAATCAGCCAGTTAGGGGCATGGAGTTCAAAAGATTCTTGTTCTTGGCCAGAATCTGGAAAAGTCTTCGGTTTTGTCTTTTCCAGAGGCAAAGGGTGTCAGATGGGATGTTTTGCTTCTCATTATCTCTGTTACCCTTAATAAGCAGTCCTACATGGCACGTATCAGTGAAAATGTGAATAAAACTGAGAGAAGGGAAATAAAGACTTCATATCGGGCCAACAGAACTGGCCGGCTTGTTCTCCTTCCTGCTCCTCACCCCAGCTGTTACTGTCAGTCCTGTAAAATCACCCTGAACTCACAGTTTAATACTATCCCAATCCTGGGGCCTGTGTCTGCTATAAAGGAACTTTGCTATCTTTCTTTTAAGGTCCTGACTCTAAACCTATAAAAAAAAAAAAAAAAAAAAAAAAACCTTCTTTTTAATTTGCTCTTTCTGTTGTCTATGAACTTCATTCTTCCAATTTCTGAAACAACAACCAAAATTCCACCAACTCAGTAGAAAATTTTGGTGACTGAACATCAGGTTTCTGAGCCAAGCCTGCACGATGACCTGAGCTAGAAAACACACATGAACCAACAAGCCTATCTCAGGTAAAAAGCTCATCTGTGATGATAGCAGAATCCCCGTGAACTCAAACAGATCCCACATTTAGTTTCCAGTGTCAGAAATATAGATCCTAAACAGCAATAGATGGGTGACAGTTGTATTGGAGCCAATATGATTGTAGTTTCTATTGAAAAATGTGGAAGGATATTATTTGAAGGTAAATAAAACACATGGGATTTTTGTAATGATGTATCTTTTACTTAATTACCAGTTACAGTTATTGTAATATCTCTCATGGAAGAGTTTCATGGAAGTCATTGATTTATGAATGACTTTGTATTTATAGTGCCTGTGTACATTATTCATCATGGATAGTAGAGAGAAAAATAACATGAGTAATCTCAAACTTTGCTTCTGAAGAATTTTTCAGAAGGATGGCTAGAAAAAAATGCACATTGATTTTTACCAGGATTTCAAACCCTAAAATTTGTGATTCTATAAAGGAACTTTGCTATCTTTCTTTTAAGGTCCAACTTGAAGTGCCTTTTTGAAAAAAAATAAGAGTTCTAATGCTTGGAATTCCCTTATTTGTTTTGCTTGTGCTCATTTTAATATCAAGTTTTAAATTCTCACTCTTATTTTACTCTCTACAGTGTCAAAAATAATACTGTTATTTTTGGATATAAATGAAATGATTTCCTTAATTAAAATATGTGGTGGTATTCTAATTGTACTGAAATGTGATTTTGATTATATGTTAATAAATAAAGTTGCCCGGGGGTCAGAGCTATTAGAGCCATAGACAGAGTGTGGCGGTGGTGGCACACGCCTTTAATCCCATAGATCTCTGTGTGTTCAGGGATACAGCCAGCATTGGAGACATATGCCTTTAAGACCTAGGGGGCTGTACATTCAGACAGTGACGAGGCAGTCACGTGTTTGGGTTTACAACCAATGAGAAGGCAGAATGACTAGAAAAACAACTTACACACAGGAAATAGCTCTCTTTCGAGAAGCTAGGACACAGCAGGAGGAAGGGTGAGATTTTTAGCTCTGAGCTCTGACCTCTTGGCTTTCTCTTTTACATTGTTTCTGTGTTTCTTATTTAATAAGGCGGTTGGATACATCTACAAAAATATTATTTTCTGTTACTCAATACTTCAAAACATTTTAACATCTTTGCTTACATTTAAATAAATAAATAATTTAATTCATTTTAATTTGTTGCATCTAATGTTTGGATGAATCACATAAGTTTTGTGGAAATTGGGGTTTCTTTGTGTAAATTCACTCATTATAACATTTTATATATTTAATGTTTAATATTTGGAAAAGATCACATATGTAGTATTTGAACATTAGCTACTTGAAGTGACTACCTACATATTGTTCTATTATAAATAAATAATAGATAAACAATTAACTTGAGAGCAAAATATCAAGGGAAAAATTGAATTGATCAGAGAAGCTGCATAGAAGTGACCAGTGACTTCTCTCTCTCCCTCCTTGATTCAAAAAGGTTGACAAATCTTTTTAAACACCTCCCTATGACTTCCTTTGTCTATCTACATGTCATGAATCCTCCAAAACCAAAAAGGTTGACAAATCTTTTTAAACCCCTTCCTATGACTTCCTGTGTCTTTCTATATGCCATGGATCCACCCAAACCCTCATGGCTAATTCAGATTAGATAGTAGCTAGCTCTGACCTCTGATTCAAGGTAAATTTCATTGGCAATCTTGGGAGTGTCATAGTGCAATCAGAATATCCCACAACACTTCCCATTTTTCTCTAAATAAAAAGGAATTGTTTTAACTCTAACAAAGTAAAACTATATACAATAAGAACAGTTATCTGGTAAGAATTATATTCACAATGTCCAGCCCATTTTCGTTTGCAAATTCAGAGAAAATACTACATCATCTATCCCACCTTGGTAATTCCAAAGTTTTGTACCTAATTCCCCTTCCATTCTAAATTATATTACCAACATAAAGCTATCTTTTAGACCTCAGAACATTTTCTTAGATAAATAACTTAAAGCTTTTATGTCTCTCAGCCTTATACACTTTACATCTCTTTTATGAGTTTCTTTTTTGATTTTGATAACAAAGAAAACTGTAACTATAACTATTTAGTCTTCAACCTGGAAAAAGACCCAAGAAATATATAACCTGAGTAAACACAAAGTGCAGAGCAAACAACTTCCAAAACTATAGAAATGATAGAGATATCTGGCTATTTGGACAGTCATCTAAGTTTCCTCTTCAACTTTGTAGAAGGACATTCATCTTCTACATACTTTCCTAGAATATCTGACAGACTTTTCTGTGGAGCAAGAATTTTGAAGGACTCTCCTACCTTGTCTTGGCAAAATTTGGTAGTGGCCTTCTTTTGTGTCCTGCATGTCCAGTTTGGACAACATACTGTCAGCAGTTGAGGCAAAAAAGTACTTGCCCAGTGGCTAACTTTACAACAATGAAAGCAAACTCTATGTGGAGTTTCTTTGATGCCTGTCAACCTTGTTTGAAGTAAATTGATGCTGTCAGGAGCAGACATGTCTGTCTCACTGTCATGAAAAGTCTTATGTTATTAAAACATCTTAAATATCATATTCTGTAGGTCTCTGAAGTGGTCACTCTTGTATGGTACCTGGATAAATTAAGGTTAATTTTCTAATAACCTTAGGCAGCTCCTCTTTAATTTCATAACACAATGTTGTAGTAGGTTCTGCTCTAAATTCATCTGTCTGTGTATGAATATTTTTCTTTGTTTCATTATTAGGTCTTTCCAAGGATTGCTGTGGGATGTTCTGTATGGCAAATATGTTGCTCTGATTGGTTAATAAATAAAACACTTATTGGCCAGTAGCCAGGCAGGAAGTATAGGCAGGACTAACAGAGAGGAGAACTGAGGGAACAGGAAAGGGGGAGAGGGGATGGATGACTGGAGCTGCCGCTAGGACAAGGAAGACAGGAGCCACGCGGCAAAGTATAGATGACTAGAAATGGACTAAGTATAAGAGTAAGAGCTAGACAATGACTGGCCTGAGCTAATGGCCAAGCAGTTTAAATAATATAAGCATCTTATGTTTATTTTATAAGTGGGCTAAGGGATTGCCGGGACTTGGTGGGACCCAGAGAGAAAACTCTCAAGCTACAAAGAATTGTATCTTATCAGTCAATTTTTCATATCAAACAACTTTTTAAGGAAAAATATGCATTACCAAACTCATAATAATTATAATTGACATTATGTTAATCCTAGATAAGTTGATTATCCCTTCACTCATTTTTTCCGTTTTTAAACCATCCATTGTGAAACCATACAAAGACCTAATAACCAGCACTATAATATTGTTCCCCATACTTAACATGGGGAAGATCGTTTTACTTTTTTTGTGTGTGTTTTTTTAAAAACTAATTCCCCTTTTAGAAATTCCCAGGTATCTCACTAAATTTGCTGGTGATGACAGGGAAAGCTATGGGAAGGTAGTCAGCTGTGAGGAAGGTACTTGGCTATGGGGGTGCTTAGTGGGGTTTCCAGGCAGCTAGGCTAGCACAGAAGGCCCTGGGGGAAGTTGCTATGCTTCACAGCCTGGGTTGAGGGCACCTACATTTGCTTGCTTGTAGCCAGGGGCTGAGGTTGTATGGCAGTGGCAGTGCCAGTACAAGCCTGAGCAGTGCAAGCAGGTGTTGAGCTGCAAGACTGGTACTGCAGCAGCCTAGGGATGGAGTACAGGGAAAACCTACAGCCTGTGGGGAGAGGGTACAAGGCACTGGAAACCTGGACACCGGGGAGCAAGCAGGAGAAACCTGCTGGACTGGAAGCAAGGGCCTGGGACACCTGAATGACAGAGTAATTCATCAACACTGACTCTGATGGTTTCAAAGCCCTCAGGGAGCCGCTGCCTTGTGATCTCATACCCTGCGCTGGATAACAGATGAAGCCATTATGTATACTACTGTATTATTAAATAAAACTAGGGAGTTAGATATTGGGGTAAAATCTTGATTTGTCAGAGAAGTGGTGGAGAAACAACCAGTAACCTTCTCTCTCTCTTTCCTCCATTCAAAAAGGGCTGTGAATCTTACTAGGGCCCTCTCTAATACTTCCTGTGTCTCTGTATATGTCCTGGGTCATCCAAAACCTCTATGGCTAATTCTAGTTAGATAGTTGCTAGGTCCACCCTCTGATTCAAGGCAGTCTCAGGAGTGTCAGAGTGCAATAAAGACATTCAACAACAGCTACCAAATACTGAGTTCAGTGACAACTTCACTTTTTTAAATGAATCTGACATGATAACTGACTGAGATAATTTTTCCTTCATCCACAAAATTTGAGGATATACTAAGAATACCTAATTATCTATCTATCTATTTAACTATCTATCTATCTACCTACGTATCTACCTATCTATCTATCTACTATCTATCTCTATCTATCTATCTATCTATCTATCTATCATCTATCTATCTATCTATCTATCTATTTATCTATCTAATATTTGTATATTACAAATAAAGCATACACAAATTTTTATTTTGCCAAGAAGTTTAGTTTCATTATACACATTGTATGAAAGAAAAAATATGGAACTTAACAAATTAATGTGAATATTATTGGACTCACATAGAGAATATGAAAGCTTCAGAATTCATATCCAGGCTTTCTGACCCTGAGCACATTATTCTTTCTTCCTTACCTCACTTCATATTTTCACCATGGTCCTTTTCTGAAAGAATTCAGATTGAAAATTTCCAATGTTATATGCATGATGACAAAGAGTGGGAAAGTTGGAAATCATTGGAAGTTAGCAGAAAAATGTGCCTATTCACCCAAATGCTAAAGGTACATAACTACAAGCAGTTTCCAGAGGACATAACATTTTTATTATTAAATGTCTGAAAACACATTGCTTTAAATAATTACAACATTGTAGCTCTGTATAAGATTGGATTAAATAACAAGTAGATGTTAAGCATAATCATAATCACAATGATAATATTGCTTTAGAAAGATGCTTAAATATTTTACTCATCCTTTCATGTCTACTTCTTGGTAATTGTAGTATTGCTCAACCATGCACTTTCAGAAAATAGCTCATTTCAAAGTCATCACTTTTGAACTGAACAATGTGAGCAGTTTCACTTGCTATTTATTGTAAATGATTTGGAGTTTACAGAGAAACAGCTAGACTTCTAGCTGAATGTATGCTGCAATGAAATGTCAAGTAGCTAAGAATAACTTGCAAGAGTTACATTTTCAGATTATATGGATTTACTGTGTAAGGATGTATATGTTTTCATGAGCACAACTACAGTAGAAGGTAAAATATTTTGAAAAGATATTCTAAAATCTATCTTAATGATAAATTTATTTCCCAGACAAAAGGAAAAACCTTAGAAACCATTGTAAATAGGGTCAATGCAATGCTTTATAAAATCATCTATCAAGTTGGTATTTGATAAAATTGGTAAAGAATGGAAGAGATGAAAATGTATAAAAAAATGTATCTTCATTTAGGGAATATAATAGCACACATAGTGTGGAATCATTTGCAATTTTGAGTGTCCTTGTGTAAGTGAGCTGTGATAATATATTTTATCCTATTCATTTGCTTATTTACAGAACTTACTGGTCAGTGAGAGAGAAAAGTAGCGTAGCAGGAAGTGGGCAACTTTAGCAAGCAATATAATAGGCCTTTTAATTAAAAAACCTGGAGCCAGATATTGGGATAAATGCTGAAAGATCTGAGGGACAAAGGAACCAGTCACTATCACTTCTCACTTCTCACCCCGCTAACTCCAAGAATCCTCTGACTCAAAACCTCTGAGTCCTCAGCTGAAAAAACCTCCAGCCAAAGAAAGGCTTAGTTCTTGTCTCCTCATGCCTTATATACTTTTTTTCTGCCCAGCCATATTACTTCCTTCCTAGTGCTGAGATTAAAGGTGTATGATTCCCAAGTACTGGGATTAAAGGTGTGCATCTGGCTCTGTTTCTCTCCTTTATAAGAGTTGCTATGGTCATAGTGTCTCTTCACAGCAATAGAAACCTTAACTATAACACAGAGCAATCTTTTAATTTGCTAAACTGCTTGAAGGAGTCTTTTCATGATAAAGGCTTTCTTTCTTTCCTTTCTTAAATCCCCACTTATCTTATTACACATACTTATTCATCTTCCAAACTTCCCAAAGGACTACTCAAGGAGGCAGCAGTAGAGAATACTCATTTAATCCTTCAAATACTGCAAGTATTTGAAAGCTCTCGTCGTCACTTCTGAGAGTTGCTGAGGCTCAGCCCTGAAGCACAGATGTTTCCCACACTCTGTTGTCACAATTAGAAAATTTCAGCCCTGCTGTAAGGAAGTGAAAGTGATTTTGAATCTACTAGTCAGTGAAATGCTTCATGAGATATAAGTGTGTCTGCATAATAGGGAATTATGCTGAGGATGGGCCTTTGAATACTATGGGTTTCAAGAAATGAAAGAAAAAAAATGCAAGGTCAAAAATTAAATAATAAACTCTGTAGTGTTTTACAATGAAGAAAACCAACCTGAATTCATCAACGCCAAGAAGACTTTTGGCAACAGTTTCTGATTCCGAATATGTCTGAAAACTTATATAGTAAGTTGAATAAAATGTTGCTAACTGCTTTGAGGCAAATTGATACTATACAGCTCTCAAGTTCTTTTGGAAAATCTAAATAGTAACAATGAAGAAAATATAGACAAATTAGTTTTCACTTGCTCTCTATATCCTGAGGTTAGACAGTAAGCTTAAACAAGTTTTGAAAAAAGTAATATACATTAAAATCCCGTTGAATAATAGCCCCCACACTTTGTCTGAGCAGGAGCACCATACTTTTGACAAAAGTACTATAAGGAAAATTCTACACATCTTATGAGCATCAGGCATTTAGGAATCAGCCAATTTGATATTAGAAGTCTTTAGGAGATAATAATATGTGCCAACCACAAGATAAATAGTGGATATTTCATTGCTTTTCTATAACAATTTGTATAAAAAGAGTCATGCTTTCAAAATACTTACCATGAAGTTAACGTCACGTGAATAAATTAATTTTAATAGAGGGAATATTTTTCTTTTACGTATATTCTTCATAGCAAATAACAGAATAATGTTTTAATTGATTGAAAATTCAGTTTTGAGATGCACATGTTGATTCACACTTGTAATCTCAGCCAGCAAAGCTTTGAGTTGGAGACCAGCCTCAAGTAAGCAAAGAGACCTGTCTAAAAATACAACAAAAGCAAAACAGGACAAAATGACCACAACAAATCATTCGTTTGTGAACACTTACTATGCTGATGGGTAAGACACTAAGCAATAGTGTTTCTATGGTAGGACTTGCTTTATAGTATGTGAACTTGCCTGGACTATTCTGTAGTTTAAAATGTACTCTCAAAAATTCAGGAAATGCTAAGATCTGTATTTAAAAATAAAAACTAATATAAAATTCCCTAGTCTGTCAAGGGTGAGTAAGAACATTTGCCACACAGGTACACACAGTGGAAGGAGAGAACATTGGAAAATTGTCCTTTGAATTCTGCAAATGCCTACGTGTGTGCACATGAGACACACACAGACACACACACATTGGTGCACTCACACATACACACACCAAATATAAGTAACATTGAATTTTTAAAATTTTCCAATTTTGAAATAAGAAAATAGAAACAGGCTGAAGGGCCAAGAATTAAAAGGGTTTGCCTGTAAGTCATAAACCAACCAAAAAGGGTTAGTCACTGAATTTTACTCATAAAACACTAACTCTGTGATTACAATATAATTAAATTACAATATAATTAAAATGATCAGAATTCTGAAATAAAGACAGTAGAGTAGCATCAACTTGAACACTTATTAAATAATCTTGGGAAATTCAATAAATCATAATCTTGATTTTTAAAATGGATTGAAATCCACAAATTGCAAGACTGTTGTGAGAATTAGCTAATGGCAGGCAAAAGCAAGTGTCCAGTATGTTTGTTATCTGTTCTTTTGTTTACAGGACATGGATCCAAAGCCTTAGAATTCAGGGCATATGAAATGTGTATCAATGAGAAAAAAGAAGGTCCTTTATGCAATGCCATGTAAGAAGACATCAACTCAAAAATGTTACTGAGTTGAGTATAAGGTACCCTTTTCAATTCTGGGTTTCCACAGGATTAGAACAGTATGTTTCAATAAGCTCTAGAGGAATAAATAACCATCTAAACTTAAGTCATCTTTGAATGTATTAACCTGGAATGATTTTTATGTGTTAAATTTCTTAAATTTTATTTGCTGATAAAAATTAATTGTTTTTAATCATATATTTTAGCATTCTGAAATTACTACTACAACACAAAGAAAATGTATTTTTCTTTAGTTTCATCTTTCCCACTCCATTTTCAAAATTCTTTAAGGAAATGAGCCTTGAAAAACCTCTTACTGATTAATAGTTCACAAGCAAATGTCTGCACCTGTGTCTTTGAATGATACATTTAAAATCTGAATGATGCATCTGAAAATAACTGTCATTAAAATACCTGCATAATCCTTAATTTTATAGGCATTGCATCAATTCTGGGGAAAAAAAACAACCTAAATTTCACTAGTCCCATCAAGAAATACTTTATTTGCATAAAGACTATTTCACTACCTTGATGAATCTGTTAAAATTCAAGAATGAACTTATATTGGTTCTGTAAAGAAAACTACAAAAGCATGTTTTGAATTTTTGGTAATTTGGTAATGCTAATTAGTAACTGCATATGTCAAGAAGACAAAATATAATGCTGTGGTAGACAGACTTTTATTAATTTTCAATCTTTGGCACCATGTCACTATTACTAGCACACATCTTAGAAGATGGAATGTTATTCTAACTCCAGTCAACTTCTGATTAGGGTACATGGAAACTCACAGTAGGATATAACTTTCATTGTTTTAAATTTGAGAATAGGGCCAAGAGATTACTCAGTGGGAGAAGAGCATTACCAATTAGCCACTATCTGAGTTTGATCCCTTGGAAATACATAGTATACATATACGCGTAGTAAAAGGGAACTAACGGAATCCAAAAACTTGCATCATGCCCTGCCCAAGTTTAGGCCTGTCCACCCCCCCTTCTCTCTTTTTCTGTCTCTCTCATTTCTCTCTCTCTCACACACACATTAACACTAACACACAAATGCACAGAAAATTTTGATCTGAGAGTAAAAATACTAAATAATAAAAATTTGCATGGTATTATTTCACATTCTTCATGGCTGTTTAGTTCTTTGATCATGAAGCAGTACTATGAGGTATCTGTTTGATCATACTGATCACTGTCACTGGGAGTGCTGTTTAGTTGCATGGAAGAGAAGATTTGAATATATTAACCTTTGTGGGAATCCTTGCCTGATTATTAAATGGTAAGATTAATATCTTCCCTGTTTGAAGGCCATTGGCTGCCTTTTGATGGATAGTAGTTCACTATCTACTTTATGCAATAGTAACCTGATAAAGAGATGATTAAAGCATGACATCATTCAATAATGTAGCTTTCAAGATTTCTACTTCTAATGATTGTATAGTAACAATGATTTGTAATTTATTTTAACTGAAATTTTTATTAATAGATCAATATCAAGGATGTAATGGAAGGGTATGTGAATCAAAAGCAGAGTGAAGTCTCAATGGACAACATTTTCTTATAAATCATTTATCAGATTTTAGACATGGTTTTCCTTCCTTTCTGTTCTCATATTATTAATATTGATCAAATGTTCTTGTGTACATTTCATATAATTGGCACTGTCCCTAGAAAACAACACAAATGAAGTTTCAGTTGAAACTGATTACATAAGCCATTTTCCTTAACAAAAATTGTAAAAAACTTTAATGCTAATTCTTACCTTCTCTTTGATAAGAGATATTTTGATTTCCTTGTGAAGAAAGTATTTTTTTTAATCAGAAAGAGTGATAAGTGACTAATTGTTAAAGAATTTAGAAATCACACAGCATTGAATTTTCACTGCATAAATCAATTAAACAAAAAAGAAAAAAAAGTTCTCAAATCTTAACCAATTTAAATGTAAATAATTCTGCAAGCTAGGATTGCCTTAAACTCACAGAGATCCACCTGGCTACATAGTCTGAACTGGCCATATCCTGTGATCAGTCAAGACATCCAGTGGAGGGATTGGGACACCAACCCAGCCACTTATATTTGGCCTATAGTCTGTATTACCTATGAGATGTGCTGGGGTATTGGTGGAACAGAGATTGTGGAACAGGCCAATTAATGACTGGCTCAGCCTGAGACCCATGTCATGAGCTTGAGCTTACCCATGAGACTGCTTTGGAGTGCCAGGACTCAGAGTCTGGATGATACTGAAACCTGGGATAGAACCAAACTTTACTGGAGAAAAAACAAATGACAACGTAAAGTGCTGTGAGATGTTCTGTGTGACAAATATGTTAATAAATAAAACACTGATTGGCCAGTAGCCAGACAAAAAGTATAGGTGGGACTAACAGAGAAGAAAATTAAGGGAACAGAAAGGGAAGGAGGAGACTGTCTGTAGCTGCTGCCAGGACAAAAAAGATGTAAGGTACCAGTAAGCCACGAGCCACGTGACAAAGTATAGATTAATATAAATGGACTAAATATAAAAATAAGAACTAAACAGTCCTGAGCTAATGGCCAAACAGTTTAAATAATATAAGCATCTGTATGTTTATTTTATAAGTGGACTAAGGGACTGTCAGGGCTTGGCGGGACCCGGAGAGAAAACTCTCCAGCTACAGTAAAGACGCATGATGATATTTTGCTGTACTCATAGATTGGTGCCTTGTCCAATTGTCATCAGAGAGAATTCATCTGGCAATTGATGGAAACAGGTGCAGAGCCCATAGCCAAATATTAGACCGAACTCAGGGAATTCTGCTGAAGATAGGGAAGAAGGATTGTGGGAGCCAGAGGGGTTGACGACACCACAACAAAACCTACAGAATCCACTAATTAGCCCTCCTATGAACCCACAGAGACTGAACCGACAACTAGGGAGCCTGCATGAGACTGACCTAGTCTCTGCATGTATGTGACAGTTGTGTAGCTTGGTCTGCTGGTGAGACTCCTAACAATGAGAATATGGGCTGTCTCTAGCACTTTTGCTGGCTTTTGGGACCATATTACTCATTCCAAACCTAGGTGCCTAGACACTAGAGCCAAAACAAAATCACTAACATCAAAGACAATATGCATCTACCATAACTCAGCAACCCTAACTACAGTATACACTGAGAAATGCAGTATAGCTAAAGCATGAAATTAGGCCTTTGAAATAGCTATTAGGAATATCCTTGCATGTTCTTCAGTTCCTCATGTCCATGTATCCTTTTGGTCCTGGATTAACTTTCTTGACCTTTGCCTGTTGTTTGTCTTAACTATAGCTACTTTCTTGTCTGTATGTTCCCCAACATACAACTTGCTTTGTTTTAAACACTTATGCTTTTACTACAAACTGACTTCCTGTGTCTATTCTGTTATTGCTGCTAATTGTAAAACTGAATTAATTTCTAAGAAATCAACAATGGGATAAATCACAGTGATTCTGGTTCTAATCACTGGTTCTACATCTCAGGTCTTATCTACATGCTTTCTAAATCTAAATCATGAAATTAGCAGAAATTAAATGATGATGATATATCATACCACATTAAGCAAAACATGCATCATTATTAAAATCAACTTTAGCTTCTGATTCTTTCATGCACCAAATAACATTATATAGTTAATCAATATGAAAATGTTCTTTCCTTCTTGTTCAATTATTCACTGTTATTTATCTTTCAGAAAGATAAAAAATCCAGTTTCAGAAAAATTTGTGATTTTTGTCAGGGGTAATGATGCTATAAGGTGTGTTTGACTTTTAGGCAGAATAGAATAAATCAATTCTCAGTATTGAAGTGTGTATATGTGAATGCATGTGTTTGTGGAGTATGCACATGTGTGTGTTATAAATTACCTCTTTGTGTATTTACATTACAACTGATATAATGGTGGGATCTGAAACTTGCCAACAACCAATGGAAGTGATTATGGGCTTTACCCCAGTGTATTTGAACCATGGTATATTTGTTTTAAGAATGTGGATTATAGTGAAATGAGATGGCTAAGGCAAGGAGACTGAGTAAAATTGTTGCTGAGAATTCAAGGGTAGCCTGGGTTGCACCATGAGTCCTTATCTCAAAACAAGAAATCAATCAAACTAACTAACAGGATTGTGAAGCATCTGAGGCAGAGAAGAGATGACAAGCAGCTTGTTCTCACAGGATTTTGAAAAATTTTCACACATGTAGCTTCAGATAGAACCACCAATTATAGCTACACAGAATCTCAAGTGAGTTTAACATGGTGAAACAACATTCCTCTTTTAGCTGACATCAACCAGTTGTTCTTTGAATGATGTGCTAAGTGTTTCCTATGGCTTATCTTCATTAACTCTCAAAGATGAATCAGTGATTCACATCTATATTTGTATTACAACATGATGCTTTGATTTTCAGATAGCAAACTTTTGCTTGGATTTCCTGTCACAAACACATTGCTTGCATAAGTCATTGACCCTAGAAATCTCAGATAATGAATGAAAATACTAGTATTACAAATCATGTTTTCTGACGTCAAAACTTAAATTCCAACTCCATTGCTAGTTCTTTCACATATACTTTTTTAGCCTCATGAGTCCACATTCATTATGACATAGAATGTTACTCCCTCAAAAATACATTTCTTGTGTGTAGTTTTAGGGGAGACTCTTCATAAATGTCTGTAGAATAAAAAGACCACATGAAAATGCTTAGAATATAATGGTCATCTGTAGGATTATAAAGCAGTGAAGGAGAGAAAGTGATGTGTTCTTGAATACACTGAATACACAGTTCAATACAGCTGACATGCAAGTATAGTGCTACATAATTTTCAAGTTATTGATTTCTGTAATTGAACAGCCAACTGAAAATTCCTTCATTTCTGTTGCAGCATACATGTAAGAATGTGAGTTTCCCAGTTTGTGTAAGATTGTGATGTAGTCAATTGTATTTGTAGGTTGTGGAGTTAAAACAATCAATAAATGCCAATAATGTGCTGATTTTAGGAATACCAAATTTTAGTAGACCTTTATCACTCTGTGGTGATATTGTGTTTCCTCATATATCGTGCACCCTAATAAATTTATCTGGGGTCATAGAAGAGAACAGCCACTAGACAGACATAGAGGCCAGAAAATGGTGGCACTTATACCTTTAATCCTAGCCTTCTGGAGGCAGAGATCCATCCAGATCTCTGTGAGTTTAAAGCCACACTGGAAACAGCCAGGCATGGTGACTCACATCTTTAATCTCAGGAAGTAATGGCAGAAAGCAGAAAGGTATATAAGGTGTGAAAACCAGGATCTAGAACCTTGTTAAGCTTTTAGGTTTTAGAGCAGCAGTTCATCTGAGATCCATTCAGATATGAGGACACAGAGGCTTCCAGTCTGAGGAAACAGGATCAGATGAGGAACTGGCAAGGTGAGGTGGCTGTGGCTTGTTCTGCTTCTCTGATCTTCCAGCATTCACCCCAATACCTGGCTCCAGGTTTGCTTTTATTAATAAGACCTGTTAAGATTCATGTTACATCATTCACTTATTTTGTCACTTGCAAATATACTGAAGTCTAGTATTCAATATTTAAATATGAATGAATATTTTTTAACAATTGTAAAAGCTACTTGGGGGCTCAGTGCAGTAATATATTGTGTCTCCAATATATTGTGCACCCAAATAATGCTTATCTAAGGATCAGAGGAAAAAGCAGCCACTATAGAAGTCCGGCAATGGTAGCATATGCCTTTAATCCTAGCATTTGGGAGGCAGAGAGTCATCCAGGCTTCTGTGAGTTCAAGACCACACTGGGAACAGAGCCAGGCATGGTGACATATGCCTTTAATTCCAGCATTAACCATAGAGGTCTGGGGGTCTGTACAGATAGACAGGAAGTGATGTAGCTGGGTGGAGAGAGAAATTGAGATGCAGAACAGAAAGGCATATAGGCATGGGTATACAGGAAGTAGGTCTTTTTGCCTGAGGATTTCCAAGTGGTAAAAACGTGGCTGGCTTCTTTCTACTTTTCTGATCTCTCAGTTTTTACCCCAACATCAGGCTTGGGTTTGTTATTAATAAGACCATTTAGCAATCTGTCTTACAGCTCAGTTTTCAGCTGTTTCCTAACTACTCACAAACACTGTTATGGGTACACAAGTCATCTCTGATACATTTTTCTTTAGGCAATCCAAGTTTGATAGAATAATAAACACAATACAAAAAGTATTTTCAAAATAATGCAAGTTTATTCAAATCTTTATTACAAATTGCTTATTTTATTCCTTATTGTTCTTAACACTCCTCTACTACTTCTTCATCCCTTATCCTAATTTAACTGGACACAAATTTATCTGTTGACTTCCATTTGTGGAAAGTTTTATCCCAAAATACATACAATAATTTGTGTCTCAAAATATTTTTGAGAACACATCCAGTTTTTATATACTTCAAAGAAATTTCCAATATCAAGAGTATGCTCCAAAGTAGCTTCAATACTCTGTGATATTAAGATATTATTAATTAAAATGTCTCATTCTGTGACCAAAAAAATCAACAGGGCATTCAGCATTACATCTGTTAGCAGTCTTCATTTTCATTTACTCAGATGAAGCTGTCTGTGAATTTCTGGGAATATAATCTGATTTCTTTTGGCTACCACAAATGGTTACATATGTAATGCATGTGTATTATTCCTCTTTTTGATTTCATGGGTTGACTTACATAAAAAGAAGGGTTGAGAGGACCTTGCAGTGTAGGTATGAGATGGTGGTCAAGTACTTCAGTTCTTTGACATTGTATAGTCTTGAATGTTGTCACAGGTTTTCAGAAAATGCTTCTTTCAAAGCAACAATTCCAAACATTGTCCTGGAAAATACAAATTATATATGGTGTCTTAGTTAGGGTTTCTATTATAGTGAAGAAACACCATGACCACAGCAACTTTTATAAAGGAAGACATTTAAATGGGGATGGCTTACAGTTCAGAAGTTTAGTCCATAATCATCATAGCAGGAAGCATGGTGGCATGCAGGCAGATATGGTGCTAGGGAAGCAACTGAGATTTCTGTATCTTGATCCAGAGGCAGCAGGAAGAGATTGCCAAACTGGGCATAGCTTGAGCATCTGTGACATGAAAGCCTGCCCCCTAGTGACCACACCTCCTCCAACAAAGCCACACCTACTCCAACAAGGCCACTCCATATAACCAAGCATTCAAACACTTGAGTCTGTGGGGGCCATTTTTAATCAAACCACAATATATGGATTGAGGTTGGAAAATTCTACCTAGTTCTTTAGATGTCAAGATTATAGTCTGGTATTGATGATTTACAGACACAGTAAAAGCAATACAAATCTCTTTATTAACTCAACATTTCCCAGAAGTTTCACCTACATAACCTGAATGTTTATCATGTATTAACCTGATTCAGAAAGAGAGACCTCTGGGATATTACCTGGAAAATGCTTTTTTAAAGATTAAGACATACATTTCTAGAAGACCATGGTAGTTATAGCTTGTAATATCAGCTATCTAGGTGGGGAAATCAGGAAGATTTAAAGTTCAAGGTTTTCTTAGGCTATAGAGTAATTTAGAGTAATTTAAAAGTCAATATGCTCAAGTCAACGATATTCCATTTCATAAAAATATAAGAAGTGAAAAACAAGACTGGCCCAGAAATGTAGCTCTCTTATAGAGTACTCATCTAGCATACACAACGCTCCATATTTATTATTCAGTATTCAATTGTGTGCATCTGAGTGGGGTGAGTCATGGATGAGTGTATTCTAGACTAGATTGTTGATTTTAAATATAACTGTATATTTGATATTTCTACTTAAATATATATATATATATGTGACAAATAATATCTTTATTTACTCAAATGTGAATCTTTTGCAGTTATTCTTTACTCTTTTTTTTCTAATTAAGCTTCATTTCTATTACTTGGTCCAACCTATTATTAACTTACTAAGACAGTCTTCATGCCTTTATTTTGTATTGTTCCACAAAATATGAATGAGAAATCTTATGTAAAGTGGAAGCAATGTCTACTTCTTCACAGTGCCACTCTTTCTACCCTACCTTAAGTCTCTCATACCTGATTAAGCATCTTTATATTGGGTTCCAGAATCTTCCCAGTACTTCTACAGATTTCTCAGCCCAATAGTAGGAAGGGTTAATATTAAACTCATATTTTATTCTTCCCACCTTCAATTTTTTTATTAGTAATAAAAAACATTTCAGGATTATAAAAATTATCCCTGAATTTCTTCAAGGTCAAGGTCCACTCGTCTTCATGATTCCAAACTTCATTTCCTGTGATTATCTTCTTTTTTTTTTTTTCCAAACACGTCATGCAAGTTTTATCTTAGGGCAGGTATTACAACAATATTCCACAAAATTTAACAAAATCTTTGTTCTTGAAGATTGCTGTCATTATTACATTGCAACAAATATAACCTTAGAACAACAACAACAAAGAAAACCTAATTTTTTAAGCCAAAAGAAAACTAAAACTTCCATGTGTGACTGTGACGGTTTGAATGAAAATAGTCCCATAGGTTCTTAGAGGGTGTCATTTTTGTCTTGTTGGATTATGTGTGCCCTTTTTGAAGGAAGTGTGTCACATTGAGGTTTCAAAAACTTAAGCCAGTCCAAATGTCATGCTGTCTTCCTGCTGCCTGCTGATTCAGATGTAGAACTCTCAGCAACACTCTGCACCATGTCTGCTTACATTTGGCCATACTCCTCACCATCACAAAAATGGACTAAACCACTGAATTTTAAGCCATCCCCAATTAAATGTTTTTCTTTACAAGAGTTGCTGTGGTCATGACAGCTCTTCACAGGAATAGAAACCCTAACAAAGACATTGGCTTGAGAGCAGTCTACCTAGAGAGTGCAGAGAACACTGTTTCCTCTACTTTATACTTCTATGACTGACATGTTGGCACTTTCTAACCACTGGCCATGTAGCTTCATCTCTGAATTCTGTTGACTTTTTACATGTCCCTCTAAGAAATATTCTATCCTTATCATACTCCAATTAGAAAACATACAGCCGGGCGGTGGTGGTGCACGCCTTTAATCCCAGCACTCGGGAGGCAGAGCCAGGTGGATCTCTGTGAGTTCGAGGCCAGCCTGGACTACCAAGTGAGTTCCAGGAAAGGCGCAAAGCTACACAGAGAAACCCTGTCTCAAAAAACCAAAAAAAAAAAAAACAAAAAGAAAACATATACAATAATACAATAATATATCTATAAAGTCTTTTGTCATATAAAGTAACATGAAGATCCTAGATTAAACTATTATCATTTTTCTTTTATTTTGAGATTATAATAAAATTACATCATTCTCCCTTATCTTTCTTCCTTCCAAAACATAAGATTTGTCCATCCTTACATTATTTTATATTCATGGTCATTTTTTACTAATTGTTATTGCATGCATTTATATGTGTACACACAGACAAATATATACACACATGCAGATGCATGTATATACATATATACACAAATATGAACACATATATGCATACATATATTTCTAATTATAACCTGTTCAGTCTGTAAAATATTACTTGCATGAATGTTTTCAGTGCTGCCCGTTTGGTGTTAGAGAACAACCTGATGTGCTTTTCCTGGCAAAGACTGTTTCTCCCACTCTCAGCAATCCTCTGTTACTTGTAGCTCTTTGTATAAGGTTGGGGCCTCTGTTAGTGAGAGGTTCTATTGCTGCGAAGAGAAACCATGACCATGGCAACTCTCATAGAGGAAAACATTTGACTGGGGCAGCATGTACAGAGACTGCACATCTCTAAGCCAGAAGGGGTCATAACACTGAGAGAAGTGGACACAAGCTCCCATTCCTAACCCAGCAGCTATCCCCAGCTGATAATAGCTTTCAATGGAAAAAATATTTTCTTCAATGGAGTCTAAATGGGATTGCCCAGCCATGGACTGCAACAAAAAACAAACGCAGTGACCATTTGGGAGACTTTTTCATTATGTTTGTTAGGACTTTAAACAGTTTTATTTTTTTAAATAAACATGATTTTCAGATTTACTATTTTATGGTAGTTTTCTGTGGATGAAAGTGTGTGTCTCTTCATTTGTTTGTGTTTCTTATGCTTTCTTTTTGTTCTTTCTCTTCTGTTTGTTTTGTTCTATTCTGGTTTGTTTGCTTTTATTTTACCTTACTTCATTATTATTATTATTATTATTATTATTATTATTATTGAGTCTTATTTGTAGCCTAATGAGAAAGAGATAAAAAAGATTTGGGTGACTGTGAAAATGTAGGGGATCATGGAAGTTCTGGCTAAGGGAAACCACAACCAGAATATATTGTAAGGAAAAAATCTATTTCAAATATAAAGAATGAATGCCAAAAAAAAACCCTTGAGATTTTAATCAGCACAATCAGACAAATTACATGAATAACAAAATTTCTTGAATAATAGAAAGTAATAACCAAAAATGTAACTTTCACAGAAAGTATTGTTTTCAAAGTAGACTCTCAGATAATTGGAAATTAATGTAAAAAAATTAGTAACTGGGTCTGGTGGATTGATGCAGTACTTGCTACCAGACTGACAACCTGAGTTTGATCTTTGGACACTACATGGTGGAAGGATATATTTGACCCTTGAAGTTGTCTTCTGACCTCCACAGGCACTCCACCATGAGCATCTGTAATTAATCAATACACATTTAAAAAGAGAGGAAAATTTAAAAATGATTTCAAATAAGACAAAAATATCAAATTATTGAATATATCACTAATAATAATTATAAAACATATTGTGCAGAAAGAAACATATAATCAATTAAAATAAACTTAAACATTTAAATGTATTTAATATTTCATCATCTCAATACAGAAAATAATTTGTAAAGAGATACAAAACAAAAATTTCAAGATTTTCTAAGATGTAGACATTGGAGTCCTTAAGGTGATGAGTATAAATAAAACATATCTAAAAGAATATTTGGGGGGGGGTGGGCATGCTTTAATCAGCATCGGGAGCAGAGCAGGCGGATCTCTGTGAGTTCAAGCAGCTGGGCTACAAGTGAGTCAGAAAGGCGCAAAGCTACACAGAGAAACCCTGTCTCGGAAAAAAAAAAAAAAAGAATATTTTAAATAGATATCAAAAACCAAACAATCCAACTTATAAAAACATGGCACAGCTCTAAACATAGAAATCTCAATAGGGGAAACTCAAATGCCTGAGAAACATTTGAGATGTCTACATCTTTAGTCATCACAGTAATGAAAATCAAAACTACTTTAAGATTCTATCACACCTGTCAGAATGTCTATTATCAGTAACACAAGTGACAGCTCATACTGGCCAGGATGTGGAATAAAGAGAATTCTCTTCCATTTCTAGAGGAAGTGCAAACTTGTTCAGTCATTATGAAAATTAATATGGTGGTTACTCAAAATCCAGCTATAATACTCTTGAGCATATACCCAAAGGATGATTCATCATACCACAAGGTCACTTGCTGAACCATGTTCATAGTAGCTGGAAACTGGGAACAACCTAAATGCCTCTCAACCGGAGAATGGATAAAGAAAATGCTACACATTTTGACATTGGAGTATAACTCAGTTTTTAAAAATAAAGACACCATGAAATTTACATGTGAAGTCCTAAGTGAGGTAACCCAGTCTCAGAAAAATAAATATGCTAAGCATTCACTTATATGTGAACATTAGCTGTTAGGTAAATGATAATCAAGATACAATTTGCAGACCTAGAGAGGTTAGGTACACAGGAAGGGACTAGGAAGGACACATAGATCTCCTTGAAAGAGAGGAATAAAATAGATTTTATCATGGGTGGTTGATGGGCATGGGTGGGATCAGGAATGAGGGCATTACATGGGGATAGGAAAGAGAGTGTAGAGGGAGAGAATTCAGAGAGAGAGAGAGAGAGAGAGAGAGAGAGAGAGAGAGAGAGAGAGAGAGAGAGAGAGAGAGAGAGTATCTAAAATTGAGGTGCAATTGAGGGTGATATGGAAATCTACTGCAGTGGAAAATTCCTAAAATATATGAAGGCAATGCTAATGAAATCTCCTAATAATGGGTATATGGAGTCTCAACTGGCTATCTCTTGTCATGAAACAATGCTTCCAATAATGGGATTATGTTATGTTCAGTCAAATTGTTGGCCAAGGTGTGCCAACAAAATCCACAAACAATCCAGTCTGTTTCTGAGACAACTGGTTGCTCTCCACAATCTGACAGCAGGGCTCCTTCCTAGGATTAACACCTACACAGCTCATTAAACATACAAATGTCAATCTAAAGCTTACACAGAGTCTTCAACCCTACATTCTAGTTGCTTTGGTTTGGGAAGGTACTCTGCAAGCTACTAAAAGAGAAATGTATGCAACAATCCATCCACAAAACCTCTGGCCTTTAATCTGTCTTGCCTATAAAACATGCTATGGCAATGATGGCACAGAATTTGTTGGAGTAGCCAGCCAATGTCTAATTTGATTTAAGGCCAACTCTATGATAAGGATACCCATACCTAATAAATCTTGGATAACCAAGAACCAGAGACTAGATTGCCCAGAGACCTAGGGTAAAACCAAATACTACTGTTTTAAAAATATAGTATCAGTAAAATGACTCTTAATGATATTCTCCTCTACTCATAGATCAGTCCTTTATTTAGTCATCATCAGAGTAAATTCCTCTGGCAGCAGATGGAAAGAGATGAAGATACCCACAACCAGATATTACACCAAGAAAGAGTCTAAATGGGATTTACCATCAAATACCTCCCTTTAGAGCTGAGAAAATAGAAGGGTGAAAGAGTGTAAGAGCCAGACAGGATGTAGGACACCAGGAGAACAAGACTCTCTGAATCAACTAAGACAGTCTTTTATGAACTCAGAGATACTGAATCAGCAAGTACAGGGCCTGTATATGTCTGCACCACGTCCTATAGGGGTGTATATAAATACATACATACATACATACATACATACATACATACATGTTTATATGTACACACACACACACACACACAAACACACATTATAGTTTCAGCTTAGTTTTCTTATGGAACTCCTGAGTGAGAGCACAAATGAGTCTCTTATACCTGTGACTGTTCTTTGGAATATTTTTCTTATGTTGGCTTATCTTCTCCAAATTCAATATGATGGTTTTTGTTTTAACTTATATTTTATTTTGTAATGTTTGGTTGCCCTCTATTAGAAGGCTGTTCTTTTCTAACGAGAGACAGAAATGAAGTGGATACAGAAAAGAGAGGATGTTGGGAGGAACTGAGAGGAGTAGAGGGAAGGGAAACTATAATTAGGATAACTGTGTGAGAAAATAATCTATATTCAATAAAAGGAAAAAAATGGAAAAAAAAATTCTTACAACTCCAAATGAGAAGTAGATCTACAAACTTACTCCCATCATACCCAGGAAGATATTGTAGCTGATACAGCAATTCCCTGGCATGCATAAGGCCCTGGACTTGATCTCAAGATCAGAAAAAAGGATACATAAATTCACATACAATTTGAAGTTTTATTGTATTAGTATCTTACCTAATGATAAAACTTACATGGTTATAGTACAGCTATTTACTTTGTTCTAAGATGTGTAATATCCTTTCTTGAACTATTTTGATGTCTTTCTGTATACTGTGAATATATGTGTTACTCCCATTGGCTAATAAATAATGCAGCTTTGGACTATGACAAGGCAGCTTAAAAGCAGGTAGGAAATCCAAGCAGAAATACAGAGAGAAGAAGGTCAGAGTCTGGGAAGATACCAGTCTGCTGTCCAAGGAGCAACATATAATGGGACACAGAAAAAGCCATGGATCACATGCCAATACATAGATTAATAGAAATTGGTTATGTTATAAGATCTAGCTAGCAAGAAGCTTTAGCCATAGGCCATACAGTCTGTAATTAACATTAAGCCTGAGTGATTATTTTATAAGTGGCCGTGGGACCATTGATGGGAGAGATTCGTCCAGACCGTGGGACCAGGCAGGACCAGAGAAACTTCCAGCTACAACAGCTCATTCATTTTGTCTAAACAGAGCCTTGGAGCCTTGACTGACTTCTCATCCCTTCCCATCTAAGGTCAATCTTCCAACTTCTTCCATAGAAATAGCTTTATTTACATTCTTTGCATAAAAATTAAAAGATATTAAAATAGTATTTGTCTTTATATTTCTGGAATATTTTACTTAATATTCTATAGTCCCCTTCATGTATTCTGAGCTGGCGAGATTTAATCTGTAGTTGCTAAATCTGTTATGTTCTCCCTATCCATTTTTCACTTCAGTGGTATGTATTAATTTCATAGTTGAGTTATGTTGAAAAGAGAAACAGTACACAACATATTAAAGTTATCTATTTGAAAAAGTGATTTAGCTTCCTTTTTGTAAACACTCAATAATCTGGTTGGAGGGTAATGTAGTACTTCTAATTGTTTGATGAATAGTCATAATGTTTTTCATAATCAATATTCTGATGTACATACCAACTGACCATGTCGGCTTTTTTTTTCCTCTACAGAATATTAACAACTATGCTGTGGATATTGCTCAATATAAATAAAACACTGATGGCCAGTGACCAGGCAGGAAGTAGGTTGCCAGGCAAGAAGTAGGTGGGACAAGGAGAGAGGAGAATTCTGGGAAACAGAAGGCTGAGGAGAGACACTGCAGCCACCGCCAGGATAAGCAGCATGTAAAGACTCTGGTAAGCCACCAGCCATGTGGCAAGGTATAGATTTATGAAAATGGGTTAATTTAAGCTATAAGAACAGTTAGCAAGAAGCCTGCCACGGCCATACAGTTTATAAGTGATATAAGCGTCTGAGTGATTATTTTATAAGTGGATTGTGGGACTGCGGGGCTTGGGGAGCCTGGGGAGAAACCCTCCAGCAACACAACTACTCTTCAAAACTGGAAATGTTATAAAGTCCAAGGAATTACCACACTTCTTTAATCCCAGCACTGAGGAAGCAGATTCAGGATGATTTTTTGAATTTAAGGATTACCTGGTGTACAAATAGATAATATTGTCTCAAAAGAAGAAGAAGGAGGAGGAGGAGAAGTAAGAGGAGGAAGAGGAAGAGGAGGAGGATGAGAAAAATAAAAAGAGGAAAGACCAAGGAAAAAGTAACATTGTGATAAAGGCTCAGAATCACAATATTTAACAGAGTGTCTAGGATTAAAAATGTATTATTGGTCCGGGCGGTGGTGGCGCACGCCTTTAATCCCAGCACTTGGAGGCAGAGCCAAGCGGATCTCTGTGAGTTCGAGCCAGCCTGGGTACCAAGTGAGCTCCAGGACAGGAGCAAAGCTACACAGAGAAACCCTGTCTCAAAAAAAAAAAAAAAAAAAATGTATTATTGGTAAATTTGCTTGAATCTTAATAAAGCCCACTATTTAATTAACAATATTTAATCAGTATTATTTTCTTAGTTTTATTTAAAATTATACCACATTTATCATTTTATATTTGAAATTATATTGAATATATAAATATAAAAAATTAGGTTATGATATATATGCATATATATTATTAAAAATATAATTTTAAAAATCCAATGAAGCTATATAGAGGTTCTCTGTAAAATCATTGCAAAACTTATGAAAACTAAAACTATTAGAATATTGAAATCTTAAAACTAATCGCCCCGAGGACGTGCAGATGTTTCTGTCTGCACAGTGCTAGCTTAGCAACTAATGATCCAAGTTCAGTTTCTAGCATCCATAGAAAAGTGACAGTTGTGAATTTGTGAGACTTCTACCTCAGTCTTGAGAAGAAAAGGACAGAAGAACTCCTTAATGCTTATTGGCCCCCAGACCTACCAGAACACATTAATTCACATTTCATTGAGAGACTATGTCTCAAAATTCAGTGTGGACACCGCAATCCACAGAATTTGGGGCTGAGCAAGTGCTTGGATGGCTGCATCAGACCAGTCTAATGTTTTTATTTGTAAGTTAATCAAAATAAACTGAGCTTGTATGTGCCTGTAACGCTAGTTCTAGGAGATTCAATACCAAATGTGGGTACTTTCTAATGAACATCTGCAGACAAGCAGGCCTATGTACATAATATAAACAATAAATTTGAAAAGTAATATCAATATATTTGCATTTTCCACACATATAACTTAAAATATTATACCATTATTCACATTAAACATATCAGTGAAATGTATGAAGATATCCAGGTGATGATAAACATTGACTTGAAAAAGAGTTTTGAGATATGTAAGGTTAAAGTAATGGCCGCAAACGCAACAAGACTATCAAGTTTACAAAGTTATGAAGATGTGTATCTCATTAATTACTTTTAAAATTCAAAGGGGCTTGATTAATAAGAGAGTTCAGGATTGGATGAAAGAGAATTTTTCAGGCTTATGTCACTTTAAAGAAAAAAAATTAAGTTTTGTCCAGAGTATCACATATTGAAAAAATAACTTTGAAACTTCTTTCTGAAAATACTCCCAGAATCAAAGTTTATGATGCTAGGGGATCCAGGGTTATTACAATGCTACTATTCGAAAGAATACTTTGTACATATCACCTTTTTCTTGTTCAAATGTCCTTTCTTTCAGATCTTTTATAACACCTTTATTTACAAAGAACGTGTTTATTCAAAAAGCTAATTTTTGAGCTAAAGAACAAAAGTAAACATATTAGAAGATTATGCAAGCACAAATGTCATATTTAAATGATTGAGAACCACTGTAGCAAAATGTCATCAGGATTCACAATACCTTTGCTAGAAAACTAGTTTCATATAATAAAAATATATAACCCTGGACTCATATACCATGAAAACGCAAATAGAAAGACATCCCAATATTTTTCTTCCAAACTTTTTCATAAAAATTGAGCTATATTTTATGACACTCTAAGCATGATGCTATGACTAAAATTGTCTTGCTGAACATCTGCATTGTGATTACTGGAGGCTTTAGCATTTGATGCCAGAAGAAATGCAACTCTTACAGAGAGACCCATCTGGAGGAATGTGATGGTGAGTTTTAATCTTCATGCTATACTGCATCAAGGATTACTGATCAGATTCAAAACTTCACAATGTGTACATTCATTCAGACCAAATTAGAAAAACTAAAAATAAAAAAGAATATCATATAGCCACAGGAGATGTTTTAGAGTAGGCGACTATCTCATAGTCTAAAGTTTCTATGTGGTAGACATTTCATCAAAATGAACAGAAGTTCTCTTGTACTGGGGTATTATTGATATTTCTGAGTATAGGAGAATGTGATGGTTTCTAAAAGCAGGCTCCAAATAATGTGCTATGAGATAAAATCTGTGTTCATTAACTCACTTGCTCCGTGTGCCACTTTCTTCCTTTGAAGCCAAATGTAACAAATAGAGTTCTCTTGTAATAGGTTTTGAACTGATGAAATAATAGGGACAATTATGGCTAATATCATGGACATAACAACAAGTCCAACAATGCTCTTGATTTTTGTTTTCAGTAATGATATAATTATTTCAAAGTTGCCCTAAAATTTAAATAATAAAAAATTACAATTTCAAATTCATTACTAATATTTTTTGCTAATATTAAAGTTTGTAGGAAGAGTAGACTTTTGGAGTCCTTTTGGGGTTATCATCTCTCATTTCTTTGAATTTATCTGTCAATTTTCCTTAATTGTTTGTATAAATTTCCTTTAATTAAATGACAGATATGGTACCATGGAGTTTTACACAGTTGCCATCATATTTCTACAAGTGAAATAGTATTCCTAATCTTAGAGATCATCATCGATCATCATCAGGATTCTTTTCAACATTAATCATATTATTTATAACATTTTCATTCACTTATATCTCCTTAGTAGCTTTCAAATCTTTTGACTGACAATTCAGTAATAAATATATTTCATAGGGTACTCTAGAAGACACATTTCCATTTTACCACTTGGATAATAACTTCCCACCTTTTCCTACTCTCCTTTCTTTTCATCCCTTTCCTCCCCAACCCTTTAGTTCCATTCATTCTCTTTCATATATTACTTCATTACACCTGCAGCTCCTGTCATCCAATTCTAGCTTATTTTAATCACTTAGGCACTTTCCCCCATTCTTATCTATAATATTTTTATCCTCACACATTTACATTTCACATTGTAAAATTCTAGACTATACCTTTAAGTTGATTATACACTCAATAAAGAAATCTATTTTCACATTCTGTAAACAATCACTCTCTTCCTCCTTGAGTTTGGATCTGTGCTAAATTTATCTTTAACCTTCTATAATTCAATAATGTTTATCATGAACTCTTCCATAAACAAATACATTCAGACAGTTATAAAAAAGACTAATTTATTGATGCATTTTATATAATAAAATATCAGATTAAATGGCTAATTCCTTTTCAAGTTTACAGGAATATTTTGTTTTGTTTACACTGATGTATACAGGGTGAATAATATACATAAAATTATGAAGTCAAGGAATAAGGAAAAATTACATAACCTTGAAATATTATTGTTAACTGCAATTTTTCCTATTCATCCTTCATGCTAGTGACTCACAATGGCTGAATTATTGATGTACATTTTTCAGTTTTTGCTCTTCCCATAAAATGATCATTAAGAAATACAATATTTTTCATTTAACTCATTCAGTCATGAACCAAGAGTATTATAATGGTCAATTAAATTAATATTTTATTATACTTTATAAAATATACAATTGAAAATGGATTGTAAAATGTTCAACAAATATTTTGATATTGCCAAAAATATTTTTCATACATTGTTAGAAGTCATTTATTCCAAAATTATAAAAAATACAAATTTGAAATTAAGCTTGAACCATTAACATGTGCTTTTAATGACCTACTGTCAAAATTAAGAGATCACATCTAGTGAAAATAAGTTTTATCTTTATGTCATGAACAACAATTGGTTGGATCACATATGCACAAATCCCATGAATAAATGTCTCACTGATTAGCAGTGTCTGGGGTAGAAGATCATATGGGATATCAAATACCATGAGAAACATAGCTCCTTCTGAAGGGTAACTGGCGATGGGCAAGCCCTACCTTGGATATGAGCATGACTGCAACAGAGAGCTAGAAAAGCATAACAACACTGGAGGTAATACTTATTCTAGCTTCTCTACAGTTTGAAGTTCATAAGAGTATAAGTCCTTACTGTGGTGTAGTCATCATTGTAATTAGTTCCAATCTTGATATAAATTTACAGGAACCTGTTGAATAATATATAGAGTTTTTGTGGGGTTCTCTATGGTGAGGATTCAATGGAAAATGGAATAAGACAATCTCACTCCTAGTTCAGGTGCAGCATTAAGTAAAACTGTTACTTCTTCCTGGAAGCTGTGATAGCTTGAATGCATTCAGCAAAGGCTATTTTATGTTGAACTTCCAAAATGGTGGTGTTTGAATATCTGATATAATACATATTTTGTCATGGAGTACCACCAACCTGATGGACTAGTATAGTTACCATGGCAACAGATAACTAATAAACAGGATGTCTGATGCTCTCTCACATAATCTCTTTCTCACAGTCTTCTACCATGAAATGGTACATCAAGACAGAAATATAATAACCTGAGCCTATTTCATGTTTTAAGAAAAATATGAAGATATTGATTTTAATGAAGTATTCTCTTCAAAAGTTTTCAAAGTATACTCTGAAACTAAGCTGTATTAAAAATATTTCTTCATTAAGAGATTATCTCATATATAACTTGAGAAGTGAGAAGGAATATTAAAATAGATTATCCTCCTTATGTGGAAGTATATTATCTAATTTGTATTAGTGAAAGAAAAGTTCCTGAATATGCAATAAGATATATTTCTGTTGATCAATCAGAACTTTAAATACCCACTTGATTTAGATTTGCAAATGATAAAGTAATAATTGAGAAGAACAGAATAAAGATATATGAGTAAGTTCAATTTATTAATAATGGATGCCAAAATTATAATAAGACACTGGTTTAGAATTCTGGTGCTGGTATTTGAAATAATATTAATCACATTTGCATTTTTAAAGATTGAAACAAAGGAAAAATCATACATTATCCAAAAGGGTTGGAGAAATAAAGTAGTTATTCATTTTGATGAGTAATACTGTTCAGGAAATAATCCAAGTTTCCAAGTACAGTTGAAATTTAGTCATATCTAAGATGGTTTGACAAGGAAATGTGTATACACAAGACAGAATATAAGTATTTTGAGTTTATTATTCTGGAATGTATTTAAGAAATAAATGAGGGACAATGCCAAAACTTAATCAATCGAGATAATTACCTGGAAGTCATTTAAATAGCTTTGTTTGTTTGCTTGCTTGCTTGTTTATTTATTTATTTTGGGTGAATGAGAGAGGTCTTGTGATTTATTAATATTAAACATTTAGTTGACAAAAATTAATGTCACTGCCATTTGAAATTCTAGTACAATGTCTATATCATAGATTATTCCAGGATTCCTACAATATCTAGAGGATTATAACAAGGAGCCTGTATTTTTATTAACTCCAGGAGCCATATTTGCGAGAAAGATTGACAATTCAGCAAAGGCAGAAGGGTGTGAATTTGAAATGCCCTCAGTGACGATGGAAGATGTTCTTTTCCTTATCTTCCAGATAGAACACAGAGCAGAGACTTATGGGAGAAAAATGGAAGGGTTGTCCTGCCTCTGGTTTCTGGCCATCCAGGCAGTGTCAGTCATGGACTTCCACTTGTGGAGGGGGCCTTAAGTTTTATTAGTCATTGACTGGCCTCTCCCACAAATTCTGCACAACCATTATCCCAGTACATCAAAGAAGCAGGAGAGATTCTAAGTTGATGGTTTTGTGGCTGGGTTGATGTCCCAATCCCACTGCTAGCAGCCTTACCTGGTTATAGAAGATGGCTAGTTTGGGCTCCATATCTTCTGTTACTAGGAGACTTTGATAAGGTCACTCTTACTGATTCCAGGGAGTTTCCACTGCACTAGACATTTACAATACCACCCCAAATGTTCTGCAATTCCAACTGTTTCTCCACGTACTCTCACCCTCTGTACCTCCTACCCCCAGCTGATCCTTACTGTTCCTATCCCAATATGCCTGAGTCACCCTGCAAACTTTATTTTATTTTCCCTTCCCAGGGGTCCTTCCATGTGTCCTCCCTTTTAGAGTTTGCTTTAAAAAATACCTTTGGTGAAGCCTACTTCAAATATAAAGGGTGCTATTTTTAAACATCAAAATAATGTAGCATGAATTGTGTAATTATTAATACAGCAGAATTAACAGATGATGTCTAAGAATATGGTAAAAAATAAAGAATAATAATCTTAAATTTGTTTTTCAATTATTAAAATTTTATATATGAGTACATATTTGGTAAAGATGAAGGGTTGTTTTGAATTTGGCTTTGCTGTGACCTCAGAAATGGCATTTAATGAAGGAGTAATTATTATTATTATTATTATTATTATTATTACTATTATTGTACTGTTTTGGGTGTTATCAGTATCTACGGCAGCCCTTCTGGGCAGCATGGCCAGAAAACCCATTATGTTTTGTCTTCCCCTTCACACGCAGCCTGTACTAATGGGAACCTGCTCTTCTCTGGGCATTCATCCTGACTGAAGGGCTCCAGGTCATTCAAATGTCAGGGATCAGCTGGATTTATCTATATACAAAAAAAAATCATATGAAAAGAAAAAGGAAAGGAAAGAAAGAAATGAAAGGAAAATATATTTCTTTGAGAAGGAAGAAAGGAAGACAAAGGAATTGAAAACATTGTTAAATTTTCCTTTCATAAAAAATGTTAACCATATTTTCAGTTAGCTCCAAACATAATCGACAATAAATTCTCAAACTTTACTTCAATAAGGTTCATTTGAATGAATACTGAAATATGGTTTCTTTTTAATTATATACCCATCACTGTGAACTTCTAAACAAGCCACCTTCATGAGGAACATGTATAATGTGACACTTTGGGAAGAAAATTGTGTGTCACTATGATCACTGTATTCTAAGTGAGAACATAGTTCAATGAGGATGTAGTTCTAATATTCACTATGCCCCAACATAACAGAAGAACCAAAGAAAACATCCCTAAGTATATAGTATTTAAGAAAATCTTCTATACTGAAAAGGTAAGGAAAAATCAAACATATAAATTTTTAATAGTTTGATGGGGAAATGTCTTTCTGTATGATGTGAATATGTGTTTCTCTGATTGTTGATAAATAAAGCTGTTTGGCCTATGGCAAGTGGGAAATTAAAAAGGAGAGACAGGAAGAATGTGGAGGGAGATGCCAGCCTGCCGTCCAGAGTTCAGCATGTAATGGCACACAGGTAAAGCCTTGTAACACATGGCGACATATAGATTAACAAAAATGGGCTGATTTTAAGTGTAAGAGCTAGTCAGTGGGAGAGATTTGTCCTGACCACTGGCAGGCCTGGACACAGGAAATCTTCCAAAAACAATTATTTTCTATTTTATTCATACATAAGACAACTTAAAAAAAATACTCTAGGATTTCATTTTTCTATACTTATAAGCATAATTTCACAGTAAAAGAGGCTATTGTACAATACATTACAAGCTATTCTGCTGCTAAAGGGACTTATTATTTCACTAGCTCCCTTTGAGAAGTGAGAAACACGGCCAATTATTTCAATCCAAGTAACCTTAGTATTGTACTTTGTTGCTGTGGTTTTTCATGTCATACTGGGGAATTTGGTGACTTCTTTATGGCAGGACAACCAAAAGTAGCATCTTTTTCTAAGTAGGAGCTGAGAGACAATGAATAAATTTAGAGTATAGTTCAAAGTAGTCATTCTCTTTGCAATGTTTCAATTAATTTAATAGATAGCAGAGATAATCATTAATTGTGATTACAATTACAGATTTGGTATAGATAGCCACTTTTGTCCTATGTAAAAACTAAGGATTATTTTTGAACTTTAAAATAGCTGTACTTATAAGTAGTGGTTCCACAGGCAAAGGAACCCATAATTGGATTTTCTTTGTGATTATACAATTTCATACCTTTAAAAATTTTATTTAACAAAGAAATACACAAATTTTTGTTTAAAACACTTGAAAGTTTTATTTGTGAATGGATAAAAAAAGTTTAGTATATATTCACAATGTAATATTAAGTGTTATCTATCATAAAGAAGAATGAAACAGTCAGGCCACACCAACCAGAAGAACAAATAGGCTGGTCATTCTCAGAAGGGATCTTCCCCAACCCTCAGTTTGATTACCACAGACCCAATCTGCCTCCCTCACTCTATCACTCTCCTCCCCACTTCCCACCAATGTGACCAGTTCCTGGCACCAAAATCAGCGTACATCCTCTGCTCAAATGCAGGCTACATCAGTCAGAAAAACAAGTAGTCAAACTCAGCCTGAGACTTTGATAGACTAAAGACTATGCCAGCCTCCACAACTTCCAGTAGGCTGTCTGCCCATGGAACCTCCTCTATTATTTCAGCATCCAACCCCTACTATCCCCAGCCCTACTCCCCCTGCATCACCTCCTAGCCCTCAACTTGTGAGGAAATTGGGTGCTAGACCATAAGCCATGTCAGCCACCAGAAGTCCTGGTCATCCATGTCCATCCCCCTCAGACCTCCTCAATCTCTTGCCTCCCCATCCTAAATCCCCTCCTTCTAATAGCTCTGTCTCAGCCACAAACTTGAGCAGAAACTCCATGCCCCAAAAAAGGTTCCTCTAGGACCCAGACATAGGATACCTACTAGCAGACACCCACCACTCTTTCAGTACCCCCCAAGCCTGTCCCCAATCTTCTGCCTACCTTCTTCATTGCCTTATCCCAGCACCCACATCAGGTAGAGGCCCATTCCTCAAAAGGATACTACAGAGACCAGAAGACTAGAGAGGAAACAGAAATCAACGAACAAAATACCCATCCAAAAAAAGACAAACATAGACATTGGCACCAAGATGTATAATCACCCCAAACCCAGATGCCTGGATGACAGCTTAAGAACATGACCAATAACAGCCAGGGCAATATGGTATCAGAGCCCAGCTAGCCTGGATGTTCTAAATAAGATTAAACACAAGAAAAATAAGTCTTAAAACCAACTTTACAGAATAAAAAAAGTCCTTAAAAAGGAAGTGAATAAATCCCTTAATGAAAGCCAGAAATGATAAATATTGAGCGAAATGAATAAATCCCATTAACAAGATTAACTAAAAAAATCAGTAGTCCTCCTATATACAAATGACAAAGGGACGCAAAGAACAGGGAAATGACACCCTCTACAGTAGCCACAAATAATATAATATACCATGTGGCAACCATAACCAAGAAAGAGAAAGACATGTATGACAAAAACTTCAAGTCACTAAAGATCAAAAATGAAGTAAATATCAGAAGATAGAAAGACCTTCAACGCTGATGGATCTGTAGTATTAACATAGTAAAAATGGTCATCTTGTCAAAACCTACATACAGATTCAAAGCAATCCCCATCAAAATGCCAACACAATTCTTCATAGACCTTGAAAGAAAAATACTCAATTTCCTTTGGAAAAACAAAAGAAAAACCAGGATAGCTAAGACAATCTAGAACAATAAAAGATCTTCCCTAAGTATCACTATGCTGCATTTAACGCTGTATTATAGAACTATAACAAAAAACACGTGGTATTGACATAAAAACAGACATGTTGATCAATTAAATCAAATCAGACATCCAGACATAAATCCACACACGTATGGACACCTGTCTTTTTTTTATAAAGAAGCCATAAATACATAATGGAAAAAGGAAATCATCTTCAACAAATGGTCCTGGTCTAACTGGATGGCTTCTTGGAGAAACATCCAAATTGATCCATATTTATCATTCTGCCCAAAACTCAAGTCCAAGGGGGTTAAAGATGCATTGAACCTGATAGAAGAGAAAGTTGGGAATAGTCTTAAATGCATTGTCACAGGAGACAAATTCCTGAACGTACCACAAGTAGCACAGGCACTAAGATCAACAATTAATAATTGGGCCCTCATCAAACTGAAATATTTCAGTAAGGCAAAGGAAAATGTCAATAGGAAAAAAAAACAGCAGCATATAGAATAAGAAAATATTTTCACTAACACAACATCTGATAGAGGACAAATATAGGATATATATCAAGAACTCAAAAAACTAGACATCAACAAACCAAATAATCCAATTAAAAATGGAGTACAGATCTAAGTACATAATTCTTAGCAGAGGAATCTCAAATGGCTGAGAAACGTTCAACACCCAACAGGGAAAAAACAAATCAAAACCACTTTGATATTCCATTCTACACCTATAGAAATGGATATGATCAATAACACAAGTGACAGTTCATGTCGGTGAAAATATGGAGCAAGGGGAATACTCTTCCATTGTTGGTGTGAGTTCAAACTTGTACAGCAGTATAGAAATGTGGTTGATATATTGTGTACCCCAATAAACTTATCTGGGGTCAGAGAACAGAACAGCCATAATATTAAACATAGAGGTTAGGCTGTGGTAGCATATGCCTTTAAATCTAGCATTCCAGAGCAGAGATGCATTTGGATCTCTGTGAGTTCAAAGCCACACTGGAAACAGCCAGGCATGGTGACTCATGCCTTTAATCCCAGGAAGTGATGACAGAAAGGTATATAAGACATGAGGACCAGGAACTAGAGCTGGTTAAGCTTTTAGGCTTTTAAGCAGCAGTTCAGCTGAGATTCATTCGGGATGAGGACTGAGAGGCTTCCAGTCTGAGGAAACAGGATCAGCTGAGGAACTGACAAGGTGAGGTGGCTATGGCTTGTTCTGCTTCTCTGATCTTCCAGCATTGACCCCAGCACCTGGCTCCAGGTTTGTTTTTATTAATAAGAACTTTTAAGATTCATGCTACATGGAAGTCAATATAGTAATTCCTCAGAAAACTGGGAATAGATCAACCTCAATACCTAGCTATACATCTCCTGGTAATATAACCAAAGAAGGTTCTGTCCTACTATAGTACACTTGCTCATCTATGTACATAGCATCATTATTCATAATAGTCAGAAACTGGAACAACCTAAATGTCTATCAACCAAAGAATTTTTAGAGAAAATGTGGTACATTTACACAATGGAGTATTACTCGGCAATTAAAAAAAAATGACATCATGAAATTTGCAGGCAAATAGATTAAACTAGAAAAAAATCATTCCTGTGTGTGGTAACCCATACCTAGACAGACAAACATGTTATATACTCACTTATAAGTGGATATTATCTGTGGGGTGAAAGATAATTATAATACAATTTAAACATCCAGAGAGGCTAGGTAACAAGGAGAGCTTGAGAGGGGACACATTGATCTCCCTAAGGAAGGAAAAACAGAATGTATCTTGTTCATCTACTGGGGATGACTGAGGATGGGAACAAGACAGATTAGGTGGGGGATCTGAAGGAAGAGAGTATGAGGAGAGAAGACTGGAGTTTTGGGCATTTGTTGGTAATGTATAAACCAAATGCAGAGAAAACTCCTTGGAATCTCTGGAGGGAAATTCTACCAATGGCTCCCAGTAATTGGGCTATAGAGCATAAGCTAGCCATCTTCTGTAGCCAGGCAAGGCTTCTCCTAGTTGTATTCGCACACCAACCCAAACAATAAACCTTTGACCTACAATCTGTACTGCCTGCAAGCTGTATTGGGGAGAGTGTTGGTGCAGAACTTTTGGGAGTGGCCACCCAATGACTTATCTAATTAGAGGCCTACAACATGAGAGGCAGCCATTGCCCAACACTGATTCAATGGCCAATAACTGAAAATGTCTGAATAGCCCATAGTCCTCGGATATAACAAAACATACTTGCCAAAAATAAAAATTAAAAAGTCAATGAAATAATTCCTATGGATATTCTGCTATACTCATAGATTGGTGCCTATCTCCATAAATTGGTGCCTATTCAATTGTCACCAAAGAAGCCTAATCAAGCACCTGATGGGAGCAGATGCAAAGACTCATAGCCAAATATTAGGTGGAGCTCAGGGAACCCTGCAGAAGCGGCAAGGTAGTCTTTTAGGAACTGGAGTTGTTGAAGACACTAGAAAAACACAGCCCAAAGAAATCAACTATGCAGAGTTCATAGACACTCACGAGACTGAAGTTGTAATCATGGAAACTGCATTGGCCTGCACTAAGTCCTCTGTATATGTGTTATGGTTGTTTGGCTTGGTGCTTATATGGGACTCCGAAGAGTGAGAGAGAATGGATGGGGCTCTGACTCTTTTGACTGCTGCTAGGACCCTTTCACTCTCATTTGTTGCCTTGTCCTACATTGATATGAGAGTTCATGCCCAGGTTTACTGTATCTTGTTATATCCTGTTTGGTTGGTATCCCTGGATGTTTGGCTTTTTCCTAAAGGAAAACTGAAGTGGAATCAATCTAGGGGAGAGGGGAGGCAGTGTGGGGGAATTAGGAGGAGTGCAATGGAGGGAGAGGAAACTGAAGGTGAGATATGTTGTATAAGAGAAAAATAAATGAAATAAAAATTAAAAAGTAGAATGTATTTTTTTAAAGAAAAGGGATGATCATATTAAGGACACTTAATAAAATCAGCTAAATTTAGAATGGCAATCAATGCATGTTTTGTTCATATGCTGAATACAGTTCTTTTTAATGAAATTAATATAGAAAGGGGTCCATTTTGGTAGATATGGGCATAAGTCAGGGGTGCATGGCATATAAAGTGGGCAACTGTAGTGTAAATATGACCAAGGTGTCTTAATTGCACACATAGAAATTTCATAATGAAAGTCATTATTCTGTACAAATAATATGTACTAATAACATAAATAAATGAATAATATGTGGGTTTGGGTTAGGGTATGACATTGTCAAGCCAAAGAAACACTTCACGTAAAATCAACGACTACATGCACCATAGTAGAAAGGATTAGCTCACTATAAGCAATGGATTTTCAGAGTGAAGAATTTACATGGGAATATTTTCTTTTTAGTTGAATTGATACAAATCAAATATGAATATTGCCCCAAACAGAAAACTAATGGACAAACAGCTTTTGGAGCATTTATACTTGTTGAACAGTGAGCCCAAATAGCTCCTCAATCTATCTAAAGTTCTGCTTCCCTCCCTAGTGTATCAATGTGCACTGGAAAATATCTGAAGAAGATATTATGAAATGTTGGTCTTAGTCTTATAAACTCCTGCTTTTTAGTGTAGTATTTCTGCAGGATTATATATATATTGTTATAATGCTGGTGTGTTTTCACTTTTAGTTTTTTAATATTTTACATACTGTTTATTTCTATTGATTGTTGTAGAAATATTGGCCCCAAATTTATTACACATCTCTTTAGGTAGCAGGAATTGCTGACACCATGGAACAAAATAAAATATTATAACTACACATGTTGTAGTGCCAGTTCTGAAGAAGATTAAATTAAACATTCACTAATGAAAAGGACCCTGCAACAAATCTAAGATAAACATTTGTATATTGTCACATGATTGTTACTCCTTAGAATAAATATGGACCATGAACTGAATCTTGCAGAGAACTAAGAGTCAAGTGTCTTTCTCCTCAGCTTATGAGTAAATTAATTTGAGTTTTCTAGTGTTTTGACATAAAATCTCCACCTGAAGCAGAATCAAATGACCATTAAAGTCATATGGTGAAGCTTGATGCATAAAGCTATTTCTATCTCATTCTCAAGTGTAAATTTTAAAAGTATTAGAAAGAAATCATAAATATATATCAATTTATGATGGATCAACTAGGTATGTAAAGGAAAATTAAAATAGCAATTTTGATATATGAATGAAATTAATATTATAAGTAATGATGAATGAAGTTTCAGAGAAACAAAGGAGATTAAAGTGTATAAAAATAAGTGATAAGGGATACATCCAAAGAGAAGCTTATAGAAATATATGAATGGGTAATATTTAAAGTATACAAAGGAAATGAATATGCCCTTAATTGAGCTAATATCAGAGATTTGCAATGTCAAAAAACAAAACATATGAATGATAATGCACTCTATGAAGTGATGATAAATAACAATGTTTAAAAACTTACGTTAGATCTTAAGTCACAAAATAAAGAAACATAAGAAATATAAGCAGAAGGAAATCCACAGAGTCATATCTTTGTTAGTGGGAAAGTCAAGTATAAATAGGTAAAAGTAGATAATGAGGACACATTATGTGAAAACTGGAAGAAAAATGTGAACGCATTTGTACACAGAATGCAGTGATGTCACATGACAAAGAATTGGCATTCTGAAAATGTTAAGTGGCAATAGTTATGAATGTAGCATGCTACAAGCATAAGCATACTTCAGCGGTGAAGGCAAAAACAGAATGCAGAACTCTTTGTAAGTAATGTTACCTAATTTTTAAAAAAATGAGAAAATATTTTTAAAAAATGCTTTTAATACAGCCCTAAACATACACAACCAAGGAAGAAACACATATTTAAGCAAACCTTTCAAGCTGCAATAGGAAAAGGAAATAGGTGACCGTGAAGAAATATTAGCAAGCACTGCAGAAGTTCTGGGCAAATGTGACAAAGAAACACCATTCCTTTCCCCACAGTCCCTAGGCAATTGCATAAATACACTCAGGTGAAGGAAAGACATGAAGAATTTGTTATATACCTTGACCAGCATTTTGAAGATATTAAATTCTGACTGACAGGTCAAGGGTTAATTACCACCACCACCACCACCACCACCATCACCACCACCACCAACATCTACTCTTTGTGTAGAGGCTCTGCCAAGTTAATTCATATTCTGATTACATTATCTCTGCCTGATGACAAAATGTCAGATCCATGCTGACTGGGGAAAAGTGATCCATCGGACTCTAACAGTCCTATTCCTTTGCCTTCCCTAAATCAATGGACATGGACATTATTCCAAGCGCAGTAAGCACCTTTCCTGAAATAGTATATCACAGATAGTTTTCACGTGCCCAGACACTTTATGTCAGTGAAGAAAACCATCCAAGTGAATACAAAGATTACAGTTTGGGAAACTCAAGCTTATGGAATGAGCACATTAAGATTTTGGCAATAACTATCTGCCCCTTTGGCCAAGAAAAACAAAGTTCATTTAAAAAAAAAGCCTAGTCTGGTGTAACACAAATCTTAGAAGGTCTTATTAATAAAAAAAAAAAACCTGGAGCAAGGTATTGGGGTGAAAGCTGAATGATCAGAGAAGCAGAACAAGCCACAGCCACCTCACCTTGCCGATTCCTCAGTTGATACTGTTTCCTCAGACTGGAAGCTTCTGAGTCCTCATCCAGAATGAATCTCAGCTGAACTGCTGCTCAAAAGCCTAAAAGCTTAACCAGCCTAGTTCCTGGTTGTCACCCGTTATATACCTTTCTGCTTTCTGCCCTCACTTCCTGAGATTAAAGGTTCACTTCTTGGGATTAAATGTGTGAGTCACCATGCCTGTCTGTTTCCTGTGTGGCTTTTAACTCACAGAGATCCAGATAGATCTCTGCCTCCCAAGTGATAGGATTAAAGGTGTGTGTGCCACCATTTTCTGTCCTCTGTATCTAGTGGCTGTTCTGTTCTCTGACGCCAGATAAGTTTATTTGGATGCACAATGTTTTGGGGAACATAATATAACCACACTCTGGGATCAACTCAAACTAAATATATTTTATTCAAAAATTTACACCTTGCTGGCAATAAGCTTGAACTTGAGTAGATTAAAGTAGAAAAAATTTAAACCAAGAACAATTAAAATCCTATATCCAGATGGATTCCTTAGTGAATTCTGTGGCAGATTCATAAAATACTGATATGCATACTTTATGCATTTTTCAAAAACTAAAAGAGCCAACCAACTAATCCTATGAATAGACATTTGCATCAATGAGGCATGAGACATAATAAAAAAACAAACAGACAAACAGAAAATCTACATATAAGTTTGCTAGAAAAATCCTCAATAACATTTTCCCAAATTGAATTCATCTCTTTATGTAAGCAAATATACAGAACACATGAGTTGCATTTGAGAAATTAAGACTAGCTAATATATAGGAATCAATATAAAATACTTTATTGACACAATCCACATGATTATTATAAAAGATCCAGAAAAAAATATTTTGCAAATCCTAAATTACAAATTCTTGGTTGACTAAAGCACTCTAAAAATTAAAACTGTGAATGAGCTTCATTAATACAATGAAGGACATTTCCAAAATGTCCGTAAAGGATAATTTCTGAATCTTACTATCTAAGATCAGGGACAAGATGAAATCTCCTGCATTATTATTTCTTCTTGATTCTGTACTGAAGTCACTAGACAACGTAGTTCATGATTTAAATTGGATATGAAAAAGTAAATTTGTTGCAATTTATAGATGATCAGGTAATAAATAGAAAATCCTAAAAATTTCATTAAAGTACCTGGAGAAAAAGTTCAGCACAATTTTAGAGCACAATTAATATACAAAATATCTTTCATTAGACTTAACACTCTTAAAACTAATTCAATACAACGTTACTTACAATATCATCAATGATAATATATCAAAAGTTCATTCTCAATGATCAAGTTGGCTTCATCCCAGAGATGTAGTAATGATTCTACATAAATAGGTAAATGTTATCCACCATACAAACAATCTGTAAACAACAACAGGGGATGTTTAGATGCAGAAAAATCCTTTGACAAAAATCCAACATTTCATGATAGAAGTCCTGGAGAGATTAGGCTATAAGATATGTAATTCAACAAAATAAAGACAGTTTACAGCAAGCCTGTGACCATCTTCAAAGCAATTCCACTAAATTAGGGACAAGAAAAGTTTGTCAACTCTCTACATACCTATTCAATATTGTACTTGAAGACTTAACTAGAGCAACAAGACAAGAGAAGGATATCAAGGGAATATAAATTGGAAAAGGAGAAGTCAAAGTATTGTTATCTGATAGTATACAAAAGTGACACTTTCAGCAAAGTAGCAGGATACATGATTAAGTCACACAAATTAACAGCCATCCTATATATAAAAAAATTAGACTGAGAAAGTAATCAACCCTTTTCACAATAGTCATAAAAAGATCTTAAGTAAATTTAAGACTTTGAAGAAATTGAAAAAGATACCAGAAGATGGAAAGTTCTCTCATACTCATGGATTAGTAGGGCTAATATTGATCCTCTTACCAAAAGCAATCATCAAAATTCCAACACAATTCTTCATATATCATGAAAGGACAATTTCCAGCTTCATATGGAAGCACACACACACACACACACACACACACACACACACACACACACACACACATCCATACACACAGAAACAAAGCAAAACCCCACAAAATCAAACCAAATAAATGAGGTAACCAATAAAATAAAATAGGATAGCTAAAAACAATCCTGTTATCAAGGAACTGCTGTAGGGATCAACATCTACAAAACATCTACAATTTCAAGTTGTACTACAGGGCTGTTGCACTAAAAAAAAACCCAGCTTGTTATTAGCACAAAAAACAAAAATCAGACATTGATTGATAGAATCAAATTAAAGACATGGACATAAATCTATACAACCATAGACACTTGATTTTTGATAAAGAATCCAGAAACATATACTGGGGGAAAGATGACAAATTCAGCAAATGGTGCAGGTCAAATTGCATGGCTGCACGTAGAAGAATGCAAATATAGTCATACATACAACCTGCATAAAATGCAAATCCAAATGGATCAAAGCTCTCAACAGAAGATGAGGTACACTGAATCTAATAGGAGGAAAAGTGGGTAATATCCTTGAACTCATCGAGACAGGAAAAGGCTCCATGTACAGAACAGCATTAGCACAGGTACTAAGATCAACAATTAATATATCACGTATCATGAAAATGAAAATCTTATGTAAAATGAAGGACACCATGATTAGAACAAAGTGGCAGCCCAGAGAATGGGAAAAGATTTCTACCAACTCTACATCTAAGACAGAGCATATATCCAAAATATACACAGAACTAAAAAGCTGGATGTCAAGAAAACAATGGGGCACACAGATTTGAGCAGAGGGTTCTCAAAAGAGGAAAACAAATGGCTGAGGAACACTTAAAGAAACATTCAATACCCCTAGTCATCAGGGAAATGCAAACCCAAATTACTTTGAATTTCATCTCATACCAGCCAGAATTGAAAAGATCAATAAAAAAAATGGTAGCTCATACGGACAAGAACATGGAATAAGGAGAACACTCATCCACTGAGGGTGGAGCAAAAACTTAACAACTATTATGGAATAAGTGTGGTGGTTCCTCAGAAAAATGGGAATTTATCTACTTCAAGAACCAGCTATATCACTCTTGGGTACTCAAAGAACTCTTTATCCAACTACAGAGACACTGACTCAGGCAGATCACTAATGACAGAAATTGAAAATTGACTAGATGTTAATCAATGGATGAATAGATAAAGTAAATATGGTACATTTATACAATAAAATATTACTCAGCTGTGAAAAATATGAAACAATGAAATTCCCATTTAAGTAGCTGGTGATGGTTTCACAACATGTGCCCACGGTTGGGCATGTTTGCATATGGCCGCGGACCTGAACACTTCCGCCTAGCCAGTTCTAGGTCAAGATAGCCATTTCCAGGTCAAGGTGTCTCACGTGACCAGGACCCATGACTTTGCATGGTTATGTAAGAGCACCCAATGTAGCCATGTGATCTATATGCATGTGTGGAGTAGTTATGTTGACCTGTGTACGCACCCACGCTACCCAGCCTTTATAAGCAGGTGCCATATTCCCAGCTTTCTCTCTCTCCTCCTCTTCTTCTTCTCTACACATGTGTCTCCCACAGGCCTGGGCACTCTCTGTCCCTTTCATCTTAATAAAACTCTTATTAGCAGATTCTGTCGTGTTTCGTGACATTTCCTTGCAGGGTAAGAGCACACTAAAATAACAGTTGGAGCTTGAAAGAAATCAATGAGTATGAGAAACTTTCCATCTTCTGGTATCTTTTTCAATTTTTTCAAATCATCCCATGTGAACTAGCTCTGACACAGAAAACATATGATATGTATTCACTTATATGTTGCCAGAAGTTATCCTGTGTCGCACTGCGCCTGTGGTAGGGACAAATCTCTCCCACTGTATCCCAAAGATGCTTAGTCCCAAGTAAACACACAGAGGCTTATATTATTTTCAAACTGGACGGCCTATGGCTCAAGCTTCTCACTTGCTAGCTCCTATAACTTAACCCATTTCTAGTTATCTATAAGTTGTCATATGGCTTTGTGGTTTACCAATACTTTCACATCTTGCTTCTCCTGGCAGCAGCTCACAATGTCTCCCCTGCCTCCCCTTTCCTCTTCCTCTCTCTCCAGTAGGAATGTACTGCCTAAACTTATTCTGCCTCACCATTCGCCAAACAGCTTTATTTATCAACCAATCAGAGCAACATATATTCACAGCATACAGAAAGACATCCCACAGCACTTATATGTGGACAGAAGTTAAGTATATAGTAAGAGACTAGGATTGCCAGACAGATCTCTCTTAGGAAAGAGAAATAGAATAGATACTTATGGATAATGGGGGCAATCAATAAGAGGATCAAATATGGACAGGAAAGACGATTGGGGAAGGAAGGAAGTATGGGGTGAGACAACTGAAATTAAAAGTTATTTTAGGGTTCTATGGGAAGCTAATGTAGTAGAAGCTTCCTAAATTCTATATGTATGTGAAGTTGATCTAAATGAAATCACTAAATTATGGGGGAGAGGAATCCCCAATGCGATATCATCACCAAATTCAGTACCAGGAATAGGTTACAGGTAATCAAGTTGATAGCCAGAAAGTCCAATGATAGCCCCCAAAAACCCAGGCTGTTGTAAAGGCTATAAACTGAGGGCAAGGTCCTACTGCTGAAAATGACACAAAACACATTGATCATGGATCAATCAAAGTGGTGCCTACCTAGAGCTTTCACCCCTGCTGCCTAGTGTTCCTGGTGTCAGAAGGTGCTTTGCACACCACCAAAGAAGAAACATAAACAGCAAATCAGCTACAAACATTTTAATCGAAAATAGTCCCCTGCCAGCAGCATACAAGTGCAATGTTGGCCCAAACTTGTGGAAGTAACCAGCGATATCTGATTGTTTTAGGGAACATTCTATGAAATGGAATGCATACCCAATACTGCTTGGGTTACCAATGGCCTGAGACTGGAGAGTCCAGGGAGCTAGGGGAAAATATAATAATATTGTTTTATAAAAGGCAAGTAGGAATAAAAGGCTTTCTAATGACATTCTGCTCTTCTCATAGATCAGTGCCTTGTTCACCCCTCATCAGAGAAGCTTCCTCCTATATCTGAGAGAAACAAATACAGAGATCTCCAGTAAGACAAGATGCATAGAGCAAGAGACCTCAGAATACTTAGCTCTAAACAAGATGTCTCAATTAAATTCCTCCCCTCAGGGCTCTGGGAAACCTGTAGAAAATGAGGCAGAATGTTAAGGGAAAAGTGGCCACGAAGGCAGCAAGCAGGACATAAGCACATTTGAATGGAAAGATACTGAGGCAGCATGCACAGGACTTTCAGGAGTCTGCACCAGATAGGCTTCTAGAGCAGAAAGGAGAAATGGACACATGTTCTCATCCCTAACCCAGGAAGTCTCTCCAAATGATAGCCATTTGCAAATGAAAGAAATAGTTTTCTCCAAGACAATCTCATTGGGGAAATAAATTATTAATAGTAAGGTACATGTCCAGCAATAAATGGCCAGTAGATATCTAAGTCAATTGAATCTTTGAAGGATCCTTGCCTTACAATGTTGTGCCACGGATTTTTATTTCTTAATAATTATGCTTTTATTTTTAGGTTCTATTTGTTTAAAATCATATATTGAACTCAAAACAGTGATACTAGGTAAGTAACTTCAAACTTCCTCTCACCAATAGACAGGTCATCTATATAAAAACTAAACAGGATAAAGCTAGGGTTTAAAAAATATAAATGAGCCTGACAGACAATCCACCCAAATGCTAAAGAATTCCATTTGAAAGAGTTCTTATTTTCAAAAACTAACTGTAGAGGAATCATACAAACTTCATGTTCTTCACTGCCCATATATGTCAGAACTTCAGGAATCAAGCCATTCTGAATTTTCTGTCTGTTAAGGGCAAAAAGCATCCATAGCTCTGTCTTGGAACCTTAGATAAAAGCCGCAACATCTGAAGGATGGCTGTGAAAAGAATTACATAAGGCATTTCAGAAATCACATTAGAAAATGCCATTTAACTTTCCAAGTAATAATTCGAAGGAAATTCAAATCAGAAATTTAGTCAAGATTGGCTAAATTCTTATTCAAACTAATTAGTTAGTAAGCTACTCTATCCTGCATGAGAAAATTGAGTAAAAAACAAAATTGAAAACTTTCAAAGTGGAAGACAATGGAATTTCTTTTGACATGTATTTGAAGTTCTTACAGGACAAGTATCGAAATAAATTCCAAGCACGTAGTCAGTTGTAGAACATGGAATAATTTTTGTTCTAATTCTCATTAATTTAAAAATTACATGAGCTTGTAAACAAGGAATTAATTTCTTCTTAAAATAATTGAGACTATATAAGGCACTCCCAAGAACAATAAAAGCAGCATGAGGCAAAATCTGTATAGGACTGGTGTCACAAAACTAAAGTAAATAAAGCACAATGCGGAAAATGTTAAACTTATTAATATAAAAATCAGTCTATAAGGCCCATCAGAGTCCAGGAGCTTTCCTCCCTCCTTCCCTCCTCCCTCTTTCTTTTCTTTTTTTTCTCTTTTTCTTTCTTTCTTTCTTTCTTTCTTTCTTTCTTTCTTTCTTTCTTTCTTTCTTTCTTTCTTTCTTTCTTTCTTGCATGGTCTTCATGTTCAAATTATTAGTTACTTTTGCTTCCTACTGTCCATTGATCTATAGTGAAGTTCCTAGCTACTGGCTTCTCTTTGATGAATAGTAAGAAATTTGAATTTCAAGGATTGCTATTTATCTCCACACAAGATGAAAGTAAGTGGAAAGGGCTGAGCAATGTTTCTTAATTAGTGTTTCATGCACTACCTTCCTAAGAGTTAAAGAACTTTGAAGCAAGTTCTGTGTAGAACCTGGATGCATTTCGATTGACATATGGTCACTTAAAAATAACAAAACAAAATGCACAAAATAAAATAAATCTCTAATGGATCCATTTTCTTTAGGGTTACTAATTCTTTTTTGTTTGTTCGTTTGGTTGGTTGGTTTGGTTTTTAGAGACAGGGTTTCTCTATGTAGCTTTGCGCCTTTCCTGGAACTCACTTGGTAGCCCAGGCTGGCCTCGAACTCACAGAGATCCGCCTGCCTCTGCTTCCCAAGTGCTGGGATTAAAGGCGTGCGCTACCACCTCCCGGCTCGTGTTACTAATTCTTAAAGAGGTATGTTTGATTAGCTTTTTATTGTTTTTGACTACAGAGATGAAAATCAAAGCCTTTTGTATTTTTAAAAGTGAATTAATTATTTAATATTATATTATATATTTGTATATGTGTGCCTGAGCATGTGAATACGTATCACATGTGTATTATTGTATCTAGAATGCAGAAGAGATTGCTGAATACTCTAAAAATGGAATTACAGATGTATTTAAGCTACTTGATGTGAGTGATTGGAACTGAATTTGGGTCCTTTTCAAGAACACAAAGTCCTCTTAACCAAAGAGCCTTCTCGTTCACAAAGCCTGTTTTAGAAGGTGCCAACCAAAGTTTCCCTTGTTGGTAATTGTTTATGCTCTTTTGGTCATTTACTCAGTTGTAGTTTTTTTGCTAAATACTGCATATATATGTATGTATAGAGAGATGTTATATTTCCAGTTGAATATGTTGAGATCTGTTTTTATTTCCATTTATATCACCTGGGCAATATTAGTATTTACTGCTAGAAAAAAAGAAATCCTGTGAAATTACATTCTAAAGAATACATAATTTGTTAATATACTCATCTTGTGTAAATGAAATTAAATTGATCTGTCAAACAATGTGCAATGCAAATGATTCAGACTCCTAAATTTGGTAAAATATTGTTGCTTGTATTTTTTTTATATAAAACCAATACGCATTTGTAATAATTTAGTATTTTTCTTACCAAACCACAATCAGGTATTATAGACTCTAGTGGAAACTTTAAGTAGCATGCATATGAAAATATCAAAGGAGAAAATCTGTCTTCTAGGAATTCTGGAGTAATTTATTAACACCTGTAACAAGAATTGTTTGAAGTTAACTAGGGATATAAATTTAGAATTTATTTATGTTCTGATGATAATAATTATCCCTTATTCATGAGAAATGTTTTATGATCCACAAGGATATTGAAGCCTATAGATACTCAAAGCACTTACACAAAGCGGGACATTTACATATAACATAGTCACATGTTCCCCTATATATCGCTAAGCATAAATAATTTGTTATAAATAGCATGTGTAAAAAGCTTAATGCCCTATTTTAAAGTACATTGTAGATGACAATTCAAAGTCTACACAGGGTCAATATTGATAAAATTATCAAAATAATTGCCTGCATTAGTTTGAATGCACAGATGTAGAATCAGTAGCTCTACAATGTTCCTTTTGCATTATCTGCTTTTTCAGGTTAACTAACTAGATATTAATAAAACCCAGCATTAATTAAATTGAATTAATCTTTAATGACTAAGGACTTTATTTAACATAGAACCAAAGCTAGTTGCTCTAAGAGAATTTTGTTAACATGAAGTTTGTACTCCAATGAAGGAGGAGGGTGTGGATGATGGTGATGAGGCTCACAATGATAGACTTTTACAATATAAGTAAAATCAAAATTCAAGGAGATCAGGACAAAAGAGGGGATGATTAATAACAATCATCTGTGGACTGTGGACAAGTGTGTGTTTTTTATTTTTATATGATTTAGGGTTGACTAGTCATTAATAGGTTATTAATTCTAATCACTTGGATGAATATATATGCACTATTGTATCATTTGAAGAGACACAGTACCTGACAGGCTTTACATACAAATTTGAAAAATACAAAGCTGTCAAGAAGAACTTCAAAAGACTCAAAATATTTAGAAATGTTTTTCAACCTTCCTTGAAAATCTTCAGTAATGTCGAGACTGGAATTTCAGAACAAATACATTTCTATTTTCTGTTTATTTTTAAGGAATAATTTTTATCATTATAGGAAAACATTTTGGGGACACTAAAAATATTTTTAAATCAAAATATAAATTCAATATTTATTCCTTTGACTTTTTTTTACTTTTGAGATTATAATATTACATTTTTCACTTCCCTTTCCTCCCTCCAAATCTTCTCATACACCCTCTTGGCTTTTCATATATTATAGTTTGATCATTTTTCCTCCCCAATTCTTCTCAGAACCTCCTCATGCATTTTTAAAGATTTTTTATTTTTATTTGATTGTATAAATAATTTCTGTATGCATGTATGTGCCTGAGGCAGCTATAAGAGATTGGATTCCATTTAATTGGAGTTACAAATGATGGGTGAGCATTTATGTAGGTGCTGGAAATTGAACCAGGGTCCAGAGAAATTAAGCCAATAATCTTAACCACTAAATCATTTCTCCAGACCCTTAAGTGTGTCTTTTGCACCATCTTAAAAACTGTGTACCTAAAATTTTAAACGACTTAGAATTGCAATAAAGTTGTCTCAAATTATACTGAGAGGTTTCATTTCAAATTCCTTACATGATATTCCCCTTAACCATTCTTCTGTTTATTGGCATCTAGTGAATAATGGATGAAGGAGTGAATAGTAGAGGATGAGGATGACCAGTTATGTTATGTTTATACATGAAAATGGCACACATTTTGTATAATTACTGTGTGCTGATACAGTGTAATTGAAAAGCATCCTTACATGGGCAAAACCATAATCTTACATAAGGACTTTGAATGTAAAAATCTTCTATTTAATTATTTTTTATTAATTCAATAAATATTCAAGTATGCTAATCTGAGTACTAGGCTTTTTTAATTGATTGTCATATTTTGTGTCTATTTGTATATCCTATGTAATTGATTTATTGATGATGGAATTTATTGTTCCTCTGAATTCCTTACTTGATCATAAAATTTATAGATATTTCAAAAGTGTGAGGACTCATGCCTTTGGTCCATTCATTGAGAAGCTAGAGGCTATCAGATTTCTATGAGTTTGAGGCAAGCCTGATCGGTGTAACTTGTTCCAAGACAGCCAAGGCTACATAGTAAGACAACATCTTATAAATAAATGAGCAAACAAATTATTGATATCCATGAATTTAACATGTAAGGCATTAATATGTATAAGAACAGGATCATCATAATTCATTCTCCTTAAAAAGAGTATTAGACATTTTGTTTAGTGTTTTGGTATTCTAAGTATCAATATACTTATCAGTTATATTTTTAGTTAGTAAATGTACCTTTTCAGAAACAAATATTCTAATATTTTGTATGTTTAAAATTTATCATTATTTCTAGAAGGTTGGTAACTCACACAAACATACATAGCAATAAGAGATTTGATATGATAGTGTTAAGAACTGAGACAATTGACAAGTGAGAATGTAGTCAGGGCTCTTCCCTCAAGCCTGTAAAAGAGACTTGACTATCCTTTCATTTTGAGGAGACACTTTCAGTTTGGTCTTCCTCCACCTTCGGCTCTTATGATCATTTGATATGTTCCTCCATGATTATCCCTGAGCTTTGGTGAAGAATTAATATACATGTCCCATTTATAGCTAGACCCTCCACAAGCATTTATTTTCATAACTTCAACAAGTTTCAAATTGCTGCCTTAGCCACCATCCACTGCACAATGAAATTACTCAGACAACATCTGAGAGAAATTCAGTAATCTGTATGTACTGAGACAGGAATGCAGAGAGCTGTTTGATATTCTGTCTATGTAGTAAAATGATAAAATTAGGTTCAGAAGCCTGTGAGCTCCCTTATGGTGTGATTTAGGATAGTCTTGCAGTACTAGACATGCCTTTCCTCTTGCAGATTGGACCTTTAAATTCAATCAGAAAACAGATATGTGGTATGAAATCTAGCCAATAAGGAAAAATGCATCCTATCAGTACCAAGTTAATTTCTCCATATCCAGTGACTAATGTGTATAATATCTTCAGCAATAGAGACCTCTGGTAGGCAACTAAACAAATGGTAGCAACTGGTGTTGTTTTGGGGATTTGAGGGACACCCTTAACTAAGTACTTGGCACGGGAATTTTATTTGATAACCTATCATTTCGTGGAGGACCTTTATTCCCTATGTAGGATTACATCAATTAAACTCTTTCATATTTAGCATGATGACTTAAAGTATTGAAGGATTAAAACAGATAGGGTTAATCATAATCATAAATAAACAACACTGCCATTCTGTGAAGACTCATTACATTCCAAAAATTTATTTATTAATGTACATATATAAAGCCTACATTTAAATGTACAACTGAATGTAAGAACTAGAATCAGGAAAATAATTTTACCCATAGAACATCTATTCTACTTCCCTAGCCCCCTGAAAAAGAGCTGGTGCTGTGAATTCTGAAATTTTTTTCATTCTTTGTTTGAAATTTTTCAAAATGAATTCAAAATGCACATGTCAAGTTTTCAAGTACTCGTGAAGTGAGTAGCAGGAGGTGCTACATCTTGACTGAGGACAAAATTACTGAGGCTTAACAACTTACACTTCACTTTTCCCCTTGAGGTCCTTCCAAATCCTGATTCCTCAGAGTTAGAAGCCAAAGAGCTTGGCAACGGGTGAATGCCAGGATGCAGAGAAACCAGCGTAGCATTTAGTGATTTTTATGAAAACAGGAAAGAAGGAAAATGAAATTTAAAGTCTAAAAATTATAAATTGGATTTTGAGATTGGCTTCCTACAGAGACATAATTTGTGAATCCCAGATGTGGGAGAGAAGAGATGTGTGGAATCTGACTGTAACACAGTCTGGATTTCCCCTCAAGTTCTTTCCCAATTCAATTCAAATTGTGCAGTGTAATGAATGAGAAAAAAATCTTAATGAAAGGCAGATGAAATGATTAATGGGTGTTTTGACAGTCTAGAAAGTACTTAATGGGTCTGAGAAATTGGAATTTAGAAGCAAGACCATCATAATGAGGCAAAGCACAAAATGTACCTAGAACTCTATATAAGAAAAGCCAGTCCTAAGCAGATTAGTTCATTGTGGATTGAAGCAGTTTTTTTTTTTTTTTTTTCCCTAGATCTAGAAATTTGCCAGAGGAGTGAGAAGAGATCATCTGGGAGAAATAACATTATGTAAACCACTGCTATGGCACATGGCTTAGTTTTCAACATACTGGTAAGTAACAGTAAGTACTCTCAAGGAAGAATCAAGACCAAATAACTTTAGGTAATATTTGGTACCTAAAACAGGTAACAAAAATAAGAAGGCCGAGAACCACTGAACTAGACTTAAACTCAGAAATAACCATGATAAAATTACAGAATGTTTAATAATTAATCTTTTTATTAGATTTAGAATCAACATGGAAACAAATCCAGGGCTTAATGAAAGTGTTTCAGAAAGGTTTATCTGATAAAGAAAGATCCACAATGAATATGAACTGAGATCTTAGGCTGAATAAAAAGCAGTGAAAGAGAATGCCAAATGAACTGCATACTTCTCTGCCTCCTGACCATAGACACGAGGTAAACACGGACTTCATAGACCTACCACCATGCCTGCCTACCATTTTAAATTCTCTCTTAAATTGTGAGCCAGAAAAAAATCCTTTTTCAACCAAGTTGAAGTTACTGTGTCAGATATTTTTGTCATAATGACATGATAAGTAACAAATACACAAAGCAAAAAAGCATGGTTATTTTGTAAAAATTCACAATTTTGCAAGTTCTATTGAAGAAAACTGTGATTCCAGAGAAAAGATTTTCAAAAAAAATACTGCTCTATAATTTTGAAAAGTGCCAAAAGACACCGTGACATGTTCAAGAAGTAGATACTCTCTATTTATGATACATATAAACTTAAGCAAACTGTAGTAAAAATGATAAAATTCCAAAATTTAAAGATAAACTTTAATGGAAGAGTGATGATTATGCTGCCATGAACAATATAATTTGTTAACTTATTAATTTTTCAATCTTTGAAAAACATATAAAATAGATAACCATCCAAAAATCCATGCACAGGGAAAATCTTATTATTGAAAAAGACACAAAAATGAATAGCCAATGAACATTCATCATTGGAAATCACCTACTAAAAGTAAAACATATATGTTTTATACACCAGAAAATAAGTATATCAGAATGCCTTGTAGCAATGTAGAAATTAAATAAAGGTCAAGATGGCAACTCTATAGGAGAATTTAATGAATATCCATTGTGGACACTCTAGTTATAATGAATTAAGGAGATGAAAATATGTGTAGAAATAAAACACATTGTGTTGTCTAGACTCAAGCTAGAGTCACTGGAGAGGTGGAAGTCTCAATAAGATAGTACTATATGTAGGACTACAGGGCATTTTCTTTACTAGTGATTGATGTGGGAGGCCCTAGCCCATTGTAGACTGGATCACACTTGGCAAATGATCCTGGGTTCTAAATCAAAGCAGGCTGTGCAAGCCATTGTGATCAAGCCAGTAAGCTACCCCTCCATGGCCTATACATCAGACCCTGGTTCCAGGATCCTACCCTGTTTAATTCCTACCCTGATTTTTTTTTGAGAATAAGCTGAATAAACCCTTTCTTTTTCAAGTTGCTTTTGTAAGGATATTTCACCACAGCAACATAAACCCTGTCTACAACATACATGAATACAGATATGGAAGAAGTAGGAGAATATAAAAATAGATAATGTAGTCTAAAATCATAAAATTATTTTGGAAATGATATTGCTTAGTTATATTAGCTGTTAGTAAGCAACAAGTGTATTTGTGCTGGAATATTTACAAAAGTACTAAGATTTATTATACTAAAAATCCTACTAATAGGTGGATAAATAAGTGTATTGATTTCTTCTTTATAGGAAATACATAATGTAAGTGTGTAAAATATGAAATAAAAATAAACTAATTCTAACCTTAAATGAATCAATTGACATTAAATATCAGTAAAATTTCCACTATAAAATTTTAAATTACCTCAGTAAATATATTTGAAAAACTGTATTTTATGGTGAAAGAGGATATTTTAATTAGAAAGAGAAACACTGAAAAAAAGCATATGAATAAATGGGTAATGTGATTTTGACAAAAATATCAGAGAAGGAATAAAAGTAAGAAAAAATAGGTAATATTCTATTATGTATTTATTGAGGTAAACATGCATACTGTATGAAAATACATATGCTAGCAAAGTAGGAAAACAATAAAAATTCTATGCAATTATTAACTCAGTATTGTACCTACAAAGATTCATAAAAGTATGAAATGTTAAAACACCCTATTTTGTTGGTAGTAATCGATTTCAGTGACTGAGAGAAAAATAAAGGTGGAAAGGCCATCTCACTGACCTTATTTGCTGCATTATCTTCAGTAGCATGTACAAAATAGAAAACAAATGCTGAAACTAATTAAATCTGCTATGTGGACAGTGTGCAGGTGTCATGACTCAGTTACCTTCAGTTTGTATGTCTCTACTATGCATAAATGGAAAACAGACTGCCTCAAAAGTCATATCATGAAAGGAAAACAAAGATATCTGTATTTCCAAGTCATCCTCTGCATCTGTAATCTATCTGTCTAGTATGTGGGAAGCTCAGTAAGGAGGATTCTATGAAGGTATATAGAATGATGGCAGAGGCCACTTTCTTTCTCGATTTCTAAATGACAAGATTCACTGACAAGGTTATGGATGGGTGGCTCCTTATCTGGAAACTCTTCTTGGCTAAGTAATAGAATATTTTGGTTCTTTTCCACACCATCTGTCCCCATTGCTTTTCCTTTTTGGAAAATACCTGGATTTCTGAAGCAGGAGTTCCACTGTAATTCTGGTGCCAGATCCTAAGGCAAAATCTCAGGCTTCTGAATGAATAAATAATGCAATTCTCCTTTATGAACTTAGTAACCCTTAAACATTTATGGGAAGGAACAGGGAAAATGTCTAAGACAATAAAGTGTTTGCCATTCAAGTGTTGAAATCTGAGTTTAGGCCTCCAGTGTATATAGAGAATAAGTTCCAATGATATACTCCTATATTCCTAGTGCTGGGAAGGGACAGGACTGTCTTTAGGAATTTATGACTAGCCAATAGGGGTGAAGCAGCAAATTCTAGTTGCAATGAGAGACTATATCTCAAAAAATAAGGTAAGGAGCAAGGGAGAGTTTTCGGTGGGTAAGGAACATGGAAGAATCAGAATTTGAATTTGATCCCCTACATCCACAAAGAAAACAAAACAAATACAAAGAACAACCCAGGCTGGTCTACTCGTGCTTATAACTCTATCAATAGGGACAGATAGTGAAGCTAGGAGGTTGCTGGCCATCTGGCCCAGCCAAAAGAGGTTATCAGGCTCATTGACAGACCCTTCCTAGAATCAGTGAGGTATAAAGGAAAAGAGGAAACCACTATCATCTTCCCATGGCTTTGACAGGTCCACTCCTACACTACAAACAAAAATAAATACACATGAACATATACAGAGACACACATTTGAGTATATAAGTAACAAAGAAGCTGGACAGCAGTTAAGTAAGACATCCTGTGTTGACCTCTGAACCACACATACACATCACATAAACACACACACACACACACACACACACATACACACACAGAGTAAAAAAAAAAAAAGACATGTATACAAATTTTCCTTCTATACTTTTGAAACCAAGAACTTCCACCCATCTTCCTTGGCATGATGACCTGTGTGATTACTGTACAGGCAATCATATTATTGAGATATAATTGGTATAGCATCTCTGTCACATGTAGAAGCCTTTATCTCACAGCCATTATCCCTCAATTAAATTAGCTCTCTTCTTCCTTCTTACTGAAAATGTGAGGAGCTGAAGTTTTAATTTTTGTAATATTAATCCTTTAATAAAGTAAATAAAAAGTGCTATTTCTACACTACTTTCTGTTTTTCCATGCACCAGGGACAAGCCCATTTATATGTTGCCCAATCTTAATCCTTGAGCACATGTGCTTATGGGTATCATTAATTGTGCTCAGTGGGTTCCATAAGTAAATATGTGCTTAGATGTGTGTGTTTGTCTATGTGTGTTTGAGATATATATATATATAATCTATAACAAAATAATTATAGAAGAAGCCATAAATTGGCAAGAGTGCGGGGAGATTGGAAGAGTTGAATGGCTATGGGAAAGGGCTAAAAATAACATAAATACAGTGTACTCATGTATGAAATTAAAAAATAAAGAAAATAAGAACAAAAGAGACTATAAGTATCCAATCTGTAGTAAGAGTCATATAAACTCAGACCGCTGTAATTTCAAGTTCCCTCTATCTCCATTATTAACAAACTGCTACATTTTATTTTACCTAGGAGGAAATTGTACACAGAAGGTAATCATATCAAGCTAATATCAAGGCACTTGCTTAGAAATTATTACTTTCTAAAGTGAAATTTAAGGTTAAAAAAGATACTTCTTTAAGTTTGACTCTGCGGTGCTTGCTATGAACTGAAACTTCCACTGTCAGCTTTTCTTCATTTATTGCCCAACACTTAACTAAAGTCATTACACAATATCTTAAGAAGCATCCAACTTCCTATGACACTGCATTTTATTTTATGTCCATTGTAAGTAAGACTCAAGGATAAGGTTAGTGTTTCCTTGAGATTATATTTATTTTTTGCAATGAAGCTGACCTTTAAATGTCTTCTTTGTTAGGCAAACAACATTATTTGAAATTAGTCACAGGTTTCTTGTTTTGTGCAAGCCAAGCTTGATTACAAGCCTTTCTCTAAGGCTTCTATTCAGTAAATAATTCATACCCCTCTGCTTATCAGCTTCAGAATTCTAGAGGAGGCATTTGCCTATAAATCTCTTCCCCTGCTGCCTTTTATTTTAATGCACAGCAACCGAACACTAACATAATTGGTGCAATCTGTTATTTACAGATATGCACTGAGACGCAGGTGGCAAAGTCTTTTTTAGTGTAGTAAGGCAAAGCAAGACCTTCCTTACAATTTGAGTTATGTGAATAAAAATTGTCGCTAGGCTAGGAGAGCAGCTATTGTCACTATGGGTGTTCTCCACTTTTATAGTAAATCTTTTCCATATGGAATCCTATTTCAACTTCACTCTACAACAAAGTACATATTTTGTGATAGGATCAATTATTCTTAAAAGAAAGAGAGAGAGAGAGAGAGAGAGAGAGAGAGAGAGAGAGAGAGAGAGAGGAAGGAAGGAAGGAAGAAGGAAGGAAGGAAGGAAGGAAGGAAGGAAGGAAGGAAGGAAGGAAGAAAGAACAACAAAAAACCCTGGTTTCACCAAGTCATGGTGGCACATATGTTTAAGCCCAGCACTAGGGAAGCAGAGGCAAGCTGACTTCTAGCCCTCTAGGAGTTCAAGCTTAGCCTGGTATACAGAGTGAATTCCATCACAGCCAAGGCTATACAAAGGAACTGTGTCTGAAAAAAAAAAATCTGTTAAACTGTTTTCATAAAAGAACATTGTTGGATTTTATAAGTATAATGGTGGTGCACACCTTTAATCCAGCACTTGGGAGGCAGAGGCAGGTGGATCTCTGTGAGTTCGAGGCCAGCTGGTCTCCAAAGCGAGTTCCAGGAAAGGCTCAAAGCTACATAGAGAAACCCTGTCTCGAAAAACCAATAAAGAAAAAATAGGTATAATCCTTAATAAATGTCCAGAATAAATTGACTTAGAATTTTTTTGTAACAAAAAACCTCAAGAAATGCTTTTTGAAATTTAAAATATACATAATACTTCTGTTGCCTATTCATCAGATTTAGATTTTAAGTTTCTAATGTTGAAACTAAGATGATTGTTTTCTTTGCCTCACAGAATTTTGAGACATTTCCTTGGATTTTAAAAATGTGTGCAACTTAAACATTTTTCTATGGAACAACTCTGTAAAAAAATGAGCTTAGTCAATGCCTACATAGACTATACATATAAGACTACATATAAGACTACAATCAAATTAACCAGAGTCCTTGTTGCCAGGTACATTTGGACAACAGAAATTCTCTATTTTGTAAATGCAAGTATATGATCACAAATATGTATCCAACAGTAGGTCCCTCCCTGGTACTTACTCTATGGCCATGGAATAAGAAAGAGTTAGACAAAGAACCTCATTTGGTTTTTATCAGTTTGCACTAGTCTCCTTTTTTTGAGATGTTGTGTTTGGAACTGAGAGTAAGTGATTACATTCAGTAAGGTAAATGACTTGCTGATATGTTTCCAAAGCCAAAAAGATATGGTAACTTTATGGGTTCTATGAAACTTTGTGTATCAGTATCTAGAAAAATAAATAGAACAGTACTGTAATTACTTGTTGCACTAATAGTTTGAACATAAATGCTGAAAATTTTCATTTATTCATTTTACTAGCATTTGTTGAGTGGAAATCATTATCAGATATGTATACAATTAAAAATGTTAACATTAAAAGTAAAAACTACTTTTATGAGAATACACAGGGAATACGTTTTTTTTTTTTTTTTCAAGATGTGACTATGCATTCTAGATTCACAATGAGCACTGACCATGGCTTCTTTCATATTATCTGCTCGTCCTACATCCTAGAAATGAAGGTGAGATTATTTCCAAATTGAGAAACTTCATAGGGTTTGGAGTTTGTCAAGATTTCTGCTGAATAGCCCCTCCTTCACTTAAGATCAGAATTAAAAAAGAATATGCTTATATGGATATATGCTACCACTTTAATAGTTCATTTGAATAATATATGGAAAAGCACTTTCATTGCTGATTTGTTTTTGTTACTCTTATTGTCCTGTTTTGTTTTGTCTGGTTCTGAAGCAATGTTTTGCTATGTATCATAGACTGGCCTGGAACTGGTGAACCCCCAACTCAACCTTCTGAATTAGACCTGGCAACTCCAGGTCACAATAGTGCTGTATTTGATCCATTCTAAAACAAATCTTTTCCTAATACTTAAAAAAAAAAAAAAAAAAAAAAAGTAAAAACTAACCGGGCGGTGGTGGCGCACGCCTTTAGTCCCAGCACTCGGGAGGCAGAGCCAGGCGGATCTCTGTGAGTTTGAGGCCACCCTGGTCTCCAAAGTGAGTTGCAGGAAAGGTGCAAAGCTACACAGAGAAACCCTGTCTCGAAAAACCAAAAAAAAAAAAAAAAAAAAACCCTATTAAAACATAAAATTATAAAATTTAGTACTTTTTACAATTTCTATTGTGCCTATGCTTTCCATATTGGTTCAAAAAAATCCTCCAGCCAGGCGGTGGTGGCATATGCCTTTAATCCCAGCACTGAGGAGACCAAGCCAGGCTGATCTCTGTGAGTTCAAGGCCAACCTGGACTACCAACTGAGTCCCAGGAAAGGTGCAAAGCTACACAGAGAAACCCTGACTCAAAAAAACAAACAAACAAACAAACAAACAAAAAATCCTCCAAGTAAGTTTGAGACATACTATATTTTTTCTTAGTTTCATTTGTGAAAACTAAAAACTCTGATGGGTAAATGATTAACCAAAAATCTCATATTTGCTGACACAGGGTCAGGTTTGAACACAGCCCAGTTTACTTTGGGACCTATAGAATCAGGGTCTGCATGCAACAAACACAGCAATTGAAAGTTGATAATAAATTTTAGTGTGTATCACCACTTAGATAAATGAACAAGGAGATCAGAGGAATCAGAGCTGTCTGTAACTCTAACTTCAGGGTACCAAACACCCTCTTGTTTCCTTTATAGACATTTGCCCACACATGTTATACATGCACATATACATAAATAAATAGAGATAAAATCTATATGAAGCTAATATTTCCATCCCATAATGGAGTGAGTATAGTCACTGAGAAATGAAAGTCAGCTTCATGAAAAAGGAGATGATTCTTGGTGGACATTGTGGCACATAAAGAGGCTATGATAATGACAGAGATTATGCTAGGACAGAAGAAGGTCCAGAATGAAACATTCCTACAGTTCTGAACATTTGAAGAGCAGAAAGAAAATCCTGTCTTTGTGGCATTGAATCAGAAAAAATTAACACTGAAAAATATTGCCTCACCCTAAGCCACTTTCCCTTTACAGTTTCATTCCTACAAAACATACTACTTTTTACATCTATTTTATCACTTTGTCTTCAGTTCTACTCTGAAGGCATCTCAGCTTCATTGCACTGTTCATTACCCACTATTAATGATGATTTGTTAAGTCAGTGCTCCATCCACAGTGCTCTTGTGATTTTACCCTCCCAATAGGATATGATATATTTGAAGGCATCTTTACTGAAGTTATTTTATACTTCAAATACACACACACACACACACACACACACACACACACACACACACACACATCATTATATCATTATGATGGATTTTCTACTTCCTTACCTTTTTCTTTCTGTTCTTATTTTTCCATCTTTTTACTAGAGTATTTTTTGATTCCTAAATTCAGGAGTAAGGCATATTTTCTATGTTCACTTTTCTATTCTCTCCTTTTTTTCCTCGCTGACCATCTTTCTCCACTTCTATTCTTCTCTTCCTTTTCCTAGACCCTCCCCTTGGGAAGGCTGCCCACATTCTGAAAGATAAAGATGTTTTACAATATTTATTCTTGCAGCTAGCATATCAATGGCATGAAAAAAACCCACAATGTATGATTCAGGAAAGTTCAAGAACATTTCTATTACTTAGAATATGATATTGATTAAAATGTAGGTTATAAAAAGTGATTCCATAGATAATGTTGATTAATATGTGTATCTATGAGATAGTTTTATTAGTATTGTTTAGTATTTAGTATTTCAGCTATTATCAATGCACATGAACTTAGAGATGCATGACTTAATTTTAATAGTTCTTATTTCGTGTCATTAAATATTGAACACTTTTATTGATTTGTTACTTTTTAAGTTTATGCAATTACTGTTTTTTAGTTCTTTAATACATTCATACATTCTATTTTGATCATATTCAGACCTATCTCTTCATGATCTATGTCACATTTTCTAAACACAACACAATTTATGTTTGTTTGTTGGTTTGGTTTTTTTCTCTTCAAGACCAATTTCTGCTGCCCAAGTATGTAGCTGGAGTTTTCCTGCCTTGCCCACAGTCAGGACAAATCTCTGTCACCTGCCAGTCCCACAGCAGCTCAGACCCAACCAAGTAAACACAGAGACTTATATTGCTTACCAACTGTATGGCCATGACAGGCTTCTTGCTAACTGTTCTTATAGCTTAAATTAATTCATTTCATGGCAGCAGCTGGCAGTGACTCCCTCTGCCTTCCTGTCCTCTCAATTCTCCTCTCTGTTAGTCCCGCCTATACTTCCTGCCTGGTCACTGACCAATCAGTGTTTTATTTATTGACCACTCAGAGCAATTTGACATACAGACCATCCCTCAGTACAAGTATTCTTGGATGAATGATCTTTCAGCGTAAAGTGGCTCGCTTATGGCATCACTCCTAGAGCAAATTGTCTTTCCTTCTCCTCACAGATAGCAATTACCAAGAGCTCTGCATCTGAGACAGGGAAGTCATGGGCATCTGCCCCCTTTTTGCTGAGATTTGGTCTGCTTGGGCTTAAACATGTTTTGCATATACTGTCCCAAATACTGTAAATTTGTATGTGCAGTTGTTCTGGTCAAAGGATAACATTTCCTTGTAGCCACAAACCAGTTCAGGCTCTCATATTATTCTACCTCTTCTTCCACAAAAATTCATTTGTACTGGGGGAAGGGGTGCAGGATATTGAATATTTTCAGAACATGAAAATGTTAAGTAAGTTTCAGGTAAATGCAGTAAGTTCCTTTTCCATTTTATAATCTTCAATATCCCTTTTAAAAAATAGACATAAAATATTTGACAAAACCAATAGTAACAACCAGTGGTGCAAGAACATGAACAATGTTATGATAACAGACATGCCAAGGTACAATTTGCATAAGACTGTGATTTTATACAGGGAGAAATCTTATGGGAAGGCTAGAATGTACTTACAGTTTTGACAAATGCAGAGCCAAGTTATAATTTATATTTAATATAGACTATTCATAGAACAACCTCTCAGTTTCTATGTGATCTCATATTTAAAAGTGTGATGCTGGAGCCCAGTGCCTGTGCTGAAACACATTACACAGCCTTGGTGCAGGGGGAGGGGCTTGGACCTGCCTCAACTGAATGTACCAGGCTCTGCTGACTCCCCATGGGAGGCCTGGGAGGAGGTGGGAATGGGGGGGTGGGTTAGGGAGTAAAACTTGGGGGCTGGGAGGATTGAGTAGAGGGGGATCTGTAGTTGGTAAGTAAAATGAATAGAAAATTTCTTAATAATAAAAAAGAAAATATATTAAAATATAAACAAACAAAAAGTGTGATGTAGTTTCATATTAGTAACCAAAAATAAGCAGCATGATATCATGATGAAGAAACTGCTTATTTTCAAGCCTCATGTGAAACATGTAGAAACAAACTGTCTTTAGACCTGAAAACAGAAAATGTCTAGAATGATTAATTTTGAACTTGCATCTTTAATGTCTGTGGTCTGGAGGGAATGGCCAAAGCACTAATAATAGAATAGAAAATAATATTATCATTTGTATAGTTCATAGAAATCAAATCTATTGCTATTTTAACCCAATTAAAATATTATTTATCATGTTATTGTAGGAATAGTCATGATTATACAAAATGGCTTTATAGGCATGAGCTATTATTTTCCTACACATATTTCTCAAAACAATCAGACTTATAATTTAGCAAGCTAAAAGCTAACAACTAATTTCAGTAAGTTTCATATATCTAATTATTAGTTTATTTTACATTGTTATATCATGTCAACAGAGTTGAGTAGAACTTTATTTCTCTAAAATAATTCAGAAATAAGATATTTCATATAAGTTAATGTACCAGAGACCTTCAGTCTCTATTTTAATTATTTCTTTATGCAAACAGTAATGGGTCACACTTAAAATGAATATGTGTCTGAAGTGCAGTTTTCTCTTTCATCTTATTTATGGAAGAAAAATATGTTATCCAGAATGAAATTAATTGTAAGGTAATATTTTCAAATCTTTATTAATCAGTTATAGAATACCATTGGTTAGTGCATTCCTTATTTCTTCCTTCTTTTAATCTTTTGACAACCTACAAAGTAATGCTTTGTGTACTTTTCAGAGAAAAATAATAATTATAATTGTTCACACACAATATAATTAAAATAAACTAATATTAAAATTCAAACAGGTTGACAAATAAACCTGAATCTTAAAATCTATAGGCTTGTTCAATTCTTATTCACTTATTTTGTATTCATTTACATTTCTTTCTCTTAAGAATGTAAATAACATTTGCCCTATTATATTTAAGTGATCAGCATTTGATTGCTTCTTCTGATATTTTCTCATATGAAGAATATATATATATATATATATATAGTAAATTTACAGATTTTTTTCTTTTTTCCATAGTGTCTTCATCTTCTAGATAGAAACAGTAAAATCAAAACAAAAATGCCATACAGGACAGTTAAATGAAATAATAGATTTAAACAGAATGAGCCAAGGTTAATTATTTATTTAATAACTATTAGAAAATATTTTTATTTCAGAAAGTGTTCCACTACAATTTCCTCCTGAATGTGAAGCCTTCTTTTTCTGATAGGGAAGTGATTTCTGTGTTAATGACATTTATACTCAACTATTCATTTTACATCTCCCAAACAATAAGTGTTAGCTTCTAGGTACTGAAACATCAGAGATGGATGTGTCTGAACTCACTGTGAAGACATATCTGGGCATGTCTGAGAAACTGATGGCATAAATTTAATTCACATCAATTTGCATGAGCAAAAAAAAAAAAACATCCAAATGAAAAACTCATAAGGAAATATCCTGGGGTACATAATCATGCTACCTTGATTTGAATGTGACTCTCTGACAGAAAGAAAATGGTAGTTTCAAAAAGAGAGAAGGAAATGGGACATGTGTTTCTGCAAGTAAAATTAGTGGTATGTAGAATGCATAAATGAAGAGATTTAACATACTATACCAGGACTCGGAGATACTTATGTGGAACTCATGTGAAATGACAGATTTTTAGCTGCACTGTCACAAAGGCAACAACAAAGGGATGTGGGAGATGATGAATGTTTTAATTTGTAGCACTGTGGAGCCTTTTTGCTTTCCCTAGATATATCAAACTATATCATGTTGTATATTTAAACATAAGCAATAAAATGGATCATAGCAATGAGTATGAGCTTCTTGTGTATACATACTAACTAGCTTAATCTCATATTCCTCAGCAGAGAGTATCCTATTAAAATATTTTAATTGGTGGTCACACTGTATAGGCTTATTTAATGGCTTTAATGAAATATAATCGATATACCAAGCAAACAATTTTGGATAGTACGCAAGACAAATATCTGTCTATCATAGATTTGCACATTTTTTTGTTCAGTATCAGTATCCATAAAATTCTGATGGATTTTTTGTTTCATGAGAGGGCTGTATGTTTAAGATCAGTGATTCTGTTTTCTCTGTAAATACTCTAAGAGTGGAGTCCAAGAGACAATTCTCCTGTTACTTATTTAGTAGACTGTAAATCAAATTGATGTCCTACTTTACTGCAACTTTCATGGCAAAAATATGGGTGTATCTACCTTACCATGAGTTACCACACAGCTTGGCACTAAAAGACTTTGTGGATGTGTGGCCTGGTATATGAGTACAGAGCTTGGGCAAAGGAGCTACAGTGTTGGTAACCAAGAGCATTAGCAGTGATGTAGGAATCTGCTATCATTTCATAGATACAGTACTGTTCATGGAAAGAGAATCAAAGCCAAATGTACCCCCCACACACACACACACACCAAAGTAAATGAACAAACAAAAACCAAAATGAACAAGAAAGCAAATTAAGTCTCATGGTAACTCTAATGAGCCAGCACTGCTAATGAGCACCAGTGTAGCACCCAGCAGGGTTCTCAGTACTCACAGTAATATTTCAGCAAGCAGAATAAAAACCATTGATTTCATTACATTTTTATTATAATACTGAATATTTTTATATTTTCAGAGCTTTGGAAAAACTCAAATTGCACAAAGTCAATGTATCTCTGCCCTAAAGCAAATATACAAAACCAATATTGAGTAAGACAGATATCTGAATGTTTAACAGAAGCATGGGTCTATAATTTTGGTATAGATGAGGGTGTAGTCAGAATTTTCCTGTGTCCTGCCCAGGCCCTGCAGTCAGGATAAATCTCCCACCCATGTCCCACAGTCACTTGGTCCCAAATAAACGCACAGAGGCTTATATTAATTACAAACTGTATGGCCAAATGGCTCATACTTCTCGCTAACTAGCTCTTATATCTTAAATTAACCCATTTCTATAAATCTATACTTTGCCACATGGCTTATGGCTTACTGATAATTTACAATGTCTGCCACACTCTGCATTCTTCTCTTCTATCTCTCTTGGATTTTTCCACTTGGCTTCATCCTGCCCTGCTATAGGCCAATGCAGCTTTATTTATCAACCAATCAGAGCAACACATATTCAGAGCATACTGAAAGGCATGCCACAGCATGAGGGTGAGATATAAGAAAATATAAAAGTATATCACTGGCGCCTGTTTTCAGAAATTCACCATGACCCAGAATATCTTCCTAGAAGGTTCTTTGCATTACTGTGAATACTAGTGGAATGCTTATGTTGCATTAATTAAGTCTAAGCTTTATTTCATAAGAGCATATCCCTTCTAGGTCTTACCTATGTACTTTCCACTTCTATTCCTAGCCCCTGTTTTCTGTGAAGTAGCCACTATCACTGAATTTACAAAAAGAGACTCTACAACTCCAGAGAAAATGTGCTGTTGTCTCCACAAGTTTTTGTTATTTTATTCATATGCAGCTTTATTTCTTGTGTTTCTGTTGATATACTTTCATTTACTAAGTAATATTGAATCATTGATTTTGATCTCACAGCAACAGTGTAAAACTCACATATGAATGGAGTCTCTCTCATCCTATTTGCCACATAAAGCTCATGGCAGCATTGTTTATTCCATCTCAGGACACACAATATCAAAGATATTCCGGTTAACAGCATGAAAGCAAGAAGAAGTTGGTGCTGAACAGTAGAAATGATACTTTTTTCCACTTTGAGGGTGTAAGCGAGAAGTCAGAATCTCCAGTGACTCATGATTTGATTTCAGTTATGGACATATGCATGTTCCCATTAGTTTAACCACTGTCTGTGTGTCCACTAACATAGAAATCATACATACATTGTTCATATGATCCAAATACATTTATCTTACAAGTGAATTTGTAAATATTTAAATAGGAATAAAAAACCTTTCTGCATTGAGTGAATATTATATGAATGGTTTCATAGCATATTTTCACTTCAAAACAAACATATATTGAGACTCTAAGAGTATAAATATTTTTCATCAATTAAACAGGACAGTTTTGCCTATAACTTATAATGAACAAAATTCGTTAAAGTATCTTTTTACATTTTATATGATAATAATTAACATTTCCTTATTATTTGAGACATAATCTCATCTTATAGCCCTTACTGGACTACAACTTACTGTTTGGTTTATACTGGCCTCACAGTCACAGAAATATGTCTGCCTCTGTTTTCTGAGTGCTGGGATTTAAGACAGTAGACACCATACTTCCTACACTTCCCTAATATTTTATAATTACTTTTTATGTGTTAATTTCATATATATGTTTGTGTGGCTTTAAGCATAATTTTACTGATTTTAATTATATCTATTATTTCTTCCACGTGTTTAAGGTGTGCTTGCTCATGTTCCATGGATGTGGAAATAAAGTAGAAACTTGTGAATTTTTGCCCTCTCTTCTAACATGCACCCCGGTGATCAAACCCAAGTTTCCAAGCATTGTGGAAAGTCCCTTTCCCTGTTATGTGCCATCATGCTGAACACAAACATTGGTAGGAAGAATACCTATTGGTAAAAACTACCTGACTAGATAAATCATAGTAGCCACCAGCTTCCTATGAGTTGTTTTGGGGAAAAGTGTATTTAATTGGTGTGATGCAGTTTGGATGATGAAAAACTCACCTGACATTTGGTATTTGTAGTAAATTTTCATGTAGAAGAAAATACTACATTATATTGCATGATGTTCAGTTTTTTATATTAAAATCTTTTAAAGATTTATTTTTATTTAGTCTTTGTGTTTTACATGTACAGACGTTATATATACCACCAGCTTGTATTGTCCACAGAGTCCAAAAGAGGCAGTCCAGTTCTCAGGAACTGCAGTTACAAACAGTTAACTGCCTTCTGGGTGCCTGGAAATGAACATGTGTTCTCTGCAAGTGCAACAGCAAACCCTCTTAGCCACTGAGCCGTCTTTCCACTCCCCTCCTTGTTTTTTCTCTTTCAAACACATTGTTTCAGTCTGGAAATGATAGAACCACCCATATTATTATAAAATATCTAAACCAGATTTCTGTATCATGAGGTTTCCCATGGAACCTTAAGATAAGCACCTGGCTTCTATAGCCAACTGTGCCTGTCAGTTACAGGCAAAGGAAGCACACTGTAGATTACAACAGAGACAATTTAGGCCCAGTGTACTGGAGTGAGCTTGTGATGGTTACAATCAGAGGTGACAGTAGAACAAACCCAACACAGGCTTCAAGGCATCTGGTAATGTGTATCAAGTGAAGGCTTTTTCTGAACATACTGTGATGATACAAGAGCAAAATATCAATACACATTTCATTCTATTTGAAAAGTGTACTATGGGGGAAGTGTCAGTTTTAAGCTTATATGTGAATAACAATTGTAGATTATCTTCATTTGTACCTTTTTGGTGTTTATAGTATTTATCTATTCTCTTTCCATCAATGATTATAAATCAGTTTTAATGCATATTGGAACTCACTCTAAAGATAAAGATCCCTTAACCATAAACAGGAGATAAAAACCCAGAGATAAAAGAAAAATCTTGTCCTTAACCCTAGACTTATTATTTTAAGTCTTAAAAAGGACAACATGTTTGACTTGATATTAATCAAGACCCAGCCTCTCAATGCAGGAGTAATCTAAACAGGTGTGACTCAAGAGGTGAGGCTTGTGAAGTCCGTGAAAATACTGTCCCCCTGCAGAGGTTCCTGATGCTGCCACTTCCAATACTACACCTGCGATAGCTCCGTGGTATTCTCTTACGATAGCTTATTTATGGTCTGGTCTAAAGAACAAACTCAAAGGTTTCCTGTTACAAGTAAAATGAAATCATTTTAGTAAAAATTAAGTAAGTACTGCTGTGAATATTTGCCAGCAACTGTGTTTGAATATGGTATACTAGTGTGAAAAGGTCTTTGTTGGTGATACAACAAAGAAGAAAGGAATGAATAAGTAACTAATAAAAAATTGTCCTCTGTGTTACTGGGAGGAAAACTATACAAAAGTATGCATTTAACATTAATTAATGGCACAGTATTTTAATGTAAATCATGCATAAATAACAAGTGAATAAACACAACTAAAAATCTAGAACTCGGATGTAGTATGAATTTTATAAATAGGTTATATAAAATATTAAGTGCCATTTTATCTAAGGCCAAGTCAGATAACACATAAGAATGTTCATAGCTAAGTTATACAGATGTGAAAAGTTTTTATGGGGTTTTCTGGTAGCTGACCTGGCCTTTGATAGGGTTGAAGGCTTACATCAGAGGTGTGGGCCAGGATATGGTGATGAGGAGTGGTGGAGTGCTTTGAGTTATGCTGAGCAGGTAGAGGCGGTGGGGGGGGGACGACAGTATTACCTGGAGACTTCAGGATACTTACATGGCCTCTCAGGAGTTTGAAGCTTCCACCCAAGGTGTGGGCCAGGATCAGATATGAACTCTGTTTCTCTATAGGAGCATTATGTGATCTTATTCCTTGACCTACCTGTCCAGTGCAATAATTAATATGTTAAATAGAGTAGGAGATGCTTACAAAGCACAAAAGTATTAAGTAATTGCATTTAGTAATCAGAGTTCTTCTTGTTGTTCATCTTTACTTTAGTCTTCTTCTTTTGGGGCAACTTCTCCAACTTCTATGTGATTATTTTTGTTTTATTTTCTTTTATCTTATTTTGTTGTTATCCCTTAGAAGCCTGTTGTTTTCTAATGAAAGATAGAAAAGAAGTGGATGTGAGTGGGAGGGGAGTTGAGGAAGAACAGAAAGTAGTAGCATGAATGGAAACCACAATTAGGATATAGTTGTATTTTCCATAAAATGGGAAAAACTAGCAAGAAGGGAAGAGGATCCATACCTAGGTAACTGAGTCCATTGGATGATAGAAGCAATGTCTGGTTTTAAGCACATAATCAGTTTATTTCTCAGAAACGTTAAGCTTGTGACATACAAGGGAGTAGTTTTTCAAAATAATTCTGTAAATCCCTCGAATATTATGTCATTGAGCTTTAGGAACTCATAAGAAGCTTATTTACAACTATCACTATGGCAATAAGCTGGCATCATGAAACACAAATTAAGGTACTTTCCAACGCATTTACAACTTGTTCCAGTGGCTCAGGAAACAAATGCAATTACTTAACCATTTTGTGCTTTGTAAGTATCTCCTACTGTATTTAACATATTAATCATTGCACTGGACAAGTGAGTCAAGGAATAAGATCACTCAATGCTCCTACAGAGAAACAGAGTTCACATTCTAAGAACTCAGTTCAGTACGGAGTTGGCCCATTCACAACCACCTGTACCTCCAGTTACAAGGGGGTCCAATGTCTTTAGCCTCTGTTTTACTTGCACTCATGTGTACATCCTTTCTGGTCCTAAATTCACCAATAATTAAAGGTATAATAAAATTTTTAGAAGATAATAAATTATGTCATCAGCTTGGATGAGGATTATAAAGTATAAAATAATGCTAGGGAAAAAGTGATAGATGCAATATATATAGTGATCATCTTTTTACTTTTGTGTATTCTAGTCTTACATTGGATGCTAAAGGACTGATATTTTAAAATAAACTGCCCAGGTGGAGTTGTTTCTTTTCCATCTGTCAGTCCAAACGCTAAATTGTATGAAGAACCATAACAAAGTCCCCTTGCTAGACAGACTACAGCAAAAGTTTCCATCAAAACACAAAACACTACTGTACATAAAATGTGTATGCATGTAGTCATCAGACAGAAAAATAAATACAATAATTGAATAAGAGGCAAAGCTGAATCATCAAAACAAAATACATAGATTTCTTATTATTTTTTTTGTGTGTGTCAGGTGAGTTTTCAGCCTAAGAAAAAGGCATTGGCTAAATTTTTCCTGCAAGAGCTGGGCAATCTCTAAAGAAATAATACATGCTCAGGTGATTTTGCATGTACTAATGAGGTGAGTGATGCTGCACATAAAGATGCCAAACCTGTTCTCACACTAGCTTATGTCTTAGCTTCTCCCCATCCTTCATCCTTCAACAGTCTGATCTATGCATTCTCATAGTATGTTGTCCCAGCTTTGTTCGATGTCCTAATAATTCTTTGATGAAATAGAAGTATGATATGAGAGGTTTAAGATATGAGATGCATATTAAAATATTAAATGACCAACTTTAAATTCATAAATTATAATGTAGAAATTATCAATGAAAATTAAAAGGCTTCCATTGAAGCTTGAAATATGATCTATTTATTTTTGTAAAATATTTATCTATGAATAAGAGAAATAATTGCAAATCATTATATTGTTACATCATGAAAATAAAACCTTCAAAGTTAATTAATTTTATGTAATTATTTATGAACTTGTTATAAATCAAGAATGTTCAAGGAAATAATAATTACAATTATATATAAAACTTTCATATGCTTAATATTGAGGTTTATTTTATGAAATTAGTACATTTCTAACCATCATTATTTCTTGTCAAACAAAGGAAGTTTTCTGACGTAGTAAAAGACCTAATGAAAACATGTAAGGCTTTTAAAGGGCATAATTGTAAATATGTCTTATTCAGCATTAATTATCCTACAAATTAGTTTCAAAAACCGTCAAACACTAGAGTCACCAAATAATTCATTTATATTTTTATTCATTCATTCATTCATTCATTCATTCATTCATGTGCCAAATTCTTGATTGGTCCTCATGTATAGTTTATTTCTTTGATGAAAAGTCCACTGAAAACCCCTATTCCCAGAAAACAATTTTTCCAATAGCACAATAAGAAAAAGACAAAGTACTTTTAGGGGCAGTTTCTTGTTTATATTATACAACAGCCTTTGAGGGAAATTTGTAGTCTCAGCAAAAGTTTGCCAATTTTTGGTATCTTCCAAGAATGAGGAGGAACATTTGAGAGGGCAGGGCCATCCCTCATGGGCAGGAACAGTGCCTGGAGTCAAGGTAGGTCTGACTGTAGCTTTATATCTCCCTATACCCTGCCATCACTAGCATCAACTAGCCATTTAGAATGGAGTTAGAACCACTTGCGTTCCATGGGAAAGAAGCATGAGCTTCATTTCTGGTGGCAGACATGAAGAAGACTGTGAGTGTCACGCATACTCTCTGAAATCTGTCTTGTCTGGAAAGAACCCTCCCTACAGATATACCCGTCAGTGACCATAGAGTCCTATCATTACTTCTACATGATCTACAAGTGCCCTTTATCTGTCAGGTTTTCTCAGCTAGACAGAGAGTAGCAAAGTTACCAATTAAGAGGGGATTTATCAATTCATGCAACCCACATGCTACTCCTTTGAAATTTGTTGAACTATATAACTTGAAGTATCTATATGTTTTGATTCTAAATAGTCTCATATGTAGCATGGGAATGGTGCTTCTACTTAGAAATATCTCTAAAGAGATGTTCAACTAAATATCTAGTAACATGCTTGCTAGTCTTTAGATTCAGTGGAAAGCTACTCCTGTCATATTAATCATGGTCAAAAGGTAGACCAGTTTATGCAGAAGTCTCTCATACAGCCTGCTAGTCCCTTGGTAACACTTCTCACACTGCATATTCTGTTGACCTTTCAATTAGGCAAGGACTCCCCATACAGCTGTGTTAAATGGCAGCTCTGGAGAACATCTTCAATCAACACTGTACATCTTCAGTTGGCAAAGGAAGTCTGTATAGACACAGACTCAAACATAAATTTATACGAATTCTAAAGAATCAGGTACCAAAAGGAGTCAACACAATTTCATTAACAAATAATCTGACAAATAATTGAAAATAATCATTTTGAACAATTTCAATTTCACTTGGAAAAAACCTTAAGGCGGAAACAGAATAAATTAAGAACAAAAAAATGAAACATCTATCACACAGAAACTGAAAAAATGAACTCAACAGAAATTATAGAACCGAAGAATAAATACATGACACAACTGAAAAATTCAATAGTCTAGTTCAACAGTAAAAGTCTAAAATGAAATAAAAATTCAGAAACTTAAATACATAATTTAAAATTAATCAAATGCAGAAGAAGAATAAAAAGAATAAAGAATGCATTCAGGCCCTGTTCTGAATCATCAAGCCAATACATAACCTGTCCAGTATCAGAGGGCAGTAGAGAGATATAAAGGGATATAAAAATATATTTAAAAGATTAAAAAAAAACTTCATAAATTTTGAAAGACTATGAGGCTCTAATGACCTAAAAAAAAGTCATGATGGAGAAGATTATTACATGAAATACTATGGTCAAAGTCAAGAGAAGTAAAGAGTTGTAAAAACAAACAAAATAAAATAAAAAACAAACAAACAAAAATGCAACAACAACAACAAAAAGACCAAAAAAAAAAAATACAATGAGTAGAAAGACTTGATCCACAAAAGAGAGTTCCAGTATGAGCATATCAAAGGACAGCTGTGTGAGTGGAATAGGTTAAGATAGCTGTGGCTTGTTTTCTCTTATTAACATTGAATATGCTCGTTTGATTTATTATAAGAACTTTTAAGATTCCTGCTACACAGCTGAAATAAGACCTTGTAGGGATGAAGTGAGATGATGTATTTAAAGTGAACAGCAAGGCACCTGCAAACCAAGAAGAATTCATCTGGCAAAAGTCAATTTCAGAAGTGAAATCCAAAACAAATGAGAAACAAACAGCAAGCATATATGTACATATGTATAGGAATGTGTGTGTATACATATATACATATATATGTATAGATAGATATATAGATGATATAGATTATAGATATAGGTATAGATAGAGATAGAGATAGATATATCTGGAATTCTATTAGGAGTTAATCAACTTGAAAGAAATGTTTAGTAGTAGCATGAAAACGTATGGAGGTATAAAACACAGAGATAAAGGAGGCAAATACACATTAAAAATATTCTGAAGCTGCCATAGTAGTGAATACATTGCACTTAATTATATGTAAAAGTTAAAAAATTAAGATATTAGAATTTACTTTAGCTATATTAAATCACTTATGGGTACATATTGTTAAAATACATAAAATGTGACCTCGAAAATACAGAACTATAAACTACAGTGTTCTTATGAGGGAGATGTTGACTCTTAGTATTATATTTTCACTGTGAATTTTTGTTCACTGTCAAGAATCAAGCACCTCTATTAGATATGAATAGTTTAGAAAAAAGAATCTAAAAATACTTCTCCAAATAAACAGAAATCCAATCGCCGAAAAACAGGATAGCAAAAAGCAAAATTTTAAAGGAACATCAAATATTTTTCATATTGACCAATAATCCCTTTCTGTGTGAATTGGTTAATTATACAATCAAAATACAGATCTAAGTGCTTGTTTAATAACCATTTCCTCTAAATTAAAGTATTTTCCAGGGCGGTTGTGGCATATGCCTTTAATCGCAGCACTTGGGAGGCAGAGGCAGGTAGATATCTGTGAGTTCAAGGCCAGCCTGGTCTCCAAAGTGAGTTCCAGAGAGACCCTTTCTCGAAAAACCAAAATAAATAAATAAATAAATAAATGAATAAATGAATAAATTAAAGCATTTTCTCCCAAAGAGAGGAAGAGAATCATGACGTACAGAAGTAAATAACATTTACATGTATGGGCAACATGCAACTTGCTAGACCCCTCCAGCTTTAAAGCAGCTGTTCACTAGTCTTCAGTAAGGAAACTTGGATCAGCCAAACTACAGAGACAAGATTCGTGGATAGTGGAGTTCCTGCCCACTATGCAGAGAGCTCCATGGGTTTAGTTTCATGATCTGTTGTAGATTCACTTTCTTGGTTTAGTAGGTGTGTGTGTGTGTGTGTGTGTGTGTTCATGCATGTGTATTTATGCATGTGTGTGTACATACTGTATTTCTCCAGAAGTCTGTCATACTACACACATGTAAAATACATATTCAGGAATACTCTGCTCATTAAACTCTTGTCTTAATGCACATGGGCTGAAAATAAACTAAAAGAAAAATGACACCTAATGGAGCACTTAAGTGGTTTATTCTGCCAATGCAGGGTTTTGGTCAAAATATTCCAAAAGAGATGATTAAAGTCACCATATATTGGTAAAAAGATAATTCATTACTAGTATAATGGAATATTAAATAAATATATACCTAATTTAGGACCATTAAATAAATAATGTATTATTCAAGATAAATTATATTTTGAGACAAAAAGAAAATTATTACCAACAACTTTGAGATAAGTTCAGAACAAAAATGTCTTTTTTTTATATTATATTACAATGAAACTAGAAATTACTGGTATGAGGAAAACAGAAACATTTATGTCTATGTAGGAATTAATATGTATATGAACAAAAGGGGTTCAAAATGAATAAAAATAACAATTAGTAAGTATCTTTAGATTAAACAAAAATTAAAGCATGAAAATATTAAAGCATGTAATGAAGGAAAAGTAGCATTAATAGGGGAGAAGAAAGCAATAAATGACTAATGTAATAAAAGAGAAGGATCTTAAGCAAATATAACCTTACAACTCATAGAAATTCAAAGTAAATGCAAAGCCTGCAAAGGTAGACAATAATAAACATGGCAGCAGAAATAAATTAGTAAAATAGAACATATTTTTTAGTTCAAGAAAAATGTTCCTTATTAGTTTGAAAGAAGGTAAAAACTGACAAATCCTTGGTGGATTAGAAAGAAGCAAAATGACAGAATCAAACATGTAATCATATACATGAAAGAACAAACATTATATTTGATACCACAGAAATACAAAAAGTATGAGGTACTATAATTATACAACAAGAACTTAAGGATATTTGAAAAAACTCATTTTATGAAACATACAGTCTACTGCAACTGAATTATGAAAACAAACCAGATGGTTATGATAAATAACCTGCAAAGAGAATGAAGTGATCATGAGAACCACCAAATAATGAAAAGCATAGGGTCCTACATCCTCACAGTCACAGTTTTTTTTAAGCATCTGCAGAACAGGGCCAAATGGGCTTTCTTAGATCTCTCCATTACTTTGAAAATAAGTGATAACTCAGATTTATATTATGGGGCCAGTCTGTCCAACATACAAAATCTAAGTAAAGGCACTACAGAGAAGTCAATGTCATGTATGAGCAAAGATGCAAAACTCTTTAAAAATCATTATGAAACCAAATCTAGTTAATTAAAAGGCTCATGCATCATAACCAAGTTTTGTTCATTCCAAAGACACAAAATGTATAAATGTAAATGAGCCAAGTATTATGATACACAATAATCAATATGAGTACAGAAATACAACCAACATATATGGAGCAAGTGACCTTTGAAAACGATGCCAATAATACCCAGTGGAGAAAATAAAACCCCTAAAAGGTGGTTTTGAAACTATACTCTTGTTATATACCATGCTCAGGGGATAGTTGATCTACATTGTACATTATACTCTTTTCATTTTTTATAAAATATGAGTGAGTGAAGGAAAATGTGGCTATTTGATTCATATTCTATAGTATAAACATACAGGTGCTTGAAGTATTAAAACCTGAAAATTTTTAAAAGATAAAATTTGTGAATTCATATACCTCAGGATGAAGATCTACCACTCAAGGCTACAACTCAAAGGATGCTTAATCAAACCAGAAGGAAAATTGCTCACCTGTGTTCATCAAAGCTTTATTCATAATAGTCAGAAGCTGGAAACAACCTGGAAGCCCCTCAACTGAAGAATGGAAAAAGAAAATGAGGTACATTTACACAATGGAGCAATACACTGCTCTTAAAAACAATGGCTTCATGATATTTGCAGGCAAATGTATGGAACTAGAAAAAAATCATCCTGAGAGAACCCAGACTTATAAAGACAAATATGATATTTACTCACTCTTAAGTGAATATTAGCTCTAAAGTAAAGAATAACCATCTACAATCCACAGACTCAAAGAGGCTATGTAACAAGGAGAGGTCAAGGGAGGCACTAGGATCTCTCAGGGAGGGTGAAATAAAAGAGATTTCCTGGTTGGATTGGGGCCGATGGGAATGAGAACAAGAGGGATCACATGGGGAGAGTACTAAAAGAGCTGACTGGTAAAAGGGACCATTTCAGGTCAGGTAGAAACCTGGAGTAAGGGAAACTCCAAAAGGATCTGCAAGAATGACACCAGATAAGACTCCTAGCAATTGAGGGTATGTAGCCTGACTGGTCACCTACTGTGACCAGGCAAACCTTCTCGTGTAGGGATTGGGACACCAACACAGCCATGTAATTCTCAGTCTTCAGACTCTCCCACCTATGAAATGTGCTGGGATAAGGGTGACACAGAGTTTGTAGGAATGGTCAATCAATGACTGGTCCAGCCTGAGACCCATGCTATGAGAAATAGCCCATCCCGACCCTTCCTGAAGCACAAGAACCCAGAATCTGGATTGCCTAGAGACCTAGGATAGAACCAAAACAACTGAAGGAAAAAAAATGTTAATGTAATGATGCCTAACAACATTCTGCTACACTCATAGATGGGTGCCTAGCCCAATAGTCATCAGAGAGACTCCATCTACCAACTGGTAGAAACAGATGCATAAACCCAGAGCCAAACATTAAATAGAGCTCAGAATCCTCTTGAGGATAGGGTGGAAAGATGGGAGGAGTCAGAGGCATCAATGACTTCACAAGGAAACAAAACAGAATCAACTAACTTGTACTTACAGGAGCTCACAGAGACTGAACTGACAACCTGGAGCCTGTATGGGACTAACCTAGACCCTCTCCCATATATGTTACATTTGTGTAGTTTATCTTCTTGAAGGACACCTAAAAGTGGGAGCAGGTACCATCTCTGACTTTTTTTTGCTTTGGGTACCCTATTCCTTATACTGGCTCCCTTGTCCAGTCTTAATAAAAGGCAAAGTGCTGAATCTTACTACAACTTGAAATACCATGTTTCATCAATATCTGAATAGAAACAGAGGAGGAATGGATGGAGGGGTGGAAGGGAAATGGGGGGAGGGGATGAGAAGAGAGGAGAGAGGAGAAACTGTGTTTGGGATGTAAAATAAAATAAAAAAATAATAAAGAAGAAAAAATTGACTTTCAAAAGAGGGCATTCATAAATGTATGTGTACAGATAATGATACAGATTTTATTCTTTTCACTGATCTTGTGGAAATACATTCACAAAATATATTAGGAGAGTGACAAGTAAGATGAGCTCAGAAAAAGGGCTGAGGAACATCATCTTCTCCTTGAGAACATAGCTCCATGAGAAAGTTTTCCAAAGTCACTCACACAAAAACATTGTCATCAATAATAGCATCTATACACATCACACTTCAAGTTCTACTCTCCTTTCCATAAAAAGAGAGATAAATATATACAAAACCAATTTAAAGTATTTAAATTTTACAGTAGAGGAACTATACCATCTCAAACTGTGACTACACAATTATTGGAAATTTGATATTGTCAAAAGATATTCTCATGCAATGCTTCTTTCAGAGATGTTTCCCCATTTTAAGATGCACAGCATTAAGTTGTTGACAGAATGCTAACTAATGTTCACAATATTTGGATGAGAACTGGATACTGCCACCCTTGATTGCTAGTCATAAGCAAATTTGTTTGTTAGTTTTGCTTGGTATTTCCAGTTGCACTTTTTCATCTTCCCCTGCTATATTTGTTCACCAGCTTTCAGTGTTTAGACTCGGTGTATCTTTTGCAATCAGATGTAATATTGTTGTCTTTGTAGGAACTTGAAATCAAGCAGCGCTGTTACAAGCAAAAAACAGCTTGTGCCAGCAATGTCACAACAGTGAAAACATTGCATTACTGATGTTACTAGCTTCTCATTAGACTGATTTAATCAGTTACCAGGCTTTTTTTTTCCTAAAAGGATACATCTTATGTGAAACCATAGTGATTCTACAGCACAGACTTGCAATAAACAAAGACCAATTAGTTCAAAGCTCTCAGATTGAAAATGAGGAAATTCTCCCCTTAAGCAAGAAAATTAACATCATTTGCCCAAAGGTTAACAATGGCATATACAGGCAGGTCAAACACCCAACAATGCCAAGATTTCCTGATTCTAGTGTATTGTCTTATCCAATATGGCTTAAATATTTAGGAAGAGAGACAACATATATTAAAAATGGGTCTAATTCTCATGCAAAACATGAACTTAGTTTCCATTTTAAATTTTTGCCAAGTCAAAATGCATGTATATTAGTTTTTATTAATTCATGATGAAAAATACTAAGGTGACAATTATAAACAAACACACAAACTACTACATTTTTTATTAGAAATATCAAAGCAATATAAATACAGATAGCCTCTAATAGTCTGCCAGTTAGAAGTATATACAAATTACGTAATGAGATGCCCATTATTTTAGACAGATATGCAAATTTTTATAGGCACTTAATTGAAATTTTCAGCAATGATATTGATAAATCACTGGTAAGTGAGTTTTTATAGAATAAGGAGTGAATTAGAATGGATTTATGGATACATAGTATTAATGGAATAATTTTTACTTGCTCAATTAATAGCTTATTTAAAAAGTAGTTCATGTCTATCTAACACTGTCTAAATTACCATGATAATCTCTGTTATAGACATGCCAAATTACACATATTTTTTCATTGTATTTTTTTATTTATTTTTATGTTCTTTTATTGCAAGTATATCTATGCAGTATGCACTCAGTGCCCTTAGAGGCCAGAAGAGTAGTTAAATTCCCTTGGACTGGAATGACAAAGGATTGTGGGTTTTCATGTGGGTCCTGGGAATCAAACTCAGGTCCTTTGGAAGAGTAATAAGTCCTCTTAGCCACTTGAAAAGCTCTCTAGCACCATCAAACTTGTTTTTTTTTTCCTTTTAGAGTCACCTGCTTGCAAATATGAGTGAATATATGGTAAACATGATACATCATTAAAGTTCACCTTATGTAAAATTATGACAATGGAAATATATTTTAAAAATTAATTTTCCAGCCTTATTATTAAGCAGAAACAAACTATTATATATGAAAAATTATAATACTCCCATATCCCTCTAAAGAGCCTGGACTTAATTGTTCACAATAATTTTTATGGGAATTATTTTCTTGTTAATTTGCTAACCTACTCTGTATCCTAGAACTGTGTTTTCTTTTATTAATTTGATTTTATGACTGTAGGTACAGGGAAATACAACAGGAAAAGGAAATTTTCTATCTCATTTTGGAGATTTCATACTACAATATCCCTCTTTCAGGTTAGGAACTATGTATTTGGTACAAGAAGGGAGAATTCATAAGCAATTTATGAGAGTTCTGGAATGTATTATATTATAAGTGTTCTATAATGCTGATTAATAATTATAAGCATCTTAAAGGTGATTAAAATTATTTATTTATGTATTATTAAATTATCAATTTTTAGAAATAAGTAGAACATGAATTTAATTAAGATAAATGAAATTTTAGTTTACAAAAAAGAAATCTGTAGACAAAGAGGTGACATAATCCAGAAAAGGATTTTGAGAAGTTATTTTCATCAACTATGTATTTTTTGCTCTTGATATTTTTTAAAAAAATACTTGCCTATGTTCATAGCTCTCTACAGACTATTATATTCTCTACCATTTTAATTGCTGGAAACTCTGAAACTCTTGAAGTTATATGTTTAATGCTCAGTGAAATTCAGGTTTAAAATAATTCTATTTCACACATTATGCTTTTATGTATAATGTCAACTTTTTCTCAGAATACTTCATGGAAAATTGTCAGGGACAAATTTGAAGTGTTTATAAAGTTATATGTGGATCCTAAGTCTTCTCAATCAGAAATTCTGAAAATATAGTCCAGGCATCTGCCTTCATAAAAGACATATCAAGTATGTCTGAAGTAGAATAAAATTCTCACGTGTCATGGCACTATACCATACACAGTCATTTAAATTAAAAACAAACACAGAGAAAGTGAATGTGTTGAGGGTAAACACAATGTCAATATCCACACTTCATTTATTTTGAAACAAATAAATCAGGAGCAGTGGAAGAAAAGAGCTGAAAATTCACAGCCTCATGTGCAATGAAGTATTTCATTCCTTCTATCCTAACCCCATGTTTCTCTAGCACTTCTCTGTCATTCACACATATGACCTTGGATTTATGCTTCGACTACAAATGACTATGGGGTCACATTTAAAATAAGCTCATCTGTATTCAGTCTTCAGTCTTACCAATCCTCTTATTCTTTCTATATTTACTTACATGTGGAAAACTATTCCACGTAACTGAGACCTAGGATCTCAGAACTTCTTGTCCTTGCAAGATATTTGTCCCAGCTTATTTGAGAAAGATAACATTACATGTGTCTTGTGATAATTATGTATACAATTAAGGAAAACAGAGTACATGGAACATACTCATTATACAAGAAGGAAGCACAGATAAGTAATTGCATAGAGACTCCAAAATTCTTCAGGATATTTTCTGCCCATATTTGAAGAAGTCAAGGTAGCAGGGCTACCTGTTTTTTTCAGACTCACAAGAGAAATAGAAGTTTTTAAATGTATGACCCTCATTATCATCTATACTTCATTTGCTTATAAACATTTTATAGAACTTTCTTCCATTTCTGCTTCAGCTTATGAAATGGTGAGCTAGAGAAATCAGCAGTGTCTTTACTAATCTTTGACACATTTTGGAGTACCTTGGACTACAAGCATGTATGATTCTCCCACCCCATTTTACCATGTATAGGGGATCGGACACAGAATCTTGGGTATGGAAGCATACCATTATCCCTACTGAGTTACATCTCCACACAAGTATGTCACCAATGCAGAACTACTTTTGATGCCCTGTGATTTTCAATGTTGGATGTTTAAGCAATATGCAGACACTGTCCTGCATTAGTCAGCCTAAAAAGTTATTGGAAGAATTTTTTTTTCTCACTTTACATTCTATTTTTCTCTGGCTTTGTATTTCTCCATTACATTTTCCCCATAACTCATGTCTTTATGATACATTTCTCACTGGTTTTTTATAATGTTTTATAATATTATCTAATACATCTAATGAATTATTAAGGTATAAAAAATAATATACTTAGGAAAACTATAAACAAAGATGCCATTTACCTGTTCTTTCCTTACCAATCAAAGAGCATGCCCTATGTATGTAAAATGATTACACAACATGGAAATATGTGTTTTGATCAATAGAAAACAAAGTTTTAACGAAATTAAAAAGAACAATCAATGTGTCTTAGTCAGTGTACTCTTGCTGTGAAAAAGCACCATGACCACTGCAACTCTTGTTTTAAAAGAAAGCATAGAATTGGGCTTGTTTACAGTTTCAGAAGTTTAGTTAATTATCATCATGGCAAGAACATGGATGAGTGCAGATGGATATTGTGCTGGAATAGTTCTATATCTGGATCCAGAGACATTACATGTTTTACTGACAGTACCTTCAAAACATGCAACATAGTAATATAGAAAACATGAAAAATCAAATATAATAAGAATTTAAAGGACATTTAACTCATCACTGGGGAGGTTAAGGCAAGGATATCTCTGTGAGTTCGATGCCAGCCTGGTTCGCATAGCAGTGCTTGGGCAGACAAGACTACACAGTGAGAACCTGTCTCAAAATAAGTGAATAAAACAATACAATGAATGCATTCACAAATACACATGCAAACAAGCATACACATTTACATATGTAACACCATTCTGCAAGTATTTTCTTACCAGTTACTCGTTAGAATTAAACCATACAACTCTCCCTATAGACCCTCTGTGAATGGCAAGAATTGCTTATTATGGGGATTTAAATCACATTATGATAAAAATCAAAATGAAAAATAAACAGGATGAAAATGCCATGAGTTATTGTAGCTCTAGCATTTGTGTAGAATGATGAGCACCACCATTGAAAAATGCAAATTAAGTTCCATTCAAGCAGGAGCTGCAGGGCCAACCCTAGCCTGAATCTGGTATGAGCACAGAGGGTGCCCCCCATTCCAGATCAGATTCAGAGGTCTGCGAGGACCCCATTTCAAGCCAAAGTCCTCCCAGCCAACCCGGGCCTGAATTGGCGGCAGTCACATCACAGCCAAGCAAGGGCATAAGATTCTAATCCTGGCCCACAATGGAAGCCCCTACCCCATGCCATGCAGCTGGGCATGGAAAACAGCCAAATACACCAAACAGGAGCCCCACCCTCAGGGGTTGGGCACTATAAAAATCTCCTTGTAATGAGGAAGCATGGCCCAGCCCTGCCTCAGAGCAAGGAGACAGGGAGACCCACATGCAGGCCTGAGGCTGCCTACCCTGGGCTCTGAAGAGAAAACACTGGCTCACAGAGTACCTTTTGGAACTAACCAGAAGGTTACTATTACAGTGAGCAGCGGTACAGTATGGTGGGGAGACAGGGCTGGGGGGAGTGAGTCCTTTAATTTATCGGGGCAGCACAGCAGAGGTGACCCTGTGATGAGAGGACAGGGGAGACAATTCTGAGGACAAGAGGGAGAGAGACATAGTCCCACCCCTCAACTGCCACATATTAACATGGAATGGGTAGAGATGCACCCCCCCCCACACACACACCTATCAATCACTGAGGCCAGTAAGAGAGCTGACCTTGTGGTCATAAGAGATGGAGAGCTGTCCCTGACCCCCATCAGTTGCAACATGCCTGAGAGCAGGCCCTGCACCTTGCCAGAGTGGCACAATAGAGCCAGCCCTTTGAGCATAGGTCCTGGAGAGCCAGCCCTGAAGTTTGAGCATAGGCGAGCAGAAAGCAGGCCAATTTCTCATCTGTCTTGTGGCATAATGGGCATGAGATCGATGCCTGGGACAGGTTGGAGAGCTGGCCCTATGGTTACATGAGTGAGAGAGTCATCCCTGACCCTCACCAGCTGCAATGTTTGGAAGAACAGGCCTTGCATCATGTCAGGGCAGCAGAGTAAACCAATCCTGTTTAGCGCAGGTATTGGAAAGCCAGCCCCAAATTAGTATGTATTAGAGAGCTGTCCCTATTACCCATCTACCCTGTGGTGGCATGGACAGGGGAGAGCTACCCTTCTCCCCCAACTCCTGTCTATCAATGCCTGGGGAAAGTGGGAGAGCTGGCCTTGTGGTCATTGGTTATAAGAGTGGGAGAGCTATCCCTGACTCCCACCAGCTGCAACACTTGGGGAAGCAGGCCCTGCACCTCTCCAGGGCAGCACAATAACCCAACTCTATTAGCATAAGTGAAGGTGAGCCAGCCCCGAAGTTGTGAGCATGGGTTAGCTGCCTCTATCTCTCATCTGTCTTGTGGCGAGAGAGGCAGGGGAGAATTGCCTTCTTCCCCACCCCATCACCAGACATCAACACTGGAGGCACATGGATGACATGGCTCTGTGGTCATAAGAATAGGAGAGCCATCCCTGACTCCCATCAACTGCAACACTCAGGAGAGGAGGCTCTCCATCTCTTCAAGGCAGCACAATAAAGCCAATCCTTTTAGCACAGGGGTAGATAAGCCCAAAATTGTGAACATGGAGAGCTGATCCCATTTCCCATCTGGAACACCAACTCTATAGATACCCAGGCCCAGACTCAGGGTAATGACTTGGTCTGCCCCAACATTCGCCTTATCTATGATCTACTGGAGCACATAACGGGACCCAACCCAGAGACCCAAAGTTGCAGGATCTCCACAACACAGGGCTCCAGCTGGATGTCCAGGAAGAGTCCTAATGGGAACCCAGCATCGAAAGTGTAGTAGAGACAACGAACCTTGAACTAGACCAATGACAATTTACAATGAATACTTGCAAGGAGAGAAGAATGGACAAAGGGGTAAACAGCAAGACTTGTTTACTGTAGGATGGTCTGTATGTCAAATGTGTTGCTCTGATTGGTCAATAAATAAAACACTGATTGGTCAGTGGCCAGGCAGGAAGTACAGGTGGGACTAACAGAGAGGAGAATTGAGAGAACAGGAAGGCAGCATGTGAAGATGCTGGCAAGCCACAAGCCATGTGGCAAGGTATCGATTTATAGAAATGTATTAATTTAAGATATAAGAACAGTTAACAAGAAGCCTGAGCCATTAGGCCAAACAGTTTAAATAATATAAGCATCTGTGTGTTTATTTTATAAGTGGGCTGTTGGACTGCCGGGGCTTGGCGGGACCCAGGGAGAAAACTCTCCAACTACACTTGTTGGCTTGCACTCCAGCTTCCATGACAAGATTTTTAAATTCCTTCCTTTTTTATATATATTTCTCATTTTATTTCCTTCAGTTTTTTCTGTTGAATTTTGCTTTATTGGGGGTGGTTCATGGGTGGAGAGTGGATGTAAAATGATGGGGAATAGATGGAATCAAGATATATGATGTCAAAAACACATAGACATAAACAAATTTTGTAAAAAATTGAAAATTAAATTGCATATTTATTTTATTTGCTTTAGTTTATTAAAATAGGCTCAATTTCATATGAAATTGATTTGTATTTCTTAATTGTCTAAGACATACACACATAAAAATTCAGAAAACCACACCCAATCACCTTGCAGAGTTGTGAAGTCCAATCCAAATGTATACAACTACAAATCACTTTCATATGTAAGGATCAGATTAGATTGCAGAAGAGGGGAAGAAAGATTGCAGGAGCCAGAGGATCAAGAACTTTACTCTGTCATTATGACTATTAATAACATCAGAAATTATACATTTAAAGTCTGACCAGCATGACTACCCACACATGAGCTAAGAAAGGAGCATACCAGTTACCACAGCAAACTGTATGGGGAAAAGTCTATGGCATCTCAACCCTACACATGGGCAAATAAATAAATATGAGAGTGGGAGAGACAGACCTTACCATGTATGAACACTTCAAATTTTTGTCCAATGTTGTGGAATATTATTTTAAGATGTGTTACATTCATTTATGCTGTGGAATATTTGTTTAATGATGCAAATATGTGTTATATTCTATTTTTAAAATATAAACATTTTTTATTCATTCTATATACCAACCACAGATTTCCCTTCTCATTCCTCCTTCTGCTCCTTGCCCCTGGCCTTTCCCCTGGCCCACCCCCCATCTCCTACTCAAAAGGGGTAAGTCCTCCCATGGAGGAACAGCAAAACTTGGTACATTCAGTTGAGGCAGGACCAAGCTCCTCCCCCCTGCATCAAGGGTGAGCAAAGTGTCCAGTCATAGGCAATGGGATCCAGAAAGCCAGCTCATGCACCAGGATAGATTCTGATCACACTGCCAGGGGCTCCTCAAACAGACCCAGGTACCTAATTGTCTCGCACATGCAGAGGTTCTAGTCTGTTCCCATGCAGGTTTCACAGTTGTCAGTCTAAATGTTGTGAGTTCTTATGACCTTGGTTCAGTTGTCTCTGTAGATTTCCCCATCACAATCTTGACACACACACCCCTTGCTCATATAATCCCTCTTCCCTCTCTTCAACTGGACTCCTGGAGCTCAGCCTGGTGCTTGCTTGTGGATCTCTGCATCTGCTTCACTCAGTTACTGGATGAAGGTTCTATGATGACAGGGTAGTCACCAATCTGATTATTAGGGTAGGCCACTTCAGGCACCCTCTCCACTATTGCAGGTAGCCTAATTTGGGGTCATTCTTGTGGATTCCTGAGAATTTCCCTAGCACCAGGTTTTCCCGCTTAGTGCATAATATCTCTCTATCAAGATATCTCTTTCATTGGTTTCCCATTCTTTCCCTCCCCCAGCTCAATCATCCTTCTTCTCCATCTTCTCATCCCCCATCCCTCCACTCTATTGCCACCACTCCAAATTATTCATGGAGATCTCATCTGTTTCCTCTTCCCAAGGTAATCTATGCATCTCTGTTAGGGTCATCCTTGTTTTCTAGCTTCTCTTGAGCTGAGGATTGTAGTCTGATTATCCTTTGCTTTACATCTAGTGTAGTGGGTAGCCATTCCAGCTTTGGTCTGGAAGTTCCAACCCACATTGAGGCTTTGGTAACTATCACCCTTACAAGGTGGAGCCAAGGGAGGGCCCTGAAGACCAGAGATCAGAATGCGCTGCGCTCTCTTCCTTCTTGGACCATGGATGCTAGTGGTAGACCAAGGAGAGTTCTCCAGAGAACACTGCCGGACTGCGTTTGTCTTTCACAGAACCTGCAACCTACCTATCCCTTCATTTGTAAGTCACGCCATTAAATAAATCTCCCTTTTAACTACGTGGAGTGGCCTTAATAATTTTACCAATGTCCTAGTATCCATTTATGAGTGAGTACATACTGTGTTTTTCTTTCTGAGTCTGGATTATCTAAATTGGCTGATATTTTCTATATCCATCCATTTGCCTGCACATTTCATGATGTCATTGTTTTTTACAGCTGAGCAATACTCCATTGTGTATATGTGCCACATTTTCTTTATCCATTCTTTGTTGGAGGGGCATCTAGGTTGTTTCCAGGTTCTGTGTGGGGCATTTTCCCACCAATCCCACAGCTCCCCAGAGTTTTCTTGAGTGTGAGCAGCAGGAAATATTAGATAGAAGGATTTATATGGCAGAGATAAACAGAAAATAAAGGATAGCCTCGAGAGGGCCTGGAACCGATTCCAATGGGCCCCAACTGTCTCTGCCCCAGGGTATCTATAGAGACACCAAGGGGTGGAGGAAAAGACCTCCTCCTCCAGCACAGCCAAGTGCAGACCATCTCAGAAAACTGCACTCAGGCCTGTGGTCCTAATCATCCTCTATGTGGACCTGCTGGGTAAAGCCGTGAGGAACCCGAGAACAGGCTCCCACAGTTCTGGCTGTTATAATTATTGCTGATATGAACATAGTTGAGCAAGCATCCTTTTGGTATGATAGAGCACTCCTTGGATATATGCCCAAGAGTGGTATCCTTGAGTCTTGAGGTAGATTGATCCCCAACTTTCTGAGAAGTTGCCATACTGATTTCCAAAGTGGCTGTACAAGTTTGCACTCCCAACAACAGTGGAGGAGTGCTCCACTTGCTCCACATCCTCTCCAACATAAGCTTTCTTCAGTTTTTTTTAATCTTAGCCATTCTAACAGGTGTAAAATTACCATCTTACATCTCAGAATCATTTTGATTTGCATTTCCCTGATGACAAAGGATATTGAATAATTTCTTAAATGTCTTTTGGCCATTTGAGATTCTTCTGTTGTGAATTCTCTATTTATATCTGTAGCTCATTTTTTAATTGGATTGTTTGATATTTTGCTGTCTAATTTCTTGAGTTCTTCATATATTTTGGAGATCAGCTCTCTGTCAGATGTGTGGTTGTTGTTGACTTCTTTTATGTTTCATTTCCTTAACTTTCTTTGTTACTTTGCCTGCCTAAAACACCTGAGTGGTCTAATAAAGAGCTGAACAACCAAGAGCTTTGTGGAGATGGTTAGGCAGGGCTGCCAGGCAGAGAGATAAATAGGAGAGGAGAGACAAGTGAGAGATGAATGAAAGGAGGATGCCAGGGGCCAGCCTCCCAGCCACACAAGCAGACATGGAGTAAGAACTAAAGAAAGGTATATAGAATAAAGAAGGGTAAAATCCCAGAGGCAAAAGGTAGATGGGATAATTTAAGCTAAGAAAAGCTGGGTAGAAACAAGCCAAGCTAAGGCTAGGCGTTCATAAGTAAGAATAAGCCTCCACGTATTTATTTGGGAGCTGGATAGTGGGCCTATAAAGAGCAAAGATTAAATAAAAAAACTAGAGTCCAGTGCCAGACAGAGGAAACATTATATGGATACCACAGGTTATATTAAGGAATATATATGAATATACAAATACATATATGCATGATATACAAATTGGTAAAAAAAAATAAAGAGGCTAATAACTTGAACAAAATTGGGATATATGTCAAGGTTTGGAGGGAGGGAAGAGAAAGGATTGATGTGGATTACGCTCATGGTTAATAATAAAGTTGATTGACTGATAGCTAGACTGTAACAGATTGAGCTTGATAGCCAGACTCAGAGAATTCTGGGAAGAAAAAAGGCTGAGTCAAGGGAGATGTCAACCAGCCACCAAGGAAGTAAGACACGTAGAAAATAAGATATCAAGCCATGAGTTACAAAATGTTTGTTAAAATGGTAGCACTTATAGAAGAATTTTCAGAATCTTTTGGAAGCATAAGGAATATGATGGAAAGTTATTGATAGTAGTGGTCAAGGTGATATACTATTATACAAGAACATGAACATTATCTACATAAACATGTCAAAAATAAGCACACATTTATTTGTATTAGTTACTTTTTTTGTTGCAGGAATAAAGCACCACAACTAAAAGCAACTTAAAAAAATAAGGGATGTCTACAGTCCTAGAGGGTTAGAGGTCTTAATGATAGGAAAGGCTTGACTTGCAGACAGGAGGAGAACCTGGCTGGTAGGCATTTCATTTACACACAGGAAGTAAATAGAGTAAATAGGCAGTTTGGGTCAATACACTGTAAAAGCCCACTCCAAATTAGTTACTCTCTCTAACAAGGATGCAACTCTTAAAAGATCTAGAATTTCCCTCAAACAATACTACCAAATGGGAAACATTGTTCAAATATGTAAACCTATGGTGGCCATTTCTCTTTCAATATATCACACTGTTTAAAGTTCAAATTTCCTGTAATTTGCTAACAACAATAACAACAACATCAAAAAATAAGCTGTGTACTGTAAAGAAAGATTGAGGTCATAGCAAACTGGTAGACCTACACCAATGTGTTAATAAGAAAAGATTACACTTGCTCTAATTACTGATAGGTTTAAATTTACTTATCAAAATGCTTCCTAAAAGTTACATGATTAAAAAAAAAAAGAAACAGTTATATTTACAGAATTTATACACTTGGAGATAACCTGGTAATGATATATGATTGATAGATGAAGGTGTATTTTTCATTTTGATTTAATAAAAATTGATTTTGTTCAGCATAATTTCAGGCATCAGCCTAATTCAGGGGCTGAGGAGACCCTTATTGCTCAGTTGTTTGCAGCCATTTACAGCCTTCACAGTTACATTGGCTTGAAATTCATCATCATTTTTCCCTTCATTCCTAAATGAGTAATTTCAGTGGAAATTTGGTGAAATTCCTTTCTCCATTTTTTGAGTTACTGAAGCAATAAAATTAAATATTTTCACCTGCATGTGTTTCAGGTATAATTTGCAGTTCATTTCTGGTGAAGGTCATTAACAAAGACACAGAAAACAGCGATTTAGTTCCTAAAGTATATCTATATCTCTATATAGATATAAAAAAATTTCAATATATTATTTTAATTGTATAGTCAAAACTGAATAAATACATCTAAAACTTTCCCAATTTCCATTCATTCTCATTGTTGTATCTATGTATTTTTTCTTTTAAAATATTATTACCTCTAAGTATTCCTGTATGTTTTTATATATATGTACACACACACACACACACACACACACATATATATATATATATATATATATGTATATATATATATATATATATTTGATTGTAGTAAGAACACTACATTTGTTTGTGCTATAGTTCACGTGTTTAGGACAGAGGACAAAATATAGGATTAGTTCTCTCCTTCCATCATGTGGGTTCAGCAATAGAATTCAGGTCACCAATTTTGATGGCAGAACCTACTGTGACTTCTCATTGGTCCCATGTCTCTTCCTTTTAGGATACTAGCACTGCACTTATAAAAACATGTATTCAGTATTCAAAAAGAAATTGAATTCTTAGTTTTTGCCACTCTAGTTCAAATGAATAAGTGTTTGGGTTTGGTACCAGTAACTATAATACCCAAAAGTATTCTCTTATGATATTCTGTGCTGAAATATAAATAAATAACTTCTGTAAATTTTGTCAATAAATTTAATCTATTGTTAAAAAATAAGAAAATTTTGACTTTTTTTACAAAGCCATTCATAGATCTATTGGCTTATACATTAAAATCAAGAAAATGTAGGAAATAATTAGAGGTACAAATATTTAATTTTCAGGTAAGTAAGTACAACAACTAATACACAAAAGTTAATGGAATGGTTCTTAATGAAAATATCAGCATTCTCTAAAGAGTGAACATCACTAATTGTTGATTTTTCCGCATTTCATGATTGAAACAATAGAACGATTTTTCCTTTTGTGAACATTTCTGGACACCAGATATCATAATAATTCCTCCATCTCTCCTTCATTCCCCTTCCCTTCCTTCCTTCTTTATTTTTATCTTTCTTTCTTTCCTTCCTTCCTCCTGCCCTCCTTCCTTCTGTCCCTCCCTCCATCTTTCTCTCTCTCCTTTCTCTCTCTCTTACTTGTTTTAAAATATACACTTAACAAGAACAAGTATTATCATAGGAATTATTCTGGATTCAAATATTGAAAAATTTGACAGAAGTCCCTGGATATAAAACATTCAACAAAATTCCCAAGAAGTACTATACTTGTATGGAAAGGTATCAACTGTCTGGAAGATAACAATTATAAGTGAATTATGAATCCATGTTTGAGAACAGATGAAAATTTAGTGAATGATTATATCTTCAGTTACATCATACAAAAAGAAGTTTAAAAGCTCACAGGTGATGAATTAAGGTTTTCAGTAATACAGGAAACACCTAGAGACTCTTTTCCATCGCTGAGATTGTGGCAGTTCTTCACTTATGTATTAACGTATTTTGGCCCAGAAAACTCTGCTAATTTAATTATGTAAATATATTTTTGCCATGATTAATGAAACTAGTACCAAGTAACCTTTTATATCGAAAGTATTACTTTTTGTTTCAGTATAATAGTATAAATCTAGAGTCTTAAAGATGTATTCTTTGATTTTTTTTTTCCTTTTGTTTAGATCACTGTATTACAGGGGAAAGCAATACCATTTTCTGATCAACTCATTTATCTCCTTAATGTGTAAAAAGGTGTGTCTGGAAGTGGAGGGAGTTACTTCAAATGAATTGTTTAGGAAGCAGTTAAAATATGCATTATAATTTTCTGTAAGTAGTGATGTTTTCAGTATGATCATTTTCCCTCCTGTTACACTCCAATTATCCCAGAGATGTCACATTTACTCTTAAATTTTCAGAAGATAATAAATCACAAGTTCAGTTGTTAGCAGCAAGCTCTAACCAACTGAGAAAACCAGGTTGTTTGTGGTGGTGTACACATATTTAAATCCTAGCACTTAGTATCAGAGACAGGTGGATCTCACTAAGTTGGAGCCCAGACAGGTCTACAAAGTGAGTTCTAGTTTAGCCAAAGCTACATAGAGAAATTGGGTTTTAAAATAAAGAAATATGTACTCAAATATATATATATATAAATATTTATAAACAATAAATAAATGAATATATTCAACAACCAAAAGCTATTGCAATTGTTATAAATTGATATCTGGGCTGTTGAAAAGTAAGGCCAAGAAATAAATATAAGACAAGCACATTGCTTTTGTGGGCTGCCAAAGTACTGAACACCTGTTATTTAAAATACAACAGGGATTATGATTAACTTTTTAAAATAATTTTCAAATGAACTTTTAAATTTTAACAGAAAATATATCTCATTTGCTCTTATTTTTCATAATTATCAATGAGAAATGAATTTTAATATTGAAGAGTAATGACTTCGAATAACTGTTATTCAAGCCAGGTGGTAGTGGTGTATGCCTTTAATCTTAGCACTCTGGATACAGAGGAAGGCAGATCTCTGTGAGTTCAAGACTAGTCTTGTCTACAGAGTAAGTTCCAGGACAGCCAACACGACACAGAGAAACCCTGATTCAAAAAAAAAAAAAAGAAGAAGAAAAGAAAAAAAGAATAAATGTTATTCAGTATAAATAGTATAAATAGCTACAATGTCATTTGAATAGTTATTTTATTTATTCTCTTGCCCATTATGTTGTAATCTTATTTACACACCTTTTCTCCCTTTTATGGTCACAATAATACTAACTGAAAAATAAGCCCAGAAAAGAGCATCATTATCAAACTGGTTGAGAAAAATACAAACATAACAATTAGATTTCATTGGACAGGTTTATAAACACCAGTCTGTGAATAAATTCTCATGTTTGGCCACCTTAGCATTTAGCTAATTCACTGATTTAAGTGGTTGGCTACATACTCATTTTTACCCTTGAAATGCTATTTGATGACTACAATTAATAATGGCAGTGAACCTGAGTTAGAAAAGACTGGTTCAGAGAAAGAGAACAGAAATAAGTCAAAACACATACTATGAAAAAATGCCTAAAGGGAAGAAACAAAAATGGAATCAATAAAATGTTACCAAACTTCACATTTTGTTTCCCATAAGCTATCATACGTTTAAAGAATTGTGACTACCAAGCAATCTTGCCTAAAGCTCCACTTAACTCCTTTTTCATTAAACCTCCACTACGACGTGAAAGTGAGTCAATGTTATAATTGCTTTCACTAAAACAGTATCAAAATGTATTTTAAATATCTGTGGCCTTAAAGTCTACCTGTGGTCACGTGGGAGTGAAAGTAACTGTTTTTGCTGTTTTGTTAGCTGTAATTTTCACATCTGTTTTCTCTCTCCCTCCCCTCCCCTCCTCTCCTCTCCTCTCCTCTCCTCTCCTCTCCTCTCCTCTCCTCTCCTCTCCTCTCCTCTCCTCTCCTCTCTCTCTCTCTCTCTCTCTCTCTCTCTCTCTCTCTCTCTCTCTCTCTCTCTCTCTCTCTCTTGTGTGTGTGTGTGTGTGTGTGTGTGTGTGTGTGTGTGTGTGTGTGTGTTAATGGTTGAATTTTCTCTTTATGTTTATATTACCTCATCTATATTATAATGTACAACCTATTCTTAAGACTTTTACTTATACATTACTGAAAGGAATCACTGTATCACACATCTCTCTTCTGGAGAACTTATTTGGTAAAATCTTGCAAAGAGTCCAGGCATTGTATACATTAGCAGTGACTGCACTTGCACTTTCTAGATTTCTCTGAGTCTACACATTTACCTCTAGTGTGGGGCATACATGGGCTGCAAAGAGGGTGCCGAAAGAAATTTAGATAAACATAGCTTAAGCTTTAAGCTGTTTATGCAGAGAGTGGATAAAAATGGTGCCAGAGGAAGTTAGTTTAAGCTGTTTGTACAGAGAATAGATACAAAGGATGGCTAAGAGGAAGTTAGCTTGGGTAATTGATGTGGAGATTAGAGACAAATGGTGAGAAAGGAAATTAGCTCAAGTTATGTGTGCTAAGATAAGATACTAAAAACAGGAGATGATGTCAGGGTACGGACAACTCGTAAATAGGGTGCCCTTTAAAATGATTGGTTGGTTCCTTCACCCTCTCTAGGGGTCTGAGGTTTTCTGGTATTAAAGAGGTTTACTGCCCATCAATAAACCAGTTCTTGCTTGACTTGACTCCCGGCTGCTGCATCTGATTGTCTCCAGGTAAGAGGGAGGCTGAGGAGGCACCCGCCAGCACTTGCTTTTCCTTGGTTCCAGGCCACCTCTTCACAGGTGAACTAAGTTCCCAGTGGGGCAGGTCCCCACATTCTAGGGTTAGACAATAGTTATCAAAGTGTTTATCTGTAAATATTTTATATCCTCATATAGTTGAACCATGGTAAAAAAAAAAAAAAAAAAAAAAAAAAAAAAAAAAAGAGTGGTCTATATAAAGAAGACTACATAAAAAATCCCTGATTTGGTTGTTATTTTGTTTTTATATTGTGTTTTCTCTTTGTTTTTGTTGTTTATTTATTTACTCATTTATTCACTTATTTAATTTTCTTTTTACATTCCAACCACAATTTCACCTCCCGCCCCTCCCAGCCGCTCTCCCTCATATTCCTTCTCCCTCCCCCATGCACTCTTTCTCCTCTGTCTCTCTTCAGAAAAGAACAGGGCCTCCTATGACGATCAGCCAGTGATGGTATATAAAGGTTGCAGTGAGAGTAGCCACCTGCTCTCTTATTAAGGCTGGATGAAGCAACCAGGTAGGAGGAAAGAGTCCCCCAAACAGGCAACAGAGTCAGAGACAGCCCCTGCTCCCACTGTTAGAAGTCCCACAAGAAGAGCAAGCGAGAAAATAAACAGAGGGCCTAGGTCAATCCCAAGCAGGCTCCCTGGCTGTCAGGTCAGTCTCTGAGCTCCTATGAGCCCAGGTTAGTTGACTGTGCAGGTTTTCTTGTGGTGTCATTGACTAATCTTGTTCCTTCAATTCTTCCTCCCTGAGTGCTGCCTAATGCTTGGCTGTGCATCTCTGCATCTGTATCCACCAGTTGCTGGGTGAAGCCTCTCTGATACCAATTTGATTAGGCTCTAATCTGTGAGTATAGCAGAATATTGTTAGAAATCATTTCATTTACTTTTTTCTTTTCCAGCTGTGTTTTTGCGACGCCGTCTTTACTCCAAGCCCAGGATCATTTGTATGTCAAAGGTTTGGGGCCTGAATTGGTGTCTGAATCCCTCCATGGGAAGTCTTGATTGCTTATAGGAGATGGCCAGTTCAGGCTCTATATCCCCCAATTACTAGGGTCACCCTCACAGATTTCAGAGTGTTTTCATTGCACTAGGTTTCTAGTTATATCTAATTCATGATGTATCCTCAGGACTCAAGGTAATTTCATATTCCATCAATGTATTGCTTGTTCTTTGAGCATTCTTGTCTTAACACTTGGTATGATATAATTAATTTATGTTAAGGTTTCATGCAAAAACAATCAAAATAACAACAAAATAATAACATCATTTGAAATAAAAATAACATTGGGAATCCAACTGATGAGAGACAGGAGAGATAATGAAGGGATGGGAAGACATGCAGAGATGATCAGCCACGGTGGACTGGTGGCTGTGGAGCCCCCATGGGACTGGACTAGGCCCTCTAGATATGGAAGAAAGTTGTTTGGCTCGAACTGTTTGGGGGGCACCCAGGCAGGGGGATCAGGATCTGTCCCTGGTCTATGGGCAGGCTTCTGGAATCTGGTGTCTGTGGTGTGACATCTTGCACAGCCTTGGTGCAGTGAGAAGGGGCTTGGACTTGCCTAGGCTCAGTGTGCTGGCCTCTGCAGACTCCCCATGGGAGACCTTGATTTGGGGGATGTGGGGATGCGGGGTGGCTTGGGAAAGAGGGCTTGGGGGGTGGGAAGAGGGAGGAGGGAGGAGGAGGTATCTGTGTATAGTATATGGTCTTCCGCTAAACTTTTCTGTGGTACTTCTTGTAGTGAATTAGAACAGAATATATATCTATATATATGTGTGTGTGTGTGTGTGTGTGTGTGTGTGTGTGTGTGTTACACACATTAATATGTAATATATATGTTATATATATATAAAACTCATATTAATGTTAATATAATACACATACACACACCTTTTCCATATACCAAAAGCACACTGGTATGATAATTATCATTATGGCGACATATAGAGCTTGTCAATATGTGAATTTCATTAATTTATTGTATTGTGGGACATAGTGGACAATATCCCACCTGAAAACAGAGAAGTGGTTTTAAGAAGCAGAAATAAGCCAGGCAGTGGTGGCGCACGCCTTTAATCCCAGCACTTGGGGGGCAGAGGCAGGCAGATCTTTGTGAGTTCGAGGCCAGCCTCATCTACAGAGCAAGATCCAGGAAAGGTGCAAAGCTACACAGAGAAACCCTGTCTCGAAAACAACAACAACAACAAAAGAAGTAGAAATAAATAAGATCAGTAATGATTATACAAAGGTCACTTCATTTTTGCAGATAGCATTGTCTTCCTAAGTGAAAAAATAAACATCTTAAATCATTTAAAAAATATTTAAATCATTTAAAAAATATTTTAGCCGGGCAGTGGTGGCACACGCCTTTAATCCCAGCACTCAGGAGGCAGAGCCAGGCAGATCTCTGTGAGTTCGAGGCCAGCCTGGTCTACCAAGTGAGTCCCAGGAAAGGCGCAAAGCTACACAGAGAAACCCTGTCTCGAAAAACCAAAAAAAAAAAAAAAAAATATTTAAAAACTTCAACATATCTCTAGGGTAGCTATTATAAATCACCAATGAAATTAAAAAAAAAATGATTCTGATTCTGTACGCAGCTTATCTATCCACATATATATTGAGATCTAAAATAAATAAATAAAGCACAGCCTATTCCCTGTTATTATTAATCCTTCACAATTCATTTTTAATTGTATTTACTTATCTAGACTTTCATACATGAATGCTGTATTGATATAATTTCCTCTCCTCTTTTTATTAAGAAATTGTTTATTCATTTTACCTACCAATCACAGATCCCCATCTTCCCACCTCCCACCCCTCCAGCCTCCCCACCAATCCACTCCCAATTCCCTCCTACAAGAACGTAAGGCCAATATGAAACTTCTGAATTCCAGAGTTATTTGTTTAGAGATCTTTCTTAGACTATAAAATTATTACTTGCAACACCACTTGTATTTGGAAGGGTATATCTACAGGTGTAAAAGTGGGGAATCCAGAACATAGCATACTTTTTTTTATGTCAAAGAAAAAAGAGATGTTGACTTAACTCAGAAAGACATATCCTATTATATTCTTGAAACTGACTATATCATTTATTTATATATTTGTGAAGCTACTATATTATTATTTCAAAACCATAGACCAAAGATGTTAAGTATATTTTGATAATTTCATTTCCAACATTGAATTCGTCTCATTAAAGCATCAGAATAAAAATATACTGATTTGAAATTATATTTAGATGATAATATCCTATGTCATTGTTATTATTCATCCTTGCAACCAATAATCTTTGTTTCATAAAAAATACATTTGGGTTCAAGGGATAGCTAAGTGTTTAAGAGCACTTGTTGCTTTTCCAGAGGATCCAGATCCCAAGTCTTAGCATTTGGCATAGAAACTCAAAATGATCTGTAACTACATTTCCAGTGGATCTGACACCTTTTTCTTAACTCTGCTGATACCAATCAACTAATGCAGAGACATGCACGCAGGCAAAATAAAACATTTTCCTTCTTCTTCTTTTTTAATCTAACACAATACCTTGTAGGAAGCTTTCATTCTTTGAATGTTGTTTGTAACTTGGAGTCTTAAGGTTAAATGCAGATGATACTGGGCTTACCATGGTGCAATTTACAAGATCTATTTTCTTTCTTTCTTTCTTTCTTTCTTTCTTTCTTTCTTTCTTTCTTTCTTTCTTTTCTTTCTTTCTTTTTCTCTCTTCTCTCTCTCTCTCTCTCTCTCTCTCTCTCTTCTCTCTCTCTCTTTCTTTCCTTCTTTCTCTCTTCCTCTCATTTTTTTTTACTTCATGATTCTCCAAAAGTATTCATAATTGAGTAGAAATCCAATTTAATTTTGATATTTTCCTGAAATTATGATTTTTTTTGTGTAATACTCTCTTCAAATTATTGATCCAAGTATTCTCCAGACCCATGGCTGACACCCTCCATAGCACAATGATCTTAAATAAGTGGAGGTATCCAATTCCTATGCATTGAAACTCACACAGTTTCAATGCCCGATGAAGTTATTACTTATATTTCCTACACAATTAAATTGTCCATAAAATTAGACAATCATTTTGTTCCTATTAGTTACAATATTCTAAGACTGTTTTCAACCTTGTTATGACAATGATGTTTTAGAGTAAGACACGTGCTGAAAACACTGATAATATCTTTTCAATACCCATTTTTAAGTACATACAACTGAAAATGAAAATAAGTTGCTCATAAGCAAGACAATCACAACTTGTTATTTTGACTTTTGTGTTATGTTTAATAGATTCTTAATTAAGTTTGCAACTATTTTAAAGCATTTTATCTAAATCCTAGTGACAACATTAGTCAAAAGCAAATGTGAAATAATTTGTACTGGAAAGGACTCAATACATAGATGCCAATGTTTCTTAACCTTGATTGTAATGACAGAGATAAATAATCACAGTAGAATCTTAACAGAAGGAGTAGCATATTGTATGCACTCAATCTGTATGCCATTAGCTACAATTGTTTGCCAAAATAATAAGTTTTGAATATCAGGTACTTAAATTACAAGGCATTGTTCAGCATTCTGTAATACATTCATGACAGAATTATCACTGTGTTAAGCCATGTCTTTTGCTTACGAAACTCAAATATAGTTCAGAGGGTAAAAGGCAAGAGCAAATATGAACTTAAGAACATTACACAAAATTCAAATAAGGCTTTGATGTCAATGTTCTTTCTTTTTAAATTTTTTACTGATTTTTTTCACCCATAATTTATTTTGAAAACACAAACAAGTTGGAAAGGTGACTAAGTAGTTAATAGTGCTTGCTGTTTTTTCTGGGGACAGGAACTCAGATTTCAGCACCCACATAAGTTGGCTTACAACCATGTGTAACTCTAGCTATAGAAGATCTTACGTTCTTCACTCTACCAGCATCTGTGGGCACCTATTCTCATGTGCACATCACACTCCGATACATGAAGACATATGCATGCACACTCATACACACAGATGAACCAAAACCAAAAGAAATATTTTTATAAAATTGAAGCCTAAACTAGAAATCACAGGTACATCTTTCAAAAAAATACTGTCATTATTAATATTTTGGTAAAATTCCAGGTCACTTTTTATTTCATCATATTTTTTCTTCATTAAGAATTTTTTTATTCATATTATATACCAACCATGGATCCTCCTCCCTTCCCTCCTCCCATACCCCCCCAGCCTTCCCTCTCAACCCACTTCCCCATTCTGTCCATGGGGACTAAGTAGAGCTTGGTACATTCAGTTGAGGCAGGTCCAAGCTCCTCCTGCTTCATCAAGGCTGTGCAAGGTGTCTCACCATAGGTAAGAGCTCCAAAAAGTCAGCTTATGCACCACTGATAGGTCCTGATCCCACTGCCAGGAGCCTCTTAAGAAGATCAGTCTATACAACTATCTCACTTAAGCAGAAGGCCTAGTCCAGTCCCATGGAGACTCCACAGGTGTTGGTCTAAAATTCATGAGTTCCCACTAGCTTGGTTTGGTTGTCTCTATAAGTTTCCCCATCATGATCTTGATGCTCTTTGCTCAATTTATTTCATTGGATTCCATATAGAATTCTATGTTAAATTGTATTGTTAATATTATAGGTACTATTATTCCTTGAAACAGTGATGTGGATTATATTTAAATGTTTTCCTATATTAAAAATTTGTTCCACTGTATATTACTTCTTGGATAGCATGAGGGAACTTGATACAATTTAAAATTACCTAGGAAAGAAATCTCAATGAGTTACTTTCTACATGGCATCAGCTAGCATGGACACCTGTGAAGGAGTTCTTAATTGTATTAACTGAGCTTGGAAGACCTACCACAGTTGTGGGCAGCACTGTCTCATGGGCTGGACCCTGGTCTGAATAAAAAGGAGCCAGTGACTTGAGCTGAGTGCTAACATGAACACACGAATAGCCTTCTCTTTTTGATTATTGATATAATATGACCAACTTAGTAGGAAACACCTTTATCAGCTGAGACATCTCAAGGGCCCTGTAATTTAAATTTTATAAATCACTACATTGTTCAGTTAATTAATGTGGCAGAAATTCAAAAGTTAATTAGAAATCCAGCAACATGAATGACATGAAATTATCATATGGGTCGAAAAAAAAAAAGCAGTGTGTTATTCTTTCAGGGCTACAGGATTAAGGTTTGTCTAATATTATTGTAAAAAATAGATGCAATATTAGGGGCACTAGTATAAAACTGACATAGATAAAATTGAATCTCAATTAATATACTACAATTTCACATTCTTTACCTAATGTGATACATGTTGAACATTTTTTATGTGATAGACACAATATTCCACATGGTGTTTAAAATTAAAACACCTCATCACAGATAATTTCCTCATATTTATAATAGGTAATCAATAATAAAATCTTTGGAATATTGTTTGAGTAATATATCTGCAGAAATATCAAGTGAAATGTTATAATTAAAAATAGAAGCAATTGTGGAAAAATATGTATGTATCAAAAGTAATAACTATTATTTGATAAAAGATATTTAAATTTTTTCTGTTGTTTCCTAATTTATATATATTATGTGTGTATGCATGTGTGTATGCAAGTGTATATATATATATATACATTTATATATATATATATATATAAAATGTGTGTGTGTGAGTGTGTGTGTGCGTAAATATATATAGACACATGCACACACATATATGTAGACTGAAGTTTCTCGGTCCCACCCAGTCCTGCCTGGGCAGGAGCCATTTTTATAAAATAATCACTTAGAGGCTTAATATTAATTACAAACTGTTTGGTCTATGGCTCAGGCTTATTGCTAGCTAACTATTACATCTTAAATTGATACTTTTCCATTAATCTATGTATCTCCACATGTCTCACAGCTTTACCTGTGTTCTATTACATCTTGCTCCACTGGCCACTCGCAGTATCTCCCCTGACTCCACCTTTCTTTTCCCTGTATCTTTGCTTGGATTTCCTGCCTGGCTATATCCTGGTTTTTTTTTTTTTTTTTTTGATTTTTCGAGACAGGGTTTCTCTGTGTAGCTTTGAGCCCTTACTGAAACTCACTTGGCAGCCCAGGCTGGCCTCGAACTCACAGAGATCCGCCTGCCTCTGCCTCCCGAGTGCTGGGATTAAAGGCGTGTGCCACCACCGCCCGGCTATATCCTGGCTTCTTTATTAACCAATGGTAGCAACACATATTTACAGAATACAGAAAGACCATCCCACAACACATATATACATCATATATACATATATACACATATACACATATGTACATACATACACACATATATGTGCACAAACATACACACATATACACATATACAATTATACATACATAAATACATGCATATATATACATATACACATATCACATATATAAATACATATTCATACACACACACACACACACACACACACATATATATATATATGAAATCAACATAAAAATGTTCATTAAGAATGTTGAATACATAAATAATTTATCCCACAGTCCTGGAATCACTCCTTTCTTCTTTCAGACTGTCTAACACAGCAACCTACATTTCTGGCTATTTTGGAATATGCTATAGTGCAGTGATGATGTCTTGTTTCCAGTCTCTAGATATTTATTGACAATTTCATTCATCCATGTAAAGACAAAGTTTATTTAGCAAGGAAATTATTCACAGTATCCTTTAAATAAATGCAGTTAAAATCATTTTTGATAGATCTAAAGTGATATATAAAGTAATATAGAATATGTATTTTCATTTTGCTAATTAAAAGTAGATTTATAAAATATTAATAAACTAATAACCATTGCAAAATTATCAGTATAGCCATGAGTGCTGGTAGGCATTTTGTCAATTTGTCACAAACATGGCTCATCTAGGAACAGAAAAACTCAACTGAGAAAATGCCTTCATACAATTTTTCTGCAGGAACATCTGTGGGCATATTCTTGAATAGTGATTGATGTTGGTAGGGAAAGGTCATTGCCAGTGGTGTCAACTCTGAGGCAGGGTGTGAAGGTGACTAACTTGAACAAGCCCAGTGTCACAAGCTGGGAGGAAGAGTTCTTTCATGGTCTCTCAGTTCCTGGTTTTAGGTTCTTTATGATAGACCATGTTGTTTTGGGGATGACAGGGGAAATGCTTTGTACTGGTAAATTAATTGATTGCTATGAACTTAGTAAGGTGTTGTAGAAACTTGGGAGACAGGAATGCTGAGAATAAGGCAGTCAATGGAAGCCTAGCTTGTGAAGTTTCAAAGGGGCATCTGAGAGTCTTTCAAAGGTTGTCACAGTCCTTTGCAGGTGATATACTTGAATCAAGCATTTTGAATGACTTTTCTGTGACTAATAAGAAATCAGTACCACTAAAATGAAATGTTTGCTCTGTGGGGATAATTGATTCTGGGGACCTAAGGCTGAGAAACTGGCTTTGATGAAGATGGGAGCAGCATCGTTGAGGTGAAATCTTCTGGAAAGTATTTAAGTTAAGCACAAGCTGTGGTCCAATGGGGGATGAAATTTCTGCCTCAAGCTATAAAGTCAAATTGGTGATTTGTAAGTCTTCCAAATGGTACTGGATATGAAGGGTCATTGACAGGTGCAGAGGCTTGGCACTGTGTGTCAGAGTTGGTGTCCTTACAGAGAGGCCAGCAGGCTGGCCACTGGTAAAGATACAGTCTCTGCTGTAATGATGGCCAAGGATTGAAATAATAATAAAGAGAAGATGAGGCTTAGTACCATGAGACAGGCTAAGAATCAGTGAAGAGAGCCCAGAAGAAACTGTTGTAGAAAATATAGTGTCAGTTACAATGAAGATGTCAGGATTGAAGGAATCATGTTGAAATGCAGAGTCTAATGCCATTAGAGGCCACTGGTGTAGGCACAGCCTCAGATGCACTGTGAAACCCATCATATTGGACATGACAGGACTGAGGTATGCCCATAGCAATGGGAAAGAAAATCAGGACAAAGTGTATAAATAAATTTTAGCTGAAATGTTTTATTTATAACATTAGCTAATAATTTATATATCTGCCACATTATTTTAATTATGTCTTAAATGTCTTAAAAAACAACAAACATGTATTTTTAGGAAAACATATTAATTATCTGAGACAATTCAATTGTAATAGCAACAAAATATAATTACAAGAAGTCACACACTGCAAAAAGGAATCTTTATCCACCTCATATTTCAGTAAATATGAGATAGACTAGAATATAAACTTTTCAATTGAGATATCACCCAGAGACAAAATGAAGCTAATTGCCACAGCTGGCTTCGTTTCAACTGACAATGTAAGCAATCAACAAGGGACAGAGAAGCCAAACCTGTGACACCGGAATATCAAAGCATTTCAAGTAATGGCTAAAACAATGCTTGACTGACAGTTATTTTTAACTTTAACTTAATGTAACCTTTCACCCTAGGAAAAACAGCAGAAGTGGACTCATACCTTTGAGTCCCAACAAGTTACATTTAAATATGACATCTAAAACAAATCCAAAATATTGAGCTTGTGACTGAATAGTAAGTAGTCATTGCTCTACCAGCTCATCAGGACTCCTAAATGTTAAGCTCTGAACCATAGAACAGGAGAGTAATCTGAAACTTATCTCATTTTGGACTCATATCTGAACCTTTATGACTTACTTAAACTTTAACATTTTCCTAAAAGTGAGCTAACAAGAAAGCTATAGCCTTGCAGAAGGATCTGGTTGATGCTGCCATGCTGACAAAGTTAGAGCTAGCCTGGCCATCAGTACTGTCAGAGATCTGAGAAGGATAAACTATATCTGAGTGCAGACCAAGAAGCTTCCAATCCTATAAATTACAGGGACCAATCCCTACCCAGGTCTCCATACCTGTTTTACAAGATACCCATTACCTGCTTTGTCTACAATATGGATTTCAGTACTAATGTATCTAAAACTTTTATGTCATTTTGTAAGTAGGCCTCAAAGGATCAAAAGAGTCATAAAAACCTAGACCCACTTCGCAGAGGTCAAAAGGACCCCAGATAAGTATTCCTAAAGATGGTATTTTTCCTCTCTCCTGGTCTTGGGACTACTGATTTTCCCATTACTAAGGGTATGGACCTAAGGGTTCCAAATAAGTTCATAAATTTTAACTTCTGTTCCTAGTTTAAATTTGTCTCAACAGATTTCCATTTGGCTGGCAGTCACCTCCAGGTTTCAGTTGCTGACTCCACTGCTCCAGACGACTGTGAGCTCCAGACTTGCTAAAAGCTGACGTGGACCAGCCCAGCTAACATGGTTCTTCCCTGTCCCTATGGGGTCAGGCAGCTACATGCTTCTGACAAATGCCCCCTTGCCCAGTCTTTGACTAGCTTTTCAGCCTTTTGGGGCCCCCTGACATCGGCGCCCCAAGGCCAGCTCGAAGCAGTTCCAGAAGAGAATACATCACCCATATTCCTGTTCAGAAAAGGCTGAAATGCTGAGTCAAAATGAAACTCCCTGGCATAGAGACAAGATGGCCAACTATACATGGCCATTATTAGAGAGGGATACTTAGGAGCTAACTGTCCAAAACCCATGATTGGGTTCCATTAGGCACATGAGAAGGGGGAAATGTGAGACCAAAATGAACCATCTTAGAAATAAGACCAAAATGCTCTCACCCCAAAAACTAAAGGCCTAAGACTGCTTCTTTTAGCTACAGGCCATAAGTTACTGGAACAGGCCATAAGTTACTGAGACCAGTCAGTTCAGATTCCAGAAACCAGGAAGTGTAAAAGTACAGAGTCACAAGGTAGTCAGGAGGTAATGGCTGCCGGACTATGGAATGTCCTCTCCCTGGCCCCCTAGGCAACTGCTTGACCATAGAATGTCCCAACCCTAGTTTCCATAGTGACTGTGTAATCACCAGATGCCCCCATCTGGGGGCAGCCAATGAAAAATGGTGGTGGGCAACTACTTCCTTAGAAGGAAAACTGAATTGTGATTTCTGGAATTCCTAGAAGCGAGCCAATCAGAATTGTACCTGTACTAGCACCCCTAAATGATGTAACCTTGTGACTTTGCCCTTTAAAAACTGAGCTTGCAGACAGGTGGGCGCTTCCTCCAGCCTCCACTGCGTTGGATGTATTGGACGAAGTCCCTGCCTAGGCTTGTATTGCTTTTGGATATCCAGAATTAAACCTTGCTTTTGCATTCCGGCATGCTCGTCTTTGGTGGTCTCTCTGGGGGTCACGATCTGGGCACAACAGTACAAAAGAGGACAGCCTTTAGTCAAATACTCTAAGTATACTTTGGAAAGGTAAACTTCAAAGTAGGCAATATCACTCAGTGGGTAAAAGTGCTTGTTCTCAAGCATGTAGACCTGATTTCAATTCCCTGGACTTCCATGGTAGAAAGACTCCTGCATATGTGCCGTGCTATGGGCACACACACACACACACACACACACACACACACACACACACACACAATTGTATGCACACAAAATAAATACTGTTATAATAATTTGAAAAACTGAAATACGGAGATCTGACAAAAAACATACATGCATACACACACACACACACACACACACACACACACACACACACACACGCACGCACACAGAAACACAAACACACACATGAACACGCATAAACTGAAATAGAATGAAACATGTTGTCCAGGTAATCCTGAGTTCATTTCAGGAATTATCCAAAGCCATTTTAAGGTCATAACTTCTGCTGTCATATTTTATTCTGGAGTGTCGAGTTAACAGTTTTGTAACCTAGTTTCAACTGTTTATAAATCCACAGCTGGACAATTTACTAGGTGAGAAAAGATATATAGATTATTCTCAAAGGCAGAAAAAAAAAAGCATTAGTAAAACTCCAGCTGGCAGATGAGATATAGGAGCAAAAAAGAGAAAAGACAGGTGATGTAGACAGATGGTCAAACCAGGAGAGAGAAAAGATATTAACAAGAATGTGTCAGATGCACAAATCCTGTAGCTTATGGTCAGGTCTTGCAAGTTAAGTATGGAAGGTATTAAAATCATTACAATGCAATAAAGATTATGGTGCACAGTAAACAGCAATGAAAAGAAAAATGAGTATATATTCATAAATATGTGGAATGGAGATAAAAAATGTCATGAAAAGAAAACTAGGTCAGAAAGAGAAAGAAAATGGAATGATGCACATTTTATGTATCCTTGTTGGAAGGCCATATCTAAAACAGTATGAATAAAATCTGATGCGTGGAGATGTCCTCTATGTGATGGCATTTAGACAGATAGCTCTACTCATTTAGATAAGCCTCCATATGTTCCATAACTTTAAAAGGAACTGAGATCAAATCAGTTTTAAACCTAAAGAGGCAGATTTCTTTCCTGCAGAAACTCTCCAAGGTTTTCAGACAGTGTGATCTTCTCATTTCAAAAATCAATTTGATCAGAGCATTTGATTTGACATTGTTCAAATAACAAGAAACTGACCATCCAACAAACATAACTGATTTATTTATTTATTACTCATCTTATATGTGGTAGTATGAAATTAGAAAAATGTTATCAGAAACATGTTTTGGCTTCGTTCAAAGCTGTAATGTAGTGAGACGAAAAATTTAAAGGAACAATTCTACAAATTAACATTTTTATAAAATCAATTCATGCTAAAATCAGCCAAGATTAATTCAAAGTAATATGTAAGAATATAGAAAGATGAAAGCTGAAGATAAAGAGAATGGTTCCATGAAAAAATAAGTTGGATTCAAGGTACTGAGTGGAACATATATCCCTAGGAGTAGGCTAGGTAAAGGTGGTGAGTTGAGTCCAATGAGAGCAAAGGTCAATTTAAGGTCTGACATAAAAGAGAGGACACTGAGGCTCGTCTAAGAAAGACAGGTCTAGTGGTCTTGTGCGAAATACAAGACAGAACAATTTCCTGCAAGTTCAGTGAATTCTCCATGGATATGTTCATGACAGTGTAAACTATGACAGCCAGGAGGTGTTTTCATTGGAGAGGAGAGATGAAGCAAATAGCTGAGTGGAGAAGAATTATGCAACTGGAAAATACTCTCTCTCTAAAACAAGACAAAGATGAGATTGTGTCACATGAGCCTGGAGCCTGAGCTCAGAGAATTGTGAGCATGGACTGATACTGTTTGCACACATTTCTTTAAAAGCACCAATGACTGAGACAAACAGGTAAAGACATGGTGCTCTGCCATTTGACAGATTCAGAATGTTGAAGTAATTCTAGTGAGTTGAAACCATCTCTTGGTTTATTAGATGCTTCTGTGTAGCTTGATAGGCATTTCATAACATAAATACACTCACAATAGAAAGGTAAAAATAGGGTATGTAAGTATAAATATATTATTATTTCAGAGTTCCATACATGTATATAATGTATCTTGACCATATATAACCCCTATCTTCCCCTTGTAATTTCTCCTAGCTGATACATACAACATATCACTTACCCAGCTTCATGTTCTTTCTTTGTTTATGTATAAATCACTGAGTCCAGTTAGTGCTGCCTATATTAACGTGGATATGGGACCATGCACTGAGGTAAACAAAACATAAGTGGCCACAACCCCAAAGGAAAATGACTTTATGCCCCCAGCAGCCATCAACTGATAATAGCTTCCATCTTGCCTCTGATGGGTACCTAAAGAACCCCTTGCTCATCTGTACTGGAATTTTAATGGCCATGTGTAGTAGGTAGCCGTTCTAGTCTTGACCTGGAAGTACCACCCCCTTTGAAGCTTCAGTAACTGTTACACCTACAAGGCAGAGCCAAGAGAGGACCCTGGAAGAACCGAGATCCGGATGGGCCAGATCTCTTGGTTCCTGGATGCTGGACGCTGGAGGTAGACCAAGCAGAGTTCTCCAGAGAACACCACAGGACTGTACTACACTTTCCCAGACTCTGTAACCTATCACTTCACTTGTAAGTTACCCCACAAAATAAACATCCCTTTTAACTACATTGAGTTGCCTTAATATTTAAACCAACAGCCATGATCTTGTTCATGTCTTCACATGTCTTCTGCAGGTTATCACAGCCTCTGTTCTTGTATAATATTAGAGGGACCAGCCTTAATATTATACATCCCAGGGGCTCAGGAGAGAGAACTACTAATGGCGAGGACTATTTTCAGGAAATAGAATCTCAGCACACAGAGCTCTATTGTCCACTTGCTTTAATTCCTCTGGCATAACATCCTTTATACACAGCTTCAGTTCTGTTCTCATGTCTAGCTCCTTTCTTGCCTGATTTCTCTCTATATTTATCTACTGTCCCCTCTAGGTTCTATCTTAATTCCTTCATCTGGTTCTGTTCCTTCTAGGTTCTCATCTATCTAGTTCTTTCCCCTATCAGCTCCTCTCTCCTCTCCTTCTCTCTCATTTGGCTCTTCCTCATCTTGTTCTTCCCCATCTGGCTCTTCCTCATCTTCCATCTTGTTCCTCTAGTCCTCTCTTTTAGTCCTTCAATCTAGTTCTTCCCCATCTCAGTTCGTTCCTCTCAAGTTCTTACCCATCTAGTTCTTCCATTCTCTTTTCTCTTCTCCCCCTTGTGCCCTGAAAGACCAGGTATATAAAAGGGAGGGTCTGAGCTAAATTGTGTAAAGCTATTAACGTCCACCTCTCCTAGGCGGTGGCTCCTTGTGGAATTTACCATAAATCAGGAGACTTGCACGTGGGCTGTTACCATTGTTAGTCCACCTGGGACTAACAATGGGCGCCCACCTGGGTGGTGTTTCCTGTAGTCCTTGAAAGTGGCCAAGGGAGATAATCTGATTCCAGAGAAAGCCTTTCCTGAGGCTGTTCTCCAAATACCTGGAATGTGTATGTCCAGAGAGTGATCAGTCTACACTATTAGTCCTTCTTAGGGGAAAGTCAATTGGAAAAACTATGAAGGCACACATGATTTTCATAACAGAATACAGCTGATATAAAACAAGCCAAGTAACACCAAAAACTCCTTGGGATTTGGCTTCCTCTGGAGGAATTCCCTGATCCCTCCAGGTAGTGACTTTACCATAACCAGCTGAGTTCTTATGATATATTACTGCGGCCCGCAGCACTCTGTGAGTTCATGAGTGGAATAGTTATGTCATGTTCAAACAACAGCATTGCACAGCAAACCCATTCTTCAGCTCTTACATTCTTTTCTCCTGTTCTCCCTATTCTATGACATTCCCTGAATCTTGAGGGAGGGAGATTTATTTATACTAAGGGTCCATTTAGGGCAGATTACTCAATGTAATTTCTCTCATCATTTTGACTGGTTATGAATCTCTGGGTTAACCATTACCCACAGCAAAAAAAATCTTTACTGAGGAAGGTTAAGCACAATCTTTTATTATGTATGACAAGCAACATATGCAAATAGTATGTTAAGTACTATGGGGCATTGAAACATATAAATACTATTTGTTGAAATACTATTTGTTGAAATAAACAATAAAGGGATGCTTGTATCAGGGCAGAGAGAAAGGCAAAGCCTCAGAACCGTCTCTTAAGCTCCTTCTCAGTAACCTCACCTCCCATAGCTCTGTGTCACATTGATTCTTCTGTAGTTTCTTTTGGATTTTTGCCACCTAGCTGTTTTTAAAGTTATGATTTTATTCCCTCCTTTCCTTAAAATTTGTGAAAGTGATGGTAATGACCATGGATTCTCCAACATATGATATTTTCTTCTGAAAATTTGAGTCACTTTTAAAGATTTGCCTGGTGATATGCCCATGTTTGTAGCTGCTCATTTCAAAATTTGTATGCATTTGAGTGCGTCAAAATTTATTCTTCATTTCAAGGTTGTTTCCATTAGAAATAGTATACTTTCTACTTTTGTCTATATCTAATGCTAAAAAACTGCATTCATTCTATCAAGTATATTTTGTTATAGTGAAAAAGTCAACTACATCTCTCTTTAATATTATTAGACAAAATCAAATGGTTTCTAATAATTCAGATCACTACTCACAACAGATTAGGTTTCCTGTTGCTATATTTCACAGGCAGCCCTTGCTTTTATCACTTGTTATATCTATTTTAGTAGGATGATATCAGGATATAATGGCTTATCTGTGATATTAGTGGGGCTAATACAAAAGTAAAGTATTTTTATGTGAGTTTTCTATTATACATAATTCACTACATTAATGTTCATTATTACATTATAATAAATATATTTGTGAAATTGCCCATAGCAATGCTATTATTATTATTTTATAATTTATGATTTCATTATTTGTTTTTATTTCATTTTAACTGTTTATTATTGTGCTTGCTCTGTGAACAATTTCATCCATGTATTCATTATATAAATTCTGATGACTTCCTCCTACAGTCTGTCTCCACTCTTCTCTGACTCCCCATTACTAACAATCTCTTTCTCTTTCCTTATTTTTTGGTCATTCTTAAACATACTAAATAATGATGTGAAGGTTGGAAAAGAGTATTTGTCCTTATTTCAGTAAATTTCCAAATCATAATTTTCTCATCATGTTAGTATTATTATTTTTCTGAATTCCTTAGTTCATTAATTTTCAGCATGTATTCTTTCTATGTATCTATACTGCTAAATATTTCTCCCCTAATATTCTTAGTTTTGGCATATGGTAAAATTTTCATTATTTTCTGATTGAAATTTTTCCAATTTCTGTTCTGATTTCTTATTTGAATACGTGGCTATTTATATGCAAATTAGTTAATTTTCAAACTTGGGAATTGCTTTTTTACATTTTTGTTATAGCTATTATTTAATTGCTATATTGTCTCATAGTATTCTGCATATTATTTTTATTCTTGAAATTATCAGAGTCCTGCTATAAGCCCCAATATGCAGTACAATTTTAGCATATGTCATAAAATTAAATTTCATGTATGTTTTGGATTTTTGTGGTACAGAGAATAAATAATAAGAGGCAATTATATGTGCAGTTTCCTAAAAACATTTTGAATAGCTATTATTCCATTTTATGCATTTATTTTAATATGATATTTTTAAAAATATACTTACAACATAAGTCTGAATATTATATAGCAATAGTTTTTTTTTTTTATAAATGTACTTTGACCTAATTTTCCCTATCCTGAACAATTATATTATTCTTGATTTTGTGTTATTTTATTTTAATTTACATTTTCTTTTGGTGAAATTTGCCATGAGAGATCCTGTCTTGTGTCAATGTAATGGTCTTATTAAATAAGAAACACAGAGCCAAACGCAGAGTTAAAAGTCCAAGAGGTCAGAGCAGTAGCTAAGAGCTGAGACCAAGACCACCTTTTTACCACCCACTGGTGCTGCCATCCTTCCCCTGAGAAAGAGACCTACTTCCTGTGTGTCTGCCTTTTTATTGACTTTCTGTTCTGCCTTCTCATTGGTTGTAAACCCAACCACATGACCTCCTTGTCACTGCCTTTCTATACAGACCTCCTGGTCTCTATGGTTGGTATTGAGATTAAAGGCATGTTTCTCCAAGCTGGCTGTATCCTTGAACACACAGACTCTGCCTGCAATGTGATAGGATTAAAGGCATGCGCCGCCACCACCCGGTTTCGGCTATGGCTTTGCTATTAGCTCTGCCCCCAGGCAAATTTATTTATTAACATACAAATAAAATCACATTTCAGCACAAATAAAATATCACTATTGTCTTGCTCATGGGTTGTGCACAATGCAGTTGTCCACTGCTACAACCTTTTAAAGTTGGCTTATAGTGTTTGTTTATTCTTGTGTGATTGAAATTTTGCTCCTTTTGACAATATCACAAATTTTGATCCTTCCTCTTCCCCTGTCCTTAATTCTATAGAGTACTCTCCTCTGAACAAGGCAGCTACAAAACCTATTTATTATCGTTAGCCTAATTTCCTCAAAATTCATACATTTGCAACATTTTGCACAATTTCCTCCTTTTCACCTCCTGTATAATACTCCACTTTTAATACTTGCATTTGGTTTACATATTTGACACAGTCATCTATTAATGGACTTAGCAGTTGTTTCCACATCTGCACTATTTTACATAGTTATGCAATGTTTATAGGAGTGTGATTGTCATTCCAAGTTCCTAACATAAATATATAGGACAAATAACCAGAAGTAGAATTGCTAGTCTGTAGATGAATTTCTAAATGGTCTTATTAAATAAAAAACACGGAGCCAAATATAGGGGTGAAAGTCTTAGAGAAATCAGGGAAATAGTGAAAGCCACCAGCCAACCTCAACTCACTAACTCTGCAGCTTCAAAATGTGAGTTATTTCCTGTCTACCCAAGCACATATGCCTTGCTGTTCTGCCATCTGATTTGTTTTTTGTCCAGCTACATCACTTCCTCTTCCTACACAGCTCTGTCAACTTTCTGTCTGTCGTATAGACCTCCAGACCTCTGTGATTAACTAGTGTTGAAATTAAGGTGTGTGCCACCACACCTGGTTCTGTTTTCAGTGTGACCTTGAATACACAGAGATCCTGCCTGCTAAGTGATAGGATTAAGGGCATGTGCTACCATTGCTTGATTTCTTTGTTTACTTAAAATGGCTTGCTATTTTCTCTGATCTCCAGGCAAGCTTTATTTATTAAAGCATAAATAAAATCTCACCATGTTTCAGCACAAATAAAGTATCACCACACTAGACCACAAGTCAGTTATAGTTTTATCATTTACCTCATCTGCTTACTCTCCATTGTTCATGGTTCCTCCCTTTCACATTCCTAGCAACTATGCACAAGTACTCCTTCCCCAAATCCTTGCAGTGTCCTTGGATTTCATGATGACAGTGAATTGTGATATGTGGGCTGATACTTTGCAATAAATTTGATTTGTGTTTTCCTGATAGCTTTATTTTGTCCAACACCAAGGCAATAGTTTTTATTTTAGATTACTGTACTCTGTTCTGTTTTATTTTATTTTTAACCATTAGATGTCTCTTTGTTGTTTAATGAGAGATAGTAAGGAAAAGCATCGACAAGGGGAGTGACATAGGAATGAACTGGGAGGAGTAGAGGGAGTATAAACCATAATCTTGATGTGTTATCTGAGGGAAAAAACCTTTTTTTGAGAACTCCAGTAGGGAAGTAGATAGGCTAATCATAACCTTCCCTTCTCTCTTCCATATCTAATCATAAAGTCTCATTCCAGGCCCTGCTGCATCCTTCTGCCCCTAACTGATATCCTCTGGATCACATTGATTTTCCCTACCGCCACTCATTGCTTTGTCCTAGACCTCAACTCTGGCAGGCATTCTCTAAGAACTGACAGGTCACTCTGGCCAAGGAAGCCAGTAGTTTAATGGCAGATCTTCTCTGAATCCAATCCCCCAGTCTCATCTTCAGATCTGCAACAGAACACCTGCTGTAGCCTTACTCCACACTTCCTATTCTACAGTGAATCACACAGGTGTTTCCCCTCCTAAACTCTCTAACCCACTCATAGCTTTATCCCTGCCCTAACTCTACCAGATACTCCTTGCCAACCCATAGGCCACTCTGATCAGGGAACCAAGTAAGCTAACTGCAGATTTTCATGTCTCCTTCCATTCCTCCAAGTCTAACACCACTGTCTCAACCTGGCTTTGTAACACACATTCTGCTGTGGACTTTTCTCACTCTCTACCCATTCCCAGAGAACTAAGCAGATCCTGAAGGGAACACACTGCTCTCTTCCTTCCTGTGGATCCTGTCAACACCTACTGGCCCATCCCAGTCCTGAATGTCAGCTCTCAAAAAGTAGAAACACATTTTTACCTGAAAAACCCAGTGGCCATACCAATAAGGACCAGAGAATATTTTTTTATAAGCAACAAATGGACACTACATTCTGATAATAACCATTGAGGAAACAGAAACCAAGAACAAAAATCCACACCGAATAAAGTCAAGACAAGATATCAGCACCTAGAATTACAATCTTCCCAATCCCGCGTGCCTAGAGGACAGTCTGAAAACAGCATCAACTACAGTCAGAACAATATGTTTTCATTATAGTCCAGCAGCCTTACCATAGCCAGCCCTGAGTATTTCAAAATAGTCAAATCACAAATAATGACCTTAAAACAGCTTTTATGGATATGAGAAAGTTCCTTAAAGAGGAAATAAAAATCTCTTAAGGAAATCTATGCAAACACAAACAGTAGATGGAAATGAGAAGAACTGATCAAGACCTGAAAGTAGAAATAGAACCAACCAAACAAACTGAGGAAAATTAGGAGTCAAAACTTTAAGAACTCAAACAGTAATCACAGTGGCAAGCTTCACCAACAGAATACAAGTGATAGAAGAGAGAATCGTAGACACTATAGAAATGGACAAAGAAAATAATAAATCTAAAATACTCCTGGCACAAAAGATCCAGGAAATCTGGGACACTATGAAAATACCAAATCTAAGAATATTAGGAAAAGAGGAAAGAGAAGAAACCCTTATGAGAGGAAAATAAAGTATTTTCAAAAACTCACACACAAAAAAATTCCCTAAACTAGAGAAAGAGATGCCTGTTAAGGTAAAAAAGCATATAGAACACCAAATAGACTGGAAAGAAAGTAATGTCAGCATATAAAAATTAAAAGATTAAAAGATTAAATGTACAGAACAAATAAATATTAAAAGCTGCAAGGAAAAAGATCAAGTAACATATAAAGGCAGACTTATTAGAATTATACCTGGGGCTGGTGAGATGGCTCAGTGGTTAAGAGCATTCACGGCTCTTCCAGAGGTCTTGAGTTCAATTCTCAGCAACCATATGGTGGCACAGAACCATCTACAGTAGAATCTGATGCCATCTTCTGAAATAGAGGTGTACATGCAGATAGAGTACTGATATACATAAAATGAATAAATAAATCTTTCTAAAAGAAGAGTTATACCTGACTTACCAATGTAGACTCTAAAAGCTGGAAGAGCCTAGATAGATGTGCTTCAGACTCTAAGAAACCACAGATGACAACCCATACTACACTACCCAACATAACTTTCCATAACAATAGATGGAGAAAATAAGGTATTACATGGTAAAACCATATTTAAGCAATATCTGTCTACAAATCCAGCCCTAAGGAAGGTACTAGAAAGAAAATTCCAAACTAAAGAGCTAACTCTATGAAAGAAAAGACAGGGAATAAATAATTCCAGGCTAGCAAATCAAAAGAGAAGAAACACACACACACACACACACACACACACACACACACACACACACACAAACATACACATACCGCCACTACCATCAACAACAACTTCTATAAAATGACAGGAATCAACACTGTTCATTGATATCTCTCAAAATAAATGGTCTCAATTCCTCACTAAAAAGATACACAGAGTAGGTGTGAAGACAGGAGCCATTTTTCTGCTGTGTCCAAGTAACACACCTTAAAATCAAGGATAAATGTCACCTCAGAGTAAAACTTTGAAAAAAGATTTCCCAAGCAGATGGACCTAAGAAGCAAGCTGCTGTAGCCATTTAATATTTGATAAAATAGATTTCAAACCAAAGCTAATCAGAAGAGATAAGGAAGGATATTATATACTCCTCAAAAAAAAAAATCCACCAAAAAGACATTGCAATTCTTAACATCTATGTATTGAACACAATGATTCATAAAAGAAACACTACTAAAGCTTAAATTACCTATTGTCCTTCACACCCTGATAGTGAGAAACTACAATATCCTATTATCACCAATAAACAATTCACTGAGATAAAAACTAAACAAAAACATCCTGTGGCTAACATGTTATAAACCAATTGGACCTAACAGATATTTTTTCACCCAATGCAAAAGAATATATTTTCTTTTCAGAACCTCATGTAATTTTCTCAAAAATTGGCTATATACTTAGACAAAATCCAGCCCAACAGACATAAGAAAATTATTGTAACACTCTGCATCTTATCTGACCATCACTGATTAAAACTGAATGTCAACCATAAGAGAAACAACAGAAATCATACAAGTGGATGGAAACTGAAAGACACATTACTGTTGAAAAATATGTCAAGACAGATTTAAGAAAAAAATTGAAGCCTTCCTAGAAATGAATGAAAATTAATAAAAAAGTACCCAAATTTATGGAACACAATGGAGGAAGTTCTAAAAGGCAAATTCATAGCACTAAGTGCCTATATAAAATAATGATTATAATAAAATGGAGAGAGTTCATACTAGAAACGTAACAGCACACCTGATAGCTCTAGAACAAAAGAAGTAACACAAAAAAGTAGATGAAAAAAAATAATCAAATACAAGTCTGAAATCATTAAAATGGAAAAAAAAACAATACAATGAATCAATGAAACAAAGTTGTTTCTATGAGAAAATGGACAAGATTAGCAATCTCTTTTTAAACTAACTAAAAGTCAGAGAGAGAATACATGAATTAACAAAGTTAGAAATGAACAGAAGGTCATAGCAATAGATGCTAACAAAATCCAGAGAACCCTAATATTTAAATTATAATTAAAAAATCTGTACTTCACCAAATTGGAAAATCTAAAATAAATGGAAAATTTTCTCAATATGTATCACCTACTAAAGTTAAACCAAGATTAGATAAGCAATTTAAACAGACTTCTAACCCTTAGTGATATAGAAGCAGTTATTAAAAGTCTCCCAACCAAAAAAGCTCAGGCCAGATGGTTTAACACAGAATTCTATCAAACTTTCAAAGAAGAGTTAACCCCAATAGTCCTTCAGTGATTCCATGAACTAGAAACAGGGAACACAGTGCATTTTTCTTTTATGAGGCTATAGTTAACTTGATACCAAAACCACATAAAGAACCAACCTAATAAGAGAAACACAATCCAAGTTTCCTTAGGAAGTTACCTGCAAAACTTCTCAATGAAATACAAACCAAATCCAACAACACATCAAAGAGATCATCCTTCATGATCAAGCAGGCTTTATCCCAAAGATTCAGGGAAGGTACAACATACTTACTAGGTAAATGTAATATACCAGCACCAATATGTACTAATATATTATCAAAGAATGTAGTTCAAAATACCTAATATTATTTTAATGTCTTCTTCTTTTCCATGACCTGATCAAGGTTACTGCACCATGACTTTCTCTATATCTGTTTTAAGTATTTGTGAGAATATTTGTTCTCTTATAATGCACAAATCTATTTTGCATTATAAGAATATTTGAGAGAAAGTACTACATATATGCAAGCATTTTGAAACCTTCTCATATGATACTTTTTCTATTACTTCTGTCTGATTGATATACATTCTCCTTCACTTGCTTGAATCTTCTCAGTGTGCTTTGTCTCCTATATAAATACAGTTCCAAATCTTCATCTCTAAGTGTTGCATCTTGTTTTCTTTGTTTGTTTGTTTGTTTGTTTTTCAAATTTCCAGCTCATTAGTTTAACTTTCATAATGCACAATTTTATATTGGACTCTCTGTCCAGCCATTTTTTTTTTGTTTTTGTTTTTCGAGACAGGGTTTCTCTGTGTAGTTTTAGTGCCTGTCCTGGATCTCACTCTGTAGACCAGGCTGGCCTCGAACTCACAGAGGTCCTCCTGGCTCTACCTCCTGAGTGCTGGGATTACAGGTGTACAGCACCCCTGCCCAGCTTTCCAGCCATTTTTTAAATTACATTATTAATTGCAACAAATCTATAAAGACTTTTCTTCTATGATCTAAACATCTTTATTCTGTTCCTGGAATTCTGCCTGGTATTTGAAGCTTATTTTTAATTTCCTTAAATGTAAGAACACATGTTAAAAATGTATTAAGATATTCAATTTAATTTAAATTTTAATATGATGTGGGTTTTTTGAGAATTCACACATGACTGTGGTTCTTATATCATTTTCAATGTTCCTTCTCCCCCTTGCAACTCCTTCTGTGTGCTTTTCTTCCCTCATGAATACTTCTCTCATTCTTCTATAGTTATTAATGTTACTTAATTTTTACTTCTATAGACATTATTGAGGTCATTTAGTTTGCAAATGTACAGGTGTTAAGAGCGACCACTTGGGACTATGTAACCTATCAGTATGCTTAGGCTTGACACTGGAGAAAATTAATTTTCCATTCTTCAGTAGCCATTGATAGCCTACAATTCTTCATCTAGATTTGGGACCTTGTGAAATATCTCACATCCATGCTGACATGTCAACCAGTTTTGTCGTTATCTGGATATTGTCTAGCCAACCATATTGTTGATATTTTGACAAGTACAACACCACTGTTGTGTCCAGCTAGAACACACTATGTCACAGCAGGTGTCCTTATCCTCTGACTACTACCGTCTTTATTTTCCCCTTATCTATGATGGTTCCTGTGTTTTGGATAGAGCTAAGGTGTGGTATATGTGTCAACTCAGGCAACTCAAGTCATGCTTACTTATTCTCTGCATTGTAGCTAATTTTGAATCTCTGTCATAGCATAAGTCTACTACATGAAGAAGCTTCACTCATTGAACCAAGGATAAGTATTCAGAATATAGTTAGAAAGTATATTAGTTGAGAAAAATGCAGTAGTATATTCTCCTGTAGAGTCTATTACCACTCCAGGCATGGGTTGTTGACCAGGTTGACAGGAATATGCAAGAATTCCCTCCTATTTATCCTATGTATCACCTTCCTTGGGTGAACTTCCTTGTGCCATAGACCCTTATTAGGTACCTATCCTCTGTGGTAATATGAATTGTAGCATACATATCAAAGGCTTAAACTCTAACATTCACATATAAGAGAAAAAACACAATATGTGTATTTTTGTTTTCTAACTTATCATATATATCCTTTAAATATATTACTTCCATTTGTTAAAAGATGAATAATATTCCATTGTATATATCTACAGTATTTTCATTATCCACTAAAGATTTTATGGGAAACTATGCTGTGTTAAATTTCATGTTATTGTGAATAAGGTAGCAATGAACATGGATGAAAAAGGGTCTCTGTAGTAGAATGTAGAGTCCTTTGAGTAAATCCCATAGCTAGCTCTAGAGGTATACCTATTTCCAGCTTTCTGAGAAACTACAACACTGATTTTCATAGTTACTGTACAAGTTTGCACTTCTACCAGAAATAAATATGTGTTCTCCTTTCCTCACATTCTCCACAGCATGCGCTGTCATTTGTTTAATTGATCTTGGCTATATTTACTGATGTTAGATGAAATCTCAAAGTAGTTTTGATTTGCATTCCTCTGATGACTAAAGATGCTGAACATTTTCTAAAGTGTTTTCTGTATTCTGTTTTGTGAGAACTCAGTTTAGATATATACAATTTTTAACTGGTTTACTTGTTCTTTTTTTCTGATGTACTTTTTTGAGTTATTTCTATATTTTTCATATTAGCCCACTATCAGATGTGTAGAAGGTAAAAATTTATTCCTATTCTGTAGGCTTCCACTGTGTCTGAATTATGATGTCTTTTACCATGAAAAAGCTTTTAAGTTTCATGAGGTTTCATTTATTAATTCTAGTTCTTAGTATCTGTGTTAAAAGTGTCATACTAAGAAAGTCTTTTTCTGGGCCAGTGAGTTCAATATTATTCCTCATTTTCTCTTCCATCAGGTTCAGTGTATCTTACCTCATGTTGTGGTTTTTGATTAATTCATAGTTAAGTTTAGTGCAGGTTGATAAATATCATTTGACTTACATTCATCTGGATGTTGCAATCCAACTTGACCACATCATTTTTTGAAGACAATGACTTTTTTCTAGTCTATAATTTTTGCTTCTTTGTCAAAAATCAGAAGTTTATATGGAAATGGAATTATGAGCATGCTTTCATTGGATCCATTGATAAGTGTTTCTTTTGTACCCAAACCATGTTGCTGTGTTACTCTAGCTCTGTGATGTAACTTGATACCCTCAGCAATTATTTTAGTGTCTATGATTTATCTATTCAGGTTTTTTTTTTTAATTTTTTAATCATTGTTTCTCTCTCTCTCTCTCTCTCTCTCTCTCTCTCTCTCTCTCTGTGTGTGTGTGTGTGTGTGTGTGTGTGTGTGTGTGTGTGTGTACATGTGAAGCTGAAAATTAGTTTTTTGGTTATTTGAAGAATTGTATTGGGATTGTGATGGATATTGCATTGAATCTGTATATTGCTTTTAGTTGGATCACCATTTTCAGTACATGAATACTAATAATCCATGAGCATGGGAGTTCTTTTCATCTCTAATATATTCTTCAATTTCTTTCTTCAGTGTTAAATTTTTATTATACAAGTCTTTCACATGCTTGGATAGAATTATCTGATTTCCTTCTTGTAGTTGAAGTTTTCCTGTGTCCACCCGACTCCTGCAGCCACTCAGACCAAGTAAACACAGAGAGACTTATAGTACTTACAAAATGTATGGTCATGGCATGCTTCTTGCTATCTAGTCATATCTTAAATTAACTCATAATTCTTATGATGTTTAGCCATGTGGCTTGGTACCTTTTCCCAATTCTGCCTTTACATCTTGCTTCCTCTGTGTCTGGCTGGAGACTCCTGACATAGCCTTCCTCTTCCCAGAATTCTCCTCTCTGCTTATCCTGCCTATACTATACTTTCTGCCTGGCTATAGCCAATCAGCATTTTATTTATCAATCAGAGCAGCACATTCACAGCATACAGAAAGACATCCTCAGCACTTTCTCAATCTGTCTTTTGTGACTTACTTTTTTACCTTGCTATAACACTGCAAGTATTTATCAGTTGTAAAATTTTCTAGTGAAGCTTTTTAGGATCTCTTTTGTTTACAATCAGATTATCTGCAAATAAAGATACTGTGATTTATTCCTTTTCTGTTTGTATCTCAGTTCATTTCATTTGTCTCATTGTTCTGGAAAATAAATACTATATTCAATATGGAAGGAATGATCATCCTTGTCTTGTTCTTGATTTCATGGGAAATACACTGAATTTCTCTCTATTTAGAGTTAATGTGATCATGGGATTGCTATAAATCACCTTCATTAGAGTGAAGTGTATCACTTGTATCCGTAGTCTTCTAGGACTTTCATAATGAGGGGCTGTTGGAGTTTGTCAAAGGCCATTTCTACATCTAAAGAGACCATCATTTAGCTTTTGTCTTTCAGTTCTTTCTGTTTTGTGGATTATGTTAATTTATTTAAGTTTGTTGAATCATACCTGAATTTCTCAGAGAAGCAAACTTGATCATGATGGATCAATTAATTCATGTCTTCTTGGAGTCTGTTAGCAATTATTTTACTGAAATTTTTGCATCTATGTTTATAAAGGAAATTAATATGTAATTTTCTCTCTAAATGTCTTTGTGTCAAGGTATAATGGTAATTGTGGCCTCAAAAATAGACAATATTTCTTCTGTATCTATTTTGTGGAATAATTTGAGGAATATCAATGTTAATTTTTTGAAAGCCTGGTTGAGTTCTGCACTAAACCATCTGGCCTTGGGATTTATTTTATCATTCAGAGACTTAGTGATTACTCCTGTTCCAATAAGGATTATATATCTGTTTAAATAGTTTGTCTGATCTTGAGTTATCTAAATAGTTGTATATGTCAAAATTCATCTATTTATTTGGGTTTTGCAATTGGGTGGAATGTAGATTTTTGGCTTCTGTTTAATAGCCCCCATTTAAGCCCCAATTTTGTTAATCTTGAGCTTCATTCTCCATCTTAAAGTTAATTCAGCTAACAGTTTGCTAATCTTATTGATTTTCCACAAATAATTATATTTTTGTTTCATTTGTTTGTTTGTTTGTTTCAATTATATTGATTTTAGGCCCAAGTTTCATTGTATCTTGCAATCTACTCTTTTTTGAGTATTATTTTTTCTTGTTGTTCTAGAATATTCAGTATGCTGCTACATTACTAATATGACATCTCACTATTAATATTATTTTAACATAAGCACTTTGTGCTATGGACTTGTCTCTGAGAACTGTCTTCATTTTTGTTCCAAGGATTTGTGAATGTTGTTTTCATTTTGTTCTAATCTAAACTTTTTAGCTTCCTTCTTTATCTCTGTCTTCACTCATTTTTCATTCAATGGTGAAATGTTCAGTTTCCAAAGTTTGTGTACTTTCTATCATTGTTTATATCCAATTTTAATACATAAAAATCAGAGAGAATTTAAATTGTTATTACAGTTTTCTCATATCTGTTGAGACCTGATTTGTGTCCTAGTTTGTGCTCTATTTTGGAGAAAGTGTCATGAGCTACAGAGGAGAGGGTACATTGTTTTGTGTTTAGGTGAAATTCTCTGTGATGTTTACTAGGTCCATTTATTTATGACATCACTTAACACCATCATGTTTCTGTTTATTTTTTTTCTCTATGACCTTTCTATTGAGGAGAGTGGGTTATTGAAGTCACCCACTATCACTATGTGAGGGTCATTATGTAATTTATGTTATAATAGTGTTCTTTTATGAACTTGAATGTACCTGTGTTTGGTCCATGAATGTTTAGAATTGTAATATCCTCCGGGTGGATTTATCCTTTTATATGTATTTGTGTCCTTCCCTCTCTCTAATTTGTTTTTGATTGAAGACTCTTTTTTCCAGACATTAAAATGTCTACACCTGTTTGCTTCTTGGGTCATTAGTTTGGAATATTTTATTCTACCTTATTTTTTTTTTTTAATTTGAGGTGATGTCTATCCTTGATGGAAAGGTTTGAAGAAACATATTTTTATCACTACATTGGGACTGATATCACCAACATTGTTAATTTTTATGTCTCTATTCTGTCTTTTTATATTCTTATTTCTGAATGCACACATTCATTTCATTTTCCTTCTTGCTTGCTTGGATGCGTTTGCTACTATGTGCAATATATTCACAACAAAACATTTTAAAGAATTTAATAATTAAGATTCTGTTCTCTATGATAGTTTTTTACTACTGAAAACAATTGTCAATTACTTCTTCTGCCAGTACTTTTCAGACTTTACCAATCATTAATCACTTTAACTTAATTGTATAGTCAGACATTCTTGAGTATTCAGAATTGTGATTTGACCTTCATTGTGGGTGAGTTCCAATTTCACTGTCTTCAGTTATGCACTCACAATGGACTATGCTAGGATCCAGGAAGGAAATACTTATTGTGGTGGATTCCCTTTAGTGGCATTTCCTTCTACATTTTTGTCTTCATTTTGTGAAAGTGTCAAAAGTACAAGTCACCTGTTCAGCAACTTGCCATCTACCAGCAATTAGGTAATATGGTTTCAGTGGGAAATTTATGCCTATTACTCTCAGTTGCTTTATTTCCTTATTTGCAGCAATAATGAAAGAATTCATTACTGAATCAACCTTTTGCTTTGTTTTCATAAAATATTTAATTATCGAGGAAGAAATAATTTGAATTGAAAGTTCTGTGATATATTATTTCTTATATTATTTTGATGATATTTCTCACTCTATAAGAATGTCTTTATAAAATATATTTTATTCTTTTCTAGTGTTTATTCTTCCCTTTTCTTGAAAGTAGTTTTTTTCTCATATAATATATCCAGATTATGGTTTTCCCTCCCTCCATCCATCCTAGTTCCTCCTTAGTCCTCTCTCATCTGTACCTACCTTATTTCTGTTTCCTATTAAAAAACAAACAGGCTTCTAGGAAATAAAAATAAAATAAAAATATAATAATATCAACCAAAAACTAATATATCAGATTAGGACAAAATAAAGAAACAGAAGGAAAAGAGCCCAAGAAAAAGCACAAGGATGTGAGAACAATCTGGGAGTGACATCTGTCACCCCATTGATTGCCAGGGTTGGTTTGGCTGATCTGGCTGGCTAGGCTCCTGGCCACTTCCTCCCCCACTACTCCATGTGCTTCCCTCTGGAGAAACTTCCTCAAACAGAGGCAGACTGGTCTTTGGTCAAGGGTATAAGAGTAACTGCATTCCCCATCTAGAAATTGCAAGTGACCTCGTAAAAATACTTTTAATCCTTATCATTCAGTAGGTAAAACCGGATAAACCAATGTAAGTTTATTTCCAACATAAACCTTTTCCATATATTTTAACTGAAACTTCTTTCTAATGAAATGTATGCCACTGTAATCCCAGTGAACAGATTTAGAGGAAGTTCAGATTTTCTTCAATCACAAAAATACATCAGTGAATTTCTAGAATAAAGTACTATATACATGTTAAAAGTTTTGATGTATAAATAAAGATGGCTGGAGCTAAAAAAAAAAAAAGAAAAAGAAGTTACAATAAGACCAGACACATACCATCACATCAATGCTCGACAATGCAACCCAGTAGGAGCAAAAGGATCCTACAAGCAAGCAAGAGGCAGAGACAACCACCACTCACAATGGTAGAAGTCCCACAAGAACACCAACCTATTCCGCCATAACATATATGTAGAGGATCTAGGTCAGACCTTGGGTTTGTTTGAAAGAAAATGGCCCCCAAAGGGAATGGCACTATTAGGAGGTGTGGGGACGGCTTTTCGGTCTCTTTTGCTCAGGCTTCCCTCAGTGTGACTTTTACTCTACTTCTTGCTGCCTACAAGATGTAACATTGTCAGCTCAGTACCATGTCTGCCTGCATGCCACCATGCTACCCCTCATGATGATAATGGACTGAACCTCTGAGACTGTAAATGTGCCACCCCAATTAAATGTTTTCCTTATTGTTGGGGGCCCCAAATATCTTGACCACACAGCTGCCTTGACAAGCTTAGTGGCCCAGCCATAGTTGTCATAACAGGCTTACTGGCAGGTACCACCTAGTCTCCAAGAAAAGCCATAAACTGACCCCACTCAGGGAGGGCCAGCTTCTAAGGGGAAGTACCTGACATTCCAAACATTCCAACCATTAGATAAGATTAGATAAGTTTGCCAGATATTCCTTAGCTTACCACATACCTATTTCCCTTTTGTGAAGATACCCTTAGATACATGTCAGCCAATCAGGGTTTTGAAATCTGGAAATACCCTCACCTTAACCTCTGCTATGATAAAAACCCTACCCCTTCTGGGCTCGGGGCTTTCTGTTCTCACTGCTGCATCAGACACACCAAAAGTCCAAGCTCAAGCTTGAAATACAGGCTCTTTGCTTTTACATATGCAAAAAAAAAAAAAAAAAAAGTTTTAAGACCATGGTTTGCCAGGCAGTGGTGGCACACACACTCGTTTAATCGCAGCACTTGGGAGGCAGAGCCAGGTGGATCTCTGTGAGTTCGAGGTCAGCCTGTTCTACAGAGCGAGATCCAGGACAGGCACTAAAACTACACAGAGAAACCCTGTCTCCAAAAATAAAATAAAATAAATAAACAGCATATTTTATTGATTCATTCTTTTTATACTCATCCAACAAGAAAAGACCAGATACCAACCTAAAGAATCATTTTAAACATCATAAGTCCGGATATTCAGAACCCAGAAAACACACACACACATGAAATGCCAGTAACCATATTGCTATAGGGCCTGAGGAGTGCAACACAGCTAAAACATAAGGCAAGGATTTGAAAACAGCAGCTGTGAATATGGTCAAGGACCTAAAAGAAGATATGAAAAAATCCATTAATGAAATCAATGAAACATAATAAACAGTGGAATGAAATGAAGAAAAGCGTTCAAGACATGAAAGTAGAATTTAAGAAAAAGAATAGAATCGCACTCATACAAACATTCACAAAGACTAAAATAAAACTGGAAATAGAAATTTTAAGATGTCAAACAAAAACATTAGAAGTATTACCAAAAGATTGTAATATATGTAAGACAGAATTTTAGGTTTTTAAATTGAAGTAAGAGAAATGCATATCTCAGCTAGGGAAAATGCCAAAACCAAAAAAATTTAGGCACAAAACATGAATGAAATCTCAGACACCATGAATGACAAAATCTAAAAGTTATTAGAGGAGTGAAAAGAGAAAAAACTCAAGTTAAAGTCATGGAAATTTTTTTTTTTACTAAATCATAAAGAAAATTACACCCATCTGAAGATGTAGGTATCAATCAAGGTATAAAAAAACATGACAATCACCCAATAGACAGGAGAAGAAAAGAAATTCCCTAGGACACATAATGTTCAAAGGAGTAAATGTATGGAACAAAGAAAGTATATTAAAAGTTATGAAGGAAAATAGCACATTACATATGAATATAAGCTCATTAGAATTATAGCTCAATTCTCAATGATGATTCTGAAAGCCAGGGGGAAGAGGAGCTGGATTTATATACACAACACTCTGAAAGACCAGTGATGCCAGCCCAGACTACTGTAAAGAAGCAAAACTGACAATTACACTGGAAAGGGAAATAAAAAAGTTATAGAATAAACCAAACTTATTAATTTGTACCTATCAATACAGCTTTACAAAAGGCACTAAAAGATAAGCATCACTTTGAACAAGTTAATCACGTCCAAGAAGACTCAAGAAATGAATGATTCCAGATAATTTTATCAATGGAGGAGAGCAAAACATAACAACAAATTGACAGGTATCAACAAACACCTTTCATTGACAGTCATCAATATTAATGATCTAAATTCTCCAGGACAGACTAAAATATTAAATTAAGAAAACTGGATCCAACCTTCTGCTGTATTCAAAAACCACACCTCATCATTAAAGATAGGTATTGCCTTAGGGGAAAAGGATGGAAAAATTATTCCAAACAAATGAACTGAGGAAACAAGTATGTGTCGGCATTTTGATATCTGACAAAGTCAATTTCAAACCAAACCTAATCAGAAGAGATAAGACACTTCATACTTTATCTTTTTATCTCCATGCACATAGGACTTACCTCCATTACACTTTCTGGAGCTCTTTTTCTCCCCAAACTGCACATTGTATATTTTTCCTAGATCATCTTGGTCCTTTTCATTTTAGATCTGTATAAGAGTGACCACTAATAACCATACAACAGAGTTAATCCAAGCAGTTTTAAAATTTCCTCAGCCAATGGAATTAATTCAAATCTTTTCATTTTAGCCTCAGGCAGACTCTTCAGACAAGAGAAAAAAAAAAAACCTACATTCTTCACCAAAATATCACAAGAACAATCTCTAGACTACATATTAATATTATTTCCTTTGAAACCTCTTGAGCCAGACCCCCACTGTTCAAATAACCCTCTGCATCACTGCCTTAATGCTTTGAGTAGTGTGACCGTGTGACCCATTAATCAGAACTTAAATCATTACACTGCTTTCCTGACCAAACTCCCAAAGTCCAAATTTCTCCAAACAAAAGCATGGTCGGGCCTATCACATCAATATACAAGTCCCTAGTACCAACTTCTGTATTAGGATTTCTACTGCTGTGAGGAGACACTGGAAACATGGCATCTTTTATAATGGAAAACATTTTGAAGTGGCTTACATTTTCAGAAGTTAAATCTATTGTCATCATGGCAGGAAGCATGATGACATGCATGAAGATATGGTGCTAGGCAAGGAGCTTATTGTTGTGGAATATTAGTTTAAGATATTGTTGTGCCCAGATCGTGACCCCCAGAGAGACCACCAAAGACGAGCATGCCGGAATGCAAAAGCAAGGTTTAATTCTGGATATCCAAAAGCAATACAAGCCTAGGCAGGAACTTCGTCCAATACATCCAACGCAGTGGAGGCTGGAGGAAGCGCCTACCTGTCTGCAAGCTCAGTTTTTAAAGGGAAAAGTCACAAGGTTACATCATTTAGGGGTGCTAGTACGGGTACAATTCTGACTGGCTTGCTTCTAGGGACTTCTAGAAATTACTTCTAAGGGAGTGGTTGCCTACCACCATTTCTCATTGGCTGCCCTCAGGTGGGGGCATTTCTGTGATCAGTTACCCTGGAAACCAGGGAGAGGACATTCCATAGTCTGGCAGGCATTGCCTCGTGACTATCTTGTGACTCTGAACTTCTACACTTCCTGGTTTCTGGAATCTGAACTGACTGGTTTCAGTAACTAATGGCCTATTCCCAAAAGGAGAAATCTTAGGCCTTAATTTTAGGGTGAAAGCATTTTGGTCTTATTTCTAAGATGGCTCATTTTGGTCTCACAATATGTTACATTTGTGCTGTGGAATATTTGTTTAATGATGCAAAGTTGTGTTGCATTATTCTATGTTGCATTTGTTTAACTCTGTAAAGCTGTGTTACATTGTCTACCTAAAACATCAGACAGGTCTAATAGAGAGCTGAAAGGACAATAGTTAGGCAGGAGAAAGTGTAGGTGGGGCTTCCAGGCATAGAGAATAAATAGAAGAAATCTAGACTTGAGGAAAGAGAAGAGAGAGGAATAAGAAAAGGAGGAGAGGAGGACTCTAGGGACCAGTGACCCAGCCACACAGCCAGCCACAGTGTAAGAAGGAAAGTAAGTCATATAGAACAAAGAAAGTTTAAAAAGTCCAGAGGCAAAGCATAAAAGAAGAGAAACAGGATAATTTAAGTTAGGTTAGAAAAGCTGGCTAGAATTGTTTGTAATACCCAGAACCTAGAAACCACCTAGATGCTCTTCAGCTGAAAAATGGATAAATAAATTGTGGAACATACACACAATGGAATACTACTCAGCAGAGAAAAACAATGACACCATGAGGTTTGCAGGCAAATGGATGGATCTAGAAAAAAATCATCCTGAGTGAGGTAACACAGACTCAGAAAGACAACCATGGTATGTACTCACTCATAGGCGGATACTAGATGTAAAACAAAGATGACTAGACTGCTACTCACAACTCCAGGGAGGCTACCTAACAAAGAGGACCTTAAAAAAGACACAGGGATTGCCGAATGACAGATAAATGGATGAGATCTACATGAGCAAACTGGACGCGATGGGGGGTAATGGAGGGCAAGGGTTGAGGGAAAGAAAGCTTAGGGGAGTAGGAGATCCCAACTGGATCAAGAACAGAGAGGGAGAAAAAGGAAAAAGAGACCATGATAAATGAAGACCCCATGGAAATAGGAAGAAGCAGAGTGCTAGATAGGTCCCCAGAAATCCACAAAGATACCTCCACAATAGACTACTGGCAATGGTGGAGAGAAAGCCAGACTGACTTACTCTGGTGATAGGATGGCCAAATACCCTAACTGTAGTGCTAGAAATCTCATCCAGTGACTGATGGAAGCGGATTCAGAGATCCATGGCCATGCCCCAGGTGGAGCTCTAGGAATCCAATGGGCAAGAAAGAGGAGGGGTTGTATGAGAGAGAATTGTTGAGACCAAGATTGGAAAAAGCACAGGGACAAATAGCCAAACAAATGGAGACACATGAACTATGAACCAATAGCTGAGAAGCCCCCACCTGGATCAGGCCCTCTGGTTTAGTGAGACAGTTGATTAGCTTGAACTGTTTGGGAGGCCCCCAGGCAGTGGGACCAGGACCTGTCCTTAATGCATGAGCTGGCTGTTTGGAATCTGGGGCTTATGCAGGGACACTTGGCTCAGCCTGGGAGGAGGGGACTGGACCTGCCTAGACTCAAGCTACCTGGTTGAGCTGAATCCCCAGGGGAGTCCTTGCCATGGAGGAGATGGGAATGGGGGTGGAATGGTGGGTAGGCAGTCGGGGAGGAGCAGGAGGAGGGAGGACAGGGGAATCCATGGCTGATATGTAAAATTAAATCAAATTATAAAATTAAAAAAAAAGAAAAAGAAAAGCTGGCTAGAAACAAGTCAAGCTAAAGCTGGGCATTCATAAATAAGAATAAGTCTCTGTGTATTTATTTGGAACCTTAGTGACAGGCCCCAAAGGAATATATAGTTTAAAAAACAAAACAAAACAAAACACTTCATCTGAGAGTCTGCATCTTGATCCCCTTAAACATAGAAGACCTCAAGGCCTACATTCATAGTGACACACTTCCTCCTGGAAGGCCACATCTATTCCAAGAAATCCAAACCTTCCATAGTGCCATTCTCTGTGAGCTTATGGGGGCCAGTTACATTAAAACTACCACAACTGTGTATATTAACTATACCTACGGTCAGGCCCCGTGGCTGAGGATAGTTGGGCAACACAGTATTAACTCAAAGGTACTTTTGGAGATTTTTTTGTTCATTTTACTTGTGGGGTTTCTGTGCATGTGTTTCTTGTTTTTGTTTTTTGTTACCTTTTAATAGAGCAAGAGAGAAAAAAATATAACTTGGGTGAGTAGAAAGGCAGCGAGGACCTGGAAGTTCTTGGAGGAGAGACAACGTGATCAAAATATACCATATGGAAAAATTCAGTTATAATAATGGATACATTTCTAGGAGAATTGCCTTGTCATGGAAGATATGAAAGGAAGGTGATAAAAAATCTTTTAAAACCATTCAACAGAATACTACAATTCACTTTTTCACAATAGGAAGGTTATTTATTTATTTATTTATTTATTTATTTATTTACACTCCCACTAATGGGGATGTATATGTAAATATAATATATAAGCTAACTATAATCATAAAACTCCACTTTATTTACTTCACATTTAAATATGAGGTATATACTTCAATTAACAACATAAGGCATTTTTAAATAAATGCTCAGTTCTGATTATATAACATTGCTTACATAAATGTAAAAGATTATTATCAGTACTAATATTTAAAGAGAAAATTTTACCTCCACAATTTGTCTTTCTTACTACTTATACTCCCTGAAAAACCAGTTGTTTTAGGGAAAAAAATGTACAAAAATTTTGCTTTAAGGCAGGCAAAGGCAGAAGGATCTCAGTTCCAGGTCCTCGTCTACAGAGTGAACTCCAGGACAGCTAAGGTTACATAGAAAAACCCTGTTTCAAAAAACAAGCAAACAAACAAACAAAATGATTTTGTTTCAAAGCAATCATCTACTATATATTCTGAGAGCTTATTACTGTGATTTTATTGCATAAATTTATCAAATAATGTGAATTATGAATTATTTGAACATATGTGAAGTTCTTTAGAATATTAAATTACTTATATATTTATCGGCTGTGTAGTTTCTTAATTTTACAATGTTATTACTCAATAATGGCATAGCTGTCATTCAAGAGTTACCATACCTCAGACTTGTAGTTACCTTATAATTTTTTCGGAATCAATTTCCAAAATTGGATACAATATGAAGATTTGGTACTTAACAGTGACTGTAAGCAACCTAATATATAAGATTATTTCTTGTATATTCAATAAGTCCAATAGATAACATTCAAAATGCTATATCTAGGTCATATATAGGGATTTCATTTAAAAAAATAAATAGCGGTATTGTAATATGCTTGTATTAATGGAGATATTCATTACTTATTATTAAAAACCTTTATTAAGCCGGGCAGTGGTGGCGCACGCCTTTAATCTCAGCACTTGGGAGGCAGAGGCAGGCGGATCTCTGTGAGTTCGAGGCCAGCCTGGACTACCAAGTGAGTTCCAGGAAAGGCGCAAAGCTACACAAGAGAAACCCTGTCTCGAAAAACCAAAAAAAAAAAAAAAATCCTTTATTAAGATGTTATTTATATAAAGTAACAAAGATCATTCTTAAAAGACATTGGAATCAAGAATTAAAAAAATTGTTGTCTTTATCAATTAGAAAACAGTAAATGAAACACAGCTTAAGATTTCTTCCATATATCAGTTTACAAAAATATTATCCACAATACAAGTCTTCTTGAAATCATTTGGGCTTCATTGCTATTGTGATTTTGCTTCTTTTCCATGCCATAGTTACATATTTGGTAGTATAATTTCCTTCTAAGTCAAAATTCTGAACTCTATCTGTTATTCTTTGTATCTAGACACTGTAATAGAGATAGATATTGTTAATTTTTTGAATACTGATCATTCATTTTTGCTTAATACAGTAGGCATTCCATCTCCTTGACCATTGCTATTACTAGATAAAATTCATGCCCTCAAATTTCATGTGAACCTTTTCCCCAGTATGGCTCTTTAATGGGTAGTGAGACATTTAAGAAATATGGCAAAGATCTTATATGGAAAGATCTTAGGTCACTGAGTAGCTGCTTGGAAAACATTTTACCATTACAATTCCTCTGGTACCTGGATTAGTGCACACTCTCCCCTTTTGGCTTATAATGTTGAAATGCTTTCTTTTTCTTTTACATATGTGTCCATGTGTTTAAAAACTATTTATTTACTCTTAACACTTATTTTCACTACTTTTGAAGGTATACCCTACACAACAAGTTGTTTATATCTAGAAAATTTCTCCTACAAATATGACTTTTGAATATTTCATTAAAATATTTTATCTTGGAAATATTCTACAACTTTGAACAACTATTTGGTAAACAGGTAAGAAAATAAAATCCCCATAACAGGTAAAAGGGCAAATAGAGAAAATATAATGAAGATTAGGAAGTACTGATAAAAATCACCCAAATAATCAGGTCTTTTTTGACATGGGATATTGAATGCCAGATATGCTTCTCATTATCAGTCTTAGTCATTATGTTATCTTATATCTTATGACTTTCATATTTGATCTCATTTATTCAACCATATTACTATTATCTGCAAAAAGCCGTGAGATCAACAAGATTCATTTAATATAAGTATCCTTGATCATTATCCTTTAAAAACCTGACTGTTTACCTTAATGAATAGAAAACACTGCTGTAATAAGATAAGAGCTTTTCAGCCATGTCAGTGGAGAGAGGCTGAGGCCACAGATGCTGGCCCAAGACTGTGTGGGTGGGGAGAAGATGCAGGTCAAATGTGGGCATTGTTGGTTCTTCAGGGCATGAGCAAGATGAAGCTGCAGCCAATTCTGGAGATGCTTGCTCTGAATTCCACAGCTATAAAGAAGATAAAACTGCTTCTTCTTTTTGTATAATTTATGTTATGTTCGTTGGTATTTTGCCTCCATGCAAATCTGTTTGAGAATTTTAGAAGCTTTGGAATTGGAGGTGCTGACAGGTTTGAGTTGGCTTGTAGGTGCTGGAAAATGAACCCCTGTCCTCTGCAAGATCAGCCAGTGTTCTTAATCACTGAGCCACATCTCCAGCTCTATAAAACAGATTTATAAAGAAATGGTAGAATATATGGGTATGGAAATTGGGATATCAACAAAGGACTCTTGCACTCTGAAGTATAGAGAGACAATAGAAGATTCTGATAAAGAAGCTATTCAAAATGGAGACAGAGAGTTCTTCTCCCAAGGCAAGATCTAGATGGTTTGGCTAGTTTGACCTTTCAGTTGGAAGGCATGTAATAAGCAGCCATGAAGCTCATTTCCCTTTATTCTGTATAATAAAAGAAAGCTTTTTTCCACCTGCGAGTACAAGTTGAGAAGAACTAGGACAGTGTCCAGCTCTCCCTTTCTCACAGGTTACACCAGTGTTGTATAAAAGACAGTCTGTGATGGTGAGTGGCAGCCTTGCCTAGGTCAGCTTTTTGATTGATTTTCTTATTTATGGAAATCATATCAGTTTTGTAAAAATGGAAAAGTCTTATTTAAATGCTTGTATATGAATTGGTATCATGTCTGTTTAGAGCTTTAAAACAACAGTTTAATCTTATAGAGGAGATCCTGCAGCAGTGGAATTCTCAAGAGAAGAATCTCAAATGTCTGAAAGACATTAAGGAAATGTTCAACATTCTTAGCCATCAGGGAAATGCAAATGAAAACGACTCTGAGATACCATCTTATGCGTATCAGAATGACTAAGATCAAAAACACCGAAGACAACTTATGTTGGAGAAGATGTGGAGAAAGGGGAACACTCCTCCACTTCTGGTGGGAATGTAATCTTGGACAGCCACTCTGAAAACCAATATGGTGGGTACTCAGAGAACTGGGAATCAACCTATCTCAAGACCCAGCAATACCACTCTTGGGCATATACTTAAAAGATGCTCAACCACATCACAAGGACATAGGCTCAGCTATATTCAGAGCAAAATTATTCCTAATAGCCAGTACCTGGAAACAACCTAGATGCCCCTCAACTGAAGAATGGATAAAGAAAATGTGGTACATATACACAATGGAGTTTTACACAGTGGTAAAAACAATGCCATCGTGAAATTTATAGGAAAATGAATGAAACTAGAAAAAATCATCCTGAGTGAAGTATCCCAGACCCAGAAAGACAAACACAGTGTGTGCTCACTCATAAGTGAATATTAGATGCAAAGGAAAGATAACCAGGCTAAAATCTACAATCCCAGAGAAGCTAGGAAAGGAAGAGGATTGTAAGAGGGACATGCATGGATTGCCACAAGAAGGTGAAAGGGTTAAAATCTCCTGGGTAAACTGGGATGGGGGAGTAGAGGAGAGGGGATAGGAGATGAGAACATGAAGGTTCAAGATGGTTGAGTTTGGGGAGAGATGTAGAAGGAGAGCAATAGAGAGATACCTTAACAGAGTGAAACATTAAAGGTTAGAGAGAACCTGGAACTTGGGAAAGCCCCAGGAATTCACACGGATGTCCCCAACTAAGACTCATAGCAGTTGTGGACAAGGTGTTTTGTACTAGCCTTTCACTGTACTCAGAATGGTGTCTACCCTGTCATCATAGAACCTATATCCAGTGACTGATGGAAGCAGATGTAGAGACCCACAGGCAAGCACTTGGCCAAGATCCTTTAATTCAGTTGAAGAGAGGGTGGAGGGATTATAAGAATAAGGGGGGGGGGGTCAGGAACATGATGGTAAAAGCTACAGAGATAGCTAATCTAAGCTATTTGGTGCTCATAGACATTGAACTGAAAGCTGGGGACCCTGCATGGGACCATACTAGGCCCTTTGAATGTAAATGACAGTTGTATGGCTCAATGTGTTTGTGGGTTCCCTGACAATGAGACCAGGACTTACCCCAAGTACACGAACTGGCTTTGTAGAGCCCATTCCTTATGGTGCAATGCCTTACTTAGCTGTGATGCAGCTGGGAGGGGGGCTTATTCTTGCCCCAACATGGTATGCCAGCCTGTGTTGACCACTCAAGGGAAACTTTACCCCCTATGAGGAGGGGTTGGGAATGGAATGGGGAAAAGGTGGGGGGATTGGGAGAAGGGGATCAAGGGGGAACAGGGGTTGATATGTAAAATGAAAAAAAATAAACAAGAAAAGTAAAGATACCTAAGAGCTACTCAGTAAAGAGTAAAATAGGGCTGGCATTTTAAATTTAATTATTGTATTGCAAATACCATATTTTAACAAAAATTAAACGATGTTAAAGTTACCTACTATGAAGAACAACAAACATTTCTTAGGAAACTTTATGGTATATATGATGCATGAGTTTTCTCACAAGCATTCAGAATTTTCTTCACGCTTCTTCATTCTTGGACCATGTTCTAAAAGTATGAGCTGGATGATGGCCTTGGTGTGAGTGAGTGAATGTGAATGAAATGCATTGAATGCATGTAACAAATTCTCCAGTATTGAATAAAATAGGTACATTGAAAACTTAATTATATGCACAGCCGACACATGAATCTCACCTCTCCTGAAAGATAAAACATTGTAAAATACTCATAATTTCAAAAGTGATCTCAGATTCAATACATACGATATTATTTCCTCTTCAGATTACTAATATAAACTGAGGTGATGATTTTAAAATCCGCATAGAAAAATTAAAGAAACTACATCTACAAAGCAATCCTGAGAAACAAGAGCAGAATTTCATTAAAGAGTTAGAATAAATGAAGTGTAAGTTCTATATTAGTTTCAGAAGTGAAAAGAGTTTACAATTGGAACAGAACAAAAACATCAGTGAAATAGTACCAAAGTATTCCCACCAGCAGTGGAGGAGAGTTCCCCTAGTTCCACATCCTCTCCAGCATAAAGTGTCTTCAGTGTTTTTGATCTTAGCCATTCTGACAGGCGTAAGGTGGTATCTCAGAGTTGTTTTGATTTGCATTTCCCTGATGATTAGGGATGTTGAGCAATTCCTTAAATGTCTTTCAGCCATTTGAGTTTCCTCTGTTGAGAATTCTCTGTTTAGTTCTAAAGCCCATTTCTCAATTGGACTGTTGGTCGTTTTGATGTCTAATTTCTTGAGTTCCTTATATATTCTGGATATCAGTCCTCTGTCACATGTGGGGTTGGTGAAGATCTCTTCCCATTCTGTAGGCTGTCGCTTTGTACAACCACTTTGGAAATCAATATGGCGCTTTCTTAGAAAATTGGGAATCAATCTCCCCCAAGATCCAGCTATACCTCTCCTGGGCATATACCCAAGAAATGCTCAATCATACCACAAGAGCACTTGCTCAGCTATGTTCATATCAGCATTGTTTGTAATAGCCAAAACCTGGAAACAACCTAGATGCCCTTCAACTGAAGAATGGATAAATAAATTGTGGTACATATACACAATGGAATACTACTCAGCAGAGAAAAACAATGATATCATGAGGTTTGTAGGCAAATGGATGGATCTAGAAAAAATCATCCTGAGTGAGGTAACCCAGACTCAGAAAGACAAATATGGTATGCACTCACTCATAGGAGGATGCTAGATGTGGAACAACGATGACTGAACTGCTACTCACATCACCAGTGAGGCTACCTGGAAAACGGGACCCCAAGAAAGACACGGAGAAATGGATGAGATCTACATGAACAGCCTGGACATGAGTGGGAGCAATGAATGGCGAGGGTCGAGGGAAAGAGAGCCGGAGATCCTAGCTGGATCAAGAAAAGAGAGGGAGAACAAGGAATAGGAGACCATGGTAAATGAAGACCACATGAGAAAAGGAAGAAACATAGAGCTAAAGAGGCCCACAGAAATCCACAAAGATACCCCCACAAAAGACTGCTGGCAATGGTCGAGAGATAGCCGGGACTGACCTACTCTGGTGATGGGATGACCAAACACCCTAATACTTGTGCCATAAACCCCATCCAAGGACTGAGGAATCTGGATGCAGACATCCAAGGCTAGGCCCCTGGTGGAGTGCTGGGAGTCTAATTAGTGAGAAAGAGGAGGGTTTATATGAGCGAGAATTGTTGAAACCAAGGTTGGATAAAGCACAGGGAGAAATAACCAAATGAATGGAAACACATGAACTATGAACCAAAGGCTAAGGGGCCCCCAACTGGATCAGGTCCTCTGAATAGGTGAGACAGTCGATTGGCTTGATCTGTTTGGGAGACATCTAGGCAGTGGAGCCAGGTCCTGGGCTTATTGCATGAGTTGGCTGTTTGAAACCTGGGACTTATGCAGGGACGCTTGGCTCAATCTGGGAGGAGAGGACTGGACCTGCCTGGACTGAGTCTATCAGTTCGAATCCAGTCCTGGGGGAGGCCTTGATCTGGAGGAGGTGGGAATGCGGGGTGGGCTCGGGGGAAGGGGAGGTGGGCAGGAAGGGAGAGAACAAGGGAATCTGTGGCTATTATGTAGAACTGAATAGTATTGTAAAATAAAATAAAATTAAATTAAAAAAAAAGAAATAGGCCGGGCGTTGGTGGCGCACGCCTTTAATCCCAGCACTCGGAGCAGAGCAGGCGATCTCTGTGAGTTCGAGGCCAGCCTGGCTACAAGTGAGCTCCAGAAAGCGCAAAATACACAGAGAAACCTGTCTCGAAAAACAAAAAAAAAAAAAAAAAAAGAAAAGAAATAGTACCAAAGTAAATTGATCATTTTATTTTGAGTATGGACACATGATAAGGAACTAAAATCTGAATAAATAACTGGAAAAATGAGAATCAGAAAAAGATATGAACCCCAGTTTCTTCTCATTTTAACTAAAAATGAATTTGAAATACGTTTAGCTTCTACTTAGCAATACTATAATATCCCATATTTTTGAGCAAAATGAGATATGCTCTTTGCCATTACACTGGAATCTAACATTTTTATTCATGTTTAAGAAATTAATGGTGGTTAAAAATGATAATTAACCTGAGTGTAAATGAATTGTTTCATCAGCATAGATAATAAGAAAGTGACTAAAGATAAGGTGAAAAGATGCTTGTAATTCAAGTGTACATTGACAACAAGCTAGCAAAAATAAGATAATGCTTATATTGGTCAACTCAAAAAACATCAGGTAAAGTTGGACATGAGGACCATTAAAGTTTCCATTCTTATTCATGACAGCTTATAAATAAACCTGTAATATTATACAATCATACTCTTTTCAAGATAGCTAAAAAATAAAATATAAAAACCTATTACTATAAGGAAAACTCATTACTGAAACTCCTACAGACTGTTAGTTGAAATATAAAGATAAGCTCTTTAAAAATTTACATTAGAATATTATGACTTAGAACTCAAAATTCATTTATACAATGAAGAGAAAAGAAAATATGAAGAGAAATGAAAAATATGTGTTCACACCAAAAGTGTGTAAAAAAAAAAACCACAATTGTTTTAACAGCCAAAATACTGACAGAATCCTATTGCTCATCAACAAATAAAGAATGAAGAAATATATTACATTCATAGTAAGGCACATTACTCATTATTTTGAAGGCATAGAATATTGAAAGATGCAACCAAGTAGAAGAATGTAAAATTTTTTATGAATTTAAATGAAACTATGTAATGAGTTCATCATTTTATCAGTTTTGTGAACTAGAAAATTCAAATAAAATCAAATCCTTAAAATAATAATTATATTTAATGGCTGTACTTGGGTATGAATGCGTAGAAAGTGACTGGCAAAGAAACAAGAGAATATTCCTGAGTGAGTGATGACAACATTTTATACTTTCACAACTGATCATTTATATTAATATTGGTATTCATCAAAATTTAGCAAATCTTAATAGCTCTGTACTTCCAATATTAAAAATTTTCAGTTGTGGATAGAATTGACAAACTTCCTTAGTTTTAATTTTTTGGCCTTAACATATCTTTTAGTTAGTTTTTTAAATTATGCATACATATATTTTTTATTTTAATTATGTGTACATAAATGTGTTTATGTGTCTTTGTTGGTATATGTATACGAGTGCAGGTATCTCTGTAGGACACAGGTGTCAAATGTCCCTGGAACTGGAGTTTCAGGCAGTTGTGAGCTGCTTGAAATAGATGTTGGGCACTGTACTCAGGGCCTCTGCCTGATGCTCTTCACTCTTAACAGCTGAGCAATCCAGTTAGTCTCAGCTTGTTTTTATTGTTACCCTGACCAAACCTAGAAATATCTAGAAGAGGGGCCTTCAGATGCATATTTGCCTCCATTAGATTGTTCTGTAGCCATATCTGTAGGGGAATTACTTTCATTGAAATTGATAGAATGGCCCAGGCCATTGTGAGAGATACTATAACTATATAGATGGGTCCGGTTGTATAAGGAGGTTAGTTGAGCCTGAGCCTGAGAATAAGTCAGTAGTCATCATTTCTCTGCTGGTTTTACCTCAGCACCTTCTTGAGTTCCTTCTCTGACTTCCCTCAGTGATGGACTGTGACTTCAAAATAAAAACTGATATCTACACTTTCATCCCTGGGCTGCTTTTGGTGATACTCAGAAGAATCTTGAATGTAGCACTGACTTATTTAATATATAGCACAATCGTGATCATGAAGAAAGAGTAAGTGGGCATCCTTGTGATATGTGAGTCTAGCACTTGAACCGCTAATCAAGGATAAGCCTGGAATATTGATAAACATCCTAGGAAGGCCATGTCAAGGACAGGCTCCAGCCATTAGAATCTCTTTTATTCAAGTTTGATTTTCCTCATCAGTCTGACACGAAGATATTTTGCTATAATTGAGAGAAAACAAAACATAAAGCAGTTCTTTTATTTCCCCCCACAAACAGAGTAGGCAAATGTCCAGGTGGCATATATTTGTTTTGAAAACAGGTATTACACGATATTTAGAAATACTGCTCTGACTCATAAAGTCATTAACATTCAAAACAATTTTTCATCTAGTCCAGAGTAGGGTTAAGTTATCTTGGCATTCCACCCAGTAAATGTGATAGATCTTTTATATTTCTCATCCAGTCCTGGAACCTGTTTCAGAAGAGAGTATAATTAAGCTACACAGGATGTTTCTGTTAATGGCAAATTTCTTGCCAGGAATTCTCTTAAGGCTGGCTAAGACCTTCTCATTGATCTGCATATCAACCTGAGATTCTCTTTGCCAATTTCTGTTTTATTTCATTTTGTTTACAAATTCTAGATTTGTACAGCAGTCTGGATAATTTCTTTGCATAAGGGTCATACCAACTTCCCATTTCTCTGGTGTTGTAGTCCACTAAAGCATGTGTACTTCTAACACTATGATAGCCCCCGCTATTATAATATAAGTACAGAAAATTGCAAAGATATAAATATGGCTGTTCAATCGGATCCATTCATATTGGATAAAAACTAGAAATAATTCATACAAACAATAATGTGGATAATTTGTAATAGATTACCTTTTTGAGAAAAGAGCACAACAGCATGTTTACCATGTTCTTTTACTCATACTTATCTCTGTATAACCAAAGAACATCCAGGAAGACAGTACAACAATGTCTGTGTAAGTAGATAAGGGATAGAGATTAACTAGGAAGTCATCCTTAGAGGCTTTCTGATCCAACATTGATATGCTCTGCATTGATTGACTAGTGCATTTTGCATCTTTTTAGAAGGATCATATAAAGTGGCTGTCTTAAGGCATATACAATACAACAAATATGGCCATTTTCTAAAAATATACATCAAGACAAATTAGAATTTGTATAATGAATTGAATATGTGAATATATGCTCATATACACACATGTATACATGCATTGTACAAAAGTCAGTTACTTAGCTCCAAAATATACAGTTGCTTTTATATAAGTACAATTGAAGATTCAAAAACACTTGTTTTGTACGGAGCTATGTCCTAGATATGGGAAAATACACTGATCTTCAAAAGAAGTAAAGTTTTTCTTCTCAGTGTAGTTTGTTGCTAGAGTTTTCCTGGTCCTGCCTGGCCCATGGCCAGGACAAATGTCTTTCACCTACCAGTCCCGCAGATGCTCAGACCCAACCAAGTAAACACACACTTATAAACTGTTTAGCCATGGCAGGCTTCTTGCTAACTGTTCTTATATCTTAAATTAACCCATTTCTATTAATCTATAAGTTGCCACATGGCTCGTGGCTTACTGGTATCTTAAGCAGCTGGCAGCATCTATCTGACTCAGCCTTCCTGTTCCCAGAATTCTTTTCTCTGCTTGTCCCACCTATACTTCCTGCCTGGCTACTGGCCAATCAGCATTTTATTTATACAGAGCAATATCCACAGCAATAGTTCAGTATAATTCTGAATATCCACAGCAATAGTTCAGTATAATTCTGAAAAGTAAGTACTGGAGAAAATTCAAGAATGAAATTGTACAGCACATTAAAGGATCTGAGAAAGGATGTTTGAAGAGTAGGCAATACGTGCCAAGTTGGCAGAACAGCCGTATCACTGTAATACTTCCAGAGCAGAGGACAAGTGGGTGCTGTTTATAATGGTAAGAAAGAAAGGGGAGAGAAACTATACCAGAGATTCAGTTACAGTCAGGATAACCACTGGCTGTGGACAGGACTTTAAATCACACATGTAACAACCTTTGTCTGTAAGCCTGGGTTTTCACTGATGACCTTCAGGAGTCTGTTGTGCATGAAACTGTAGAAAAAAAAATATATCAGAATCGCCATTCTTTTCCTTTCCCCATTTTCCCTTCCAGATGCTCCAGGAGGCTATCATTTTATTCCCCATCTAGAGATTTGTCAAACTATTTTGCTGAAATAAGAAATTATAGCTCAGGGCCTGGGCAGATGGTTCAGTGGTCAAGAAGACCCAAGTTAAATCCTTAGTATGCCAAGAAAACTGATACACAGTCCTTTTGGCCTCTGTGGGCATCTGTGGTCACGTGCACATACCTCCACTTAGAAATATACACATACATTTAATTAAAAATAATAATTTATAATACAAGCCAGCATTCTTGATTGACAGCCTCAAGTGATAAAAGCAAACTAACAGAGATGTTCGATTTATAACCAGATATAAATATACTTAATACATGCCAGGCTCAATCACTGGTTGTGAATACTTTCTTTACATTATCAACTCCACATTTATATTGAATAGATACTATTATCGACCATTTTCAAGCAGAGAACTAAAAACTCAAAGAGTTCAAGGACAAACATCCAGCAGAAATAGAGGATGGGTTCAAATAAAATACTGATGTATTACAACAGTATATTTTCTTTAGAAATGCTGTTGCCCTACGACTATCTCATTAGTATTTTTGCATTTTAAAAATTGGTTATTTGGTAAACATTAATGACTACTGGGATAATTTAGAGTTATTCCACAGAGATGTGTTGACTTCGATCATGCATTTTACCTAAAGGGACACTTCTGCACCATCACTCTCACAATTAGTGCAAGGATTGAAATTCTTGAGGTCTTCTAAATCCAAGAATTTATTTTCTTGAGAAAATGGGTGCTGCACTAAAAATATAAAATGAATGAGAGGAAATAATTTATAGTTTAATCTAATTTTTTATTCTCTTTCCTTTTCTTAGTCAGTGAAAAGTGTCCTTAGTACCTTACTTTTGGGACTAGTGTGTCACAGACAAGGGTGAACTATTTTCCTCAACACATATATATTGAACACTTGGCTAAAGAAACATGATGAATTTAGATATTTCCAGACACTTAGTAAAAAAGAAAATAGTGCTAAACACTATATTTGTACTTATCAACAGGGGAGGTGAATATACCATGAGTGTTAAGGCCGCTAAAAAATTAACAAGCATGTGAGATTAAAGTGCAGAGGGTAATATGACCTTGGTTTTCTTATTTGTAGGGATGAATATTCAACTGAGGTTCCTCACATGTGCTAGGTAAGTGTTCTAACTGAAGTATATCTCCAGATTCTGAAAGATTCTTTTTATTTTTTTTAATTTTTATTCTGCTCTCATAATATTTTGCCAAACCTCAGTTCCTCTCCCTCCATCTCTCCCAGCCCCACCACCATATACACTCCACCACTGTTTTCCTTCAGGAAAGAGAAGGGCTCTCTGGAATAAAAACAGAAGATGGCAGTGGAAGTTACAATAAGGCTAGGCAAAAGCATTCAAGTGTATATATTATTTTTATGTTTGCTGATGGACAGTATCATCCAACATTGCTAGTGAATATTTTAAATAAAAGACACTCAAATCTTGTAATGAAACACTACTGATTTCTGCAGAAGAATATTTTTGCATCCACATCTCAGCTTCTAGAGCATCATCAGCTACCACCTCCAGTGATGGACACATCAAAATAGCCAATATCTCTGCTGGGCATTACAGCAGCCTTTACAACCTGGGGTTTATTGATTTCTCTCAGAGATGATGGATATTGGAAGCTTCATTAATTCTTGAGAGGATAGAAAAATGTGTTATCCCTTTTAGGAACTGAGGAGGTAAAAATGCTCTGACACCAATGAGCTGTAGAATATATATCAAGATAAAATCAATGCCATTCAAGTTCATTTTCATTATGATTTTAGAATAGTGAGAGGTTTCCTAATTCTGTCCCCAAACTCTTCTATTTAGATACTATTGAACCTTTCAATACAGTCTGTCCCATGCGACCTGAGTTATAGAAAAGTATGGATTTGAACTCTGAGATGAAGGAATGAAAATTGATTATGAAGTTGTTTTATCAGGAATAATTTCAGGGAATGAATCTATCTATCTGTCTATCTATCTATCTATCTATCTATCTATCTATCTATCACTTATCTATCAATCAATCGATAGATGTAATTTGCAGGTAAGATAAGGGCAAACTAGGTCATTTTAACTTGTATTTTTAATAGCAGAAATGTCAGACTAAAGACACTTTGGTTCAAGGTGTCATGTAGCTGGAAGTACTGAGATAAAATATAGAATTTGAACTAGATAGATGCAGGTATTTGTATAAAGTAGCAAAACTGAAATGGACTAACCTACTTCTCAGAAATATGTTTATGCAGAATCAGGCAAACACTTGATAATGTGTGCTGCTATTCATTAATGCTCCTTCTCCAACTTTTGTTTTAGAGGTCTACGGGATATTTGCAGAATTGTGGAGATTATTCTTTCTAGAGTTCAGAAAATACATCCACTAATAGAAGCAACAATATTAAATTACATATGTAAAACCTGTGTGTATTAATTTTTTTGAAGTGAAATTGCATTGAGTATTTAACTGCATTGAGTATTTTAATATAAAGAATCCTTTACTCTGTACATGTTAGGGAAATTTTTCTTTTCTTTTCATTTTGTTCTCTATGCAAAATAAATTTGAAGATAACAATAACATAATCCCAACCAAACAAAGAAAAGATTAACACAGATGTATTCTATGTAGCAATGTCAATACATGTGGTAAGAAATGACTGTAATTTCATTGGTCTCATTTTTGAATCACAAATCAGATTTATTTTAGTTTGCTATAGCAAAAACAAGACATTTTCATATAATACAGAGTGCTAACATGAGATAAAATCAGAGCTGGTGTTTGAAGAAACAAATTTATTTTGTCAACTGTGAAAGAAAGATATGTTTTACAAAGCAAACATGATTAAGGAATTTTCTCAGACATTTTTTTTTCTCAAACTATGCCATGCCATGTCATAATGTTAATTTAACACCTTGTCATCCATGCAACTTCACTCTACTCAAATTAACTCTTGATCTAACACCATGTGGTGGATATTTTCATTGGCTCTGCTTATGAACATTAAATTAAGGAACACAGATGATATTTTAATTCCCAATGGTAAGTTAATCTAATGAAGGGAAAAAGACATCATTCAATCTCAAAAGTAATTACTGTCCTCACCCAAGCTCTTACTTCTTTATAAAAGCTGTCCTGCAGCTCTGAATATTCAAATGATTTTGAAATGTTGGAATGCTATGGATGAGTAAGGATTCAGAAGACTCATGGCTCAAGTTTTAACCTGTGATTCTTTCCTAGACTAACAAGGTGAAGAGCAGTGAGTGATAGAAGGCTATGTCTTTTTTAACAATAATTTTCAGAGATGATCAAATCTCCCACCCAGCACTTGAATCACAAGTGTGCTGTTGCTAAACTGTGATGTCTGGAATATTAGGCTCATTAAATGCATACTAAGCAGTATTTTTTATAGTGTGGTGGGCTTATCAGGATTTAACCCCATAATGATTTGGAAAACATCATATCACTATGGATTATTTATCTTGCAAAACAATGGATTGTATTTCTTACAGTTCTCAAGTGGTGCTACTGCTTGTCCTGAAACATGCTTGAGTGCATGCCTTGGCAACTGCTTAGAGCCAATTTCCTTGACCCTATGTGCCTGTTCCACTACAAGGTTGGGGGTTGGTGGACAGGAAGAGTGCTGAGAAAGATGACTGGAAAGGGGAGGGCATTATGAAGTTGGGTAGAAGCCTGATGCAAGGGAAATGTCCATGAGTCTACAATGAAAGCCCCAGCTAAGATTCCTGGCAGCAGTGGATGCATAGCCTGAAGGGGCCATCCTTTGTGATCAGATTGGTGACTATCCTGGTTATCAGCAGAGCACAGACTGACATAGGAAGATTCAGAGACCCAGGACCCAAGGTCGGGCTTAGCTTGTGGAATCCTGCTGAGGAGAGGGAGGAGAATTGTAGGAGCTAGGGGGTCTGGGACATTGGAAGCAAATCCACAGAAATGGCTAGCTTTGCACATGAGAACTCACAGATTCTAAACCAAGAACCATAGACTCTGCATGGAACTGACTGAGGCCCTCTGCATGTATGTGACAGTTGTGGAGCTTGGTCCATGTGTGGGACTCCTGGCAATGAGGGTAGAGGCTGTGGTGCTTTGACTGGCTTTTGGGAACTATTCCTCATGCTGAATTGTCTTGTCCCAACCTGAATACAGGGAGAGGTGCTTGGCCTTATGGCAGCGTGATATGCCATGTTTTGCTGATGATAATGGGAAGCTTGTCACTATCGAAGCAATTATGGAGGAGGGGTGAATTGAGGCTGGCCCAGAAGGGAGTTGCAGAGAGGAAGTGGGAGGAGAGGAGGGAGGGGAGGCTGAGGGCAGAATGTAAAATAAATAAATAAATTAATAATAATAAAAAGAAATGCTAGGAATCTTTCTTCAAAGTAAAGGAAACTCAATTTACAATTAACATTCTTGGCCATATTTCAATTTGTACTCTGTTGTTAAAGAACTTATTCAGCATATTGACTTTCAATATTTGAAGAGCTGCTAAATATGCTATTTTTAATTAATATAAATATTGTATAGTATGTGTAATATATATAAATTATATAATATATTTATATATACACAAAACTCATTTTCTTTCTTTCATTACCCTGAGTGAGGAGTTAGCATATCAAATTAGCTGATGTACTAAGCTATAAATGCATCTTTCTTCCAAACTGGTATTCTTAGTTATTAAATAAAAGAACAAATAAATTATATTAATTAAGAACCAAAATAAATTGGAATGATAGAACCCCATCTAAAAATGTAATAAATATCTATAACAAACACTTGCAGAATTTCAATTTAATAAAAGACCTCAAAGTCAACAGAAATATCTTCTCCACATGTCTAAGACTTTGCTTGCTCTCTCCAGTGCCCCTGTCTATGACATAGAGTCATTTCTTACTGGGGCTGTGTCAATAGCTCTCCATGTGGTGTGCCCTTCTTGATCTCTGATCTCTTCCCTGTGTGTCGTACTCCACTCACACTGTGTGCTCAGCTCAGTGTGAGTGGGTGTGGGTGGGCTGGGTGGTGGCACCTGCTATTTAACTGCTTTGATGAGCTGCTAACACGTCACATGCTTGGCTTTTGGGCAGTCCTAGGCTGTTTCTTGAGGCTTCTCAGACCATGTCATTAAAATTAGGCAAAAAAAAAAAAAAAAAAAAAAAAAGAAAAAAAAAATCCTCCCAGGCCTCTCCACCTTAGCAGGGAGAAGAAATACACAGGAGAGCTGGCCCCTGGGTCACAAGAGCTGTGTGGAAGAGCTGGCCCTGCTCCTCACTGCCTTCAGCACACAGCGGAGCTGCCCCTGATGGCATTGGCAGGAGTGGCTGAGCCATCCATGAAGGGATGAGAGCAGGAGAGCTAATCCCAGCCCCCTATCTATAGTGTGGTGTGAAGATGAGGGAAAGATGCCTCCCCCTAGCCCTTGCTGCCTGTGGCAGGTGAGATAGCTAACCCTGCCACTCACTAGCTGCAGGACTCAGGAAAGTGAGCCCTGAACCTCACCTAAGCATCACATTAGAGCTAACCTTGTTGACAGGGATGTGGGTGAGCGATCCCGAGAAAGTGAGTATGAGAGACTTGGCCCCACCCCTCATCTGTCCTATGGTGGCTTGGGCCCCTGCAACCCTTTGCCACCTTTGGCAGGTGGCAGAGATGGTCCTAAGGTCACAAGAGTAAGAGAGCTGACCCTGCCTCTCACCAGCTGCAACTCTCAAGAAAGTGGCCCCTTCACCTCACCTGGGAAATACAGTAGGGTTAGCCCTGGTGGTGCAGGTGTGGGGGACCTGTCCAGGAGGGCATGAGAGCAAAAGAACCAATCTCACCCCTTGCTGTTTACTGCATATGCTGCCCTAGCCCTGGCAGTGCTGGAGAGCTCATCCTGGTAGGGAGGATGAGGGAGAGCTGGCAGGCCCAGAACCAGGGCTGTGAGCTGGCCTATTCCAACATACCACCCATCTGTGATTTGCTGGAGCATGTGAAGCAGCCAGTCCTACAGATCCAAAGCTGCAGGATCTCCAGATCTCCAGGACAAAAGCAAGATATCCAAGAAGACTTTCAGTGAGGACCCAATATAGATAGTATAGCAGAAACTAGAGGCCTGGAATTAGACCAATGACTCATTGCTGTGAAAACTTGAAAATAAAGATGTGTGGACTAAAGGGTATCCTGTTTAACTCACGGTGACATAAGACAGCTTCCACAAAGAGATTTTTTTCTTCTGCTATTTTTCTTTTCTTTTTTTTTAAGTTTTATTCTTATTTATCTTGGGGAGGGGATTACAAGGCCAGAGGGCAGATGCTAAGGGAGGGAAAATGAGTGAGATGGATATGCATGATTTGAAATCCACAAAGAATCAAAAACCGTTAAATTGGAAAAAAATAACCACTAACTCAATTATTGCACTTTATCATTGTCCTAACATAGAGTTTGTAACACTCAAAACTTTTGAGTATTAATTTTTCACTTTGAAAATATAATCTGTATAAAGAAAGGACTTTTCATCTTCTTTACACTTACATCTACCCTTTCTTAAATGCTCCTGGCATATATTAGACTGATAGAATTATTTACAAAATGATAAAATGACCTTATTAAAGAAAAGCCTGTACAGATACATATGCTAATTTTAAATGAGTACATGTTTGTGATTATTTTCAAATTATATATTTAGAATGGAAAAATGAGAGTAACACTTTCTATTGCTGCTTTTTTGACCGCTGTGTGTGTAGAAGAATCAAAATGACAATAATATTATGATTAAATCAGGAAGTGACTGAAAATACAACCAGAAAGTTATAAAGAGATTCAAACTGAAAAGTATTCCCTTTGACATCAGCAAAGCATGGCATATAAAGCTGCCATAAGTCCAAGCATTTCTCCCTATCTGCCCTAGCTTCATGAGATCAAGAGGGGCACAGCTCATGGAGGGCTATTGACACAGCCCCAGTGAGAAATGATGCTATGTTATACACTGGGGTACTGGAGAGAGGAAGCAAAGTCTTAGGCATTTGGAGCAGATATATCTGTTGACTTTGAGGTCTTTTATTAAATTGAAACTCTGCAAGTGTTTGTTATAGATATTACATTTAATAGAGCCAGAAAGTTATAAAGAGATTCAAATTAAAAGATATATGTTTATATATATATAATTGAATAGTACTTACTGGTAATTCCTTTTACTTATATAATTCTGATAGATTTAGCCCCAAGTGTGATCCACAGCCCATGTGTTTGAAATGTGATATCTAACTATTGGTTCTGATTTGGAGGTTTTGACACTTGGAGAAGTGGGACCTCACTGGAAGAAATGAGACTTGGGATGGCACAGTTTGAAAGTTATAACCCCACTTCTGGCTTCATTCAGCTCTCTACTTACTGGTCCAGGTGACAGGTGAAGAATCTGCTACCATCCAATGCTTCCCTGACCGAGTCATGAGCATGGCTTACCACCATACCTACCAAGCTATAATGTATTGCACCCTTTGGAAAATGAACAAAGATAAAGCCTTCTTTCTTCAAGTTCTTCTTCAGGTGTTCTGTCATCATGATAAGTTAAATAATACAGGAAATGTGTTATTCAAAGAAATGAAGTGGATTCATTACCATGATAAACGGGTCCTTTGGTTCATGGAGCCTTGGATCTATGGGAGAGTACTGAAATATATGGACATATGGGCTAGAAACTTCCTAGATCAATATCATAGGAGAATGATCGGCATCCTGGTATAAGTATAGGGGACCAAAAGGAGTCAGAAATGTGACCAATTACAGTCATGTTAATGAGATTTTAGAAGGGAATTAGATTAAAGCCATTCATGTTGTATTTTTACAAAAACCAGCTAGCTATATTTCCCTGAGTTTAAAATTTGAGTGAGATTGAATTCAAAACTAATGAACTACCCTGTTAGTACAGTACATTTTAAAATAAGATAGCAATTAGGCTGTGCCATGGTTACTGCTCACTCTTTTAGTTAAGTTTATAATGACAGTGAAGAAAAAAATTAAGCAGAGAAGTGAAAATGTGTAATTTGATCAAGAAAGGGGAAAGACTGCATTCAAAGATGTGCACAGGGTGATTCTGAGTAAAGTAAATGTGGACAACGCAGTGGGACCTTGGAAAACATCATAGTTAGTACTGGGAAGCAATAAACATCCTGTGAGGACACGACTCCGTCTATCAAAGACTTCATCTGTAAAACAGCAATTCAATAGAGAAGAAAATTACTGGGAACAGAGTGCGTGAAAAGACGGTAGAGTATATAGGATGTCCACCTCCACTAAAACTGTCTAAGGAAAACGGTTCCTAGTTCATCTTTATGTCCTCTGAAACTACAGTAGCCAAAGTCCAAGAAAGCAAAAAAAAAAAAAAAAAAAAAAAGCCATGTGTCTTTAGAATCCAGGTGGGAGATGAAGGACATGTAGCATTGCAAGTCTCAGCTTTCCTTTTTTCCTTCCAAAAGTTATGTAAATATATTATCTAACTGTAAGATATCTTGTACTCACTCATAAGTGCATACTAGATGTAAAGCAAAGGAAACCAGACTACAACCCACAGTTCCAGAGAAGCTAGGTAACAATGAGGACCTTAAGAAGGATGCATGGATCACCCTGGGAAGGGGAAATAGATGAGATCCCTTGTAAACTGAGGGTGAGGGGAGGCATTGGAGGGTAAGGGATAGGAAATAGGATCATGAGAGAATGGGTTGGTCTAGCTGGAACAGGAGCAGAGTGGGAGAGCAATGAGGAAGTTATCTGGATAGAGGGAGACATCATAGGATAGGGAGAAATGTGGTGCAAGGGAAATTCCCAGGAATCTACAAGGACGACCCCAGCTTAGACTACTAGATGTGGTAGAAGGGTTATCTGAGCTGGCCTAACTCTGTGATCAGATTGGTGAATGCCCTAACTCATCATAGATCCTTCATCCAGTAACTGATGGAAACAGATGCAAAGAGCCATGCCAAACACTAGGCTGAGCTCAGGAAGTCCATTCAAAGAGAGGGAAGAAGGATTCTATGAGCAAGGGTGAGCAAGATGATGGGGAAACTTACAGATACAACCGAATCAAGCCAATGGGAACTCATGAACATTGAACCAGCAGCTGTGAAGCCTGCATGGGAGTGGTCTAGGCCCTCTGCTTGGGTGAGACAGTTGTTTAGCTTGGTCTCTTTGAGGGGCCCCTGACAGTGGGAATAGGATCTATCCCTTGTGCATGAACTGGCTTTTTGGAGCCCACTGCCTATGTTAGGACACCTTGCACAGCCTTGATGCAGAAGGAGGGGCTTGAGCCTGACTCACCTGAATGCACCTGGCTTTGCTGATTCCCCATGGGAGGCCATACCTTTTCAGAGTAGAGGCTAGGGGTGGGTAGGCTGGGGAGGAAGGCTGGGGGAAAGCAGGAGGAGGGATGGGGGGAAATCTGTGGTTGGTATGTGGAATTAATACAAAATTTCTTAATAAAAATGATATCATAGTATGTAAGTGTCTCTAAGCAATATGTGTGGCTTTCTACATTTTTCAATTAGCTCATAGTTTTAAAACTTTGTGCTGAAATATTTCAAGGAACAGTGTATTCTTAACATAAAAGATATAAATGCAAATTGTTCATAATGCCAACTTATTTTTAAAATTAAGAGCTACAAATTCAATCACTGTTGGGGATGCCAGGAACCATGAAAATACCATCACTGCACAATCTCAGCAAATATTCCTCACAATTTCAGCAGCACCTTATGTTTAATTTTAACAAAGTCTGTGGAGCCTCTGAAATATGTACTTTGCATTTGCTATGCTTTCTCTCAACATGAGCTCATTAATTTGCTAGCTTTCCAAACAAATCACAGAAACCTAAGTCTATTCCCAGTGCAAACATCCACAGCATAAACTTCACATTAGGTTATTTGTAACCAAAAGCCTGGAAATTAGTGACAAATAATATTACAGATGGCAATGCTAGGGAGCTGGCTCACATGCCATTTGTTCCACTTCTTGCCCTAAACTAACATGCAAGGAAAATGATCAAAAGATTAGTTCTGTAAGGAAGTTTCTGTAATGATTTCTCCCTAGACAGCTGAATGAAATACTTTGAAAATGTTCAGAGAGCCATCAGACCTTCTCCACTGAAAGATCAGCATCTTCCCACCTCTCTTGCTAACGTTATCTCTCATTTTTTCCTAGCTTTTATTTTCTTTTTGATAGTTTGAACACCCATCTTCTGAGAAACTTTAGAGACTGAAACTTGTTATTGACAATTAAGCAACTCTGACATCAAACAAGTTATTTGGATACTCACTTACAGAGTAGACACATTATTATGCTGTCAGAGCCTAACAAAGAAGCAAATGGATTGATCAGTTACTATTGTAATCACATTCATGGGATTATGAAGCTGATAAATTTAAGTTTGGTAGAGAAAATGGTGGTTTGGAGCCATACAATTAAGTGAAAATTTTTGTAGTCATGCCATGCATGTCTGCCCAGTAAATAATGATTGCTGAATTATTGTATGGCAGAATCAAGAGAACAGAAAAAAAATATCATTTATTCATTCTAAATAAATTTTATTCATCTGGCTTCTATTTGATTAATTCTTTTTGGAGCTCTACACATTAAGTTAACAAGCATATCTGATTTACTCGATACTTCATACATTTTTACATAATTTTATTTAATTTAATATTTACAATGCATATTCTATTCTAAAGGTAATATTGTCATTTCAACCTCTATTTTGAGAAGCACATATATCATTATTATTGTGTTTGTGTATGCTGGATATGGACATGCATGTCATAATGAACAGTGTATGGATTCTGGAATTAGATTCAGATCGTCAGGCTTAACAGGTACATTTACCAACAGAGAAATCTTTCAAGTTCTCATCTGGTATTTTATTTACCGTTTTTTTTCCTTTTTTTTTTTTCTTCATTTTTCTTTATTAAGAAATTTTCTACTCACTCCACATACCAAGCACAGATCCCCCCTCCTCTATCCTCCTATCCCTCAGCTCTCTCTCCCAAGCCACCCCACATCGCCACATCCTCCAAATCAAGGTCTCCCATGGGGAGTCAGCAGAGCCCAGCACACTGAGTCTAGGCAGGTCCAAGCCCCTTCCCATTGCACTAAGGCTATACAAGGTGTCACACCACAGGCACCAGATTCCCAGAATCTGCCCATGCACAAGGGACAGATCCAGATTCTCCTTCCTGGGTTTAATGAATCATTTTAATATTTTTATTTAATAATATTAGTTAACTATGTACATTTTGAGTTTGGGTAAGATAAATGTTACCCAAACGTTTCTTCTTCTTGCCTTCTTGCCTTGTACTTTCTTGCTTTGTTTGCCTTCTATTTTTTCCTTTACTCTCTTACCTTTTGCTCTTTATTTTTCTCTTTCCCTTATCACCTTCTATTATGATTCCTATATTTTTTGCCCCCTCTCTCCCTTTCTTCCTCCCTCCCTGCTCCCCTCCCTGCCTTCCTTCCCTCCTCTGTCTCCTACACTCCTTCTTTTCCTTCTCTTCCTTTTTCCTTCATTTCATCTATATCTCCATTTCTCCTTCTTGTCCTCTCTTTCTTACATTCTCCTTCCTCTTTTTTCTTTATTCCTCATATCTTTTCCTTCTTTCTATCCCACCTCATTTCCACTCTTCTCCTTCCTTTTATGTTTGTCTGTCTTCTTTCCTTCATTCCTTCCTTCCTCTTAGTTTCCTTACTCTTCCCTTTCTTTCTGCCTTTTTCCTTCCTTCTCTTTGTGTGTGTGTGTGTGTGTGTGTGTGTGTGTGTGTGTGTGCATGATAGTGATCAAGTCTAGGCCTTGAACATGGTACTCAAGTGATCAAATATAGGCCTTGAACATGGAATTCAAGTGCTCTCCCAATCACTAAAATTTTCCTCCAGCCTGTAAAACTTGATAGAATTTTTTTTTAAGTAAGGGTTAATTATGCATTCCAGTCTGGCTATGGAATCACTATCTATCCCATTCTATAATCAAACTCATATCAGTCCCCTAGCCTCAGCTTTTGAGAGTGCTACAATTGCAGCCATGAGCCAAGGTGCTCAGTTTACAATCCTTTTGCCAGGCTCTTGATCATGTTGCCTTCTCCTAGAAAGGGCTCTACATCCTCCATGTGTCAGCTGTTTTCAAGAGCTCTTCATGTTTGCACTTGGGATATTCAGGTTCTGTGTTTGAAGTTAAGGAAAGTCAGTGTCTAGAAACCTGATCATTATAGGGAGTCTTTGTCTGTCCCATCAGTTAGTTTCCAAATCAAAACACAAATACTTTTTTATTAATTATGAAAGTATGGCCGAGAGCTTATGCTTGTTTCTTAATAGTTCTTATAACTTAAATTATCCCATTTCTATTAATTTACTTTCTGCCTCGTGGCTTTATTACCTTTACTCTGCGCTGCCTGTGCTGCTTCCTATCTGTCTGGCTGTCAACTCCCCCTTCTTCTTTCCAGTGTCCTGTGTGCCTGAAAATATTGCCCTGCTACTGACTTCTCAGCCTTTTATTAAACCAGTTAAAATGATGCATCTTCACAATGTACAAAAGGATTATTCCACAACAGCTCATCTTTTCAATCTCTTGGCTAGAGGCTGTCATAGAAAACATGAGCTCCCATGTTCATTTTTCTTTCCTTCCCTCCTATATCACTATTTTTCCTAGTTGGCTAGTCATTAAACCTCAGAATTTTTAAATAATAGTTTATATTATTATTATTTATCTCATGCAACATCACTCACCATATTGATAAATAGCATTAATTTATTAAATACACTATTATACTTTACATTTCTAAGAATTTTATTTTTATATGTTAATTAAATAATCAATTGCCCATTTTTTAATAAATATATTTTAGGATTCTTACATTTAGAAGGAATGACTGTTTATATCTGCCTCTAAATTGATGTTTTTAGAAAGAGAAGCATGGATTCAAGTCATTGGAGTGTTTGGAGCATCTCTTTGATAAACATTTATTTTTAGGAATGACAACTCCTACATTTCTAGTTGTCTTTTGGGAAACAATCTACCTTTAGATTCTAAATCTGTCTGTGAATAAATACTAACGTGTAAATCACAAACTATATTTCAATCACTGTAATTGAAGTGCTTTGCAGACAGAAATCATTTTTCCGCCAAATAACTGTTTATGGAACTGGTTCATGAAGCAATCTGAGCTAAATTATATAGCGATCTCAAACATTTCTATAGTATACTGTTCGATAATATCAAAATATGCTGTTTCCAGTAGTGAAGAGACTGAATTGAATTCATGGACTTCAAAGTGGGCAACATGGAGTTGCATACACACTAGGTAGAAGTTGATATCCATTTTGTGAATCTAAACTGTTGTTTAGAGTGATGGAAAAAGCTGAATTAATGTTTTAAGTTGAAGAGCGTTGGCAATATAATGACCTTTGAGTAAGTGATGCAATCTGCATAGAATTAGGTAAAAGGAAGGAAAATTAGTTAGTTTAATAATCTTTGCTCATACACATAAGATTTCTAACATTTCCCACCTGTGTTTGCCTGGATAGAATTGGGCCATTGGGTACATCTTAAGGTTCAATTATAGCTCTAAAATTAGTGGGTTTTTTTTTTTTATTGACTGTGCTTTTAGAAGGTGGCTTTTCCTGGCAGAAAAGAAATGGAGTAAACAGGAGACATGTGGGTCAGCAGGACTCTTTTCTTTGTGGACTTTAGTTTAAAAGCCTTAGAAATTCCTTAAAACTGTAAATGAAACATTAAATTGATGAAGTTTTCAGTCTAGACTATTCTTTGCATTTGTACATATACCAGAAAAAATATTTCAAATATAGAAAAAGTAGAAAAAAACATTTCAAATATAAAAATATTTGAACCAGAGACTCAAATTGTGTGTTGTGTCCATAACTTGGAAATGAGAGATGGTCTGCCTAGAGATAGATGGAGCATAAAAGTGAAAGTGATTGGGACAAAGCACTGAGGATGTTTTATGGACTATGTTCCAGAATGGACAAATAGGTAACTTGTGTTATGCTTGCTAAATTTCACATTTTTGTTGTTGCTTTTGCTTTTTTAAAAGCAAGATATTTGGTAAGTAAATCGAAATTTTATTTTCTGTTAATTTAAATTCTTGGAAAAATCCAGGAATTGATGTCAAGGTACAGTGTAAAGGAAGGAAAACATCACTGTTCAGTAGATTTCTCAGTTATCTCTATATAGGCAACTATATCTAAAACATAGAACATTTAATATAAAAAGAAAAAAAATTAAATCAAAGTAGTAGTCCAACAAACACTTTTACATCACAGGGTGGAAAAACAAAAAAGCCAGAGATTTTGAAAAACAGAAAAAAATAGAGACTATCAGTATCAAAATATAAAGATCATGTATAATGCACTCTTCATTGACACCACAACCCCTAAACATGAGAAAATGATGCTCCACAATTATAGGTAAAGAAAAGGATTCAACCTTGAATAAAGGAAACAAAGGTATTGGGATGTAAACAATTAACAAAAAAATTGCTAACATCAGAACTGTTGGAGAATACATGCCAAATATGGAATCATAAACTTACATTGATAGAGGTCAGCATCTTTTCTTATTAAATTCATAGTTGGATATATTCAAGATATACAGTTGAGCATGGCCTATGTTTTAATTACATCAAAGAGTAAATTATGATAATTTATATATATGTATATATATATATATATATATATATGTGTGTGTGTGTGTGTGTGTGTGTGTGTATACACACACACACACACACACACACACACACACAAACACACGCACACATATATAATATATATATTTCATCCAGAGCATTTTAGAGATCTAAAAGTAGTTAGGGACTCAGAGGAGTTGCAGAGTACATGAAAATAATAGGAGGTACATCTTAAATTATTTTAAGGTTAGTGTGTTAGTTCACAATTTTTTGTTTGTTTGTTTGTTTTTGTTTACTAGGAAAAATTTTCCATTCACTTTACATACCAATCAAAGATCCCCCCTCTTCCCTCCTCCAGCCCTTCTTGACTCATCCTCCAACCTGTCCCTCATTCTCCCCTAAAGAAGGCAAGGCCTCCCATCAGGAGTCAGCAGAGACCAACACAATCAGCAGAAACAGGTCCAAGCCCCTCCCCCTGCTTCAATGTTGTGAGAGGTATCCAGTCATAGGCAGTGTGCTCCAAAAAGCACACCCATGCATCAGAGATGGACCTGGATCCCACTGCCGGGGGGGTGGTAAGCAGATCAAGCCACACAATCATCTCTCTATGCAGAGGGCCTAGTCTGCCCCTCAACCAAAGAATGGATTAAGAAAATATAGTACATATACAAAATGGAGTAAAACAGGAAAAAAACAGTGACATCATGAAATTTTCAGGCAAATAGATAGAACTAGAAAACATCATCCTGAGTGAGGTAACTCAGACTCAGAAGGACAAACTCATATTATCACTCATAAGTGGATAATAGATGTAAAGCAAAGGATAACCAGACTACAATCCACAGTTCCAGAGAAGCTAGCTAATAAGGAGGACCCAAAGAGGGACACATGGATCACCCTGTAAAGGGGGAAATAGATGAGATCCCCATGAGTAAACTGGGGATGAGGGGGGCCAATGGAGGGTAGGGAGGATGAGAACATAAGTTAACAGATGGAATGCTGATGGAGTGGGAGAGCAATGAAAGAGATACCATGATAGAGGGAGACATCATAGGGATAGGGAGAAAACAGGTGCTAGGGAAGTTACCAGGAATCCACAAGGATGACCCCATCTTAAACTACTAGCAAAAGTAGAGAGGGTGCCTGAACTGGCTTATCCCAGTAATCAGATCAGTAAATGCCCCAACTGTTAACACAGAGCCTTTATCCAGCAACTGGTGAAAGGAGATGCAGAGATTCATAGCCAAAACAGGCTGAACTCAAGAAATACAGTCAAAGAGAGAGAAGAGGGATTCTATGAGCAAGGGCAGCAAGATTATTTTGGGGAAACTTATAGAGATAACCAAATCAAACTAGTGGGAACTCATGAAATTTGGATCAACTCTGGTAGTTCACATTTGCAATTCCTGGATTTGTGATGGTAAGACTGGTGGATGGGATTTTGGAGTCCACTCTTGGAAACGTGGTAAGTTTCAGGATCACCTGGACTCTTTCTTTTAAGAACACAATGGTGTATTTTCATAAGAATTTTTCAAATTAGAGATAGTAGGAAAAACAAAATCTGCCTATGTTTATGGGAAATAGTTTATATATTCACATATATATGTATATGTGTGTAATAGTATATATATTTGTGTGTGTATGTGTTTCCACCTGAAGGACATATTGATTAAGACTGAGTTCTAAGCAATAGTGATTAGCAGTAAAGAGAATGAGGCCTGTTCAGAATGAAGTGTACATTGTATATTGATTTCATAAAATAAAGTTTGTCATATATTCTGGTGACAGAATTTTAACAAATCAAGTAATTGTTTAGGACGTTTAAATCCATATAAGCTAATGGTTAATTTTTTTGATGCTAGAGTTTACAGTGTTTGAAATACTACATGAACAATTGCCCATTAAGTTTGTATAGCTATAAAATTAAAGCATTCAGAAAAATTGGAGCCGTTGCACACAAAGATCAGGAGACTCAAATACCACCCAAATATCTGCATATCCATAAGTTTTCTGAGTCCTTGCCCTGGAGGAGATGGGAATAGGGGGTGGGCTGGGGGGAAGGCAGTGGGGGTGTATGTGTGTGGGAGGAGGGTGGACAGGAGAATCTGTAGCTGATATTTAAAATTAAATTAAATTATTAACTAACTAAATAAATAAATAAATAAAATACAAGTGTGAAAAAATCATGTAGAATTGCTTTTATAAATTTTCTGATTTTAGTTAGTAACAATTGTCTTAACTGTATGTGCTTACCATTGGAAATGATTATTAATAAACTGTTATTGGCATATGATAAAATTTACTTTCACTGAATTCTGTTGCAGAAATTGATCATTGCCTTTAAATTTCATCTTTTATGTGAATCTATGTACTTAAATACATATATATAAAAACAGATGACAAATACTTTAATAATAAAAACAAGAATAATAATGTGTATGCTTCCCTTTAAATCTTGAAAAATACACACTCTATTTAAAACTGTTAACTTTTAGATTTAAGTAATAACAGCAAACATATATTGAGCTCAAATAGTATACTGGACAGGATACTAAGACGAACATGCTAAAGTAACCTCTATTACTTCTTTTTTATGTTTTATTATTTTATTTTGTTTCTTTTTTGTTTTTAATCTTCAAAATTTACATGTATTTTATTTTTCAATTAAAAATTATATTATGTTCCTCCTTGCCTTTCTTTCCCTCTGTCCTTTCTATGAGTCCCTACATCTTGTATTCAAATCACTAAGTTGGAAAGAGACATTTTAATTTCACTCTGGTATAAGAGTAAACATTGCCAAATAGATGATTTTAAATTTTAATATTTATTTATTTTACTTAATGTGTATGAGTGTGGAGTCAAAAGAATATCCGTGCATTACATGCCTTGGGTATGAATGGGACAGAGACAGTGTAGGCTCTATTGGAACTGGAGTTATGGTTGATTGTGACTTGCCATGTTGCTGCTGGGAATCACATTCAGATGCTTTTCAACAACACGTGCTCTGAAATGCTCAGCCATCAGTCCAACCTTGTTTAGTTTTTTTCTTTAATTTCATATATTTTCCAGTGATTCCTTACTTATCAGTTCTGATTTCATGTATGTGATGATATTGTCTCTTATATGGGTTTGGTTAGAGGTAAATGAGGTATGCCTTGTAC